>NC_139142.1:153668954-154268954 GCF_964270905.1 Leucopleurus acutus
TTTTAAAACAAAGGATATTGTTAGCATTTACAAATATGAAATCCTGATTGTTCTAACACAGCAATAAAAGTTATTACCAGCAATCTTGATTTGGAGTAGCCCCTATCATAAAAAGTCTAGATCTAGTAACTAGTGGATTTTAACATATGACAAATGAGGGGACAGTTTAGAGTCTACCCTGCTTATCATCTCAGAAATGTATTAAGCTGGTCATCAGAGGAGCAAGTCTCTATGGCTTTGCTGTCTCACTGCTTGGTCTGGACTAGAAGGTTCTAGTGGTATGGCTTTATCTAGTCTAAGATTTAGGCTGTTACTTTTCATTTCTTTTTCATTTGTGATATCGATTTAAATATTTTTGACAATTTTCATTATCCTCATTTTATAGATGAAAAAACTGAGGTTGCTGAGTGGGTGATTTGCCCAAGGTACCTCACAGCTAATAAAGGATGGAGATAAGATTCTGACCCTGATGCTCTGCCTTCAGATTTGCTGTTTCTACCATGTCATGAATGCTGACATTCCTCCTGCCCTGGTGCACACTGCCCAAAGCACCCCGATTCTTTCAACCTCCAGGAGCTATGACTAATCCATGGGATTATTTACTTGTTTGTTTGCTTAATATCTTTTTACTTGAAGGGATGTAGTTTGTATTTTATTTGAAAGGATTATTTTTATTTTATGTTCATAGATCATACGGTGGTTTTTTCCTCTTAAAGAATTTTTAAATGGGCTTCATTTTCAAGGAACTGAGCTGTTTCCTGTGTTCGGACAGCTCCTGTGGTCCAGTTCGCCGAGGTTATAGGCAAATGAGCTTGGCGGACCAGGCATGGGGGTTGGGTCGGGGTTTCTGTGGGTGAGGCTGCTGACACTGGGGGTAGGTCCCCCTCTCTGGGCTGACCAGTGGGTAGGGTTCTGTGCTTGCCCACTTCCCCTACAGCACAGGCACTTTTTAATCTATCTCCTTCCTCCTGGAAACCCTCCCCCCTCTTCTGCTGACACTGCACTCATGGGAGCATAGACTTTTAAATTATTTACTTAGAAATAAGCCCTGGCCACAGCATCGAGCTATCTGGACTCAGCGTCCAGGGCTTGGTGCTTTCTCAACTACACAATGCTTTTGAAACCGAGCTCTCCCAAGAGTTGATTGTGCTTCCACATAAATCATATTGTTTAGCTTGCTAGAAATTTCCTTGGCTTTCTGCTTATCGTTCCAAGAATAGTTAGTTCCCTGCTGCTGCTGCCAAGCATGTAAACAAATGTGTGTCTTCTTTCCATGATGACAGGCGCGTCTCATCGTCCTGAGCAGAAACCCCTCTCAAGAGGAGGCAGCCGTGTCCGCACACTCCGTCGCCTGTGCTGCTGTCGCTTCTGGAAGGCCTGAGCACCATGGTGAGAGCGAGAGCAAGCCTTCCGTGGGGGACAGCGAGGCCTGCTCCCTGCCTGTCCCATGTGCGTCGGTGTCTGTGGGCTAGCTGCCTTTGGGATGGATGAACAGGTGGATGGAGCTGGGACAGACCCTTCAGAGAGTCTTCTCTGTTAGCTTCACTAGAGTCCAGAGTCCTTTGGTTTCTATCTTTTTTCAGCCTTCCTCTAATCTTTTACTCTCAAATACAGCAAATCTTTATCCAAACATAGCTATCAGAGCCCCAGAGAGTTTGTGCTGGGCTTACAGGGAAATCTACTGGACTTTCAAAGGTGATCTATTTTTAAAGGTTGTGGAGCTACTGTGGCAACGGATCTGACCTGCTGGAAC
The DNA here is from genome assembly GCF_964270905.1 of Leucopleurus acutus. Lineage (NCBI taxonomy): Eukaryota > Metazoa > Chordata > Mammalia > Artiodactyla > Delphinidae > Leucopleurus > Leucopleurus acutus. The sequence continues at coordinate 153,670,708 of NC_139142.1, forward strand.
TCCGGCCTCCAGACTCTCACAGGGCTGAGCTTTCAATCAGGATGAACTTACACGGCTTCAGGATTCCAAAAGGAAGTTGTCATTTATGAGTCATATAGTTTTTCTTAGCCCCACATAATAGGTAGAGCAGTGAGCTTGGGAGTTCTTTAATCCCCCATCCTGGGCTCAGAGCATACAATATGCCTCTATTGATGGAGAACATGCATTCTAGTGACTTTCTTTGTTGTTGGTCAGAATATTCATAAACAGAGTATAACTCATAAAGAAGACAAGAGGTGTATTCCAAGATGTCAGCTAAAAATACTTATGCATTGTAGGAAAATAAGGTCCAGTGTGCCATCAATTTGAAAATCAGTATCTGGAAGGCTTGAGGTTGAGGTTCAGGGAGTAGGAGCTGGGCTAAGATGAGGAGGCTGGTGGGGGGAGAAGATGAAGGAGGAGCCTCAGTGAGCAGCCTGGTCTGCAGAGGTCCCTGGGCCAGGCAGGGGCTCCTGTTCAGGGAGGAGCTGAGGAAGGGGATACCAGTATTTATCTTTCTGTCCATCCCACCTTAAAGATCCTTCATTCTGGTCTCCCGGAGCTTTGAGCACCTTCTCAGAGCTGGAGGATAGAGAAAGCAGGCGACCTTCCTTACCTTAACTCCCTAGAACACTCCATACATAGCAATCAACTTCAAAACCTTCAAAGAGCCAACATTTTAACCAGTTTATTGGTGGTTAAAATTCCTTTAATAGGGGAAAAGAACCTTCCATGCCACAAGTATTAATAGGATACTTAAAATGCAAACATGATGGAAACCCCTAGATTAGCAGGAGTCACTAATCTAAATGTCTATAGGAACCAAGTAAGCAATGTGAGTGAAGCGAGTAGTCATTAGAAAACAGTAGCAGCAGCAAGCATAATTATAAATGGCAGCTAACTGTTGGCTGTAATCTGAGAGATGCAATAGGGAGTGGTGAGGACTGTGGCAAACTGGAGAGGCCCGTCCCCTGTCGAAAGTGAGCAGCTGTTATTCAGCTCCAGCCCATTACTGGCATGTGGAAAGCAAGCTTGTATTAGCAGGTCTGTTTTTTCAAGAGAAGGCAGAAATCTGAATTTTTATGTGAAATCAATGCATAGTTGATGGTCACCAAGTCAAATATGTTTCAGGCTCTGAGGGATGCAAAACAAGTGTGAGGGCTAGATCCCTAACTTCTGACCTGGGAAGCATGAGTATAATAAGTGGTTGTCAGGTCCTTCCTGTTTTTCTTGGGGGGCTCATGGGTTGAGAACTGGAAGTTTCTGAGCATTTAAACTGCTGGGGTGTGGAGGAGGGGGTCTACTCCCAGAGAACACCAAGCAACTACAGGAGGCTAAGACCAGAGACCATCTTTGCCTAGAGGGATTCTGGTTTGCCAGCATCTCAGCTAGTGCTCAGTGTACACACCTGATGAATGTATGGATTAGGTGGGGAACAATAGAAATCGTGTCCCTAAAATACTTGTTTCTTGTAGCTGCAAAGTTAGACCATTCTGCTTTGTGTAATTATAGAATCAGAAACAATCCAATTATGTATTTTTTTCTAAGTTTTCCAGTCTAAATATGGTGTTGGTATAGCCTCCCCTGTAAATAGAGAATGCCACTAATACCTACTTGATACAGATAATTAGGTCTGTGAAAATTTAATGACCTCACACAGTAATAATAGCGAATTCTTACATAGTACATACTGTCATGGTTCTAACCATGTTATATTTATTAACTCAGTTAATCCTCACCACAGCTCTGTGAGTTTGGTACAAGTGTTCCCAGTTTTCAGATGGAGAAACTAAGGCACAGAGGGTTAGGTAATTTCCCAAGAGCCATAGCCAGGGAGTGGTAGACTTGAACCTAGGCTCTTGACCTCCATGCTATATTATAAGGACTGGCACTGCACATGCCCTTTTCCCTTCTTTCCCCTCCCAAAGAGTGTGTGGCTTTGGGGAGAGAAAGGGACTTGAGAAGAGCAACGGTGGCCCAAGGAAACCAGTTTGAGTGCCGTCTGGGAAGGGGCCAGCCCAGGATCGTGCACAGGCTCTCAGCCCCCCATTCTGCCCCGTGTCTCTTTGGCAGCTCAGACTGTTTGGTGACCTGTACCCAGAAAGCCTACTTGCCAGTCAGTATCTGAAGGGGGAGGAGAATGAATAGGGAAGGATAAGAAAAAAACTTCCCCCAAGAGCAGGGAGTTAGACAGTTGCAACTGGCTTTGCAGATTAGGAAGGGGGTCGCTTCTGCCTGAGGCCTGGAGGATCGATTGCTTGAAACATATTGACTCACAGAGGGCTCAGGAACCCGAACCAGCAGGAATCATAACAACAATCATACTAGCAATGATGACAACAGCAGTAGCAGGGGTCGAGCGCCCGTTGTATGCAGGTGCCGGCACTCTCACAAACATGCCCATTTAATCCTAACAAGCCTCGGAGGCAAGATGACCTCCCATTTTACAAAGGAGCTAACACAGCCAGCTCTCCATACCACCAGCACCATCAGTCAATATCCTCTCTACTCATTGCTCTACCCAAGAGGGACAAAGCCCCAGTCAGTGTAAGGATGCTCCCTTCTCAGACTCAGCTTCCACTAATCAGAAGACACTGGAAATGTCTATCACCTTGACACCAACAGGAAGAGAGTTTACTGAAGGCTTGAAGGCGAGTCAACACTAAGTGAGGAGGCTGGGCAGAGAAGCTGTCGGATCAAAACAGATGCTTGTGCAGAGGCAGCATGAAGCCCTGGAGCAGGGGCAGAGAGGCACACCAGCCCTTGCCCCTAAGGCCTCAAGCCAACCATTGAAATGGGCACATCAGAAAAGAATCAAAGCAAAGAGAAACCACAGACTATTCCTACTGTGTTAACAAGCTTGAATGTGCTGCCGTGGGAATCTTTGTTCTCTTGGTGACAAACATGGGGAAGACTGTGAACAATGAGCTGTCCGGCTGGCATTTTAAGATAGTTTGTTCCGGCTCTTATCTGCTAAGCTCAGTGGCCTGGGCCCAGAGGGTACAGCCGTGTTCCATGCATGGACTCAGCTTCCCTGAAAAAGCAGGAAGGAGCGGGGTCCTCCACAGCCAGGAGCTGCAGTGGCAGTGGGCAGGCGCCTTCCCACCGTCTTTCAGGGGGCCTGGTTTTCATGTCCCTGCTGTCCCCTCACACACAGCCAATGCGGTAATGAGAGAAGCCCACCCAGGGCTGAGGTTTCTCCAGGCCTCTGCTACCTCCTGGAAGGGGAAAGGAAAGGCAGGAATTTGGAATTTATCTTTGTCTGACAACTAAGGGGGGGACCAGCCTCCCCACCCTAGCTCTCACCCAGGCAGGACTCTCTGGCCTGGACTTTGGTCATTTGTGGTTCAGAAGTGCCAGCCAGATCTCCTGGGAGCAAATCTGCACGTTCCACTGAGTGCCAAGGGATCCACGTGCACGGGGATCTCAACTCTGCTCTCCTATGCTTAAACTAGTCTGTGCCAAGTACAGTTTGTTTGTTTTTTAAAGAATCGTTAATAGGAAAAATTTCTCATCTAGGGATTCTCCATAGCCTACTTGCTAAATGTCCATTGAAGGCATTGCCCTCGGACAAACAAAACGCCACTGGCCAAGAAGCCAGTGTGTTTCAGGCTCCACAATCAAACTAATCCCTTTGCTCTGTGCCTTCCTGTATTCCTTATGCAGACAAAACTGCCTTAGAAGTCACGAAGGATTGTGATTGCATAAGGGCTCCCAATTCAGGCTTGTAGAATGTCACTAACCTGAGCCTGGCCAGCTTCCCAGAGCAGCCATAGACAAACTTGGTATTAACAGCTCTCCCAACCCTGCTAAGTCTCCAGGCATTGGCCTTGTGTTTATAACTCTTCTCCTAAAGGATATTAAAATGAAATGGGCTGAAGCCAAGTACATTTCAGTGTAAACCTTTGAGAGGCAGAGCCCGCTGAGCACGGGTGGCCTTGTTTGGAAGTGGCCCCATCTGTGGCGTGGGCTCCAGCAGGCCAGGGAGCTCTGTAGGTTCCAGAGACAGCAGAAGGGAATGGGCTATGCCCCTGCCCGCCTTGGGGCAGGGGGTGGGATCCCTGGCTATATGGACAGACTCATGGGCATGAAGTGCATTCCCAAGATATAACTCCCTATGCACGGATACGTATGTCTTCTGGGCCCCCACTTGTCCTGGCCTCTCCCCTCCTTTTATACAGTAGACACGAAATATGTAAGTATCTGAAGGTAGGCTCTGCATCTCCATGGAGTCACCTCTTTTTTACCCCCCGCGATCACCGCTTTTCTCAGCTCTTCCCCTGTGGCCTGTTCCTCAGCTTGCCCCATGCTGGGCCCTGCCCCACCCGCAGCCTACTCCCTGCTCATGGGGTTACTGATGCTCCTTGAGCCCCATGTGTCTCAGAGAGACTGGAAATCAGACAGACGCACCCAGCTCCAGTGGGCTCCTGACAGGTAATGTGGCCACCTGGGAGCAGCCACGGTAAGGTGGTCTTCACCTTCCTGTGGCCCTCCTTGACTGCCTGTGCTGCCTCTGTCGCCCACCTCCAACCTGAGGCCTCCAAGTGGGGCTTGTAGTACAGGCCTGCAGTGGGAATGAGTGTAAGCTGCTGCTGGCCACACCCACCCACCTCTCCCTTCCTCCTCACTATTCCCCTCTCCCTCTCTCTTCCTCCTCGGCCTGCCCACCCACCTCAAGTCCTGTGTGTTCTGAGAGACGCTTCCTCAGCTCCTACTCAGGGCCCACTTCTTATTACAAAATGCCCAGCCAGCCTGAGCCTGGTGCCTGAGCTCCCCAAGCAGATGTCAGCTTCCATCCTGCTCAGTGCTCCACAGGCCAGGTGGGAAGGGGAAGCAGCAGAGAGAGAGTGGTGGGTGAGGCCAGAGAAGAAAAGGGAAGCCTCTTACCCTGTTTTCCACCATCGTTAGTAGGACCCCCTCTCAGAAACCTCTGGAAGGCACCTTAAAGCACATCCCATGTAGAGGACTGGAGTCCAAGGTGTGTCCAGCGTCACGCTGGCAATTAGAGACAAAGCAAGGCCTTAGACAGAGGCCAGGCGCTGCCTACCTGACCACACTCCAGAGCCAGAGAGGTCGTGGATCTGAGGGTGCTCTGTCCGCAGAGGTCCAGGGAGCCTGGAAGCCCCAAAGGTGGGGGCAGGTGTGGGCTGCAGGGGTTGGCAGCTCTTGAGACCAGCAGAGGAGTAGAAGGTGTGGCCTTTTCCACCCCAAGTCTGTGCTGTTGGTCTCTGTTCACAGAGGGACAACCTGTGGCAGAACTGAAACCTCACTGAGCTTTGCTTACAAACTGCCTTTCATCTTTGTGTCTGAGAACAAAGTCTGCGGCTTTATCCCTCTGCTAGGGAGGATGATGGGCTCTCTGATAACCACTATTATGAGGCTCTGGTGTTTCACTTTTGTGCTGGATAATAATTTATGTTCAGAACTTCTCAGAAACGCCTAAGTTATTTATACCCTGACTTGGCTTCAAAACATATTATTAGGGCAGCTTATGGAAATGACATATACTTCACCAAGACAAGCAACTGTGGCAATAGGCCTGAGGCGCTGGGCACCTGATCACTACTGGGTGGCCCCAAGTGGGACTCTGGGTGGTGTTGGGGGTGGAGGGAAGTCCTGATCAGCTTCCTGGTGGTGAGGACATTCAAGGCAGGCAGTCCCTATGGTGACTGAGCCCAGACCAGGCCTGTGGGCACCAGGCACTATGCAGACACTTCATGCACACTTTGCTGTGTGAGCCTCACCCAGCCTGCCGCCATCTTGGTCACCTTACTCTACTGATGCAAACCTGCCCCCAGAGATGGCCATGGACTTCCAGGGACCACACAGCTCAGGAGCAGCAGGTCTACTGCTCCCGGATGCCCTGTCCAGGCCCTATGAAAACATTCCTCTTGAAGGTGGCCTCCAGTGTGGACCACTGAGGGCCACGCAATGAGGAGTCAGCCTGTCCGGGGCTTCGTCTGTCCTCAGGCTACTCTGTGACCCCCACAAGGCTGGCGGGCAGCCTCAGGGCAGCTGCCTGTGCAAAAGCCCCAGGCAGTTCCCAGCAGGGTCTAAATGGGTTCAATCCATTTGTTCGCTGGATGATAGCGCTCCTCTGGGTTAATGCCAGGATAGGATTTGAGACTTTCCATATTCAAATTCCCTGGAGTCCTTAATGCTTTTGCAGTTAGTGCAGAGTACAGTTTCTGAAGACTTACAAAAGATAATTGTCACATTGTACACACAGGCCTCCCTCATAATGAGAGCTGTCCTCACTGTTCCAACTCTTGCCTTGGGACAGCCTCAAGAAAATGAGCCCAGGGTCACTGGAATTTATTTTAATTAAAAGCCTCCTGACCTCCTGGGTGCCAAATCGTAACCCCACATTCCTCTTGCTCTTTGAATGGAGCCCTGTTTTCTTTTGCCTGTATATGAACATACAGATGGAATAGAGTTTGAAGGGGCCTCCAGGAGACATTAAGCCACCTTGCCTGCTGGGCCACACTTACCCCCTCACCCTAACTCACAGACAGCCCCAACATTCTGCGGGAATGAAAATGGGAGAAGATTCATGGCCTTGGAACACTTGTGCCACTAGGGCTCAGATTTACAAGCTAAGTCATGCTCCTGTGCTTTAGAAAATGACCTCATCTCTTGCCGACGCCACCAGCATCAGGTTGCCGAGGCTCTTTGTGAACCCACACCCAACTTCAGGCACAAGGTCTGTGACAAGAAGTGGCATCCCACCCCAGGGGCTGTGACCTCCTGTCCCTCTGGAAACCCCACTGTCACTTGTGTCAGGTGGACCTCCTGGGGGATGCCCACTCCCAGGAGAACCAGCTCTGCTTCTTAGGGAGTCATTCCTTAGCTGTAATAATAGGACAAATTTGCTCTCCCCTCGAAGACTAATCATGGGATTCATAGTTCAGAAAGCTAATTTAGGGGGCTGGGGGATGGGGGAAAATAAGTCAGGGTCTTGCAATAAAAGAGCTTTCCTATATCCCAGGTAAAAATAAAAGTGGTTTCAAATTTACAGACAGGGAAGATGCTCACAGTGTATGCCCTGGACATTTCACTGTTCCCGAGCCCTAGGCTCTTCTCATATATAAGGGTCCTGACATGATGCCTGACATGTGGTCCGCTTGTATGTGACAATAGCTGTCAGAGACCCCCCCTCCCTGGCCTTGCCCCCCGGTGACTAGAGACCTCCCAGGAACAGAAATGGAAGAAACTTGGACCTTTTGAGAAGCTGAGGACTCTGAAACGGGGAAAGGGGAGCAGCAACCTTAGGAGCTGACCCCAGAGGGCAGATTCCCAGTCAGGGCCTGTCTCTGACGTCTCACCACAAAGCCTTGCTTTTTTCCACTTCAGTAGCCATGTAACCTTAGTTTGAGTAATAAATTCCTTCCTTCCCCCAACCCCTTCCGTCCTCCCTCACTTCCAGTCCCTCTTCCAGAGATCCAAATATGCTAACAAGCATCCTCTTTGGAAAATGTGACTAGGCCTCCCTGAGTTAGAGGTTTGAGCCATTTACACACTAGTATGAGTTAGGCCAAGGAGCTTCCTTTCTCCCAGCATCCTGTGAGATCAGGTACACAATGGAAAGGGGCATCTGGCACTAAGCTCTATGGGACCAGCCGAAATGGGGTGGTTTTTTCGGGGGAGGGGGTGTTGGTCAGCATGTGACTGCCAGGGGAAGGAATACTAAGAGGTGGGAGAACTTTACCAGAGAGGGGCTGGAAAGGGACAAAGCGCAGCTATGTCCACCTGTGTCTGAGAGTCCAGCTCCTTACCCAGGAAAGGAGGGAAATGCTTCCCATCCCTTTTGATCTCTTCCTTTTTCTGAGCCTGGCACCACTTCTTCTGCAAAAGCCCAGGGTCAGAAACTCAGTTCTTACCTGTTCAGTCCCAACTCCTTCCTATGCCCTTTACAACTACAGGTCTTCAAAGCAAGGGCTCATCTCTGGGGAATGAGGCTGAGACTCGGAAAAGCTTCTACTCTTCAAGAAGGGCTCAGTTACATTCTTTGGTTAATTCCCAATTAGACAGAAAATTAAAATATCAACAGTACTCCATTCCTGAATAGACTTGTTAATTTTTAGACATGGAACATACATCTCTGTAATGCTTTTAGAATCAACAAAATAAGTGCCACATCATCCCCACATTTGCTGTCATCAGATTATCAAAGCGACCAAAGTTAATACATAGTCTGAACATTTAATCTGTAATGTTTTCTCCCATGAGCCAGCAAGGACTAAAGAGATGTAACACTTTTCATGTACAGTAGTAAAATTTTCTCCTACCAAGAAAAAATTTGAGTAATACTCTAGAAATCCATCAGCTGGTCTGGCAGTGGATAGACCCCCATTGAAAGAGTGGAGCAGGAACTCCAGTTCAATAGACTCCTGTCTAGTCACAAAGTCTGGGGCCAGTCAGCACCGAGACCTCTCTGAAAGGCAGCACCTCCCAGCCTAATTCTCGCTTCTATCTGGCAACTGCCTAGATCCTAAGCAAAGTAAATCTTGCAGATAAATGAAACTTACTTGTTTTCACACCTAAGTTTTCTTTAGGTTGCCTGGATTTGACAGACACATTTGCCAAGTGTTTACTTCTCTCCTTTCTACAACAGATCACATGGGGTGTGCTTGAATCGTTTCTGGAGACCCACCGTGCTCATTGTGAATTTCAGGGCTGGAGCTCTTGAGGTGTACAGAGCCGTTTATCCGCACATGATCCCAGGCTTCTGTGCCTTTTGACCACTCTGTCTGTTTTCCAAGTGTTCCTGTCCTCTCCATGTCCATCTCTGCTTCCAGTGTGCCTGCTGGTCAGCCTAGTATGGATGAGGGAGGCCCATAGCCACAGTGATCGAAACTGTCCCTGAAACTAAAATGGTTAACAGTTACTGAGCACTGACTAGGTGTCAGGCACGTCATCAGTTGTGTGTGCATTAACCCATTTACTCCTTACAACAACCCTATAATGGAGGCGCTAGCCTAAAGGTTCCTCTTTGAGGTGAAAAAGCCGAGGCCAACAATGGAGGCGCACAGCCAGAAGGCGGCAGCGCTGGAGCCTGACGCAGGCAGCCCCTGACCTGCAGAGCCTGCCCTCCTTCCCACTCACTGCCGCCTCCAGAAGTGACCACAGTCTGCGCAGGCCGGCCCCTTCCTTGCTCCTCCATGAATTCTGGAGCCCTGCGTTCATGGAGGCCTCTTTGGAAGCACCTGGCATTCACATCACAGTCTGAGAAAAACTAATTTGAGGGCCCACTCTTTGGAAGAATATCCAAATAGATAACACACTGTCCTGTCTAATCAAGAGAAATGGGGAGAAGGCACAAAAACAATATTAGAGGTGAGAAAGAGAAAATAATCAAATACAGAGGAAGTCTAAAGAAGCCAAAGAAAACATCTGATCTTTTTGCTCATGTGTATTTGTGCTACACAGTACATATGAGATGTCCAAATGGAAATGTTAAGTAGACCATTGTATGTATGGTTCACAATCGTCCCCAACAAACTTTACGTACTGTCATGTGTCCCCGTGAGGTTGTCTCCAGCAGGCACTTCAGGGGGGAGGGGGGAGGTGTCCCACATCCCTGAGGGAGGAAGACAATCACATTTCCCTCTGCTAGAGCAGGGGTCAGCAAACTTACGGTCCACACGCTAATGCAGCTCCCCACCCATGTTTGTAAACAGTTTTCTTGGCACACAGCCAAGCTCCATTTCACATGTCACCTCTGGCTGTTTTTTTGCTGCAGTAGAGACCATTTAGTCCTCAAAGCCTAAAATATTTACCATCTGGTCCTTTACGGAATAAGTTTGCTACCCCTGTGCTGGAGTCCTATAATTTTTCCACTTTCAGGCTAGTTTCTACTTTATACACATTCTTTTTCTTATATTCTTTTCCATTATGGTTTATCACAGGATATTGAATATAGTTCCCTGTGCTATACAGTAGGACCTGTTGTTTATCCATCCTCTATATAATAGTTTACATCTGCTAACTCCAAACTCCCAGTCCTTCCCTCCCCCACCCCCAGTCCCCTTGGCAACCACAGGTCTCTTCTCTACGTCTGTGAGTCTGTTTATAATTCATAGATAGGTTCATTTGTGCTATATTTTAGATTCCACATATAAGTGATATCATATGGTATTTGTCTTTCTCTTTCTGACTTATTTCACTTAGTATGATAATCTCTAGTTGCATCCATGTTGCTGCAAACAGCATTATTTCATTCTTTTTTATGGCTGAGTAATATTCCATTGTATATATGTACCACATCTTCTTTATCCATTCATCTGTCAGTGGACATTTAGGTTGTTTACATGTTTTGGCTACTGTGAATAGTGCTGCTGTGAACATACCAATGCATGTATCTTTTTGAATTATAGTTTTGTCTGGGTATATGCCCTGGAGTGGGATTGCTAGATCTTATGGTAATTCTATATTTAGTTTTACCTAAGTAAAAACAGTTTGGAGACAGAGCTTGCTAGGAATGCATATTTCTCTTTACGAAATGTCTCAACAGAATTCATTAATAAATGCTAATAGCTTCTTTTCAAAAGACATCTTAAGATTTTGTACTTATTCTATCGAAGAAATGGTCTGACTTCTTAGTATCATCCACATAAAATGAAAATGAACTATGTTTAAGACTTAGAGGAAACAAGGTAAGTGGGCTTTTCTTTTTTCCTAAGTGGTCCACAGTTTCCACCATCTGCCAGGCCCTCTGATGTTTTTTTCCGAAGAAAGAAATAACCCTGGGGGATCCTAGATGCTTCTTGCCTTCTACAGCTTTCCCAACATCCTCTCCTCCACCAGTGTTTTTTTGAGCTTGGCAAGACTCAGCAAAATAAATTAATATGAAAAGGTGGAAAAGAATTAAGTGCTAGAAGTTTCTACACTGAGTAACAGTGAGGAACCTCCACACTGTTTTCCATAGTGGCTGCACCGACTTGCATTACCACCAACAGTGTAAGAGGGCTCCCTTTTCTCCACACCCTTTCCAGCATTTGTTATTTGTAGACTTTTTAACAATGGCCATTCTGACTGGTGTGAAGTGATACCTCTTTGTAGTTTTGGCTTGCATTTCTCTAATAATTAGTGATGTTGAGCATCTTTTCATGTGCCTACTGGACGTCTGTATGTCTTCTTTGGAGAAATGTCTATTAAGGTCTTCTGCCCATTTTTCTATGGGGTTGTTTGGATTTTTGTTGTTGAGTTGTATGAGTTATTTGTATATTTTGGAGATTAAGCCCTTAGTTTCTACTTTATTGGTTCAGAATTTCCAAACCAAGGGAATTCCCTGGCTGTCCAGTGGTTAGGACTCTGTGCTTTCACTGCCATGGGCCTGGGTTCAGTCCCTGGTCGGGGAACTAAGATCCCACAAGCTTTGCAGCACAGCAGGAAGGAAGGGAGGGAGGGAGGGAGGGTGGGAAAGAAGGAAAAAAGGAAAGAAGGGAAGGAGGGAGGGAGGGAGGGAGGGAGGGAGAGGGATGTAGAACAATTTAAAACAAAAAACAAAAAAAGAACTTCCAAATCATGTAGGTGGTGCAGATTCAGCCCGCAAACATGTGCCTGCCTCACTTGCAGTGTCCCAGTTTCTTTCAGATGCTCTTTTTCTAGCCATGGCCTCTGGAGGGACAGCCTTGAGGCTTCTCCTTGGACCAGCGCAATTGTTCTTATCTCAACTTTAGGGATTCCTGGCTATATTGGTTTTCTTTTGCTGCATAGCAAATTATGGTTGTTTAAACACCCAGTTTAAGCTCACAGTTCTGTCAGTCAGAAGTCTAGCATGGTAAGGCTGGCGTCTCTGCTCAGGCTAAAATCAAGTTGTCAGCCAGCTACATTCTCATCTGGATCATGGAGTCCTTTTCTAAGCTCATCCCTGTTATTATCAGGATTCAGTTCTTTGTGGTTGCAGGACTGAACTCTCCATTTTCCTGCTAACTGTTGACCTCTCTCAGCTCCTATGGGCCACTCTTGAGTCCTTGTACCATGGTCCCCTCCATCTCAGCAATGGAGAACCTCCTTTTCAAATCCCTTTCATGCTTCGAATCTCTCTGCCTTCCTTTTCTGCCTCCAACTGAAGAAAACTCTGCTTTTAAAGGGCCGGTGTCATTAGGTTATGCCCAAGGGGTAATCTTGCTTTCTCACAGTCAACTGTGCCATATAACATAATCTTATGACAGGAGTAATATCTCAGCATATTTATAAGTTCCACCCATAATCAAAGAGGAGGGCATAATCAAGGTTGAGGGTCATTTGGGGACATCCTAGAAATCTGCCTATAACACTGGATTTTTGCAGGGAGCCCCATTCCAGCTTCCTACCACACAGAGGCCTCAGGCTTCATCTCCAGCCCTACTCAGGCTTATCAAACCCCATCTTGGAATACAGTACACATTTTTCCTAATCCCCTCGTGGACCATTCAGCTTTAGCTCCCCTTCCCTGCTTTGGCTTTTAGTTTCCTCTTCATTTTCCATACCTGAGATTTTCCTTTTTTTGCTTTCAAGATTTGCAAATATTTCAAATATTTTTGTTATATTATAACCAGTATGCTTAAGTGTTTGGAATGGTTGAGGTTTTTCCTTCAGCAGCGTGTCAGCCATATTTTCCAGAATTTTAGGGTTATCAAGCAACATTCCAAGATTACAGAGTCCGCTGAAGTCAGTGGATCCTTGGAGTCCTAACCCCAGTGAGGAGTGACCAAAGTTTTACAAAGAATTAATGGTTAATCAATCTGAAAATTTAACAATGTGTCAGGTCTAGGGGATAGTTTCCCTGTTTGCATTAACTTTGCTTACTGTATCACTGGGAAAGGGAAGATGTATGAAAACCAACGAAAATAAATTGCAGTATCTTTCTGAGAACTAGACCCTGTCTAATAAAACAGTCAGATTAATTGACAAAAGACAGTTTCCTTAACTGGGTTATCTTGTCCAATTACTTATTATTTTCATATCATTCACCATGACTAAACACATAGTTATTCTGTTTCCATTTCAAATCTGCAAGCTGTTTTCAAAATTGTTGTTGTGATGCTTTTCTTCAGATGTGGCTGAGCAGTATTTTCAAGATAGCATGGCTAATCTTAAGGATGCTGAAGGGATAGGAAAAGCCAAATTTCTTTCAATTCAAGATGATTATTGCCATTTTCTACAAGTCACTGGACAAAAAGAGGTAAGTGAGTTTGGACCACAGCTGACTAGTTATTTACCTGGGCGACCCAGTTGATATCCAAAGGGCTACTCCTGCACTCTGAAAGCATTAAGCATCTACCATGTGCAAGGCATGTGCCAGGCTCCACAGAGAGAGGGATAAATAAAGCCAGGCAGCCACTCTTGGGCAGCTCCCAGATATTCACTCTCGGGAAACAAAAAAGTTCATGAGAATGTAGATGCCATGTCCACCTGCAGAGTATCTTAAAGGACTAGAAACCTTGAGAACCCACTGGACAGACTCTGCTTACCGCAGCCTGTGGTTCTGGCTGGCATAGAGGGTGGAAGTTAGTGTGTCTAATTCCTCTCTTACTATCTTAGCTAATGGGTGAAATTTGCATATCTAATAAGAACTACACAGTGCAGAAGTTACGGCTCACTGTCCGTTGAACCATACAGGCATGTTTTCCATGGCTTGTAAAAATGGAACCAGACCCAGAATTTATATTCATTGGTACTTAAACCCTTGGGAACTTATTCCATAAAAAGCCTAACAACTACCAGATACCCACATGCTTCATTTATACAGATATTTTTTTCAACTCTAACCTGTCAATGGGACCTCCCTGGTGGTCCAGTGGTAAAGAATCCGCCTTCCAATGCATGGGACATGGGTTCGATTCCTGGTCAGGGAACTAAGATCCCACATGCCGTGGGGCAACAAAGCCTGCACACCACAACTACTGAGTTTGCGCGGCTCAACAAGAGAGCCCACATGCCGCAAACTACAGAGCCCACGCACCCTGGAGCCCGTGTGCCACAACTAGAGAGAGAAAACCTGCATGCTACAACTAGAGAGAAGCCCACGCGCCGCAATGAAAGATGCCGCATGCCACAACTAAGACCCGACGCAGCCAAATAAATAAATACTTTTTAAAAAACAAAAAACCTCTAACCTGTCAAGGCAAGTCCTTGAGATGAAAACCTTTTTATTTCCTCTGCTATTATGTAGACCTTCTCCCCGACAGCTCTCTCCTAACCCTTAATCCTTCACCCTTCTCTCAGTTGATGTGAGCTTAAGGAACATAGGTTTTTAATCTAGATGCACGAATGTTCGTCAGGCCAAAGTCGGGCTACAGTAACCATAACAAATGGAGTTTCCATATTTTTCTGGATCACCCAACCAAGTAGAGAGGGGCCTTCCAGTGGCCTCAGATTCCAGAACATCTCTAGAAGTTCTATGTGGAGTGCTCAGGGCAGAAATCTGAGGGGAATTCTGCCCCCATCATGCCTCACCCCTTCCAGCTCATCAGTCATTTTTACCTTCAAAATGCCCCTTGAATCCATCCATTGGTTGCCATCTCCACCTCTGTCAGTCATCATCTCCCAACTGGACCTCTCTAACAAACTCTGGCTCCCCAGCTGCTGCTTCCACTCTTGCCCTTTTCTAATCCACTCTGAATAAGGAAACCATGTTGATCTTTGCAAAAAGCACATCTGATCAGTGGACTCCCATTTGTAAAATACTACACTGGCTCCTCAGAGGCCTTAAGATAAGCCAGAATCCCACATTGCCCACAATACCTTGCACGTTATGGATTCTGCTGACATTTCCAGTCTCATTTTTGCCCCCTCCCCTGATCTGTGTTCCAGCCACAGTGGCCTTTTCTAATCCCCGCTTCTGGGCAGCATCAGCTTTTGTCTCCTGCTCTTGGAAGGTTCTTCCTCATTGATCTCCTGGCTAATGCAGATCCATCCTTCAGGACTCACCAGCTTGCCCGATTTCCCTCCCTCAGGCTTCATTAGATTCTCTCCACTATTCTTCATCATAGAATCCTGTCTGATATAATTATATAACAGAGTAATGTATTACAATAATATATTGTGGACAGTTACTGTCTCTCCCTGACTAGACCAAATTCCATGACAGCAGGGACTCTCTTATTCGTGGTGAGGGAGCGTTGAGCCAATGGGTGGATGGATGCTTGGCTATGGGCTGTCTGACTGCTCTGGCTGCCACAGGGCATCCACCCTTTTCCCCATTCCTGTCTGGCTTCCTGCCCTGGTGTCTGTCATCACAGCTGCCACACCTCACTGCCCTTGCCCAAGTCACCCAAATCAGTGGCATCGATCTAAAGATGTACCTCACTTCCTGAAGCCTCCCCTGGAGATTTTAGCAAACTGGCTCTTTTCATTCTACAGCCCCTGCCAGCCCTTCTGGTGCCCTTATAAGAATAGACAAAGCTGCTTCTTCCTCAGGTGGGTGCAGTCCGTGCCAGGGCACATTGCTTAGAGAAAAGAACACGGGCCGGACTTCAGCCCTCCTCATTCTCCTGCCAGGCACCCTTGTGCGTGACACAATCTGTCCAACCAAATGTGTCACCTTGTGTTATGCTCACTCTTGGTTACAGACCTCACTGTGGGTTCCAGCAGGAGCTGGCCAATGGGGCCGGGCCCAAGGACGGCCCCAGGCACGAGCACAAGGATGTGCTCAGACCACCTCAGATGTGTCACAGCCTACATGTGGGCTAGGACCCTTTGCCAACAGGAAGGTGATCCTTGGGAAGGAAAATGCCTTTTAAGGTAAAATGTAAGTGAAGTTTACTTTGCCACAGGTTAAAAGATACTCTGTGTTAAGATACTCTTCTAGTTGTGCTGCTCTGCTGCTCAGGAAGCTTCTCTGACTTCTTATTCCCCATAAGAAAATCTAAACTCCTCAGCCTCGCATGAAGGTCTCCATCACCAGCCCAGCCCGTGACTCCTGCCTCATCTCCCTCTGCTCCTCTTCCTACTTTCTCTGCTATAGTCAAATTAGTCCCCTCACTGGCCTTGAATGTGCCGTGTGCTTCCCCCAGCTCCCACTGTGCTCCCAGGTTCCCATGCCCTCTTCTTGGTCCACCTAAATCCTATTTATTCTTCACTTCTCTCCATTAAGCTTTTCTAACTCTCAGAGACTATCACTGTCTCTTTCCTTTAAACCCATATCCATGTGGCATCTCTTCCATTGCCATCTTGACTTGCCATTCAAGTTCATGCACATCTATCTCTAGTTTCCCCAATCAGGCTGTAAATGGCGTCGAGAGCTTCATTTAGGAAAAGGTGTCTGGCTCTTCTTTCCATCATTGGCTCCTCCAAGCCTGACAACCAATTTTCATGGAAGAATTGCCAAACCCAACAGTTGCATCACAGACACTGGGAAGGGACACGACAGGCTTTAGCATCAGGCAAGACCCATACCAAGGTGGGTCACACACTTCACAATTTACAGTTTCTCTTCCCCAGCAGTGATTTATCTTTCCATCTGAGAAATTGTTTCTGCCTTAACAGTGCCTTTTACCGTGGTTCCCTGATCCCACCCCCAGCACCTAATTCATATTCTTGCCAATAAACTGAGTAAAGGCCTTGCAAACTCCTCTATCTGGGGAGCGCCAGCAGGATGCCTTCAGGGCTATGCGGTGGGCAAGGCTCCTTCACTGGTTCCTGCTTTATTCGGCTCTATTTTTCTTTTAAGGTCCACTTATTTCTCCCATATATTTTTTTTAAAGATTTCCTTGATGTGGACCACCCCCAAAGTCCTCAATGAATTTGTTACAGTATTGACCCTGTTCCGTGCCTTGGCTTTTGGCCATGAGGCATGTGGGATCCCAGCTCCCCGACCAGAGATTGAACCCGCACCCCCACACGCACTGGAAGGCGACGTCCCAACCACTGGACCAACAGCGAAGTCCCTATTCGGCTCTTATATTGGGCGTTTGTGATCTCTACCTGTAATCATGCTTTTATGTAGAAGATCGTAGAAGAATTTCAGGAGAAACATGGGAGACCGACATACAGGGCTTTCCCTCTGTATGTCTTGGTGTATGACTGAAGAGATTAATACCAGCTCATATTTTGTATTCCATGTTGGTATAAATAAATCAGATAAACCAAACAAGATGTCAAATGTATTTAACTTTTCACCATGTTGGAATGTTTGCTTTTGGTTTCCTGAACTATTTCTTGTGAGAAATGGAAAACCCTGGAATATGTTCTGGTTGTTCTGTAAATGCCAGGAAACTCTGTAGTTTTCACTTACATAAGAACATCACTGTGTACAGAGGGAGAAGAGCCTGCAACTAAGAGGGATTAAAACTGGCAGGATCCAGATCCTAGATCTGCCTGCCACTGATGGGCTGTCTGACTCTGAGCAAGTTTCTTGACTGCTCTATGCCTCAGTTTCCTCCTCTGGCAAACAAGGATTAAAATTGTCCTTATCTAAAGGAGATGGTGCAAGTTAAATGAGCTCACACACATAAACAGTTTAGCATGGTTCTTGCCACATAAAGGACACGATGCAATGCACGTTAGCTTTTCTTCTTACTACTCAACTAAAATGGGTTCCTGTAACATCTGAGATGGCTTTTTCTCCAGGGGTCCTTTATGCATTCTCTCTTCAGAGTTCAAACCATTCCTGTCCCCCGCAACACCCCCTCACCCCATGTATATTATCTCCTGATTCCTATTTAAGGAGGAAAGTAGGCTCAGCTCATGAGACACTCTACCCAAACTCATTCCCCTAAAAAGTGAAAATACATACCAGTTACATCATTTTCTTAGGAGGCACTGATCTTTATCCAGCTTTGAACTTTTTATTTAACCAGACAGCTTTTTGTTCCTTTCACAGAGAGCTACCTCCATCCTGAGAGAGTCCCTGGAGGCCAAAGTGGCAGTGTATGGCGATCTCAGTCCCGAGGTGGCAGAGACATACCGGCTCCTGGGCGGGGCTGACCTGGCACAGGGGAACCAGAGAGGGGCCCACAAGAAACTGAAGAAGGTAAAGCTGCAGCCCAACTAATGTGGAAAAAAACCCTCCCACCCTTCCCCACAGGTAGCTTTCTCTCCCTCCACCATGCTCTTTTTAAATGAAACTTTACAAGTGGCTTATTTATGTAAGATGACATCACTTTTGCAGTTGATCTCAGCTCACACTTTTTGGGGTAAAAGGTACAGTAATCCTCTTATGCACATAGATTTTTAAATAAATTATCAATTATTCTTTACTATGAAAATAATTTTAAATTTGTACATAGCGTAATTTATCAATCTTTATTATTTTTTTTTTATTATTTTTTATTTTTTGCGGTACGCGGGCCTCTCACTGTTGTGCCCTCTCCCGTTGCGGAGCACAGGCTCCAGACGCGCAGGCTGAGCGGCCATGGCTCACGGGCCCAGCCGCTCCACGGCATGTGGGATCTTACCGGACCAGGGCGTGAACCTGTGTCCTCTGCATCGGCAGGCGGACTCTCAAGCACTGTGCCACCAGGGAAGCCCTCAATCTTATTTTATTTTACTCTTTCTGTACACCCAGTTTATAGAGGAACTCTTTGTGTGTTCTTCTACTACTTACGTTTATTTTTTTTTAATTTGGAGTTTCTGTGGATGGCATGAGGTATGGATCTAATGTTATCTTCTTCCCAAATGGCTGCCCAGTTGTCCAGCACCATTTTATTAGAGAGTCCATCTATGCTCCAGTGAATTAACACTTTCGTCACATACTACATTTCCACATGTACTTGAGTCTCTTTCTGGATTTCTTTCTATTCCACTTTTCTCTTTGTTTATTTGAATCCCAGTACCTCATTGCCTTAATTATAGAGATTTCATAGCATGATGTAGTACCTGGTAGGATTAGACTCCCCTCGTGTTTTTTTTTTTTTTGTCTGCGTTGGGTCTTCATTGCTGTACGCGAGCTTTCTCTAGTTGCAGGGAGTGGGAGCTATTCTTTGTTGTGGTGCGCGGGCTTCTCAGTGCAGTGGCTTCTCTTGTTGTGGAGCACGGGCTCTAGGTGTGCAGGCTCAGTAGTTGTGGTACACGGGCTTAGTTGCTCCGTGGCATGTGGGATCTTCCCGGACCAGGGCTCAAACCCGTGTCCCCTGTGTTGGCAGGCGGATTCTTAACCACTGTGCCACCAGGGAAGCCTCCCTCGTGGTTTTTGTATATCAGGTTTTCTAGATATTCTGGCATCTTTATCTTTCCACATGAATTTTGGTATCAACTTATCTAGCTCCATAAAAAGTTTGTTGGTGTTTTTTGGAGAATTGTTTTATTTGTAAATGGACATTGGGAGGATTGACATCATTATGATGTTGAGTCATTCTACCAAAGAACAAGGGATGTCTTTATATGTGTTCATGTCTACTTTTGTAACATTCAGGCACATTTTAAAGTGTTCCTCATATAGGTTTTGTACATTTCTTACTAAGTTGATTTCTAAGCATATTATCTTCTTTAATGCTACTATAAGTGGAGTTTTATCCACTGTTACACCTTTCGACTGGTTATTTTTGTGTATACGAAGACTATAAGTTTCTCTGTGTTAATTTTATATTCTGCTAGTTTGCTTAATTCTTTTCTTGCTTGAGTTAATTTGAGCACCGATTCTCTCAAGTTTTCCAGGTGTACTATTACATCATCTGCAAACAGTTTTACTTTCTGTTTTCCAAGTTTTATGCCTCTGATTGATTTATTTTGTCTAATTGAATTGGTTCATACCTCCAGAACAATAATAAATAATGTGGAATAATAGGCATCCTTGCCTTGTTCCTGATCTTAATGGAAATGCCCTAGTTATTCCTCATTTAATATATGCTGGCTTTGGACAAAGATTTATATATATTTATCATGCTAAGGGAGTATCCATGAATTTCTATTTTCATGAGTTTTTTTTTAATTAGAAATAATTGCTGGGTTTTTTTTAAATTAGAAACAATTGCTGGATCAAAGGCTTTGTCAGCATCAATGGAGATAATCAGATGATTCTTCTTAGATCACTTAATATGGTACATTTTATTATAATATTGAACCAACCTTGCATTCTTGGAATAAATCCCCTTAGTCATAATGAATTATTCTCAGTGTGATGTTGATTCTGTTTGCTAATATTTATTTTTTGCAAATATTTTGTACCAATAATTGTAAGTGATATTTGTTTAAGTATCAATGTTATTTTGCTTCATAAAAATAATTTGGAAGTTTACCTTTATTTTCTATGCACTGAAGGATTTTATACAACATTAAAATTATCTAGTCTTTGAAAGTTTGTACCATGTGTAAAACTCTTTAGGCATGGTGCTTTTAGGGGGGAAAATTCCTTGACAATTTTCTCTACATCTTCTACAAACAAATTGGTCTGTTGAAGCTTTCTATCTCTAACAGGGTCATTTTGGTAAACTGTGTTTTTCTAGGTAATTATCTATTTCATTCACATTTTCAGATTGATTTGCCAAGTAGGCTCATGGATTTTTCAAATTTCTACTTTTTTAATAGTTATTTTCCCATTGTAATTCTTAGTTTTTTATTTGGATTTTCTCACTTTTTTTCTTGACTGAGTTAGTTAGTGGTTTGTCTATTTTGTTAATTTTTCTAAGAAACAGGATTTGAATTCTATGGATAAATTGCCTTCCTATTCCCTATTTCATTAATTTCTGATTTTATCTTTATTCTTTCTTTCTTTGTAACTTATTTTGTTTTACTCTGTTGGAGTTTTTCCTCTCTTTTTGAATTGGGAATTGAATTCATTTGGGGTTTTATTTTTATTGATATAAGTGTTTTAGGCTATGAATTGTCCTCTTATTATTGCTTTAAATGCATCTTATAAGTTCTGTCATGTTGTGTTTTCATTACATTAATTAGTTTTAAAATGGTGAAAACCTGGGAACCTTTAAGTAATATAGCTGCCCAAACCAAAAGAATTAACTTTAGTTCTGAGTGGGCTGTCCTATAGGTCAAGCCTTTTTTTCTCTTTTTATGACTTCTGATTCTGCTGCAAAAAGCACCAGATTTGGTAACATGTGTGGTGCCTATTTTTTAATGAGATAACATATATTTATTATCAATTAGTCAGCAGTAGTTATTGGATATCTTCTATGGGCCACTTACTGTGCTAGGCAGAACTGGGGAAAGACAATGAATAACCAAGATAAATATGCTTCTTGTCTTTGTGTGACTTTCTAGTCTAGGCAGGAAGATATATTAAACCAATCATTTCAGATAATTTTAAACATTACACATGTGCCAAAGACATTACGGTGAGGGAAGAGGTAAGAAAGGTAGCTGAGGGTGGCAGTTGCTCTGGGTTTCTCCATCCCCCACTTTTAAGCTAATGCTTATTGAGTGATTGTTATATCCCTGGCAGTGAGTTAAATGATTTTTATCTATTAACTTATTTAAGCCCTATAGTAACCCTAAGAGTTGGAAACCTCTACTCTCTGGTTTTGCAAAGAGGGAAACTGAGGCTGAGAGGATAATTGTCTCAGCCTTGATTGCAAAGCTAGGAGTCATCAGAGCGGGGATTTAGCACCAGGCAGTCCATATTGTGCAGTCTACTCTATGCTATCATCTGTTTTACAGCTTGGGCTTCCACGTAAGATTTTGTTTGAACAGGGGCTTCTTGTGCTTTAAGAAAGTTTGAATACCAGTGGCACAGTGGAGAGAATGCCAAGATAAGGATATGTAGGAGTCTTTGGGTTGCCACTGACAATACAATTCAAATTAGCTCAGGTATAAAGGAATGTCTATTGTCTTATGGTTTCCAAGAAAGCACTGACAGGCACATGATTAGCCGGACAGGAACACAGTGGAGACTTGGGAGAAAGTGCCAAGGCCAGACTAGAATGCCACCAGGGCTCTCTCTGCCCAGGAGTCCTGCCTGCTTCTCTCTGCACCTCCCCCTACTCCTCTCTCATGGCAGCATCTCCCCTCAAGATGGAAATCATGGTGACCAGCCCCCCAGAGTTTTACTTCCTACCCCTGCTGCCATTTCTCAGTCACAGCTTGGGAGTTCTCAGGGAAAAATTGAGAGGCCTGGCTTGGATCCAGTGCCCACCCCAGATCAATCAGCTGAGGCCAGGGGTGTGGTAGGGAGTAAGAACATGGTGCCTTCAAGGCTGATGGGTGGCCCACAGTGGAGGTGGTGCAAGAAACACGGTCCCATAGTTAGAAGACCTGGGACAGGGTCACTAGAGCCCCTCCCTATTTGGGGGCATGTGCATTGAGTATAATAGGCATGCCATAGCCCCTTCCCTTAAGAGAGTCTCAGTAAACCCCTAACTCTGATATTATGTGCTCAGTATTGTGCTACAGGTCCACACTGTGATCAACGGGAGAAAGGGGATTAGGGAAGGTGTCCAGATAAGTATTCCTGAAAAAGAGCATAGCCTAGCAGAGACAGGAATTCCCATGTTGGAAACGAGGTGGAAGAAGAGACTCAGGGGCAAGAGAGTGAAGCCTATTTAAGAAGCAAAAAGCGGGCTTCCCTGGTGGTACAGTGGTTGAGAGTCCGCCTGCCGATGCAGGGGACACGGGTTCGTGCCCTGGTCCAGGAGGATCCCACATGCCGCGGAGCAGCTGGGCCCGTGAGCCATGGCCGCTGAGCCTGCGCGTCCGGAGCCTGTGCTCCGCAATGGGAGAGGCCACAACAGTGAGAGACCCGCGTACCACAAAAAAAAAAAAAAGAAGCAAAAAGCAGTTGGGGTACCTGTCTGCAGAGGAGCTGGGAATAACCTCGCTGCCATGTTTGCAAGTTAAGGGGCTGAGACTTGATCCTTTAAGCTAGGGTCCCAAACGTTGGCCTGCAAGCTGAATCCAGCCCACTACCTGTTTTTGTGTGGCCCCTTAGTTAAAAATGTTTTTTTACAGATGATTATAAAATCTGTAATCATTTTACAGGTGATCATAATTGATTTGATAGAGAACACTGACTTTGAACCACAGCTAAGTGAAATTTTATCCTCCCCCCAAAAAAAGAAATCCATTATTTTCATTAGTTGAACTAGATTACCCCAAAAATATACTTATTATTATTATACTTTAAATTTCATCGACAAAAGTTTGTGGACATTTGTTTCGTTTCCTCTCTTGCTAGGTTAAGTACCTACATAGTAGCTCGATTTTATCTCTTGGCCCACAAAGCCTACAATATTTACCACCTGCCCTTTGCAGAAAAAGTTTTCTGAACCTGGCTCTAAGCATCTAGGAGCCACTGAGGGAATTTTAAGTAGGGCACAGTAGGTCTATATTTGTTCTTTGGATTTTTTTTTTTTAAATCACTGTGAGGACAGTGTTGAGAATGGAATGGAGTGGCCCAAGAATCAAGGCAAGAGGCCTCAGTTTTGTCATCTGTAAAACAGAGAAAACAGCAACCCCAAGCCCTCCTTCACTCCCACAATTGTTCTGAGGCCAGTATGAGGCAAGGTGAGTGGGGCTGCTTTGGTAAGTGCCAGGCCCTGCCCGGGTGCAGAGTGCAGGCCGCTGAAGGGCCCAGACGGAGGAAACAGAGGAGCTGTCCTGGCCAAGGCATACCACCTGCCCTTGGGAGTCTCCACTTAGCTCCTTCTTCCTTGTTTCTCCTCTGAGGAGGGTACATGGAATATGGAAAAACTCTTCTGAGGGTTCAGCCTAGACACTCAACTCCAGGCAGGGGAGGGACCCAGGAATAGGGGAGGGGTCAAATGTAGCAGATGTGCAAGAATTTGAGTTGGAGCCACACAAACCTTCATATGGCTCTGCTGACTCCAGTGGGGCCAGGCTGGTTCCACTACTGACCACACCCTGGGGGCCAGGCTTACTGCTGCTATGGCAGCTCATACATCGTTCCCAACCCTCACAGCAACCCTCCAGGTCAGACCTTAGTAGCTCTGATTTACAGACAAGGGGCCTGAGGCTCCTAGAAGTGAATTGTCTATGGGTAAGTTACTGTTAAATAAATCCCACATTTTCCTTAATGCCAGTGGTTTGCCAAGTGTGGGTCTTAAACCCCCTGCATTAGGTTCACCTTCTGAACCAGAGTCTGGGGCAAAGGGCCAGGGGCCCAGGGACCCAGGGACCTGCATTTTAGCTTCCAGGGGGAAGTTGAGAATCACTGCTTTGGGCCCCAGGCCCACCCACGGGGCTGAATATCAGCTCAGCTTCAAGAAACTCCAGGTTTCATCACTTCCAGAGCCTGCAGTGGAAGTTGGTGATGTTTTTACCTTTCATTTGGCCTCATTAACCAATCAGTCCTAAATACAATGACTGACATTTTAAAGCTATCTGGCCACTTGCCAGAGTCAGAGAGAAAAGGGTAGAAACGTGTATGTCTGCAGGTCATGGCCGCTGTGGTACACACAGTCCTCATTTCCACTGGTCCCCTCGTACCCACCTGAGGACAGGGCTGGCCGCTTCATGAACACCAGGGCACACACAGGGCTTTAAACGTGCCTCTCACATCTGCTCCTGAGCTGGACTTTCTCAGATGCCGTATTTAGTGCTGGGCTCTGCACAGCCGGCAGCAGCAGCAGCTCTCAAAAGCCACTGGCCCAGCGTTTCTCTTGTTTTTATCACAACAACAGCTGCATCCCCCAAGTTTTCAACTCTGGAGCAGGAATCCATTGAATACTGGACTTTCCAGATGTGCTCTCCTGTGCTGAATGGCCCAGGCATGGTTCTGTGGGCATGAAAAACAGGAAGGCACGAGAAACAAAGCAGACAGTGGGATTAAGTTACTGAAAAGAAAACGATAGTATTGATCTTTCTTTCAAAGGCATCTGCAGGGGAACGTTGGAGAACTCTGTTGGCTCCAGATGGAAATTTCCACTGCAAAAGTTCCCATTTTTGCAACATGGAGAACTAGATTTTCATCCAGGTAAAAAGCTGCAAACAAGAATTCACAAAGACTGTTTCTAGGTCAGAAGCATCTCAGGACTAATCCCAGACCCAGTTACCAGGGTTGGGTCCCATCTTAATCTGGCCTCCCTGTTAGGTACTGTCATCATCAGGGTTCCATCCACCGCCTGATTACTTTATAGCTGTGAACATAAACATTTTCTATAAAAGAATAACAATTTTATGTGACCTCTCTCTCCAAGAAATTCAAAGCCCGCTACGATGAATCATTTGAAGAAAGGCAAAAGAAAATGGTTTTTATTCATAGGTTGACTGTGAGAAAGCCAACGCTGGACAGGTGTTACGTGGCCACAGGTCAAGTCTCTAGAACAGACTGTCAGGTCCTTGCTGTTCCTCCAAACGGCCAAACACACAGAGCCTTCTGCAGATGGCTGTATTTTATACATGATTCATGTCCTGTCATTCCATCAGCGGCCCGCCTAGTTTCGCTTTCCCTTTAAGCCTTTGTGGTGTTTTCCTTGTTGCCCTGGATACCAGGCAATCCAGAGCCAAGTTTGGAGTCCCCGCAGAGTCCTGTGTTAGCCCGTATGGCTTTCAAGGGTAGAGTCTCATTCGTCCTTGATCCCTTGATCTTGATTTTTCTAATCATCTTTGATTAACCCACTGCTGGGCTGCAGCAATCCACCTCAGATCCTTTTTGAAAGAAAGGAAGGTCATAATGACATTGATTTCGTATACAGAATCCTGTTCTTGGTTTGAGAAGTGTGCTTGAAGACACTTCAAGCCCTCATTAGTCACTTGGAGATGTTTGTAAATTGGTTGATATAGTATAAGAATGGAAGCTGATGGTTAAAGGGGTCAAGGGTTTAACCTTCTGTGGGGAAAACATGGAGCCTCCCTTGCCTGCTACAGGCTGGGTGGAAATCAGAATTCCAGGTCTCCTGGCAATAGGATGCCCTGTGTCGTCATCTGCCAGGAAGAGTTGCTCTCCTTGGGGTCGGGCCCCCTAACTATGGCAGCCCAGGCACAGTGCCTCCCACCTTCCCTGTCCCTTAGAAAACATATAGGCGCTGAACACAGACTGCCCAGGACAAGGCTACATTTGCTATGGAAAGCTCCTCCAATATGGGAACGCTTACCGTGGCTTTGTGGGTGCACAATGCCTCAGGAGTTCCTAAATTGGCATCAAAGTCTGGAGGGTGCAGAACTGTGGGTGTGGACAGACCATCCTGGCCTGAGACCTTCTGGTGTTTGTCAAAACTTCACTGGATGTAGGAGAATTGTGAGTTTATGGGTGGATTGCCTGGGATGGAGAGAAAGGCAAAATCTCCTACCACATAAATTCAGTGTGACCTTTAGCAAGTGGAAAGAGTGATGCTGGGAATGGCAGGTGCTACTACACCAACTCAGGAGGGACTGGATGGGATGGCCGAGCTCCACATCAGGAGGGACCTGAAAAGCTTAATTTTAAAGGGGGCTCGATTTCTTGCTCTATCTGGCCCAGAAATAGGCAAACCCAGCTTTTCTACAAACAGCTGGCTGTCCACTCTAAAAACAAAGCCTGAATTTATATGTGGGTAATGCAGCAGGAGGCCCCTCCACAGGAAGTCCTGCTGATGCATTTGTTCTCCAAATATTTGTGCTGAAGTTATCCTGGAGAAGGATGATGGTAGCTTGCTCCAAGACAGTGTCCAGGGGCTGGAGCAAAGTCGTGGGGGAGTCAAGGGACGTCAGTAAAGATATAGAACCCATGGCACTTGGCAACTCAGAGGTGACGAGTGAGGGAGACAGCAAGGATGACACCTCGACTCCAAGACAGGCATCGTAGATACTCAGGGAGAGCTTTTCAGACGGGCCGCTCTGAGCAGCTCTGTGAGTGGCAGCGCCTGGGCCTCCCTCCCTTTCTCCCTCCTCTCCATTTCCCTTGTCCCGGGGCCCCTGGTCCTCCTCTATCTGTATTTCTTTCATGGGAGGCTTCCTACCCGCCTGTGCAGCAATCCTTGAGTCTCAGAATTAGTGGGCTTCCAGGTAAGGGAGCTACAGGTGTGTGTGTGTGTGTGTGTGTGTGTGTGTGTGTGTGTGAGAGAGAGAGAGAGAGAGAGAGAGAGAGAGAGAGAGAGAGAGCGGGGCTGGGTATGCTGCCTCAGACACTTGCCACTCCTCCTGCCTGGAACCCCCACCACCTCCCCCAGACCTGGTGCTCTCCACATGGCTGACTCCCCGTCCTGCAGGTTTCAACTCGAATGTCACCTCAGAAAGGCCTTCACTGACCCAAGTACCCTCTACCACTGCTGACACCACCACCCCTTTATTCTTTCATAGCCCATGTTCTTTTTTCTTTTCCACAGCTCTTATCATGAGTTGTTATGCTATGTTTGTTTACACATTTTTAAATGCCTGGCTCCCACACTACACTGGAAACCCCCATCGTCTGTTCCATCACTGAGGTGGAGTCAGGGTTGGTGTCTGGCAGGGGCTCAGCAAACATCTGCGGGAATGTGTGCCTGCAGCAGAAGACGCAGGTCCAGAGGACAAGGCTGGTTTCTGAGGGGCTTGGGAAAACCAAGCCCCACCCCCGTGTGACCCTGTTTCTATAGGACAGTGCTGTCTGATGAACGGTATCTTGGTTTGTCCTTTCACTTCCCCAAGTAAGTGATCATTTCTGCTTGCCTTGTAAAGATTAGTAAATGAAAAGTATATTTGTGTTTTTCTAAACATTTAAGACATTTCATACTTCCACGTATTTTGGCTTCTGATGTCTTCTTTTTTTCTTAATACTAACCTTGAGAATTGACAAGAAAATAGCACCACAGTTCATGTGTTCCTGGGTAACTTCTCCTCCACGGACATACTCTAGCATCAGATAATATGTATAAAGAAGAGTAGTGATTTCAGATTCTGAGCATTAGAATCATTTGAAATATTTTACCTTTCTCTGGCTTTTTCATTTCATGTAAAGACAAAATACACAGGCTTGGCACAGACCCTTCCCAGGCAAGAAAATGTCTTTCTCCGTTTTCCATTATTGAGTTGCATAGCCTTGCAACTGAGATGGCTCTTTAGCTGCAGCCTGGCTGCAATGCCTCTGTTAATACATAGGATGTGTCCCAGCAGCACTTTCATTGTTGGAAATTTCCCAATAGAGATGATGATGTGATTTCAGGACTTAAGACTGAAGGTTGAGGGAGAAAAGGAGGGCTCAGGCACCCCAACCCACTTCTGCAGGGCGTTGCCATGACTAGAAATGGCCCTGAGTACCAACTGTAGATTTTCAGAGATCCCCCCCAAAATCAGAAAATATGCTTCCTTGTGAGTTCAGGTTTTCTAAAACTGTTGTGATTTTCTAAAGCCAGAGTAGACTGAGTCAGCTAACCTCCAAACCGCAGCTGCCACTGAGCCCACACAGGGCTCAGTCCACACAGGGAAGGGTGCGAGCTCTGGGGCACAGAGGTGGGCTGCAGCCAGGGGGACAGCAAGCCGGTGCCTCCTATCCCAGATTCCTTGGCTCCTGGGCTCCTTAGAAACCTAACTTTGAAAACTCAAAGTCGTGTCAAATATAATTTTTAAGGTTCTCATCAAATGCTTAAGACTGTGTCTTAACTCCCCTGGCTTTATGAATGACACCTAAGAGAAAGCAGCACCTGGGGGACAGCACTCTTTCTGCTATTGAACGTGCCCAGATTATGACGGTGGAGGTCTGTGACACTGCACCCACAATGGAGCTTCCCTACCAGAGGTTTCAGTAGCCCTGTGGTCCAGCCATGTCCTAAGGTTGTCATATAAGAATTTCATCAGTTGACCTTTTGCTTTACTTACTTATTCATTCATTTAGCAAATATTGCATCTTAGGTGCTAGGGACTGTGCAAGGCCCTGGGACACAAAGGTGAGCAAGACAAACATGGCCCCTTTGGGGACAGCTTGCAGACTGCTGTGAAAGCTCGAGTTCCCTTTTGTCTTCCTGCAGGGAGAGAGAGGAAAGCTCCTTGTTTGGTATCTAAGGTATAATAAAAACACAAGTGACTTCTCCCAACCCCTGCAGGTAAAATCAAAGAGAACACAAGCAATATAATGGCTTCCTAAACTTCATCTGGATCCTCAAAATTTGTTTTTTGTCCACTCAAAAGGAAAACGAGAAACACCCTTTGGAGGCTGATTTCAGACCAGAGTGCACTGGCCTCCTTGGAAGAATCTGGAGAGTACAGAATACCTTTATTTATGATGGAGAATGTTCTCCTATCGAGGTTTGAGGAGTTCTTTACTTAGTTCAGCAAGATGTTTACAATGCCTGGCTGCCAGTAGGTTCAATTAACATTTATTGACTTTGTCTCTAATACCTGTTTTTAACAAAACCTACCTCACGCAAAAATGCTTAAATTTAGCTAAGAGCCACAGAACACTGAAAACTTCAATTTATGTTTCTTAGATAAATATATAGCTATGTAAGACGTTTCCTAGTAAAAGTCAGTCATGGATTATTACACTTTTAAAAAAACGTAGCATTTGGGGCTTCCCTGGTGGCGCAGTGGTTGAGAGTCCGCCTGCCCATGCAGGGGACACGGGCTCGTGCCCCGGTCCGGGAAGATCCCACGTGCCGCGGAGCGGCTGGGCACGTGAGCCATGGCCGCTCAGCCTGCGCGTCCGGAGCCTGTGCTCCGCAACGGGAGAGGCCGCAATGGTGAGAGGCCCGCGTACCGCAAAAAAAAACAACAAAACAAAAACATAGCATTTGAAGACCAGTTCAATTACTGGATGAACCACGTTTTCCTGTCTCGGTGCCTGGTATGGCCTCCCTGGGCACTGTCATCACAAAAGGGATTGGGGCTGAGGGTCTGTTTCCCTCTCCTGGTTGACATCCCTTTACATCTCTTCCCTCTTCAGCTACAATTTTGGGCAAAGTCCCTTAGTGAGTATAAGTAGCCTTAAAAAAAAAAACCCCTAATAACACCAGAAAGAGAAGAGTCTTGACTGCTGGGGCATAGGGGGTAGGATGGGGATGGGCTCACCTCTCTCTGGGCTTGATTATTGAAGAGGGCTGCTTTACCCAACCACGACCCTCTCTCCTAACTCCACTCTCTCTACTATCGTAACACCCCCAGTGAAAATGAGCAACAAGGTCTGGGATAGATGTGGTTATAGCAGAACCGGTGAGAATCCGTGTAAGTCCTGTCAGGTGCCATGTCCTTTTTCCCAGGAATTGTGAATATTCAGCTAATAGTATAATACCTCCTTCCCTAGAGGATGAGGCGCCAGGGAGAAGAAACTTCAATAACCAAAGGAGCATGATGGAAATTCCTCCTGAGTTTCAGATTTTGGAGGCCACCTCTTAAGGCAGAGTGTCCTGAGACCTCAGATTTTCTCAAATAATCGTTATAATGTCAGTAAAATTCTAATGCTTCAGTGAATGAATTAACACCATTGCATGTCAACATCAGCTCGTCTCAAAATGAGCTGCATCTGAGGCACTCGTAAATATGTAAACAGGGAAGTTTGGATGGGTTTAAAATTAGACCTGATCTTTTACACCGAGTAAAGGTATTCCTGGCCAGGTAGGAGAAAATGAAGTCTGTCTGGCAAGATGTGTTAGCCCTGGAGAGAGGCCTCTCCCCGACTAACATGGATGAGGGAGAGCAGGCTTGCTTCTCGCACGCTGTCCGCATCTGAGCCTCCTCTGCCGGGCTTTGGGTGGTGAGTACCCAGGCTCCCAGCAGCTGTGAGCCAAATGGGGAAGAGTGCTAGAAGAGGTTACATCAATTGTCATCAGTGTCCCTCTCCATCTTCTTCCCCTCAAAGCAACACAGAACTTTCTCAAGGTTCCTAAATTTCCAAGGTCACAACAAACTCTCTGTGGATTAAAGCAACGCTAGCTCAAACCCAGGGAATGAGCAGCACATTGCCTAGGCCAAGCCAGGGCCCCAGTGCAGATTCAGAAAGTCCGGGGATTACTGGGCGGAAGGGCTAGGATCCTTGCCTTTACAGAATTTGGATTATATACTAAATAGAATAACAGGAAAATGTTTACTCCTTTTTAGGTGTTATATAATTCAGCTAAGAAATAATGAATATTTTGTTATATAAAAAATCTTGCCATATTTTCATCTAATAATATTTCCTTCTTCCAAAAGACAACCACATTCTCAGAATCCAGAATCACATTCTCAATTCCTCAGATTGAACGAAACATTCAGATGGTCTTGATGTTTTCCACAGCTCATAAAGACAAAGTATTTTGGCTGCCTGTGTGTTAATTTTCCCAAAGACCTAAAAACAGTTGGCCAATCAGAATGAATACAGTCTTCAGTATGATGTCCCCAAACCCCAAAACTTTTGTGACTCGAGCAGTTACCATGTAGAAAAACACATTCAATCTTTTAAAAATATGAAATATTTCAGATATAAGGAAAAGTACAAATAATATAACAAACACCTCTGAGCTTACTATTCAGTATAAGAAATAAAACGTGACCCATCCAGTTGAAGCCCCCTCCCCACCCCATCTCCAGATAGTTACTATCCTGAATTAGATATCATTCTCATCTTTATTATTTTACTATGGTTTTATTTTACATACAAATATGTGCACACATATATGCATTCATCTGCTATTTTCTTTTTCTTCTCTATAATCATGAGATTCATCCATGTGGCGACATACACACATCAAAAATTTGTGTGGTATCATGCATAAACAATACACATATATCACAGTTTACTTATCCATTACTAAATATTCCCAAATTGTTCTACAAAATATTCCCAAATTGGTTGTACCAACTTTAACACCCACTATCAGTATATAAGAGTTCTTGTTGCTTCGTATCTTTGACAAAGCTTGGTGTAATCATAATCAGACTATAATTTTTGCAGTTTGGTAGGTGAAGGGGCAATCTCATTGAAGTTTTAGTTTGCATTACTGATTACTAGTGAGCTTAGGCATGGTTATTAGCCATTCTGTTTTCAACTTCTTTGAATATCTGTTTATATCTTTTGATCATTTTTCTGTTGGTAGGCTTTTTTTCTCATTACCTTATATGAGTGCTTTATGCTAATCCTTTTCCAGTTTTGTGCAAATATTTTCCCTCAGTCTGGTTTGTCTGTACCTTGCCTAGGGTGCATTTTGGTGCACAGATGTTTTGAATTTTAATATAGTTAAATTTCATCAGTCTTTTTTACTCTTGGTTTGTCTGGATCTTGTCTAAGAAATACTTCCCTACCTCAAGATCATAAACGTATCCTTCAATATTTTCATCTATAAGTTCCAAGTTTTAATTTCACACTTAGTTCCCCAATCTATCTGGGATTAATTTTTGTGTTTGATATGTGGTAGGGATCCATTTCCTTCCATTTGGAAAACCAGTTCCATTTACTGACTAGTTCAGCTCTTCCTCATGGACCCTTCAGGGCCACTTCTGTCAATCTATCAAGTATTAGACTCTCTGCCATGTTTTGTTGATATATTTGTCTGTCTCTGGATGAAAACCACACTGTCTTAATTACTCTAGTTTTATAAAAGGTCTTGACATTCAGCAAAGCAAGCTCCTCCATCTCATTCTTCTTCAAAATTATTTTGACCATTTTGTGCACAACTCTCATGTCTCTCCCTGGCCCAGTATAAGCAACCAAATGGCAGGACAATAAGCAGAAGGAAGAAATCAGGCCAAAGCCAGTCCTGGATAATATACAGCTGAATATTTAACTCCTAAATAAATCAACTCCTAAGAAATTGCTGCATAGTAATGAATACAGAAAGCCCATATAAGATAAAGCACTTCTTTACAAAAAAGCAAAAACATTTTAAAAAGAAGAAAAGTTTTTTGGGCTGTAGCAAGGGTCATTTAAAATTAGAAACTAGAGACCCCTCCTCTGGTCAATAGAAATGTTCTTGCCTTTATTTTCTAGAAACATAACTTTTAAACATAGTTTTGCATACGGATAGTCACAGAGAGTTCTACAAAATAGTGCTAAACTGTACATTTGTTTCCTGGATCCCTCAGGGCATCCAAATTGAAGGTCAGACTGTTCCTGGAAGAAACTCAGAATACACTAATTCCGTCATAGCATGGGTCTATGAATGAAGTATTCTCTCATTTAAGGGAGACTTGATTTTCCTGCAAAATGCTCTCAGTGACATTTCCATAACCTCACAATTACTACTTGGTGTTCTGCAGTGTCTTCAGATCCAGACCCTCTTATATGGACCACAGGACAAGAGGACTCTGGCCACCCAGCAGACCATGGATGTCCTGTCCAAGTGAGTCGGCCTCCCCTCACACTATTTCCCCTGCAATCAGAATCTCAGATGAAGCTGGTTCTGTAAGGTTCTACGGAACTTTCCGTGGAAAGTTTTACTGACTTCCCCATAACTCATAAACTATGCAAGCCCAGTTCCTTTGAATACCCAGTTGTGAAATATCTTCTTGCCAGATATTAGGAAGAAATTAGCTCTTGAAGAATGTCAGAAACACAGGCTGGGATTCGTCCTCCTGCAGACGGGCCGCCTGCAGGTCATCTCACCTGCTGGAGGGCAAGGGCACAGAGCCCTGCTTGGCCTGCAGGAGCCCTGCCTCAGGCTGCCCCTGAGAGCCCTCTGACTTCACCTTGACGGCCGGCCTTCTGGTTTTCACTACGGCACAGCCTGCGTACACCCAGAGCCCGCAGACTGACGGCCAAGGTCCTGCTCAGGGAAGTGCCGCAGGCGGGACACAGCTAGCGGGGTGTGGCGGGGGGCTGTCTCGGAGCCCACCCGCTGGGCCCAGGCCCCTTTAGCAGCTGAGGGTTGACTGTGTCAGCTCAGCAAGAATGGTCACAAGGATTAGAAAATGGGAGAAGAAACCTTGCGTTTTCTGTTCCTGTGCCACAAGTCTCCTCTCATTTACAGTCCCTCCTGAAGCTCCTTCACGAAACTTAGCTCAGCAACCGCCAGGCTTGTCTTCACAGCCGCGAAGACTGGGCGCAAAACGCAGGCAGGTCGAGGGGCGCCCCTCTCACCCCACTCTCTGCTTGTTCGCAGGGCCCCCGAGAAGGCCGTGAAGCCTCGGCAGCCCCCAAGAGCCAAGGCGGCCTTCTGCACTGGCGGGCCGCAGCACACCGCGCTGGGGAAGGCCAGGCCCAACGCAGACGACTGAGCCCACCCCCACCAAAAGCTCTGCTCATGCCTGGGTGCTGACATTTAGGGTGCTCTATAAATCTCTCTCCAGCCAGAAGGTGGACTTCAACAGTCATTGGCAGATTTTCTAGGCTGTTTGCTCCAAATGCAACAGCGGTCCCATAAACTTCCCATGGGCCACCTTTTGACAGTGGATGCCCTCCCTTCCCGGTGATTTGGCGCTGCTATAAAGCATTTTTCTTTTTACCACCTTAGTGGTTTTCCTTGCCAGCAAGAATTTTTACCCATCAGCACTACTGTGGCTGAAGGCTTCTCTTCAAAAGTTCGAAACTTCCTGTGTAGGAAAGTAGACTCAACATCTGATCGTACACACATACACACACACACACACACACACATGGTGTATAGCCCCTTGGGCAGGCCTGGAGTCAGATCTGGAGCAGTAAGATTCTGGGGAAAGCCCTTTCTTATATAGGAAGGTAATAGAATAAAATGCTAATAAAAGGAAATTTGGAAGTCCTGGAGTCAGTGTTTGTAAAATGACGTTGCCTCAGAGCTCCTCAGAGCCTGGAAAGGGGCACCGAGGAAGCTTCTCCTCACTCGTGCACTCAGGCACTTATTGAATCTGGTTGAGCACCCAGGATGTACCAGGCGTGTGCTAAGAACTGAGGGCACGACGACAAACAGGACACACACTGTCCCCATCGTCTCAGAGCTTGCCATCCAACATGGACGCTAGTCATTAAACATATAATAGTGGAGTTGGTTGATGACAACTGAGGGAAAGAGCCCAGTACCACGGGGTAGGTGATAAATGGCCCTGACTTTTCCTAGAGGTCAGGGGAGGCAGGTGTAAGGGAGTGAAGAGAGCTGAGCAGGAGTGAGGCGGGCACGGAGGAGCTGCAAGGAGGGATGCTGACTCCCTGCTGCTGCCAGCTGTGGCCTCCACTCCAGGCAGGAGAAATGTGGCCACCACTCTGGAGAGCTTTTTGTTTTGGAGTTGGCACAGCCCTTGGCCCCCTACTCTCCCAGTTGTGTTCCCATGTAGGTGGTAAGAGGGTGAGGTGGGATGAGTGCTCATGTCCACAGTGGTCTTTAGTCTCTTAGAGGGGAGGCCATCGTCATTCGAGAACGGAAAGATAGAGGGACATGTTTTGAGCACCTCTCTCCATGCTGTTGGTGGTGAGGTCCCGTGCCAGAACGAGGTGAATGAGCGCACAGAGGGTGGGAATGGGGGGTAGGCAGTGCTGTTCCTTCTCGTCCTCACCCTAATCCCATGGGCTGGGGCCCAGCAGGGCTGCAGGCTGCAGTTAATATGGCAGCAGGATGCAGCACAGCCCCCTCCCACTCCAACACCCAGGAGGAAAGCCAAAACCACTCTGGGTCCATTTGTGCTGGCCACCTTGAGAACTGATGGGGGAAATAAACCTAAGTTTCGTGGCAGGGTGGAGGGAGGCTGGGTCCCTTGTCCTCGACAGTGTGACAGCTGACTATACAGGCCACCCCTGCTCGTACTCACCCATCCCAGATAGGCCTGTGGGATGAAGGTACCATTCAAAGAAGGCGTGAGATGTCACTACTCACTAAGTGTTCTATCTAGTTGAAGACATGGGTTTTGATGTGGATGGTGGAAAAGCATTTTAAATACGATATCACACGGAGTCTGCCTCAAAAATGTTTGTGCACCTCAGAAATTCCTATGCTGAAGCCCTAAAGCCCAATGTGAAAGTATTTAAGCTGGGGCCTCTGGGAAGTAATTAGTACATGAAGGTGAAGCCCCACAAATGGGATTAGTGCCCTTATAAGAAGAGACACAAGAGAAATGATCTTTCTACCATGTGAGGGCACAGCATGAAGGTAGCCGTCTGCAAACCAGGAGAGGACCCCCACCAAGAATTAATCCACCAGCACCTTGGTCTTGGATTCTGAGCCACCAGACCTGTGAGAAATAAGTGTCCATTGTTTAAGCCTCCAGCCTGTGGTATTCTGTTATAGCAGCCTGAGCAGACTAAGAGCCCACGCTAGGTTTTTGAAAAAACAAAATGTAAATTATGATGTTACTTCTTCCTCTATTTCTTGTAGGATAGTATTTTGGAATCACAGAAACTAAAACACTTTCTAAAACATTTAGCCACCACCCTGAGAAAGAATGAATTTAGGAATGTTCCATCAAATGTCTCCCATCTATTAAATGTTTTAACTTCAAAATGAAAGGAAGAGTCTAGCTATTCATGTTTTGGTTTATTTTGTTTTTGTACAACGCTACAAACAGGTAAGAGTATCTACTCCTTTGTCTCAAACTAGCGCACTTTTTTCAAGCTCCTAAGAGATGGGCATGATTAGCCATTCCAGTTTGCACTTAAGGTTAGTAATGAACCATCATGGTGTGCTCAGGACTGTTCTCATTTTAGCACTGAAAGTCCCATGTCCCAGGAGACCCCTCGATTCAAGGCCAAACGGGATGGTTGGTCACACTACTGTCACTAGCCTTCCAGGATGTCATGATGACATTCTTACCACAAACTGTCCAGTCTATTTAAATACAAGCCAGTGGTTTATGCTCTGTCTGCCATGCTTTCTAGTTCTGTGCTAACAATATCGAGTTCTAATTCAGGTGAGGAATTAAAGAACTGGGACTTTTCACATATATTCTCCCCAGTGATTCTGTGCCACCATAAAAAAACATGCACATAAACACATATATGCTTTAATTAGAATTTAAATAAAAACCACAAAAAAACCTACTGGAAAACATTCATTCTCTTTAGGAACAATGTGGGATTTTTTCTTAGATTTTTATTTTTATACATTCTTATGACATATCCCTTCATAGGTGGTTAGCAAGATCAGCTTTTCAGATGATTCCATTCTAAATATACATTTTAAACAAACAATATCAAAACAGCCAGTGGGAAGGTGAAAAACATTCCATTAATACCGTTTTGTCTACACAAAAATAAATGTGAAAAGACTGGTTGTGTCCTTACCCTGTCCCACCACACAGTTGACTACTATTGTCTCCAGAGTGACTGGTTTTAAAGGACATGGAGCTGTGGCATGACCTGTCACAGGGTCAAGGGCACACCCTGCTCCTGGGTGTTCCAGAGACTTAGTAACCAACAACAGCTCATGACTCCATATTGGTAAATACTCTTGTCAGCATACTTCTTAAAGATATGCATTCCAACATGGAGATAAAAATTAAGATCTAAGACATTTATTTTCCAATGGAGGTCAATCATGACTTTAATAAACCTATTCACATTAGCCCTCATTTCCAAGGTCACAAGCTAGTAGAGTGACATTAAACTAAGACTACTTAGACACACGTAACAGACCCCCGCCATCATCAGTCTGTCTTGCCATCAAACAGTAGGCTGTCACCTTGACCGAATTCTCACCAATAAATAACTTATACAAATCATTACCAATTACAACTAACATAAAATCAACTCATCTTTTTATTAGAAACAAGAAGTCTTCATTGGCAAAGCCGTCACCACCATACCAGTTTCTGACAATCACTAGTGCATTTGGCAGATAACAAAGGTTTACACTTGCAATTCAAATCAACTTTCTTTCTATACCCCCTTCACGGTGTTTTAAAAATAGATCACCCTGAAAGCTGTGCTGCATTGATCCTCCACTTCTTGATTAGGAAAACGCACTCTCCCTAAACTACTTGTTGTAGCCATTCCTGGCAGCTGAGGAGATATGCGTTGTGGAGGTCTGAGGGCCATCAGTAAAACCTAGAGGGAAGACCCTCAAATTCCATAACCGGCCCCCATCATCATGTCCTACCTGAGGATGACAAAGTTAGGGGCAGTACAGTTTCGACAACATTAAGTGAAAGAAACTAGTTTGGATTACAATACTGTGCTCCTAGAGATACTATCTTTATGTGAGGCTACACCTTTAAAGAAGGAAGCTTTAAAAACAATACCTTTATGTAAAATAAAATAAATCCAACAGAACACACTCATTCTAGTATCTTAAACCCAGTGGTGTATATCTACAGGGCCACACTCTGTGGCCCAGAAGAGTAGGGCCTCTGCCTTCCTCCAGGGCCCTTCCTGGGTGCTTCAGGGCTGGGCGGTGGGAGAGGCACCCAGTTCCCTCCCCAAAACACCTTATTCTATTTAATGTATTATTTGTTTCCCCTGGACAAAACACTGCCACTGTCATGATTTCTGTCAAAAGTGCAAAAACCTCCATGAGGTTGATTGCCGTTTTTCCATCTCTAACTCTTTGCGCTCAGAAAGGCCTCCAGTCCATCATCAGTGGGTTGGAAAGGGCTTCTTCGGGAGGCACAGCCCACCTGGGCTTTCAACTTTACTGTGCATGACCATCCCACAAGTCCAGCTACAGTCTGCGCATCAACGTTCTTTTTACTGTCTTCAGGGTCTACCTCCCACCAGTAAAATTAAATGTTTAGAGGCTAAAGTGCAGAAAAGCTCAAGTATACCTTGGTAAGAGCTGGCTACTCCAGAACTTAGGTTATAACAAAAAAGAATATTTAGACTGTGCACTAAACAAGCTAGTATTGCAAAAAATTGGTACTGTAAGCCATTCCCAATAATCATCCCCCCAGCCCCTGTCCCTGCCTGGACGCAGTGCAGCGTTCCAGGAACTTATGCAAACATAGCTAGTGTGTTGATCTGATATACTGCAGGAGGCTGGAGCTGTCCTCTCCATAAATAAAATACTATATTATTTAAATTTCTGCACATAGAAAGCAATTCATTCAAGTTTTTAAATGAATTTAACTCTATGACAAATAACTTTTTCCTAAGATGAAATCATTTAGCTTTTTTAAAAATCTGCTTATTTCCTATGATTTCTTTTTGAAAAGACTTTGGAAAGAGAAAAATGTATTCATTTTTCCCTTAAAATGTTAATTTACTATTTAATGTTAGCACATGCAAATAAGATTTACTCTTAAATATATTACTTTAATCTCATTACCATTTAGGCATCTTACCTAGATATAGTTTCAAACAGATGTGAGGCATTTCTGTGACCTGGTGCAAGAATGGTAGAGTAGAAAGAAAACTCCAGAACAAGGAACTTTTAAGACTAAAAAGATAAAAAATATTTTTGTCAAAGTTCCAACTCAATAAAATTCCAAAGCCTTTTAAGGCATGAATTAGTTTGAAATCTTTACAGATTATCAAGTAAATTGACATTGCCTGGAGCACTCTTTAAAGAAAGTAAAAAGGGGGGAGGTTTTAATAAAGAGTGAGCCTCCCTCCCCTAAAGGAAGTAAAGGCCTTTGTGTGTCAGTATGTTACCCAATAAGATGGCATTTAAAACAAAATATGTTTATCAAAACCAGTGTCCCTCATTCTCCTCCTCCTGATTGTCTAGATAGAGGAGGGCAACCTTCTTTTCATCCGAAATCACCGACCTTTGGTCTACCATCCTCTGCAGCTGCACCATCTTATCAAACTCGGCCTGCTCCTTGCCCTTTTCCCCGGGGGCCTGGTGTTTGTCCCCAGCAGAGCCCTGAAAGCTCACGCCAGCTGCCAGGTCATTCCTACTGCTGGCATCTCTCCAAGCATCACGGTCAGACACACTATGAGCTTCTGCTTCTGTCCCTGCGGGGAAGAGGACTGTGGCCTCTCGGGTCCAGCGGGGGGTCGTCTCTACGTTACTCACGTCCATCTGAAAGGTAAACGAAGTTTCTTTGGGCCCCAGGGCAACATGCCTTAGTGTTCTGCCACTGTCTGCGACCTCGCCTACCTCAGGGGAGTCCACCGAACCAGCAAGTGCAAATGTTTTGGAAATGGGTCCGTGGAAGACAACGTGTGCAGAGGTGTTGGTTTCTGCAGGACCCAGCTGGATATGCGTAAAGGATCTGCTCACATCTGATGTCGCTTCCGCCCCTGAGGTGTCTCCTGAACTAGCCTCCTGAGGCGATTCAGAAACGGCCCTTTGGAAGGTGCTCTTTTCAGTCATCAGGATTTTCCTACCCACAGCGTAACTATGCGTGGCCTGGGTCACATCTGCCGAGTCCTCTCTGTGGGCTTTGCTTTCTGAGTCACTAAATTTCAAGGGTGGGGGAACCATCTGCTCGGTGCCTGGATGCCTCTGAGGCACGGTCTTGATGTGCCTGATGGATGTGCCATTCCCTGACCACACTTCCGTGTGCCCAGAAGCTTCTCTGACACCCAACTTCATTCTGTCTGAAAGGGGGGCTGTGAGCTGGATCTGCTCACTGAACCCCTCCCTGAGGCCTAACTGAAGGTGCTTCACAGAAGTCTGGGTACCCACTGACTCTTCTGAAAAATAATCACCAACCTTCCCTGCCTCAGAAGCGGGAGCCTGAAAAGTAATTTCCCTCTTAGAATGAAATTGTTGGGAGCCAAATGGGCTGTGCCTCCCCGATCTGTCAGGATCTGTGGAAACCTCTGCCAGGCCAGGCTCTTCTGAGTCCCCTGCCCCCAGACAGGGAGAGTCAGGCCCCGGGAAGAATACTTCTTTGGACAATTGACTTTGATCGGGACCCAACGTAAGATGCCTTGCAGACAAGCTGGCTTCCGCCGAGCTTGCCGCCCAACTCAGGTCACCTTCCCCACTTACCTCCACCACCTGGGCGGCGGATCCTTCAGGTGAGACTTGCTCAGCCCTCCAAGTTCCAGGGGGCACTATTTGAACGTGCCTCACAGACTGACTGATGTCCTCCAGCACGTGTGACTGGGCAAAGCCCGTTGGGCTGGTGACTTCCACGGTGGCCAACACGGGGCCCTGGGAAGTGACCAGCTCCGTGCGGGGAGAGGCCCGGCCGGCGTCGGCCTCCTCACCAGAGGGGCTGTACAGCTCCTGGGTGGCCCAGCGCTTGAAGCCGCGGCTAGCAGCCGGGGCCTCCATTCTGGCCTCCCCATCTGGGCTGCCAGGGGCCGGGCTGTGCCACCTAGCCAGGCCGTCTCGTACCACCGACTCCACGGCCTTCTCGATCTCCCCCGCTTCATCCCTGCTCAGCTCCTCCAGGTCTAACTGATCGGCATCCACCGTCTGCGAGAGGTTGACTTCGGCCACTAAGGTCACAGCCCCGCCACCCGCGGTCTGGACTTTCTTTACATCAACGGAACCACCCCTGGGCCCGCCCTGACCCTCTCTGGTGAAGGTGGACAGCTCTTCCTTCATGCGCTCCGGAAGGCTCTCCTCCAGTTGCTCAATCACTTCCACCAGCTGGTGCCTGGGCTCCTTGAAGCCTCCCTTAATGGATGTGTGGAATTCATGTGGTATTTTAATTTCCTTTTCAATGACTATGGGTTCAGCATGAAATTCACCACTTCTCGCTTGTCCTTTCCAGTGAGTAGAACCCATGTCCCCCTCCAGAGATGCTTCTGGCACATCCAATGGCTTCACAATCTTCTCTCCCAATGCATCGTCCCTCTCCATTCTTCTCCGAGACCCTGGCACAATTTCATCTTGCCAGGAGTACCTGATGGTGGATTCCTCTTCGATGTGGATCTGCCCGTACACAGGGCCTTCATCTCTCTCATGGCCACCAGGGTATTCGTCCGGAGTCGACACCAAATAACTCTGCTCTCCTTCCAAGTCACCTGCCTCCGTCACTTCTTCAAAGTGAGTTATGTTCTCTTGGGGCTGCCTGGTCTTTTGACCTTCATTCCCTGAGCACGTGATATCTGTTTCTCCGTAAACTTCCTCCTCAACAACAAGCCCCTTGGAGCCCGAAGACACGTCATCGACCTCCTCCACTTCGAATGGTGTAGAAAACTCATCCGTCTTCTCACCACTGACATAGCTCACGGGCTCTTCGATGATCTCCACGTTGACGACCTTTGCTCTCCCCTCTCTCCCCTTCAGACCAAGACTGATTATATCTCCGATCAAATGCTCAGCTGATTTTCCTTTCAGCTTCACCTCCTTAGCATCCTTGCTTAACAGGTAGTCCAGGCCAGCTTCATCTGAAATGTCGACCTCTTCAGTCAGTTTTGACTCCACGACTATCTCAGTCTTTGTTTTCCTGTCACCGGGAAGCTCTTTCCTGTCCACGTAAGTGACTTTTGTGTCTGGAAAAGAATCAGCAGATGCTT
Source organism: Leucopleurus acutus (assembly GCF_964270905.1). Lineage (NCBI taxonomy): Eukaryota > Metazoa > Chordata > Mammalia > Artiodactyla > Delphinidae > Leucopleurus > Leucopleurus acutus. The sequence continues at coordinate 153,712,679 of NC_139142.1, forward strand.
CTGTCTCGGGAGAGTGGGTAAACTGCTTCAGGATACTGGAAACGATGTTCTCAGCTATGGTTTCGGTCGTGGAATTACCTTTCAGAGAGCCTGCAGTGTCACTGGTGCCCAGCCCGAGCCCCGCCTCTCTCGTTTCCACCCCTCTACGTGTTCCATCACCAGCATCCTTCTTTAGGGGTGTCTGGAGACCTTGGGGGGCCGCCTCTGCTGTGCTGTCCTGGGATACTTCTAGACTGATCGGTATCTCTCTCTCCCTCACACTTTTCTCCTTCAGTGACTCCTCTTTTGCCTTTTCCTTCATTTGCTGGCTTTCTCTCTGTCTTGCTTCTTTATCTAACTTTGTAAGTTCTTCCCACCTTAAGTTTCTCTCCTCTGAAGCCTTCTCTTTAGAATCAAACATTTTCTCTTCTCGCTTTGTTTGGATGGTTCCCGGTCTGTTTCTCTCCTGCTCCCTTGTGGCTTTAGCTTCCATTTTCTTTCCCAAAATGACGTTCCTCTCATTCGACCAAGTGCTCTTGGGAGCACCTGCCACCACATTGTCCCGGCGTTCTTGGTAGGACTCTTGGGCAACGGCGGACTCTTTGGCTAAACTAGTGGGGGGGCCCTTTATACCTTCGGTTCTTGGTCTATCAGGGAATGTTTTGACTTGAGCTTCAGTATTTCTTAAAAGACCAGGGGTTGGAGAGAAATGCCTGAAGTTGGTTTGACTGCTGGCAGTTTTTTCATAAGAGTTCTCCTGCCGGGCAGTGACAAAGGAAGAGTATCTGGAGCCCAGGAAGTCTCTTCTGGCAGAGCTTCTAACAGCCGTCTGAGAACGTGGCACCAGGCTGTGACTGAAGCTCGCCGAATGTGCTTTCTGCCTTGGAAACAGATTTCTCTCGTTTTCCCTCTGTAATACTGAGGTGGTATATTGATAGGGCTTGTTTCTGAATTCTGTAGGAATTGAACAGTGCATTAAAATGACAGTCATCATTACCTTTTTTCATCTGAAAAGCATCACCACAGATCAATCCCATCATAATATACACTATTACCACAGGAGGGTCATTATAAATGAGATATTTTCAACCCCCAAATTATTTTTTTCTGGTAGTTTAAAGAAACCTATGACAATAAAATATAGCCCTACGAATGCTTCCACACAACACTTTTCTCCAATTACTGATCTTAAAATATTCATGCATCTTAAATATATCAAACGTGTGATCGTAAAGCATGGCACATGTGCCAGAGACGTTAGGGGCGCTATTTATGTGGCAGAAATTTCACAATTTGGAATCCTTCATTTCCACTTTGTTGAGATAACTTTATTTTACTGATTAGCAGAGAAGAGCTTCATAATTACTACAGAGTACATAAATACTAAACACTGAATGGCATAACCCCTCCACCTTTTACTATGCTCTTATTTTTCATTGATTTCCATGTTGGGCCAACAAATATTGAAGAATTTGACTTTTTTTTTAATTCCTGATTTCTTCTATTTTTATACTTTTTTTTTTTTTAATACAAACATTTCATTTGAAAAGGTGCCAAAGCAGGAAGCCAACCAACCACCAATACTACAATCTGTCTTAATGTCATGGTCCTGGGATTGGGAGGCGGTCCATGGGGCTTCCTGCTTTGCTCTGGACCATCCGCAGACATGCCACCCTGGGTACCTGCTCTTAGGGGTGGCAGCTGGTGGCAGGAATGTGGCCGGGCCAGGAGCATCATCCACCCTGCAGGCACCCCTTTGTGCCCACCCACACCCATCTGCTGAGCTGGCTTCTCGCCCCCTGGGTCTCCCCCATGGCAGCCAACCAACCTTACTCTCAAATTCAAAGCAAACTTGCTGGACACTAAGACCAAATCCCTTCCAGTCACAGATGACTGGAACCAAAATTATTCTGAACGTAGTGACCTGTCAATCTGTGAAGTGTCTAACTGGAATGTTGTTTTTGAAAATAAAGATGGGGAGTGTTATTTTTTTTTTAAAACTACCACCTATCCAGATTGACTGTTATAATCACATTCTCCTGACAGCACTAACCAGTACACACATGTAATCTCAATGTACCATGATTTTGAACATGGCAACACTCATGGAGCCTGAAACTACACAGAGTAAGGTGTATACAGAACATACTGCACATAATGTAATCTGCCCTTGCTTAGCCAGAAAGCTTTTTAAGGTTTTACAGGACTGAGAAAACTTTAAAAAAAAAAAAGTTATCCTACAGGTTCTCCGGGTCTTTCTGATGAACACTAACTCTCTAATGTCAGTTCAGCTACAGGAAATACAGGCTTTGTGCTGCAGCTTTTGGCCCGAACAGAGGCTGACTTCAGGGCACTAGGTGACACTGCCGCTCACACCACCCTGAGCTGCCCACGCAAACCTAGGCTGGTGGAAACAGTGTAATCCTTCCCACCTCTCCCGCCGGTGGGGTCACAAGTTCCAGTGTTGATTGCCTGCTGTACAAAGTAATACCTCCCTAGGTTTGGGTTAAGGCTGTAAGTCTTTGGTCTGTAAAGGGTGTTCCCTCCACAGGGTGTGATGAATAAATCCATGTCCACCTCTCACCCTTCACACTTCCCAGCTTTCCATCAGCCCTCTCCTCCCTCACCACGCTGGGTAGGAAGCACCCTCAAACACTGGCTAGATGAACAAATGAGTTAATGAAGCCCTTTCCCACACAATTTCATGTGCATTATTATTGAAACTATGGCCCATTAAATAAAATCTATTTGATACTTGAGAGGGACAAATGACAGGTATCTGAAAACTCTTATCTAACCCCAACTCTTCCAGATAAATGATGCTTTACTCTTTATCCATGGAATGAACCTGCTCAGATAGACAGCATCTTAACGTTAAATGATAAGCTTTCCTTATATTTACCTTGTGGTACATTTTCAATGCGCTCAGTCAAGATCTGTATCTCCGGATTACTTTCTCCTTCCAGTAAGGCTCTGTAAAAATTATTTTTAAAAAACTCATTAGGAAATAAAAGACAAGAAGTACCTCTGTTAGCTGTCGATCTGGTCAATGATACACTGTCACAGTGTCATGTGTCTGCAGATGCTGCACTACTGCGATGCAAGCCCACCCCAGCAGACCTGGCTGGAGAGAGCGTCTCTCAGCTAAATGAACAAAATGAGGGGGCCAGGGCTTCAGAAGGACTGGAGAGCCAAGGCCTTCTAGAAAACCCTTCCAAACCCAGGGCATGCAGGAGGAAGAGACAGAGGGATGTGGGCCCAGGAAGGGAGGTCGGGGGTCTGGCTTCCCTGGGAAGCAAGGAAGGGCCCATGCCTGGCAGGTCACCCTGGGCTACAGGGACCCAAAACAATTACTACTACCCCACTGGGGTCTCTCTGGAGTCACAGGTCAGGGGCTGACTAAAGGCAGAATAAGGACTGACATTTGTTTGTAAATAAGGCAGCCAGACTGCATCTGCAGTTTTCATACTGGGTTCCATGGGGACACCTTAGAGATGAAAAAAGAGGAGAGATGGAAAGGGCACGCGTAAGAGGAGAAGGAAGAGCTGCAGACCACCCCCCTCCACCACCATGGCCCCCAGGGGTCTCATTCCAGGCGGCATCTAGTTATCTCCTCTGATGAAATGGCAAAATGCACTGGACTAGGTGGTTTCTTTGGCCATGTCTAGCTCCCAAAGTGTAAAACTCTAGAGTCTTCATTAAGTTGTTATTCACGTCTATGACTCAGAGCCCTGAGGAGAGAGCAGAGGTCAGGCCCCATAGCCCCAGCACACCGCAGTGGGTCAGTGTGGGATGTCCATCGCTTGGAGACCCTAGGACATGGGCTGCTGCGGGCACACCAGTTGTTCAATTGCTAGGGCAATGTGTGAGGTCACTAACGTCAGTTCCAAGAAATATACCGCATATGGCAAAGGGCAAGCAGAAGCGGGGTCCACTTGGAAATGCTGATCTGACCACTGAGAGCCAGGCAGCCAAAGAGGGAAGGGATGCCGGAGCCGGTGGGGACTCTCGGATCAGGCAGACCAGGGCCAAGTTCTATTTCCACTGATTCAAATGCAGTGATTCCCACAAATGCGAGAACCCTGTGGGCAGGTGGAAGAGAGCAAGGAGGCCCCCCTGAGGGAAAAGCAAAGACAAGGATGAGAGGGATTCCAGTCCAGGTGTGCACAGGAGGGTTCTCCTGGAAGCTGCGACTGCAGTGTGCATGTGTGGACGCAGGAAGCCGAGGGGCCGCGTCCAGAGCCCTGCCCTCCATGCCAGGCGAGAGCCAGGAAACAGGACACCAGCCCATTAATCCCACACCCTCATGACCAAGCATGTTCGGTTCCAGGAACACAAATAGCTTCCACTGCCGAGAAAATCCCGAGGTCTGTATAGAATAAAAGGAACACGTTCAAGGTAAAAGTCAGCCTGTGAGGGTCTGTGCCCCAGGATGACAGTAGCAGGAAAGGTAGCATCCTACAGCTAAGGGTCCATGGCTGGCTACTGAGAAGCCAAGTCCTATTTCAGATCTTCTCTCTGCCTGCTTGGGAGGAAGGCTCAGGTACCACAGGGCTCCCACGCTAGCTGCCCAAGGCAGGACAGAAAGTGCTTGCAGGGCATCCAGGTCAGCAGAGAACTGATGACTGGGGAGGTGGGGGGGGGGGGGGGGTGGGTCAGGATAAAGAAGATCCCCTTGGGGGAAAAATTTCTTCCCTCTCCCCTCAAAGGGGAATGGTTTTGCTTCTCTTTCAGGGAAAATCCAAACCACCACCAAACTTTTACTGAGTTCAGGACCCTGAGTCAGGAGGGGGCACCAGACCCCGAGGGGTGACACGGCACTAATGCTCCTGTGCCCCAGGCCTTCACCAACCCTAAGACTGAGCACCAAGCAGGCTCTAACCCTCCCCTCTATCTCACCAAGTCCTCCTGGCAACCCCACACTGGGCTGACGATGGGCATCCCGGCCCTACAGGTGAGCAGACTGGAGTGCAGGCCTGCACTCCTCAGAGAGAGAAAGGGAGCCCAGGCCTGGGCACTCAGCCGCCCTGCAAGCTGCCTGGGCCTCCCTGCGGGGCCAGAGATGGTGCCATTTCACATACATTTTAGAACAAATCCTGCAGACAGACCCTCCAGACCATATTAATGAAAGCAGATCCAACATCTCTTGATGATTTCAATCAAAATGTCCCTACAGGGAAGAGCAGCAGCTCCCACTAGGGAAGCACTCAGGTCCACAGTGACTCCTCCTCCCAACGGCTGATCCAACAGGCAGGAGCCACCTTCTCGACCTGGGCGCCCAGCAGAGGGCCTCACAGGCATGCTGGGACACTGGTCCCTGAATCCATGCCTTTACGAACCCTCCACCCCCACCCCCGCAATGACACACGACAACCCGTCTCCACCAGCACAGCTCACAAGACTAGGTGGCAGAGGCATAAACAAAGCGCCTGGGGCAAGGCCAAAAAGGGTCAATTCCCTCAAAAGCTCTCAAAGGAAGGTTTTTAAGGAACAGACTCGTACAACTTGAAGGAGCAGGTCAAGCAGTCTCTGGGGATTTGGGGAGCGGTGGAAGAGAACTGCCTGGGACCCACCGTGCCAGTGAGAAATGCCAACCGCCTGAATCACGGGCTATAAGTGAACATCTCACACAGGCCCACGGGTTGGCAGCCTCTCGAAAAGCAGGAAAACAAGCAGACATGTGCTGGAAAACCAGGTCCCTGGCCTCATTAAGGCCGCCGAGACAAGCCCACAGGTTGGAAGGGAGCTCTAATGCAGCCCCTGGCTGGGTGCCAGGCCCTAACAGACCACCCACGGGCCAGCCAGCAGTGGGGCTCCCGTCTGGGATAGATCATCCTGACGGCAGCTCAGGGCACATCTGCTGCGGCTCCACACAGTGGGCACAAGGCGGCCGCCCTGCACGCCTATTAGAAACAGGGACAAGCGTCAGGGAGGAGGCAGAGTCGGAGGATGTTTCCAGAAGCAACGCCAGTGGGGGAGCCTGCCTGGTCCTGGGTGGAGAGATGTTTCACGTGGTGCTTCCTGGCAAAACGCAGGCTCTTGGAGGAAAAGGGGGAGGGGCTGGGAGAAGGAGCTTCTCTGGGCCCCAGCTCCAGAGAGGACAGGGGACCGACCACCTGTCACTCTAGACTGGGGACTGGAGTGGGAAGGAAGGAGAGAGGGGCAGAAGTCCATCCACAGGACCAGCATCACCATCTGGTTTGGAAAGGGTCTTTCCTAAGCACAGGCATATGAAAGACAACAAGGAGGCAGTGGTGCCAGGCAGCCTCTGGTCATTCCCTCTGTGCTCAGGATGAAATCACATAAGGAAAGCCCATTTGTCAATTCCAGAGACAGAAAAAAAAAGACTGACATAAAGAATAAGATTACTAATAAAGCAGAAAGAGGAAGCACAGGGAGTGGTTAACAGAGAAACCTCCAGAATCATGTTGCCTGGATTCAAATCCTGCCACTTCCTAGTCCTATGACCTTGGGCAAGCCGCTCAAACCCTCTGTGGCTCAGTTTCCCCATTTCTGAAACAGGGAGCACTCACAGGTTTGCGGTGGTAATTAATAAAGTGATTGGAAAGTTCTTGCAACAATGGCTGTTCCAGAATATGTGCTCGATAAATATCAGCCATCATCCTCATCACCTACATCATCATCTATTGACCTCAGAAGAAAGGTGATTTTCCATTAACCAAAGCAGTTCAAGAAGGGAAGAGATTCTGGACTACCTAAAGTCATGGTTAACTGAGGGCTAATTCATTTACGCAATGATGTGGGTAAGGCTAACAACCAAATGTATCCGTTGATCCTAATTTTCTATCCTTAAAACTACAAGATTTTATTAACTTCAAATTTTTCACCTAATAACCAGGTAAGTCTCAGTGTTAACATATTTTTATAGGTTTTCCCAAAAATAGGATTCAACTTTAAAAAAAACAAAATGGGGACTTCCCTGGTGGTGCAGTGGTTAAGAATCCACCTGCCAATGCAGGGGACACGGGTTCCAGCCCTGGTCCGGGAAGATCCCACATGCCACGGAGCAACTAAGCCTGTGCGCCACAACTACTGAGCCTGCGCTCTACAGCCTGCGAGCCACAACTACTGAAGCCCACACGCCTAGAGCCCGCGCTTCAAAACAAGAGAAGCCACTGCAATGAGAAGCCCGCACACTGCAACGAAGAGTAGCCCCCACTTGCCGCAACTAGAGAAAGCCTGCACACAGCAACAAAGACCCAATGCAGCCAAAAATAAATTAATTAATTTTTTAAAAATGTATTTCTCCAATAACTTGAGAACTTCCCAAGAAATGTTCTCCTTTGAAGAGACACATAAAAAGGTACAGGTGATCTTAAAAACAATGGAGCAACCAGAAACATCATTAAAATGATGAAATTAGCAATGTTAAGCGTTATCTGTACTGCTTCATTAGCAGTCTAAACCTAGAGACTGAATAGTCTCAGTTAAAACCCGCCACCTCTGCCCACTGCCATCAGAAAGAGGAAAGGGGGGCTCTGCACGTCCTCCCCCAGCACAGACATACAAAGAAACTAACCTTTTAAAAGGACTTTGCCATAAAGTCCCCAGGCAGGAAACCTTTGCACTACATTTTCGTATCTGGCCAGGCAAGACTCCCTTTAGTGTTTTCTGTCTGAGAAATCCTTTGGCCCTGCTTTCCATTTTTCCAGGTAAAACTCAGAATTGTTATATTCTCCACCCCCAAAACATAAAAACAAAGCCTCTTTTTAAATTTTGATGGAGATTTCGTCATCTGTCCCCCAGATAAGAAATCCAGGATGGGCCCCTTCTTACCCTCAGTTTTGTGGTTTCTGGACTCGGTTTATTCCTGGGTTATTTTTGCATTTTTTTGTTTCAATTTTGACTACCTTTTTTTTTCCAGTATATTTTCTAACAGCTTACTCCTGATGATTGTGTTCGGTTCTCTTTTTTTTCTGGGGGGGGATGGGGGCAGGAGTGCTGTATTTATTTTTTAACTGTGTTTCTGCAAGTTCTCAATCGATAGCTTTTGGGCCTGATCTTCATGTCAGCAGTGGAGGGGTTTGGGACATGGTGGGTTCTGAATACTGTCAGTTTCACCATCTTCAGATTATACACTAAGTCTGAATAAGCCCACTGAGCCCTCTCCACCTGCTTTGTGGAAAGGGCTCACTGTAGGGTGATCTAGTTTACAAGAGTGTGTGCCCAGCAGCACATCTGCCCACGTTCCTACCCAGAAACCTCCTGCTCCCGGCCCCTCCATCACTGCCCCCACCAGCCCTGAGCAGAGGCTCCCTCGGGTACCTACCTACGTATGTCAGGTCCCGAATCTCCAACCACCACATGCACCTCCCGAGGCCTCCGCCCCCATCCACAGACACACATACCCATTCCACTCCAGGCCCAGACCCTCCTGCACTCCACCTGCCAGCAGCTGGCTCCCCTCTCCTCGGCTTTGGCCCTGGGACCGCCCCATCTCAGTGGCCTGGCAATGGAGGCCCCTGCAATCTGCCTCCTTCCAGGCCTCTGCTGATTCATCTTGCATTCTCCTTCCTCCACTTATTTTCTTATCCTGACTTGTGCACCTGGAGCTCCTTTCTGACACCTTTCTGCCAGTCCAATTCCTATTCCCCACTTTCCCTGCCCCTTCAAGGCCCAACTCAAATCCCACATCCCTTGAAAATCTCTCTTCATTACCTCGGCCTGAAGCTCTCCATTCCTTCTCCTAACCATCTTTATCAAACTCTGTTCATTGGCAGTAAACCATGTACAGTATTTTCTTGGATACTGTTATTTTAACATCTTGTTTGACTTTTCACCTAATGCTTCTCCCTCCCTCCTCCCATGCCACCCCCCACTTCCCACCTCCCCCCTCTTCTATGTCTGTTCAAATCTCTGCCATCCTTCAAGACCCAGATCAATCTCATCTCCCTCTAGAAAACTTCTCTGATTCTCACAACTCCCTTCTGATTCCAGAAAGCTTGTACTTGTGTGTCTTGGGGGACAAGCCTTGTCTCCTGTGGTGTAGGAGGCTGCCTCGGTCCGCGCAGCCTTATCCACAGCACACGATCCTCAGCACCCGGCTGCACGCTTCTGAGCCCCTCTGAGCAGGCGTCACACCCTGCGTGCCGAGCATCTCCAGAGCAGCCTGAGAGCACAGACCCCACCCAGCTCACAAAACACGGCTTCACGGGTGTGTCTCTCAGCCACCTAACATACATGGCCCTCAATGACAGCCCCCAAAACCAAGCTACCCAGGGACGCCCGAATCCTCGCCATTGCCACAGATGCCTCGCCAGGTCAGTCCCCAGATCCTCACTCGGGCTGCCCCCTCTGCCTGGAAAGCCCTTCCCACATGGTCTCTTCCTGGCTGCCCTTCCTGCAAGACTTGGCACTGCCTCTTCCAGGAAGCCTGCTCTGCACACTCCATCAGCCCCCCACAGCACCAGCACCCCACTCAGCCTGCCTATCCTTTGTCTTGTCCTCTAGGTGCTGTGAGACAGGCTTAGAGCTTTCTGGATGCCTGTGGGCTGCTCTGCAAACAGTAGTGTGCACACAAATCACCTGGGATCTTGTGACAAGGCAACTTTGATCAGCAGGTCTGGGGTGGGCCCAAGGTTTCCCACAAGTTTGAGATGCCTAGTGATGCCGACACTATGGGTCTGCAGGCCCCTGTGAGCAAGGCCCTGGACCAGTGTTTCTCTTCCCTGGATGCATCTGACAATCATCCTCGGAGCGTTAGCACTACCATGCCTGGGCCCACCCTGTGCCAATCTAATGGAAATATCTAAACTGGGTCCAGGAGCCGATGCCTCATCAGCTTCTCCCGGTGATGCCCACGTGCAGATGCAGCTGAGAACCACGCCCTGTCCTGTTTCCGAGAATCTCCCCTTTCATCACTCAGCCCCTCGTATAACAAGCACTCACACGTCAGGAAAAACCTCGAGATGACATATCAGGCGGATAAGCATCTCCAGCCCCACATGACACCACTGGAGACAGGCAGACAAGAGCGAGCACAACTGTGCCAGCCTGTCTTCTCCCACACTTCCCCCTTCTCTCAGCATCCTCAGCGCCAGTCCAGCCCCACAGCTTCTGCCCATCTTCACCTACAATGTGGGAGCAAAGGGCTCATTCTCACATTCACCTGCCAGGCCAGGTGCCACGGTCTCCCTGGCCACCAACTGGCCAACTTAGGTTTGGTGAAATCCACCAGTCCTAGACTCTGAGGTTTGCTTTGTTTTAATTTTATTATTTTGTTAAATTATATATTTACGTATAAACTGTAAGTCTATCCCTATAAATTATGAGTTGCACCATTTTATTATTACCTTAACGTTTCTTCTTTAAGGTTACCGGAAAGGGCTAAATATCTGGGTTTGGAAGGGCTCATGATACTTGAGACCTGGCCTCAGCACAGCCCCCAGAGTCCAGCCGTGCTGCGATGTGCTTTCAGCTTTCCAGAGCCACAGCCCTTCTCTTCCATGTGCGGTGTGTGAGCAGTGGCTCACACATCTCACATGTCTGTCTGAGCAGTGCTAGAGGAGTGGCCCAAAACTTCGGGGAAACACAACCTCAGCCATGGCGGGCGAAGCAGTGCCTGCCGCAGCACTGGCCACCTCAGCCCCTCTGGACAGGGCTGGTGAGCGGTCACACTGCACAGGACCCTGGAACGTGGCCCCCACGGAGCTGACTGTCCCTGCTGCCCTCAGAGAGGCAGGGTGTGGGAAGAAGGTCAACTTCCCAGAGATGGAAGGTCGAGGTTTGTAAAGATCAAATGGGCACTTGTGAAGAGGAATTTTCTTACCTGGCCTCAGAATTTGGGCAGCAGCACAAAGTACTGAAAGAATCACGTAAGACATGACAAGGGTTTACCTTCAGGACACTTATCAGTGATAAAAAATGCCAGGCTTTTGGCTGATACAAAGAAGCAGGTCATATTCTACCGCCTCTTTGTCTTTTAGACCTGCGGGCATCTCCCAGACTCAATCCTAAGCACTGGAGGGCAGGGGGGCGGCAGCAGCTCTAACCACAGAGGCTGGGGTCTGGAGCTGGGCAGCACCGGCATATGCAGGCCCCTGGGCTGGGCTCCCCATTTTCCCCACGCAAACTTGGACTTCAGGAAGGCACACAGTGAAATCAATCACTCACTTCCCAAAAAGGACTGATGCTTCCTAATCTCCTAGGAGACGGCCAAGTCAATCCCTAAATGGGTTCAAGAAACGCCCGGCCACAGACAGGAGTAAACTCTGTCCCTGCTGACGTGAGTGAAAAAGGCTCGCAACCAAGAGAAAAGCTAGAAAAAGCTAAGCCTTGAGGAAAGCTAAGCTGGTAGGGTTGTGAACACCTACCAGAGAGGTAAGGCCCCGGCCTCTCAGGCAAGATGCCCACCTGTGCCCTCTGACTTTTCATGACAGAGAACTGGGGGCAGGACAAAGTGAGGAAGGAAAGGGCTCAAAATCCCAGAGAGATGAGGCATAAAATTAAAGTCTCCTGACTCCGACCCAGAGAACTTTTACAAAAAGGAAACAGGAAGATCCAACTGCCTCTGTAGAGAAAAGACCTCACCTGACACCAGGTGTCGCCTAACAGGGGCACAGATGCGGGTTTTCTAGGCTGACCCAGCATCCGCTCTAGAATGATGCCTGGTTTGGGGTACTTCCCACCCGAATCTCAGTCCATGTGACTCATGGGAAGCTAACCCCTTTCAAGCACTTTGTTCCCCCAGCCAAGGATGGGCACATGACCCAGCAGAGCCAGAGCAGGTCCAGGAGTCCTACTAGGATGGTGGGAAAGAGCCCCCTCCTCTGACCACAGGATTGGAGGTTGCAAGGACAAAAGCCTGGAGCTGCTTGGGGCCCCTCCTGCCACTGTGGGGGCAGAGCAAGGAAGGAGGGGCCCAGAGCAGGCAGGGACAGCCCGCCAACAACCCCATCCGGGCACCGGATGAACCTACCACGCCCAAAACTAAGGACTTTTTCAGTTATATGAGTAATAAATGCCTTTTTTGACTTGAGCCAGTCTGAGAAGGACTTCTGCCACTTGCAAGTGAAAAAAATTCTAATGCTTCCTTCCCCCAAATAAAGCCCGATTGTTTCGAAGTTTTCCTTATTAGTAAAGCTCAGCTTATCTCACTCAGCATTTGTTTCAATACCCTACCAATTTAATTTTGCAATTGTTCACCCCATGAGATTTCCAAGAAGATTGTGGAGATGGATCTTGGGAAAGACCGGCTGGCAAGTGCCTCCTCTCCCCTGCCCCCATGCCCTGACCAGCATCCCTTCTGCAGGACTCAGGCTGCATAGCTCCCAGAGCAGGGACCCAGCAAGGCCCCCACCAGCTTGGCCCTAGGACCATCCCTCAATTCAGCCAGGGGCTCCGCCAAGGGCTGCCATGCTCAGTGGGTAAGGCACAGGCCCTCAGCAGCCTGGACCCCTGCTTCCAGGCCCCTTCCCTCACCTGCAAAAGGGATGTGTGGTGTCCACCACCAGAGGGTGACTATGGGCAGTGAGCAGCTGCGAAGGACTTAGCACTGCGTCTGGCAGGCAGTAAGTGCTCAGTAACACAAAGCCACAGCCACTCCACGGAGGCTGCAGGGACTTTCACACTGCCAGCTCCAGCTTGGTGGACTCAGCGCAGCATCCTTACCTATAGGTTGCCACCTCCAGACTGAGGCCAGTCTTCACCTGCACGAGCTCCTGATAGTCCCGTAGCCGGTCAGCCATGGCCAAGGTAAGGGCTGCCTTCTCATCCTCCAGGCAGGCGATCTCTCTCTAAGGAGAACAGAAGGTTTTGGGATCAGAGGACTGGAGCTTTGCTGGGTTGAACTTAAGGTACCAAGAGCTCAGGACACAAAAAGAGATGAAAAACCTCCAAGTTTATTAAAAATGCAGTCATCGCAAGGATGATTTTTATTTATTTTTTAAATAATTTTTTTTATTTTTGGCTGTGTTGGGTCTTTGTTGCTGCACGCAGGCTTTCTCTAGTTGCGGTGAGCGGGGGCTACTCTTCGTTGCCGTGCGTGAGCTTCTCATTGTGGTGGCTTCTCTTGTCGCGGAGCAAGGGCTCTCGGTGCGTGGGGTTCAGTAGTTGTGGCACGTGGGCTCAGTAGTTGTGGCTCGCAGGCTCTAGAGCTCAGACTCAGTAGTTGTGGCACACGGGCCTAGTTGCTCCGTGGCATGTGGGATCTTCCCAGACCAGGGCTCGAACCCGTGTCCCCTGCATTGGCAGGCATATTCTTAACCACTGCACCACCAGGGAAGTCCCAAGGATGATTTTTAAATACTATATTTCTCCCACCTGTAAGGTTTCTTTTTTTTTTTAATCAGCGCATAAGGAAGATGTGGCTAGGACACAGGCTTCTCTGTTCATTCTCCCTAATAATAATGAATGCTTGTAAAGCATCTCTACAGCTCAGACATCAGTCAGCTTAGGGAAGTCAATACATGACACTAGTGAAGTAAGATGCTATTTAAAATAAGCCAAGACTAGGGACTTCTCTGGTGGTCCAGAGGTAAAGAATCCACCTTACAATGCAGGGGATGCGTCAGGGAACTAAGATCCCACATGCCATGGGGCAACTAAGCCCATGCACCACAACTACTGAGCTCGCGAGTCTCAACTAGAGAGCTTTCATGCCACAAACCACAGAGGCCACGCACTCTGGAACCCGCGTACCACAACTACAGAGCCCACATGCCCTGGAGTCTGCGTGCCACAACTATAGAGAGAAAATACGCACGCCACAACTAGAGATAAGCCCGCATGCCCCAACGAAAGATCCCGTATGCCTCAACGAAGATCCCACATGCCGCAACTAAGACCCAACGCAGCCAAAAATAAATTTAAAAAATAAATAAATAATAAACAAATCTGTTTAAAGTAAAAAAATAAAGAGAAGTTTAAAATAAATGAATAAATAAGGCTAGAAAGAAGGGGTTTTACTATATTTAAAACAGAAGTTACTCAGATCTGAAACAGAATTTCCCCCATACTCATGATACAGAGTTCTTTGTTTCACCTAGAAAAGCCACTTTAAAATCATCTGGGAAGAAAAGTCATGTTAATGTGACAAGAATATATTCTGGGCATAAATGTCAAAGGCCAGACCTGGATATAAACTTTTATGACTGTTCTCGTGTAGTTTAATAAGTGCTCCCTGGGCACGTGTTCACATCGCCCCCATAGCAATTCCACTCCCTCCTGGTTAACTGCATCTGCCCATGTCCCCCGCCCTGGCTGGGAGACACTGCAAGGCACAGTCTATCACTGCCTCATGCATCCCCCCAGCCCCTGCCTCTAGAAAAATGCCCTTCACATGCAAGTCACACAGCACGCAACCGGTGAACTAGATTTAAAATGAAATGATCAATATAATATTACCCTCCTCAAAATGTACTGTTTTCTTTTTTTTTAATAAATGTTTTTATTTATTTATTTATTTTTGACTGCGTTGGGTCTTTGTTGCTGCACAGGGGCTTTCTCTAGTTGCAGTGAGCGGGGACTACTCTTTCATCGTGGTGGGCATGCTTCTCATTGCGGTGGCTTCTCTTGTTGCAGAACACGGGCTCTAGGCATGCAGGCTTTAGTAGTTGTGGCACAAGGGCTCATCAGTTATGGCTCACAGGCTCTAGAGCACAGCCTCAGTAGTTGTGGCACACGGGCCTAGTTGCTCTGTGGCAATGTGGGATCTTACCAGACCAGGGATTGAACCCATGTCCCCTGCATTGGCAGGCAGATTCTTAACCACCGCACCACCAGGGAAGTCCCCAAAATGTACTATTTTCAATCGACAATACATTTAATAAACACAATGGTTTTCATTTGTACCACTTTACAGTTTTTCCCTACTCTGCATTACAGTTTTATATCATTTTATAGTTATGCTGGGGAATAATTAACTGAACAAATATTTAAACTTTGAATAAGTCCATATACTTTAAGTTTTGGTTTGCAATGGAACGTAGCATTATTTCTGAATACAATTAACAGGATACATTTTTAGACATTCATCTTTGTGGAATTTAAAAATTATAAGACAACGGGAGAAGGAATCTATTTTCATTTCTCATGTAATCCCTCCACCAAAGGCACCTGGCAATATGCTGGCGGCCCAAAGTAAATAGGTAATGTTTATGAAACTAAGGAATGACTGTAACTAAGATCCCACACTGGATTTACCATCTAAAAAGATGCAGGAATGATCAGCATGTAAATAATTCTGCTTCTCATAGCAGTTCTATATATCTAAGCTAATAATTGTTGTTAGGTTATTTTTGTCTATATAAAGTATGCTAAAAACAAAAACTGAAGCCACTTAGCTTTTAAAGCAAAGAAGTAAATTTAAAAACCGCTATCTAGTATCCCAGGGTGGGTAAGTGTAAACACCCTCCAAAACTGGCATTATAAATAGATAAAGAGGTTCATCAAAGCAGACCATTGGCCAGTCTTGATTTAAGTGACAGTTGCCAGAATCTAGTCACAACATTCACACATTCTATAGTTAAGTCTCAGTGTTAAAAGCCTATGTTCCCCCATTTTAGAGGGAGTATAAACTCAGGTACAAGGTTACAGTATAAAATGTTCTGTAAACATATGACTCCTTCCTACTACAGGAAATTCTACCTAAATATTAAAAGTTGACAATGTGTAGTAATGCCTTCTTCACAAAAAAGTTTGATTGCTGTTAAAATGCTTAGAAAAAAAAAAATCAAACACATTCAATTCTCTAACTACAAGACTCCTAAGCAGGTCAAGATCTCCCAGCCATGCCAAGGAGGTAACACGAAGATTCTCTCCCTCCTGGGGGTGCAGAACATTTCTGCACCCCGCAAAATAAGAGGAGGAAAATCAAACTGTTTAAGTTAAAATAAGTGCAGTTCCAACCACATTCCCACGTGAGTCAACTCTTCCTAAACGGTCAAAGGAAAAGTCGTTGACTTCTGGAAGCAGGAATGTAAGAATTATTGGCTCCCAACAGTCTTCACAGAAATTGTAACCGATCCTGCTGGTTGAATAAAGCTTCAGACTTGGCCTCCACTTCTCCAGAAATTTTCAAACCGTGGGCCAAGCCAAGGCACTGGAGCCTGAGACACAGCAGCTAATTCTAACCCAAGCAGGAGCAGTTTTGCCAAACGTTAGAGCTGGGGAGAAAGGTCACCTTTCTAGTTGCTATTTAGAGAACATTTGGGCAGCATCACAACTGATGATGAAATGTAGGCTACACCAGGGAAAGCCTGCTGCCCTCATTGTCCAAAGAATTCACTTTCTCTTAACCAAACTTGAGCAGCTCCTTGCTGAGCAAGTCACCCAGACACAACAGGAAGAGCTTGCAAGTGTCACGGTCATGCACTGAGAATCCTGAACATTAGAGAGCTCGAGGGAATTTAAATTCTGTGATAACCTCATTTAGATGCAAAAACTAGATGTGTTAATAACAAGCACTGACTGGATGCTAACTAAGTGTTTATAGCTCTGGCCCATACAACACTGTTAACTCCAGACCCATCATTTTATGTTACAAGACCAGGTGGGTATCTCAGACGCATTTCAAACTGAAATCTGCTCTCCCACCCAAGCCTGCCTTCCTGCACCAAACCCCTTCCTCCAGCTGCTCAGGCCCCAGGCCCTGGAGCAGACTTGATTTCTCCCTCTCTCCCACCACATCCAATCCATCCACAAACCCCGTGGGCTTCAACTTCAGGGTAGATTCCTGCCTCTGCCCTTCGCTGCTGTCCCTGGCCCAAGCCACCAGCACCTACTGCCTTGACGGTGGCAAGTGTCTCCTAAAGAGGTCTCCCTACTCCCAACAGGTGCCCCACACAGTCTATGTGTATCACAGCAGCCAGGGAGATCCCATGAAGACTCGGGTCACCACCCACTTCTGCGCAGAGCCCTCCAGCGACTTCCCACGTGCTCAGAGCCGAAGCCCAGGTCCTGTAGAGGCCATCTTTGCCCCCTCGCCCCAGCCACGCCCGCTCCTGAACACTGAACTGTTTCCACCTCCAGACCTGTGCAGTCAAGGACTTTCTGTTTTGTTTCCATTATGCTCCCTGCTGTACCCCCAGCACTTAAGAGGCAAACTTGGCACACCAAGTACTCAATGAATGAACTGAATGGGGATGCACCCTGTGGGCCATTTTCATTACCCCTAGTTCACAGGTGGGAAACGGAGACACAAACAGTGGCAGAGCCACAATTCAGACCCAGGTAGGGCAGCTAAACCAGCTCCATTCCAGTCGAAAGAAAGTTCTCATTCAGTCATGTCTTGGGAGCGTGGAAGTTGGCTACAGGCAGCCTCGAGGCTAAGAGTGCACTTTCACAAGCCAAAATCTCAACGTTTATGGGCCAAGGCTGGTGTAAATCACAAACATCTTACAGTTTTGTCTGAAGCCCCTTTCTGCAGACTGGGAGACAGGGTATATTAATTAGGCTTCAAGTGATCTGAACTACATATAAAATGCTAGGAACTTGGATGTCAGTTCAGCAAACTCTTCTCTGGCAAATATGAGGTGAGGGGCCTCCCAGAGAGGTCTAAGGCATGTAGGCCATCTGGGAAGGCCCAGTTTTCCCAGAAAGAGAGTCCCAGTGAGCATCTTTCCCCCTCAAGCTGCAGTGCCAGCCCAGAGCCTGGGCACTATGTGGGTGCTCCTGCCTCCAGATGAGGGAGAGGGGTTCCCATTAAAACCATATGGCACACGTTAAAAAGTAAATGAGGGCTTCCCTGGTGGCACAGTGGTTGAGAGTCCGCCTGCCGATGCAGGGGACATGGGTTCGTGCCCCGGTCCGGGAAGATCCCTTATGCCGCGGAGCGGCTGGGCCCGTGAGCCGTGGCCGCTGAGTCTGCGCGTCCGGAGCCTGTGCTCCACGGCAGGAGAGGCCACAACAGTGAGAGGCCCGCATACCGCAAAAAAAAAAGTAAATGAAAGACTTAACACTAAAAGTATTCTGACAACAGCCAGCTGGGTCTGAAAGCATTTTAGGACTGTAGATTAACAGGCACCTCTGTGCTATCCCTTAGGAAGAACACTGATCATTGTTCTATGAAAGCAAACTGAATACTGGTTTAAAGTTCATCTTTAATAGAACAGATAGAAGAGAGGGGATATTGCCCAGTGGTTAGTTGCTCAGGCAATGCAGCATGAATCAAACCCAGGCTTAGCTACTTACTAACTAGGTGACCTATGGACCTCAGTTTCATCATCTGTAAGATGGGGTAAATATTAGTACCTACCTCCTAAGACTGATGTGAGGACTGAGAGTGAATACACATGTGATGGGCTTGGTACCTCTGGTACCTGCCACACAAAAAGCTCTTGATAAAGGCTAACTCTTAGTAATGAAACTTTTATTACAGTAAATTAGTTAAATCAGGTTTTATGATATTTTCAGTCTCCCCAGGCTAAGCGTCTATAGAATTTGAAAACATCAGAGGCTTGGGGTTAAATCATCAATATTTATTCTTTAACAAATTAGCTAGCATTTTTACACTTCTTAAAAAAAAATACTAACGCTTGGTAGTGAGTCTTTTGGAATGCAACTTGAAATATGGGTGCTTTAAGATAACTGGTGAAAGATTCAGGCTATGGATAAGGAAACATTCAGTAAAATGAAACAGCTACAAATTGGAACTGAAAAATATCCAAGTCCTTATAGACATTTTCCTTACTCTTTACTTTTAGGGGAAAGAAGCAAATTCCAATAGGAGAAGATATCACTGGACAGGAGGGTGGGATCCTAGTTCTGGGGCAGGTGTGACCCCAGGGAAAGGCCCTGGAGTCCCTGTGTCAAATAAGGTGATTTTGAATGGCACTTCAGGTCCCCACCTGTCCTGGAATCAGAGGAACTCTGCTTTTATCTGTTTCATATCTGGCGGTGCACTTAAGAGTTAACTGGGGGGGAAAGGGTTCTGCTGCTAAAAAAGAACACTGAAACCAGAGCTTCCAGGTCCAAAATGAGCCAAGTGAGCTATGACTGCAAACGAATGGTGGGGATTTAGCCCACAAAACATGCCTCAAAGAAGCCTTTTCCAAACCTGCTTGCACAGCAGGGACCCTTGAGGTGGTAGCAGGGGTTCCCTACAAAGGGGTTCAGTGGGCAGTGAGTTTGGCAGGCGCTTCTCTTTGGTTAAAAGCTCTGTGAAAGCTTACATTAAAGACACTCTTTAACTTTCACTCAACACAGAGCATGGGGCCCCATGGAACTGGCATCCCTGGCCACCATTGTTGCAAAGGGAAGCGCTCTGGAGTCTAGAGTAAGCTCCGGAAATCAGCACATACTTCACCAGCCCCTACCCTTGTCCCACCTACAACCCCAGCAGAAGGCTTTTGAAAATTATGAGGCAGAGACCAAACAAAACCTAGGATCCAAAAGATTAAATTCCAAACAACTTTGTACTGTATTGCTTTATATGATTTCCCATCCAGACTCTAGTTCTTTGAAGAGTGAAGCCCCAGTACAGTGCTAAGGACCAGGGGTAGTCAACAGATAACTGCTGATTATTTGTGGATGCCTGTGAGGTCACCACAAGCCTCTATGCCACGACTGCCATGTTTCCTTTACTTCTAATTTTATAAAAAGGCACAAAATCATCACTCCAACACAAATTTTTAACTTGAAGCTACAAACTGTTCCCTTTAAAATATTTCTGAATTTGTGTGGATGTTGTCTTAAACTGTCATCCTAAGATGACAGTTTAAGGATTTGGGAATACTTCCAATTCTGGTCCAGACTGGGCAGGACCAGGGCTAACCCTGGGACTGGGCTAGGTGTACAGACAATAAATCCAGCCACAGGTGTCACCGTGTCAGTGTCAGAAGTCTGAGCTCTGCTTCTCTGAAATAGGAACTGTTTATATTACCTGTACTTGTAATAACATCCTGCCATAGGGACCTGCGTTACCACAGCTTTTACACAACCCAGAGATCGGACATCAGCTTGTACTGTGAGAAAAACATCTCTGATCTTAATGCTCTTTTCTGCATTAAGATTACTGCCCCTCCTAAGAACAAATGAGGCAGTGGCCCAGGGAGCCACCACCAGCTGCTTCCAACTGGGAAATCAACCTGGCAAAATAAAAACCGATTTGTAAAACAAGTTAAGTTTCCCCCAGGGGAGCCCTAGTGCCAGCGGGGCTGCCATTCTGAACGGCTCACGATAAACACTTGGCCATTGCCTAGAAACCTCCCAACACTGAGACTTGTCTGAGAAGGAAGGAGCTGTCACCTCTGGAAGTCACTTCTGGGGCTTCTTGGTTGACTTTTAAGTGAACTCGGTCTTCGAAGCACAGGAAACTGAAAGAGAACCTAGAGCTTGACGGGGTCATTTGTCAGGATGCACCCAGTCATGCCAAGGGCCAAAGAAATTGACAACCAAATAGGAGGGCAGGGACGGGTCTATCCAGCGGGACCTGCCACTTGGCACGCGCCCACTGAGTCGAAGGGCCAGGGGTGACGAGATGCCAGGACCCTGAGGCCCCACTGCAGAGCAGGGCGGTCCCTTCAGTGCCTGGGTCCCCACCGGCACTCTCTGGGCCGGCCCCGCACGTGGGCGACGTCGCGCCTGGCATGAACGAGCCGTGGTCCGGGGAGCCCCACCGCTCCCCCGCGGCCCCCACCCGCAGGGCGCGCGGGCCTGGGCTGGGGGCTTCCCAGCGCACTGACCTGCCGCTCCTCTGCCTGCAGCTCGTACGCCTCGCGCACCCGCAGCAGCTCATCCTCCAGCAGCGCCCGCAGCTGGTCCAACTCGAGCACCTCACGCCGCAGCGCCTCCGCCTCCTGCGCGCACAGCCGCGTCTCCTCCTCGGCCTCGCGCCGGCTATCCTGGCCGCGCCGCAGCGCCTCCTCCAGCTCGCGCACCTCGTCCTCGTACAGCTGCACGGTCTCCCGCCACGACTCGGCCACAAGCAGCGCGTAACCGTTGTGGACCTCCCGCATGCGCGGCGGGGGCGCGGGGGCGCGGGCGCGGTAGCGCAGGGTCAGGCCGGCGGCGCGCGCGCGCAGCTCCCGCACGTCGCGTTCGTGGGCCTCGTCTAGGCCGCGGCGCTCGGCCTGAAGCCGGCCCAGCAACGCCTCGAGGGCGGCGCGCGCGCCCAACTCTTCCTGCAGCTCCCGCCGCTGCGCGTCCAGCTCGGCGTTCAGGCGGCCGCGGGCTGCGCGTGCCTCCCCGCCCAGCAGCTGCAGGTCCCGCAGCTCGCGCCGCAGCGCGTCGCGCTCGCCCTCGGCCAGCGCTGTGGCCCAGCTCAGTTCGTCTAGCTGCTGCCGCAGGCTGCGCGCCTCCTTGGCGAAGCGGGCTTGCGCCTCGGCCCACAGGCCCTCGTACCCATGCCGGCCGCGCAGCTCCTCCTCCAGGAGCAGATTTTCGCGCTCCAGCTCCCGTACCCGGCCCACGTAGTCGTACAGTCGGGCGTTGAGCTCCTGCAGCTCGGCCTTCTCGGAGCCCGTTTGCAGCCGCCAGGACAGCATCTTGATGGTGTACAGGTCTCTCCCAGCCGGCCAGTTCCCTCCTACCCTGGTCTTGTCCCCTCTGCTGTGCCGCTCCCGCCGCACCGCTACTCCGGAGGCCCGCAGACTGGGGCGGGAGCTGGCGAGAGGCTGCACTTAACAGGCCTGGAGGGCGGGAATGGGCGCGGGCCACAGCCTCCAGCCAATCAGAGCGCGGCCCGGCGCGGCCACTGTGGCCGGACAGCGCCTCCTGCCGGAATGACAGTGGCGCCGCGCGGCTGTCCAGCCCAAGGCGTGGCCGGTCGTGAGTCCTCGTCGCCGGCTGTCGGATGACGGCGGGCAGGACTCGCAGAAAGAATGCCGAGGAAGACTCCCTGTTACTGTCCTTCTCCCATTCACCCAGGTGCACATCGTCACCTGGCCGTTGCTTATCAGGCCACACAGCTTCTGTGATGTCAGCACCCAGACCTGTATGGAAGTCCCATCGGTACGAACGTCTCTCGGACCGCACTGGGGCATCCATCGGGTACTGTAGAGCGGCTCACGGTTGCCTGGACTCAGCCTGCAGCCATCTGTTCTCAATTCTTCAGCTCCCCACGTTACCAGGGGTTCTGCTGTCCCACCTCTTCCAGCTTGGCAGGGTAGGAGGGCCTTCTCAGGGACCAGTGGATCTCCCAGCAGGATGCTTTGCTCCCATTCATTAGGTTTTCTTTGCCCCGATACCCTTCAAGGTCTTGGATTTTGGAATTTATGCTTTTCCCCCTACTTATGCTTTAAATCCTGTCCTGAGAAACATCTGCTACAGAGCATAGCTGCCCAGTTTGGGAAAGAGTTGTAGGGCACCAGGAAATAGCAGGAGGAAAAAATTAAGTACCACTGGTTAATCTTTCAAAATCATACCATACTGCATCATACTTAATTCTCACAAAACTGTAGCTCAGAGAAGTTGAGCCACTTGCCCAAGGACACACAGTTCCTATATTTAGGAATAGAAGTATTAGAAGTTGTGACCCCAGAAGCAGACTTGAGCAGAAAGGGTCCAGCCAGGAAACAGAGGCACACTCAAAGGGAAGGGAATGATTAATGGGGTGTAATGAAAGTACATACTTACAAAGGGGTGGATGTGATGGGGAAGCATTAGGAACCAGCAAGAGCAAGAAGCCAAGAAGCCATTAACCCCCTAGAGGCAGAGGAAAGAACAGTGTTGGCTGAGCCTGGAGGAACAGGAGCTGCAGAATGCATCCCAGGACAGAGCAGAAGGAAAATCCAACCCTTCCTTCTTGCTGCTATCCCATCTCCTGCCAGTGCCTGTCACTGTGGAACCCAGAAGTCACTGGGGCCTGGCAGTGGTGTGCTCGGGCCAGATCCCAATGGCTTGTGAGAGCCAATTGTTAAATTATCAGGAATTTTGTGAGCCAGTTGTTAAAAGCTATTGTTAGAAATAACAGCCAGCTACCATTAAAAATTAAATTATGTATGTTTACCATTAATTATACAAAAACAAAGGAAATAAATACTTATATCACTTCCTAGTTATTTTACTGCATTTTACTATTATCTGTTCTTGAAGTTATGGATGTCTAATATCCCTGCAGGATGGAAATGCTATATAACCCGTGCTACTGAGTGTCTCTACCCAACTCCGCGTTCACTGACTTTGTGTTGGTAGCTTGAGTATTCAGACTGCAGAAATCAGTAAATCGCTTGTTAACTGTCAACTTGATTTATTATTCTGTTGATTGTCTAGACTTAAAGAAGTCATGGAGAACATGTTAATAATGCAGATGAAACTTAGTGTGTTGTGTCTGTAGCTACTGAATTTTGAATAGCACAAAAATTTGAGGAAATATCTTTCTAGTGTTTAAAAACTATTATCCGAGTTAGCAAAGAAGTTGCTTCCTGTTGAGAATGAAGTTTCTTAGTTATTTCACCTTTGTCCTTCTTGTTGAGGTAAACAAAAATATCAACCAACATTCATGTCATGCTACACTCGTTTGTCAATTACAATCACAGATTGATGAGGGACACCAGAGTTCTGCAAAAATCACTGAAAGCATTCTGCAGGAATCAATTTGCTATATGGAATTTATTATAAGTATTGTATATTTTATTATTCTTTTTGATAAAAATGTAAAATTGCCCCGATGTCACTACCATATTAACAAATACACTTCTATATTAATAGCTTAAGGCCAAAAATAAAGTCCTGCAGCCCTCGTTTTATTATTGACATATTGGCATTCTTCTATTCAATATAATGGGTAATCTAAGCTGTAAGTATATGTATATATGTGTGTGTGTGTGTGATTAAATAAAATCACTTTTACTTTGAAGTTTTAAAATTGCCCATAAATATTTTTTCTAGAATTGGCCCAATATAGAAGAAATTACTCCCCACTACAGTGAAACAATGGTTTAGATTTTTCTTTTAACCACAGCCCCCTCTGACAGGTTAAACACCTCCAAGACTATCTACCTCACCTGTTACCAATTTGCAATAAAAACAGAACTCAGGAATATCAGAGAATTGGCGAGAAGAACTTTACATTTTAGCCCCGCTTACTGATTTCAGTAGACTAATAGATGCTTGTCGTCAGCTGTGCAAATGAAGCGTGGTGGGATGAGGAGTTCTCTGCGGCTGTGAGCCGCGAGCCCTGAAGGAGAGCGAGAATTTTCCCCAACCTCCCGGCAGGGGGCGCTGCCTGAGGATGGCGAGCCCAGAAAAGCCTCCAAGGGCCGCTTCAAGCAAGAATCCTAACACATATATATGGAATTTAAGGGAAAAAAATGTGAAGAACCTAGGGGTAAGACAGGAATAAAGACACAGACCTACTGGAGAACGGACTTGAGGACATGGGGAGGGGGAAGGGTGAGCTGTGACAAAGCGAGAGAGAGGCATGGACATATATACACTACCAAACATAAGGTAGATAGCTAGTGGGAAGCAGCCGCATAGCACAGAGATATCAGCTCGGTGCTTTGTGACCGCCTGGAGGGGTGGGATAGGGAGGGTGGGAGGGAGGGAGACTCAAGAGGGAAGAGATATGGGAACATATGTATATGTATAACTGATTCACTTTGTTATAAAGCAGAAACTAACACACCATTGTAAAGCAATTATACTCCAATAAAGATGTTTAAAAAAAAAAGAATCCCTTCCTCCACCCTGCGCAAGAGGCACTGCGGATGGGCGAGAGCCGGCGCCCAGGCAGTTTCACCGGAAGACCCAGAAGCAGGAGCGCTGAGCAGGGCTGGAGGGATCAGTCTTTTTCATCAGCCCCTGGGCTAGGCTGGGGAAATGGGAATGGTTGGTCTTTTCTCTACTTGGAGAACCTGGAGCCGAGTGGCCAGTGGCCCACGGGCCCCCCAGCGTGGTGGAACAATTCGGGGTGGCGGAGGGAATAATGAATGGATTTCCCCCCAAATAGTTCATTCCCCCTCCCTCCAACCCCCATCCATTGTGTAAGTGGAGGCAGGCAGAAAGCCAGGCCAGATAGGTATTCCTGACTTTGATCTTATAAAAATGCAGGTTTTGATGGCTTGGAGAGGACTTCTGTCTAGACAAAATGTTAGGGAGGAAATCCTGCGGGACGGCGGAGCAGGAAGCTGAGGAGAGTTGGGTTTCCACAGAGATAAAAAAGGTTTCCCTTAGATAGGAGATGGGGAGAGTGATGAAGGGGAGTGATGAAAGCACAGTAGTTCCTGGAGAGGTTCTAGAAAGGGGAGCCTTGTGCTCCTTCCTGAGCAGAGCCCCAAGGAGACAACAAAATCCCAGCTACGTTGTGGCTCCAGGAGCAGTGGCCTTGTGCTGGCTTCCCCAGTGCACCCTTGGGGAGTTAGCAGGCCTGAGGGAAAGAGCTGCAGCCTAGGTCAGGAGGGCATTTCTGAGGTGACCACCTCCAGCATGAGCGAGGCCAGGAGCCCAAGCACCACTCAGAAGCGGCAGAGGACCTAAGGGAGCCATTCAGACAGGGATGAGGTGACGCCAGCAGGGCCACAGCCAGCTCTCAGATGCCTCTGTGCAAATTAGAAAAAGGTAGATGAAGGAGCCGTAGGTACATGGCCTAGACTGTGGGTGTTGGTAGGAAGCAGCCCTGTACCTACATCCACAGCTTAGCAAGAACAGCACAGGCTGGATTTCAATTTCACTCATTCAGGTACGTTTGTACAGTGGAGAACCCACTCGACTGTCCATAGGGGCCCACTGTCCCAGCCTCTGCCTATGTGGATGAAGACCACGGGCTCTATGGAGTGGAGTGGAAGGCTAGTGGATGCCAGCACAGAGAGGTGACATAAGGTCCAGGTAGGTCCCCAGCCCCACAGAGCCTTGGCTCTGTGTAAGTCTTCTAGTGCAGCCCCAAGGAAGCTTAGAACCTTAAACTGATAGAGATTGAGTTTCCATCACCGTGGTGGAACTTGGGGCGCTAAATAGGTGGAGATATAGAAAAAACAAATCTGCCGTGATTCCCTACACACCCAAGTTTGTGACCTGGGAGGCACATCTGCCGCCCAGTAGGTTTGACCAGGTAGCAGATGAAGCAAGTGGAGGAAGCGAAATGCAGGGGGCTGACTGGAAGGTCCAAGCTGGGCAGGCTGGCGCAGAGTGAACAGAGCTGCTTTGTGCCCTGGCACCTACCAGCAGCATGGCCGTGGGCACAACAACCCGTCTGCCTTACCCATGTAACAATGAAGACAAAATAGCACACAGAGGGGCTTCCCTGGTGGCGCAGTGGTTGAGAGTCCGCCTGCCGACGCAGGGAACACGGGTTCATGCCCCGGTCTGGGAAGATCCCACATGCCGCGGAACAGCTGGGCCCGTGAGCCATGGCAGCTGAGCCTGCGTGTCCAGAGCCTGTGCTCTGCAACGGGAGAGGCAACAACAGTGAGAGGCCCACGTACCACAAAAAAAAAAAAAAAAAAAAAATAGTGCACAGAGAACCCCTGGGGTGGACAACCAGAGCTAGTCCTTGCAGGGCCCTCAGTGTGTGCCAGGCACTGTTCTGAGCTCTTTACGTAGATTAACTCACATCATCAGCACAGCCACCTAGGAAGTAGGTACTAGCAGCTCTATTTCAGTGATGAGGAAAAGGAGGTGCAGTGTGGTCAGGCAAGTAACAAGTGGCAGGATTTGGGCCCTGGTCTCACCCACTCCCCACACTGCCCATTGTACGGTGTGAAGCTCGTCGTGCAGTGCCTGGGGCACAGCACCCAGGAAATGTTGGTTGTCCTCATAGGCGAAGTTCCAAAGCCCAGGAATCACACGGAGGCTCAGGAAAGCTGGAGGAGATGCTCAGGACCCAGGGGACCAATGCAGATGACAGGCAGCTCAGTGGGGTCCCCAGAAAAGTGGGGCTAGCGAGCAGGAGGACAGGCCTGGACTAGTCCTTGAACCTTCCACACCCAGGTTCCTTGTTGGTAGAGTGAGGATAACCCCTCCTTCACTACAAGAACTAAAGAAGAAGAGAATATAAGGCCTTCAGGACACAGCATCTTTATGCCCTACCGCATTTGAAAAACTGAATCCAGCCACTCTTGCTTAGAGCCCAGAGCGTTCCCCATGTTGTCACGGCTCTTCTGGCTATTTCGAGAGGGCAGACCATTGTTTATCACTGTTTCATAGGAGCACAACAGGTGTTTGTTGGGGTAGAGGCTGCCTGTTTTAAAGGTGCAAAAATAGCATTTGTAGCCAGGACATGGAAGCGACCTAAGTGTCCATTAACAGATGGATAAAGAAGATGTGGCACATATATACAATGGAATATTACTCAGCCATAAAAAGAAACGAAATTGAGTTATTTGTAGTGAGGTGGATGGACCTAGAGTCTGTCATACAGAGTGAAGTAAGTCAGAAAGAGAAAGACAAATACTGTATGCTAACACATATATATGGAATTTAAGAAAAAAAATGTCATGAAGAACCTAGGGGTAAGACAGGAATAAAGACACAGACCTACTAGAGCATGGACTTGAGGATATGGGGAGGATGAAGGGTAAGCTGTGAGAAAGTGAGAGAGTGGCATGGACATATATACGCTACCAAATGTAAAATAGATAGCTAGTGGGAAGCAGCCACATAGCACAGGGAGATCAGCTAGGTGCTTTGTGACCACCTAGAGGGGTGGGATAGGGAGGGTGGGAGGGAGACGCAAGAGGGAAGAGATATGGGAACGTATGTATATGTATAACTGATTCACTTTGTTATAAAGCAGAAACTAACACACCATTGTAAAGCAATTATACCCCAATAAAGATGTTAAAAAAATAGCATTTGTCGTATGAAAATAATGTGCAGTAACTTAACCTGCACAACCTCCCTCTCTTAATTTGGAAGATCATGACATGTACAGTACATTACAAATGAACTTGGGAAGGGCCCCAAGTGGTAAAGAGACATCCCCTGGTTAATCTTCCCAACAGGAACAGAACAAGATTCACATTTCATCTTAAGAACTAAAAAAAGAAGAATCTTCCATCAAAGAACATCATGTTTGCTGTTACTGCCCTGAACACATTTCCCATGGAGTTCATCAGTGGTGGCCATGGTGGGATAATTCAAAACCAGTTACTGAGTCCCTCCTCTGTGCCAGGGGCAGGGCTGGGCCCTAGGGACAAAGAGCAGAAGGGGACACAGCCCCTTCCTCATTGACTCGGAGTCTGGGGAGTACAGGAGGCTTTGGGAGGATGCTGTCTTTCCTCAGTGCTGCCTCAGATGTGTGTTGCCTCTTCTCTCTGCTAATCGCCAGTCACTCAGCAAGACTTCTCTTCACTGTGTATACTTGGCTGCTCCAATCTCGTGGCTTTGAATACCAACCATATACCAATGACCCTCAAATATGTCAGTCCCAGATTGTTCTTCTGAACCCACTGTGTCTTGGGCCAGGGTTCTGTTTAGGACATGACCCTGATATGTCCCTACTCTTACAGGAGAGTCAGGAGGATGCTTTGCGTCCCTGAGCATCAGTGTTAATTTGAACCTGGTCATGGGTACGCAACTGCTTTGGAAAGAAATGGCTATTCCCTTTACCCCAGTGTAAATGGTTGTCCTCCCTTTGGGGAAGGCCCTGGAGATCATATCTGTACTTACTCATCATGGAGGTGATCAGGTCCTGCCTTCTGTCAATGGGATCTGAGAACTGACTCAGGTCTGGTAATCAGTCAATGACCTACCATGATTATGTATGTATTCATGATGTTTCGTCAGCAGCCTCATTTGTCTTTCCCCAACAGCACCACGTTCTGGGAGTCATCTCTGTAGATCCCTTAGGTCATCTCTCTTACCCCGGGTTACCATTCCAGAGTAGCTGCTAATCACAGTAGTTATGCTCATCTTGCTCCTGATGCCTACAGGCTGCCACCTGCCCTCTGCTAGGCCCGTGTCCAGTGGTTCTCACCAGTGTATCGGGGTGCTCAAACTAGTGCCAACAGCATGACCTAGGAACTTTTTAGAAATGTACATTCCCCAGCCATAAACCCAAACCTGCTAAATCGAAAACTCTGGCTTTTGACAAGCCTTCTGTTTGAGTTTAATGCCCATTAAAGTTTGAGAACCACGGCTGCCTTAACCCTCCAGAGAGGCCCCCATCTACCACCACCCCCTCCTCCTGCAGAAGAAGCCACCCTGGAGCTTCTCAACAATGCCTCGTCCCCTCACCTGTGGGTACCTTATCAAGTTGGTAGATGGCATGTCCGCACAGCCTCCCAAGGAACATGGCCAGCCGGGTGGGTTTCTGTCTAATGCCCACTTTTGAATCTTTTGTTCCATTCCTCCATGGTTTGCCACAGAAGTTCTGGTATCTCTACGTCATTTAATGTGAGCCGGCCCAGAAGCATACCCACAGTCACCCAGGGCTCTGTCACAGTAGAGTGACCCCACACCAGACAGACTCCCTGACCCAGCCCCCTCAGAACTCGCGCAGGCCTGCTGTTCCAGCCACTGCTGGTAGCCAAGCTCTGTAGCACCTTCAGTGTGTAACTTCTGTCCATCCTGTGCAGACCCAGCACTTCCCCACTTGGTTTGCTGAGGTTTCAACCTAAATATAGGTCTGGGGGTAGTGGTCAACCCCTAAAGGCAAGCATCATCCTGGAAGGTACCTGCCCTATTTGTGGCCTCCACAAGGTCTTCTTGCAGGAGGCAGGAGGGGGCTCTGTATTCCAACAGGGGGAGAAGGTCACTTCTGCAGGCCCAGGGGAATCTGGAAGTCCAAGGTTCTCACATGCAGTACCCAGATACCCTGTCCCTAGTCTCTGAGTCCTACTCCTTCCCCAACAGGGACCTGAGTTTGACATAGGAGACTTGCCTGGTGTGAGAACTCAGCCTTCTCAGAAGTGCTGCCTCTCTTACCCTTAGAAAGTACTGTGCCTGGACTTCTGTCCTCTCTGCCTTGGAGAACAATCAAGTAGCTTCTCTGACCCTCACACTTTGCTTTATATTGCTGACCAGCAAGGCTGAGACCAACATTTTCTTTCTTAAAGAATCAGGGGCACTTAGCAAACAGTCATCTGATTCCACAGTTTTTCTAATTGCTGTTTCCTCCAAAGTCCACACCGTTGTACAGTAGTGCATCCCCTTCTGCCTGTATCCTGTCTTAATTCATCAAGGAGGAAAGTCTTAGCAGTCACATATGACAGCATACTGGGAACTTCTCCTACCCAATCGAAAAATGAAGTTAAGAAAACAACTCCATTTACAATGGCATCAAAAAGAATGAAATACCTAAGACTAAAGTTAATGAAAGAAGGGTAAGACTTGCACCCTAAAAACTACAAAATATTATTGAAACAAGTTAAGGAAGACCTTAGTAAATGGAAAGACATCCCGTGTTCATGGATTGGAAGATTTCATATTGTTAAGATGGCAACATACACACATACATACACACATAACCCCTGTATACACACATATCTGTATTTATTTTTCTATCTACACACAAACATGGGTGCATATGAATGCCTCCAAATCCCATCCACAAGGTTCCTTCTAGCCTCCCTTCTCCCTTTGCTTATCTGTAACTTCTTTCTCTGACAGTGAGAAGCCTGGGTCTCATTCTCTACAGTATATTCACTTATTTGTTCAACCCTAGTATACATGTAGTTTCTCCATAGTCTTTTTAAAGCCCAAGTCAGATCACTCCACTGCTGAAAACATTCCCACATCTTCCCATTTCACTCAGAGTAAACCCTAGTCCTTGACCTCCTGTGGCCTCCAGGGCACTACCACATGTAGACCAGTAAGACATATCGACCTCCTCTCCCTTGTGCTTCTGCTCCAAACACCTTGTTTTCTTGTTGCACCCCAGAGGCTGCGATGTTGGGAGGGGATTAGACTGAAAACAGGGAAATAAGCGAACTTGTTGGGGATAGTACAACTATTCCATATCTTGACTTTGGGGGTGGTAACATGACTATATACATTTGTCAAAATTCCTTGAACTATACACTTAAAATTAGTGAATCTTATTGAATGTCAAGTACCCCTCAATAAAGTTGATCTTTTTTTAAAAAAGACCTTTATACCAAGCAATAAATGGTCTTTTTTAAAAAGACCTTTATACCAAACAAGTATATCACCCTTTTGAAATGTTTGCTGTGTTTCTCAAATAGTTTTAAAAAAAAACATGTAACTCGTAAGATTTTCCATTCTTTCCTCCACTTCCACCTAAAATCATGTTCCCTTTCCCCATGGTATGGTCCCTATGGTGAACACTGTTGGGTTTTAGCAGAGGATCCAGTGTGATTGGTTGGATTTGGCTGCCTTTCTCTCCTCTCATATTGGGCAAAATTGTTATCCATCAGTGGCTTTCAAACTGTTTTGGTAGTGGCCACAATGAAAAGGAAGTATAGTTTACACTGAACATATGTCCAAGTCACAGAAACAAAAGTACTACAAATTATTACTTATTCCCACAATATTTTAATCTTTTATTAAATGCCAATTTGGATCTACAAATTTAATATTATGACTCATTAATGAGTCTTAACTAATAACGTCAAAATTCCTCATCTAAATGATGTCATCTACAATTTTAATCAAAACACTGGCCTGGCATTCATCAACACGTGGGTTTTCTAAGTGCGATGGACACGTACTGTAACTGACCTCTGCTGATCATCCCTCTGCCCCCACCTTCCTGAAGGTTCCTGGCCCATGTCTGGGAAATGCAGCCCTCAATCCTAGGCCACCCTTTCTCACCTCTTACCACCTCCTCAATAGTTAATTGCCGAGATCAACTCACAGGCGGGTAAATCAGTGGGCAAGGACGATTCTCCAAAACGAGCAGACATCAACTTACCAACTGTACTTGATTTTTTTTCCACTGAATTTGGGGGTTGTTTTGATGACACAGTTAGTCAAGAAGCTGCTTTAAGGCAGTCGGCATGTGAGGCGGCGGCGAAGAGCCAGAGGAGGGGCATGGACGGGGGAAAAGAAGGAGAAGCTGCTTAATTTCTTGATTACAAAGTATCAGCTCCACCAGTAAAAACAGCAGTGGCAGCTAAGGCAAGTGGAGCTCTCAGAAAAACTGCCACAGTCCTCCTTCCGGACAGCCCCAAAGTTTAATCGTCAGTAGCCAAGAAGTGATTCAGAGGCAAACCTTTGACTAATACCGCTGTGTCTGAACCTCAAAGAGTTAGATTTGAAGGTAGCAGGGTCATATCATGGACTCTCAGCCTAAGTCCCCTATTCATCATGTTGTCAAAGATCTACTCCAAGGCCCAACTCAAATGTCCCTATATCCGCACGCCTCCCACACGGTGCCTGTGGGAGTCGGGCCTTCTCTTGAAACTCTTGTGGCCATCAGTTGTAAGTCTCCGAGGAAATGTGCTGGGAAATCTCTTTCAGGGTACCCTGCTCTTCACCACACCTGTGATCTCCTGAGCAGGGACCCCAGTTGTATTCTTCACCCTGGAATCTCCACGCTGCCTGGCCTGGTCTTGCTTTTGGTAAGCACCTAGTAAGTAAAATAAGTAGCTGCTAAATTGAAATGTCCTAAAATATGGAAAGCCCACGTACAAGTCTTGGTTTGATCTTGGCCAGCTCACCTCACCTCTCCGGGCTGCAGCTTCCTTGGCTGTAACTGAGAGGATCACACTGTGTTATCTCTGGGGTCCTGTGGCAGCCGGCCTCCAAGGTGGCCCCAATGACCCCACCTCCTGTCATTCCCTCCCTCACACTACCTGGGAGAGTGGGCATGACACTTGAGTTTGGGTTATAAAAGACACTGCAGCTTCCTTCTTTGTCACTCTCTCTTTCCTTTGGATCACTCACTCTGGGGGAAGGCTGATGCCACGTCCTATGCAGCCCTTTGGAGAAGCAAAGGCAATGAGGAACTCAAGTCTCAGGCCAACAGCCTTCAAGAAACAGCCATGTGGGTGAGCTTGGAAGTCATCCTTGAGATGATTGCAGCTTGACTGGACCTCATGAGAGACCCCCCCTTAGACCACCCCCTAAGGTGGTCCCCTTAGCTGGGACCACCCAGCTAAGCCACTCCCTAATGCCTGACCCTCCATAATGTGAGATAATAAATATTTGTTGATTTGAGATCCTCTGTGACACAGACATAGATAACTAATACAGGCCACTTCTGGCTCTAAAATCCTATAAGCCCAAAGTCCCTGAAATATATTTATCACTTTCAGGGAAAGCCTGATTTATAGCAATTGTCAATCTTCCCCCTCCCACCCCCAGCAAGAATCCATAAAGAGAGAATACAAAATGTGTCAAAATATATTTTGGAGTAACTATTTATTTTATTTGTGTTTGTAAGTGTTCCCAAAGCTTTCTTGATTTTGCTTCACTGAACCTTTTATTTCACAAATGAAGGTGGAAATACAGATAAATTAGGTGATTGGAATAATGCAAAGGTTCTTCACAACATTTGCATCTCTTCAGTGGTGAATAACAATGAGGTACAGGCTTGCTTGGTTTCGCTCCAGCTTCATCTTGAGAAATGTGTCATGAACAGTGGTGACACTGGCACATATATTCCCAGGCAGCTAAGGGCCCAGAGAAATCCCAGGGCGGGGAGGGGTGGGGGGGTGGGGGCAGCCGGCGACAAGAAGGGAGCCTGCAGTGTGCTAAGTCACCTCCAGAGAAGTAGCTAAAGGTTGGACAGAGGGACAGTGGGCAGTGGAGCTGCCACGTCAGCCTGGGTTAAGAAAAGACTTTTGCGAGGACAACAAATGACAGGAAGTGATTTTCTGTTTAAAATGAGACCATGGTCCCATGATAAACAGGGGGATGGGAAGGAAATTAAGAGCGTGGAAGGTTCATAAAGGAGGATCGTGTCTCCTCTGGCCATGGGCATGAGCCTAGGTAGCCCCCAGACAAAAACAAATAGCTAATGACCTCAGAAATCTGGGTGCAGTAATGAGTTTGGGAAGAG
The DNA here is from genome assembly GCF_964270905.1 of Leucopleurus acutus. Classification (NCBI taxonomy): domain Eukaryota; kingdom Metazoa; phylum Chordata; class Mammalia; order Artiodactyla; family Delphinidae; genus Leucopleurus; species Leucopleurus acutus. The sequence goes on from NC_139142.1 coordinate 153,746,460, forward strand.
TGTAAAACGTGGCCAAGAGGGAAAGGAGAATGCCTGACTCTGATAAAGCACATAGAGAGGTCTGTTTTACTCATTCATATATCTGTAGATTTGGTACCTCCTGGAGGAGATCATCAAAATAGATTTATTGAAAGGATGCAAGTAAATGGGAAAATGAAATGAGGAAAAGAGGCATAGATGGGTGGGAGATGACCCTGGCAGAATAAAAGTGTGTTCCTCTGAAAGCATCTGCTTCACCAAACAGAATATCATTGCAGTATTTTCTTATTTGGGTAATATTGGGAATTAGAGAAACCCCATCTTGAACTTATTAATTGCCTTTTGGATCAAAGAGATCTAAATGGTCTTAACTGGATGGGAATTTTTGGACCTTTCGGTATTGCTACCAAATAAAGCTGGAGGTTGGACCAAAAATAAGAGATGAGAGCCAGAGGGAGAAGCTGATGGGATGCTCAGCCTGTTGGTCAAATCTTTCAGGGGACTTAAGACCCCAACGGTGCCTTGACTGGGCTGCAAACCTACTATGGATCAAGCAAATCTTGCTGCTTCACGAAGATCACCCAAGCAGATTTCTTCCTCCCATCAACACATCCCTTTCAAAATCGTAGACCACTTGCAGCTGAACACATTTTTGCTCCTCTATATGAATTTTTCCTTTGTTAACGGAATAAAGACGTGTTTGGGAAATGAATAACGGAAAAGCCTATCAAAATGGAAATACTAGGGAATGGAATTCTGAAAGATAAAGGAACTTGGGTATTTTTTAGTGTATTAAAGAGCAATTTCTCCCCCTTATATTTGCACACAACATGACGATTAACTTTTCAGGATAGATGTGATAATAGATGTGAAAGCGTCTTGTGTTCAATAAACTGTTGTTGTACTGGTGATGGTAGCACAGTATTTTACTTATTCTCACAATGTGCCTGTCAGGAAGGGAGGAAGCAAATGTCATTGACATTTTGCAGCAAGATGACCAAGCCATGGAGTTTTTAACAACTTGCTCAGTGTGATAGGATGGGTCAGAGTGATTCACTGGGTAATAAGTACCAGGCAATATCTTGGTTCCTAAATATGCTTTTCCACTGGGACTCTCTTGAGGTTTGGCACAGTGATGGGCAGCAAATCCAAAGGGAGTCAAGTCTCCATTTGCTAAGTTAGTGGAGGGCCTTGGAGCAAAGATAACCCAAGATAACATAGATACAGAAGTAAGTCATGCTGAACTTTGTAAAGCAGGGCACAATGTTAGGAGGCCCAGGCAGACATGACTGTGGGGTCAGGTGGAGACCCGGTCATTATCTGGGGTTTGATTGGCCGTGAGGCACAAAGACTCAAGGCGGATCCGCGGGAAGGGAGTGGATAATATTTGCAGTAACAGCCAAACTCCCCTTCCCCATTCCATCCGCTAGGCTTTCCATGGTGCTCAGGGAAGGGACGACTCCGCAGAAAGTGAGGAAAAGCAGAGATTCAGGTGTTGGTCTTAGCTTTTCTAATGGTCTCAGGGGTTACAGAATAAACCATGGTGTAAGCAGCAGATCTGGCAGAACTCTCCAGGAGGAAGAACACAAGGTTTTGCCTTCCACCCTCAGCCCTCAGACTAGAAAAGGTACCCCACATTTAGTGTATTAGAAGAGTTGCTGAGAAAGCCAGGAGTAGGGTGATGGTTCCCAAAGAAGGGCTTCTGTGCTCTAATCCCTTGGGCTCTGCCAGGGAGGTTGGGGCATCCAGAAGGACGGAGGACTGGTCTGGGAAAGTGACAAGATTCCAGAAGAAAAATATGACCATGCAGTGAATCTAGACAGAAACGCTCACAGACAGTCCTGTATGTTTCCTGTATGTCTAAGGATGGCAGGAAGAAGAGAGAGAGAAAGAAAGCTTAATTTGAAGGAGTCAGGGAGGCAGTAGCATGTCCTGGGTCAGCTTGTGACAGAAGAGCAGACAAAAGCAAAGGTATCTTACCAAGCTCCCTGAAACGGTCTCTCTCCATGGCTTCTTTCACCCAGGCTCACCTCACCACATGAAATACCTTACCCCCAACACCTGGGCACCACGCAAGCCCCCTGAAATACAAGTGCAATGCTAGAAAGACCCGAGGACCTCTCCAGATGGATGAGATTGCATATCTACCATGAAAAAGGCGCAGATGACTTTATAGAAAATTGAGGAAGTTACCCTTCCTGCACACCTGAGTTTGTAGATTAAGAGCTGAACCTGTGGCATTATGCCAGAGGATTAGGGAGCCCAGGAAATGGGCACAGCTCAACTCAGGGCTGTGGTTGCAAACTGGCCCCTCCAGTGATGATAAACGTCTATCTACTTTGTGCCTTGTTGATCCCCATTTTTTTTCTTTTCCCCAATTTTGGCAAACATTGTGCTAATCCATCATGGACAGCCCTCTTCATGAGGCTCTGTCTGAATTCAGCAAAACAAGGTGTGATAATCAAGTGCGAGGTTGGCCTTGTGTAAAGGGAAAGGAGCAAGCTTACCAGTATTTGCCATTCCAGCCTCCCTCAAATCCCAGGAGTGAAAAGGTCTGAAAAACTGAGATGTGGAGACGTAAGCAAAAGGTCCAGTTACTCAAACGCATGGGGAATTTTCTAGAAGGGCAAGAAAGAGCTCATGTTGCTAAGCTAGGGGTCTGACCATCCCAGATGCTTGGCCACTGGGCAAAGGCAGTCCAAGATGGCTTCCAATTCCCACGGTCGGCACTGCCAGCCTGACAGGATGTACTGGGAGTCATCTTCTTGGTGTCATGATGGGGGTGGGGTGGGGAGGGAGGGAGCCTATTGGTGGGGAGGGATCAGAACAGACAGAAGTGGGGAAGATGATCTGGCAGGCAGAGATACAAGGTGGCTTCCAGGACCTGGAGTCATTTTGGGATTAAAAATATTATAGGATAAAAAAAAAAAATTATAGGATAATTTTTTTAAATGTACACTCCCACTAGAGATAAGTGAATCTTGGTTGTATTATGAAATACCAATGTTTAAAAATTGAAGTTGATTTACAATATTGTGTTAGTTTTAGGTGTACAGCAATGCAATTCAGTTTTATATAAATATTTTTCAGAATCTTTTCCATTATAGGTTATTACAAGATATTGAATATAGTTCCCTGTGCTATACAATAAATCCTTGTTGTTTATCAGTTTTATACATAATGATGTGTAACTGTTAATCCTATACTCCTAATTTATCCCTCCCTCTTTCCCCTTTGGTAACCATAAGTTTGTTTTCTATGTCTGTGAGTCTGTTTCTGTTTTGTAAATAGATTCATTTGTATTATATTTTAGATTCCACATATAAGTGATATCATATATATTTGTCTTTCTCTGACTTCACTCAGTATGATAATCTCTAGGTCCATCCATGTTGCTGCAAGTGGCAATATTTCATTCTTTTTTATGGCTGAGTAATATTCCATTGTGTGTGTATACATATATATATACACACATATATGTATATATGTATATGTGTATATATATATACACACACACACACACCACATCTTCTTTATCCATTCATCTGTTGATGGACACTTAGGTTGCTTCCATGTCTTGACTATTGTAAATAGTGCTGTTATGAGCATTCAGGTGCATGTATCTTTTCGAATTTCGAGTTTTTGTCTTATGAAATACCAAGTTAGTTGATATCATTAAATCAACTAAATATCAGTTTTCAGGCAGCTATCTTCTCTTCTGAAAGGCATTGAATTTAGAAACACACTTATATGACAATGAGATAAAAGTCAGTACATGTGTCAGATTTCCAGCTCACTGCTTTAAAAAGACATATTCTAATAAATGAAAATACATTATGTGTAACTAACATTCCTGCTATAGAAAGCCAAGTGAAGATGCAGACAGAAGAAAATCCATGTGTAAAGCTACTAGTTCTTCTGAGATGCTCCACCAATGCCATTCTTTAGGGACCATTGAAATAATACTAGCATGTTGCTTTTCATTCGGATTTATCCAACAATTTACAATGGAACAGAGGTCTTTGTTTATATCATATAACAGAATTGAGAGCAATTAAATCATTTCATTCAATTGTCCACCACTGCTAATAATTTACTTTTCTTACAGTAAAGGAAGTCAATAAAAGAATGACTGGATTCTACTGCCATTCATACTATCACTCCGAGTACTTATAGTCAAGGGTGGAAAAGCCACCACCACCAACTCTGAGGATGGGGTGACGATCCAAAGAAGTACTGTACATAGCTGGTGAACCAAAGAAACATAGGATGTCCAGGAACTAAACCAAAAGGTATGGCAGCCTAGCAGAAAAACTCAAGCCTATAAATACCCAAGACATATGCCCCTGGGGCTGGCCTCTGTCTGCCTCCAGCTTGCCTGCCTTCATAAAGTGGCTTTAGTAGCTGTGGATAGCAAAAGAAATATATTGCTCAGTTTGGTTCTAAGTAAGTTTTGAGTTTCTGGAGTAGATTTTAGTTGAAATGTGGAAGAGCACAATCCTCACATTATCACAAAGTGAACACACCCCGTTTCAGTATCAAGATTAAGAAATAGAAGACAGCCAGCACACAGAGCCTCCCTCATCTCCCCTCCTAGGCACTCCCTTCCCCCTTTAAAGCCATAGACTGCTGTAGCCATTATAATGGAATCACACACTACACATTCTAATGTATCTGACTTCCTTCATTCAACAAAACAGCCAAGAACTGGAAGCCACCCAAATGCCCAGCAACAGAAATAATGAGTAAGTAAATTGTGATCTATTCATACAATGTAATACAACACAGCAACCAAAACCAGTGACCTGTTGCTATCTGCAGCAGCATGAATTATGTTCACAAACATAAGGTTGGGTGAAAGAAGCCAGACTCCAAAGAATATACAATCAAAAACAAACAAAACGAGCTATGGGGTTAGAAGTCAGAGCTGTGGTTCCCTTTGGTGATTATGAAAAATGTAATGTTCTGGGAGATTTTCAGTATTTTAAATTGTAGCCATTATAATGAGTTAGGGTTTAGGGTTAGGACTGAGAGTGATGTTAGGGTTTTACATTGTCCTGATTACTGATGAGGTTGAGCATTTTTGCATATTAGCTACTCTTTTGTGACATGTCTGTTCACATTATCTGCCCATTTTTCTGTAGGGTTGTGTGTCTTTTGCTCATTGATTCTTTTTTTACATATTCCAGACACAAGTCCTCTCTTGTATCTGTGGTTATACCTCTCTGGTTATGTATTGCAAATCTCTTCTCCCACTCTGAGTCTTGTCTCTTCTTTTTCTTAAAGGTGTCTTTTTAAAAATTGAGATATAATTCACGTTCCATAAAATATACCTACTTAAAGTATACAATTCAGCTATTGTTAGTATATTCACAAGGTTTTACATCCACTATCTAATTCAAGAACATTTTCATCAGCCCAAAAAGAAACCCCATGCCCACTAGCTGTCACTTTGCATTCTCTCCTCCTATTCTTAGCAACCACTAATCTACTTTTTGTCTCTGTAGATTTGCCTATTCCAAACACTTTGTAGAAATAGAATCGTACAATATGTGTTCTTTTGTGTCTGAATTCTATCTCTTTGCAAAACGTTTTCAAGGTTCATCTATGTTGTAGCATGTATCAATACTTCATTCCTTTCTGTGGCTGAATACTAACTATTCCTTTGTATGGATGTAACAAATTTTCCTTATCAATTAATCAGCTGATGGACATTTGAGTTGTTTCCACTTGTTGACTCTTACAAGTAATGCTGCTATGAACATTCATGTACAAGTTTTTGTGTGAACAAATGTTTTCATTTCTCTGGAATTTAAAGGTAGGAGTGGAATTGCTGAATTATATGGTAACTGGATGCTTAACTTTTTGAGGAATGGCCAAACTTCTCAAAAACAGTCTCACCATTTTACATTCTCATTAGCAACATACGAGGGTTCCAATTTCTCCACATCCTTGTCAACACTTGCTTATTGTCTGTCTTTTTGGCTACGTCATTAGAGGATGTGAAGTGGTAGCTCCTTGTGGTTTTGATTTGCATTTTCCTAATGACTAATGATGTTTAGCATCTTTTCATGTGCTTATTGGTCATTTGCATATCTTCTTTAAGAAATGTTTATTCAAATCCTTTGCACATTTTTAAACTGAGTTGTTTTTTCATTGTTGAGTGGTAAGAGTTATTTATATATTCTGGATACAAGTCCCTTATCTCATGTATGATTTGCAAATATTTTCTCCCATTCTGTAGGTTGTCTTCTCACTTTCTTGATAGCATCCTTTGAAGCACAAATTTTTACAATTTTGGTGAAGTCTAATTTATCTGTTTTTTTTCTTTGGTTGCCTGTGTTTTGGTGTCATATCTAGGAAAACATTGCCTAATACAAGGTCATAAATGTGTGCACCTATGTTTTTCTCCTAAGAGTTTTATAGTTTTAGCATTGGTCTATGATCCATTTTGAGTGATTTGGGGGGGGGGTATGGTGTGAGGCAGGTATCCAATTTCATTCCTTTGCATGTGGATACTCAGTTGTCCCCTCACTATTTGTTGAAAAGACTATTATTTCTTCCACTGAATTGTTTTGGAATCCTTGTCAAAATCAATTGACCAAAAACAGGTAAGGATTTATTTCTGGACTCAATTCTATTTCGTTGATCTATATGGCTATCCTTATGGAGTACCACATTGTCTTAATTGCTGTAGTTTTGTAGTAAGTTTTAAAATTAGGAAGTGTGCATCTTCCAACTTTGTTCTTTTTTTTCAAGATTGTTCAGGCTGGTCTGTGTCCCTTGCATTTCTATATCAAATTTTTGATCAGCGTATCAATTGCTGCAAAAAAAAAAAGCAGCTAGGATTTTGATAGGGATTGTGTTGAATTTGTTGATCAATTTAAGGAATATTGCCATCTTAACAATATTAAGTATTTCAATCCATGAACATGGGATGTCTTTCCATTTATTTAGGTCTTCTTTAGTTTCTTTCAATGACATTTTGTAGTTTTCAGTATACAAATCTTGCATCTCTTCTGTTAAATTTAATCCCAAGTATGTTATTCCCTGTGATGCTATTGTAAATGGAATTGTTTTCTTAATTTCACTTCTAGATTAGTCATTGCTAGTATATAGAAATACACTGAATTATATATGTTGATCTTATATCCTGTGGCCTTACTAAACTCATTTATTATCTCTAGGAAGTTTCTTTGGTATAGATTCCTTAAGATTTTCTATATACAAGACCATGCCATCTGCAAAAAAGATAGTTTTACTTCTTCCTTTCCAATCTGGGTGCATTTTTATTTTACTATCTTCCTAATTTCCTTGGCTAGAACCTCCAGAACAATGTTGAATAGAAGTGGTGAGAGTAGACATTCTTGGCTTGTTCCTGATCATAGCATTTCATCATTAGGTCTTCTACATTAAGCATAATGTTAGCTGTAGGGTTTTCATAGATGCCCTTTAACAGATTGAGGCAGTTCCCTTCTTTTCCAAATTTGTTGAGTATTTTTATTATGAAAGATATTGGATTGTTTCAAGTGTTTTCTCTGCATCTATTGAGATGATCATGTTGTTTTATTTTTGATTCTATTAATATGGTATGTTACACTGATTGAGTTTCCTATTTTGAACCAACAGTGTCCTTTGATGAACAGAAGTTCTTAATCTAAATATAGGTCAATTTATCAATTTTTTACTTTAGGTTTTGTGTTTTTGTGTCTTGTATAAGAAATCTTTGCTCTCCTATATATCTTTTATATACTTTGTCGTTTTACCTTTCACATTTAGATCCACAATCCATCTCTAATTGATTTTTTGTGTAGACTGCTTATAAAGATCAACATAAATTTTGCCCATACTGATTTCCAATTGACCCAGCACTATTTATTGAAAAGATCATCCTTTCCCATTGCTCTGATGACAAAAGTGTCACTCTTGTCACAAATGGAGTATGTGTGTATACTTCTAGACTCTCTATTCTGTTTCATTGATCATTTGTCTAACCTGACTCCAATGCCACATTGTCTAAATGATTGAGCTTTATAACAAGGCTTGATAATGCTATAGTGTAATCCTCTATTTTGTTCTTTTTCTTCAAGTTTAGCTTGGTTATTTTTGGCACATTATATTGCTGTATAAATTTTACAATTGACTTGTGAATATACACACACACATAGACCTATACATGCACACACATGAAATCTGGAATTTTTATTGAGATTGCATTGAGTATGTAGATCAGTTTTGGAGAGAACTGACACTTTTAGAGAATTGAGTATCCATTTGAGTCCATCAGTAAGGAGTTTTTTAAGCCTTGTCTTTTCTATGATTATTTAATGAGAATAAGTAAAGATAATTATAAAAATAACATTTTAAATAATTACTATATGCCGGATGTTTGGGCTAAGTGCTTTATGGGTATAATTTTATTATAAAAAATTTACCAGAAAACTATGAGGCCTCCCTGAGGAAAGCCATAACATTTTGTTAAAGACATAAGTACAATATTTGAAAAATGGCGAGGCACACCATGTCCTTGGATGAGAAGAGTTAATCATCATTAAAGTGTCAGTGATTTTCAAAGAAAATTTACCTTAAGCTAATTCTAATCAGAATATCAATGGTGTTTTTCTAGAGCTAAACAAAAGCATTTTAGCACTTATATTTTAAAAATTCTAAATATTTTAGAATTGACAACAAAAAACTTTAATTTCAAAAAGGAATATTAAGGTAGGATTACCTTACCAGATATTACTTTCCAAAACGCAAATGTAATAACATTTAAAAACTGTATAGTTTGGCTCACTAATAAGCTCACAGATCAGAAGACCAAAAAGTCAAAAAGATCTGGGTATATATTCAAATCTACTACATAATGAAGAGCATTTTTGCTCCATACAGAGAAGGTGGTTTATTTAATTAATGTTATTGGCACAATTGGTTATTGATCTGAAAAAAAAATCTCAACCATGAATAAAATCATTATGAATGGATTAAAACTTGAAACAAACAAAAAAACATAAAACAAAAAATAATAGAATCAGTTTAGGAGGAAATTTGCATAGCCTCAAGACTGGGGAGGAGAGACGTACTTATGCAATACAGGGAATCTAGAATCCATAAAGGAAAAGACTGATAAGTTTGAGTATAAAAAGTTAAAATGCAAAAACAAACTGGAGAAAGTATTTGCAACTTTCTTGACTGATAAGTGAGTGTCCCTAATATACAAGGAGCTCCTGCAACTGATTTTTTTAAAAAGTTCAACCCAGTGGAAACATGAGCAAATGGTATGACTGGCAACACAAAGAAGAGGAAATAAAAATGGCCAACAAAGCCTCGAAAAGCTCTCCAGACTCTCTGTTAGACGGGGAACTTACAGCTTATATCATATCACCATTCATACTGGTAAGAATTTAAAGGCTTCAAAAGCACATTTAGTGCTTATGAAGGCATAGAGGAAACAGATTATCCTATACAATGCTTGTAGGACGGTGAATTACTTCCTTTTGGTAAAGCAAGCTGAATGGCAGCATCAGTTAAAATTTCAAATATATCTCTTGAACCCAGCAGATCCATTTGGTGGATGTTAAACTTCAAAGTACGTATGTTCACAGGTGGCCTCTTGCAGTTATTGAAGAATAAGTTAGATCTATTGTATGGATTATATGGAATGTCTAGAACGTATTTAAGTTGAAAAAGCAAGTTGTAAAGTAATGTCATAGACTCTTTTTTTTTTTTGTCATAGACTCTTAATAACATACATCTAAATAAAATTTATTATGCAGTAGGATCAGTTGTAAGTGATTCGCATGTGTTTACTCATGGAAACATCAGGACCAGTGAGGCTGTGCCCCCATCCGTCCTGGTTTATTGATGTAGCACCAAAAGGTCACACAGCAGGTGTATGGTGGAGCTGGCATTGGAACCCAAGCCTCTAATTCATGTCTGTGTTTGTAACCTCTCTGGAATTCTGCATGTTGATCCCATTTTTTAAAATAATCCAATTTTAGAGAAAAAGAAAGAAAAAAGAAACCTTTTTTAAAATGAGAAACCCTTTTAAAATGAGAAACCCTTTTAAAATGAGAAACCTCATTTAAAATATGAAATATTTTAAATGAAATGTGTGATACGAAATTACTGCAGGATGTTTTCCTACCTTTTAATGCATTCTTTCAGTCTCAAGGATCACTGTTCTCATTGGAATCATCTGGGAAATTTAAGAATGTTGATGCCTGGGCCCCACTCCCAGAGATTCTAATTGGTGTGGGGTGTAGCCTGTGCGTCAGACTTTACAGGCTCCTTGGGTGAATTTTAATGTGTAGCAAAGTCTGAGAACCACTGGCATGGGTAACTTAGGCTGATGCCCAGTTTTGGAATAGTTTGTCATGGGATTTGTGAAGCTATTTTTTGCAATTATCCTGTTAACCACTAGATGGGGTATTGTCCACATGACAGTAATTCAGCCACCAGGTTTCTGCAGAACTCTTTTCGGAAGGCGAAGTAGGAGGCATCCATGATGCCACCAGGTATTCTGCCAGGCTTTGGCCTCACACTGTATTATGTAGTTAGCATACATCTTTGTAAAGTTCTAGGAAGAAATTCTCATCACCTTTTAAGCCTGGCTTTCCCTCAAGTCAGAGAGGCACGTCCCCTTAGTTTCTTCCTGTCTCTGTGTCTTCTCTTGGACCTGAATTACAGAAAGTCATTCTTTGTGGAAAGGCCACACCCTCCGTTGTTTGGCTGCAAGGGTAAAATGGAATGACGCTCTCTGGAAATCTCCTAATTAAAAGTACGTAATTGACTGTGTAGTAAATAGCCAGGAGGGCAATATTTAAACCCCCTCTTACAGATTCAGATTAGTGGTGGGAATAAATAGGACAATCAGGGCTTTCCTGGTGGCGCAGTGGTTGAGAGTCCGCCTGCCGATGCAGGGGACACGGGTTCGTGCCCCGGGCCGGGAGGATCCCACGTGCTGCGGGGTGGCTGGGCCCGTGAGCCATAGCCGCTGAGGCTGCACGTCCGGAGCCTGTGCTCTGCAGCGGGAGATGCCACAGCAGTGAAAGGCCCACGTGCCGCAAAAAAAAAAAAAAAAAATAGGACAATCAGGAGAAAACTGCTAAGAAGATTTTCATCCCCCAACACAGGTCTGATTTTTCCAGGAAACAAGTATCTCTGAGTTTAGTTTTTCTCCCTTTGATCTCAAAATAAACAACAACCTGCACATTTCTTGGTCATGTACTTTTGATTCATTAAAGAGCCATATGCTGATTTCCTGTAAGTGTTTAACTCATAATGATCATGGACAAAGTCAAGAAACATAATTTAAGGAAAAATTTGCAATAAAATTACCCTGAAAACTGAGTGTAATTACTGCATCAGTGTTTCCACTATTTGCACTTTTTCCCATTAGAATTTATAAATAATGTTCTTAGTGAATGTACAATTTACATGTTTCCCAGAACAAAGAACTCCAACTCAACAAGGAGGGAGATGGTAGCTATATCCCAGAGCAGGAAATTAATGTGAAGGCCTTGAGATTTCTGTCATAGCTATTCATTCACAAAGCAGTCTATAAACTATGAGGCCCTGTGGACCATCCTACCAAAAATCTGTACCACAATCTATATTTGTCAGGGTTCTCCAGAGAAACAGAACAGGTAGGGAATGTATTTATATAATTATATATATATAAATACGTGTATGTGTATATTGACAATTCCTTATAATAAATTTCTCCACAATATGGAAGCTGAGAAGTCCCAAGATCTGCGGTCAGCAAGCTGGAAGCCCAAGAGAACTGATGGTGTAAGTTCCAGTCCAAGTCCAAGTTCAAAGGCGGAAGATCGATGCCTCAGCTAGAAGACTGTGAGAGTGAATTCTCCCTTCCTCAGCCTTTTTCTTTTTTTTCTATTGAGTCTTCAATGGATTGGATGAAAATCCAATAGCTTTCTCAAAGCGTGTTCACAGAATTTTAGTTCCTTGGAATAGAAATTAGACATTGTTCATACAGACAATTTGGTATAAAAGAGTTCCAATGTCAAATAAGTTTGGAAAAGTCTGGGCAAAATACTTAACAGATTTCCTTTCTGCAGTCCTTCTCAAAGCCTTTAGTATGTCAATGTGCTTTGTGATTATCTAAGAATAGTTGATACTTTGTAAAGCTTTCCAAACTTATTTAACACAGTATCTTGTTTGGCATTAGCACCTCTCCAAATACTGGAATAGTGCTTTATAAAGTACGGCAGAGCAGAAACTGTATTTTATCAGATTTTGTACCCCAGCCTCTAGCTCAGTGCCTGCCAGACAGAAGAGACCCAATAAATGTTTGAGGGCCTATTCAATGAAATGGTGAATGATGGATGAAAGGGTAGTAGAGTTATAGCCAAGCCATAAACAAATTCTATACACGGCTAGCCTGAGTCTATGGCAAGGACTTCCTAGCCCACTCCTAGAAGGCCAGAAAACCTGAAAAATGTTTTGAGGACATTGGAGTCAGATCTCTTACCATTATGGAAGATGCCACAGGGAGAACAAGGTGAATTAGCTCTTTCTTAGTGAAGAGGATGCCGCCTATGACCTGCCCATATACCCTGTTCCTCCCAACTGCTGGCACCTGCATTTCTGTCCGAGGTTTTCTTCTGCTGCAAGAGCCAGCTTTGCTGTCCATTCAGCAGGCCCTGGGAGCAGCTCTCACCAATGATCAACTGCAGTTGGTGTATCAATACCCCAGCTCCCCACCCCCCAGGTGGGCTAACTCAGTGCTGTGTTTCACCACTCCCAGAGCTCTCCACAGTGGCAACTTGACAATGCACTGGCCCCTCCCCATCCTTGCCTCACTTCCCCGCCCTGCTACCAGGACCCCAGGGATCACCTCTCACATGTGCTACTTGCTTCTGATCCTTGGCTCAGGTTCTGCATCTGGGGGACCCCTAAAATGACAGTGCTCCCCCTTCCATGGACTCCTTCCTATCTTGACTCCACTTCAACTACAGGACCTCAGGACCCCTGGAAATTCCCCCTCAATTAGTTCTCAAAGGGGAACCTCCTATTGGCTCACAGCCCCGTTGACCAGCTATAGTCATCCCAGTGTGTGTCCCAGTCATGCATTCAGTTGGTATTAAGGAGAGACTCAAGGATGCACCCAGTCCTGCGCCAGGCACTGGGCGGGGAGGGGTGGGGGTGCGTACAAAGGTGAGAGAGACAGACTTGGAACCACCCCTCAGGAAGATTCCAGGCTTTTAGGGAAGACCAGCACAAATCACATTAACACACAAATCAACACACAACGATAAGAAGTGCTGAAAGGTAAAACCACAGGGTGTCGTGAAGGAGAATAACAGGAGGGCCTAATCCAGCCGCAGGTGTGAGAGAGGCTTCCCAGTGGAACTGAACTTCTTGTTGAGATACGGAGGGTCAGTAGGAACTGGGTAGGTCTTGGGGGTGGGGGGGGTGGGGGGGGAAGACAGATCCAGGCAGAGGGAACAGCATTTACAAAGGCCCTGAGAGGAGTGTGCTCCTTTCCATGCCAATAGTCCTGATAGGTGGGCCTCCCAGGGTTCCCAAAGCCATCAATCCCACCCAAGGGGCAGGAGCAGAAGTAGGACTAGAAAAGCCCCCTTCCTAACTCTGTGCTAAACTTTGTCCTCTGGGGCCCCACAGAGGCTCATGGATGTCTCCCCTGCAGATTGAGGAGTCCACCAGTTCCTCTCTCTGCACGAGAGTTGCACTCCCCAGGCCCCTTAGAGATGGGTTTGCTTTGGCCAATGAAATGTGAACAGGAGTGATAAAGTCCATTTCCTAGAGGCGGCCTTTATGAGCCGAGGCACAATTGCTGTGCTTTTTCCCCTCTGCCATGGCAACTGACAGTGTTCCAGACGGGTCAGCTCTGTCTGTCTAGGATGACTGTGACACATCAGCTGACCCTCAATAATCATGTATCATAAGCTAGAAATAAACCTTTGTTGCTTTAGGCTACTGAGATTTGAGGGTTCCTACTGTGGCATGGTCCAGCCAACCCTGACAGATAAACTTGTAAAAACCTCTCCGGGGAAGACAAGCAGAGCACACACAGGCAACGTAGCACAGTGGACACACAGGCAGGGTAGCACAGTTGTTACTGCACCGCCCCTGGGACCCACTGGCTTGCATTTGAATCCTGGCTCTGCTATGTTCTTGCTGAGAGACATGGGGCAAGTTGCTCAAGCTCTTTATGCCTCTGTTTCTTCATCTATAAAATAGTAATAATTGTATTTACTGCATATTCTTGAGAGAATTATATAAGTTCATTCATGTAAAGAGCTTGGAAAATTGCCAGGCACAGAGTAAGTGCTCAATAAATATTAGCTTTAATATTAATTTTTCTTAAAAAAACAAACAAACAATAGTTGGATGCCACAAGTGACCTAGATCTTCCCTTAGGAAAAATATTACCCAAAGGGAACCTTGCTGGCATCAGGCCTCCAGGAGAGGCAACCTTCTATATGCAAATCCAAATGTCTCCAGGGAGCCAGCAGTGATATCAATGTGTTAGCTCTTTTTTTTCACATTTGATAGGTGCCCAGGTACCTAGAAAAACTCGAGTCTGTTGTAATAAAAACAATGATGCAAATGCAGTGACAAGTGACAGCTGATGTTCAGCTTCTGTGCTGGGGGGCCATGGGTAACATGGGTACTGTTGGGGGAGAGGAGCCCGGAATAAGTCATGCCCCATCCAAAGGGACAGCTGGGGCCACCTGCAAATGCAGGGGCAGTGATGCTAGATTTTCAGAGTTGTTTTTTTAAATAGGAGATTCAGCTTTTAAAATGTGAACTTGTTTCTTTTTAAAACACTGTGCAGGGCAAACACATCATATTAGAAAGTTGGATGCAGTCTGTGGTTTGCATCTCTCGTTTTCAAGATCCTGCTCTTTCTTGGGGCAGATGTTCAAACATTTGCATCACTAAATGTTTGAGTGCTTGTTTAAATGGCTTTTCCTGAACCTAGGTAACACCTTCCCAAAGATCCACTTAGGCCTCCACCTCCTGCAAACATAAAATCACTCCCATTTTTGAAATGGCAATATTTTCAGGCTCCACCACTGTCTCAAAGTTGCACAGACTGCGGTGCCTGTCTTAGTCTGAGCTCAAACCAACATGAGCAATGTCGATGCAAAGACTCAGCAGTATTGGGAGAAGCAGCTCCTCCAGGCTCCTGGCCTCAACACGGGGGCTGAACTGGAGAGGTGGCAGTGCAAACAGGCCCTGTATCCCCACCGGCTCCACGAGCTTCCCAGGGCCAATATTTGGAAGGCGTAGGCTTTTGAGGCAACTTTGAGGAAGTGGTCCCTGTTGCAGCCCTGGAGCAATGCTGTGTGACATCCATTTGTTCCTTTGGAATCTGTCCATGTTGCCCCCACCCCCCAATCAATGGTCAGCCAACAGCAGGTGTGTGTAGTCTTGGGGGAGCAGGTGTGGGAGGTCTTCCCTCTCCCTCACAATGGAGAAAGATATCCGAGAGTTGAGGAAGTCACCAGCCCACCCACACCTCTTGTCTGTTACCCTTGGTCTGTGGCGACTGTGATTTCACATCAGCTGCAGTAAAGCAGGGGGATCCTTCAAAACTGTTACCGGCGACTTCCAAGTTGACACCAGGCAGATCACTGAAATTTTTTTTTTTTTTTGATGATTCAGTCTCTTATCTGTAACGTAGGTGTAATAATAGCATCTTCAGAGAGTCACGTGTCACGTAACTCATTAGCATTTCTAAAACCCGGTGAGCTTCTTAGGAGGAGAGAAGGTTTACCCCTCTGCACTACTCCATACTCTCCCGTACGTGAATGTCTCCATTTTCTGGTAACAGAATGGGAAAAATGCTTTTGAGAAACATGATTTAAAATACTTCACGATGATGCATTAATACTTCGCACGACTGTCAGTGTTTCTCACTGCAATTTGTCTTTCCATGTAGGTTTCTCCAAACAGAGCTGGCAGATTTTTTATCTCCCCAATCCGACCTCAATTCCAATTCCAGCCTTTGTCTGATTTCTTGCATGTGGTCTAAACACATAGTCCCACACAAACATGGGAACAAACTGGTTTTTAATCATGTAGAAGAGGGAGAGCAGGGGGTCTTCACTGGGTAGTGAAATGTGGAGAGCCTAACATTCTGGAAGAACAAAACAACCTTTCTAGAGACATTTTTTACCAGAGTCATACTCATTAATATTAAAAGACATTTGCTGACACTTTAAGAGATGAAGCTTTGTAACATGTCTGTAACTAGTGCAGAACAAATTAATTTATTTCAGGTGGGTTCCTAGCAGCAGCTGGGGGAAGCTTTTGGTTACACCTCCATCCTTCCAGCAGATACACTGGGACTGACTCTTTCTTCTGTGGGAACTTGAAGGCATGGCAAGGGCTCATAATCCCCAAGGAGAAAGGAGCCAGGTATTCTCCCATCTCTTCCAGCACCCACTGCAGCAAACAACATGGGCTTTAAGCACAAGATGAGGATCTGGTTACTTCTATATTCTTTTGTTACTCTCCAAATATTCTTGGCCCTGCATTTAAAAGAATGGATGTACTGGGGGGCAAGGGACGTGGGAGTTAGGCATGGGGTCCATCCACATGTGCTTGCCAGCCCCTGGTGACTAAGAGCACAGAGATGGGCCTGAGCCAGCAGGGGTCAAGAGGCCAGCCAACTCTGGTCAACTGTCCTTCAGTAGGTCATGGGAACCAGCTACTGGGGCTCCCAAAACATTGACAAATGAAAACACAGCAGTCCAGTGGCTAACCCAGTTCTATCAGTCAGATGTCCCCTCTGACTTGTTGGTGCCTGTGCCTTTCAGGTTATTCAATACTTTGAAAGTTACCCCTGCCCATGGGCATGGAAGAAGCTAATAGGTCCCAGTCATCCATGTGCATGAGCTCCTTAACCTTCACACAGTTTCACTCTGTAGAAACTGTTAGTATGCCCCATTTCACAGGTGAGGAAACTGAGGCTCCAATTATGTCATTTGAGATCATTTAGTCAACCAGCTAGAGAGGGAGGATTCTCCTCTGTGAGGCAAGATTCCAGGCTGACTCGTTCATCTTTGTGCTCCCAGATCTGGCACAGAGTAAGTGCTCAGTAAATATCTCCTAGATGAATGAGCAAAAGAGTAAATAGCTGAATGATTGTCCAAGGGCCCACACTATTCTATATCATGGTGATGCCTCCTTGGGGAATAAGGACCCTTCTGATTTCTCATATTTTGCCTCCTCTTCTAGCCCCTGATAATTGAGAATCCAGCTCAGAGCAAAGCAGGCTGGCAGGGGCGCCAAGCTCACATAGCACCTTGCCCTTTGCTAAGAAAGATATATCTCCTTCCCCACCATGGCCTCTATTTAAGCTCTGTTCACTCCTGAGGCTCCAGCGGCTCTAGCAGCCCTGCCACGGGGGTGTGTGGCATCAGCTCTGTCCTCACTGGCTGTGCATCCTTGACCAAGTCTCTGAGTCTCAACTTTCTCATCTGTAAAATGGGACAAATAATATAGCTTACTGTGCAGATTGGATGAGCCCAGATTTCTGTGGGGTTTAGCATGGTGATCCTGTTACAGTAACAGAGCAATTGCAGGAAATGTCTTTCAGAATGTTTGTAGGGGGTTCTATGCTAGTCTCTCTACTTTTGAGTATTTGGAAATTTTATAATAATTTTTAATAAAGGGACCTTTACAGGTACCTCAATGATGCATTAGGACTTGTTTCTAAGGGAAAAGGAGGTGGAAGCCCCACTAGGGCTCCAGCAGGTCTGTAAGGGATGGAGAGGGCAGTGCAGGGAGTGACGCAGAAAAGCCAGTATTTCCTCCCCGTATGCAGGAGGTTTATCAAGTTCTCAGCAAACAGAAGATCTGCCTTGAGGTTCCAAGCTGAATCCACTAAACCAACAATGAAAGCCCCATTGTTGGGAATCCAGAAAAGCTAAGAGTTTGATAATGAGAATGTCCTCATTCATCTCTTATTCTTCCTGGATTCATGCTCATTCTTCCATTCCCACCAACTTACCCAAGCTATTGCTCTTAGACTTCTCCTCTCAGCAACCTGCAGGGTCTGCTGCCATCACCTTCGTGCAGGCATAACTTTTTCCTTGGCCCTTTCTTTTTGACCCCAAATATTTAACCCATTTCTGGGCTCTGTCCAATCCCTCCTTGCCCCAATGGCTGTCCTCCAAATGCAATTGACAGGGCTCGGAGAAGGGCTCTGGGGTAGTGTTTAGTGCTGTCCATCAAATATTTCCAGTTCTTTTTCTAGGCGATGATAGGATTGGAGTTGGCCATGTGACTTGCCCTGTGACATGGAGTTAGCTATGTGACTAGTTTTGGCCAATAAAATGTGAGTGAAAATGATGTGTGTCACTTCCAGGCAGAAGCTTTAAGAGCCAGTAAACCACTGGCCAAGCTCTTTCCCTCTGCCATGCAGCTGGAAACATTCCAGCTAACAGTTCCTCTGTCAACCTGTGTCCTGGAGTGAGGCTGATTGATGCAGGGCAGAGCCCCCAGACTCCTAACAACGAGCATGAGCATGATTGAGAAATAAATTCTTTTTGTTTTGTGCCTCTGAAATTTGGGGGTTGTTTGTTACCACAGCAGGACCTGTCCCAAACTGACTGATGCAGACTGGGTTTCAAGAGTGGAGAGGCTATTATTAGAAGAAACGCACAGGTCATGGCTAATGGTTGATGACTGGCCTTCCCCTCCAGGATCCTGAGAGACAGAAGCAGAGGTAGAGGGTGGGGAAGCACAGCCTCACAAGGGGGCCTGTTCAACAGTTGTTACCACTCTGGTGGAAAGACTTCAGAGGAGTCAGTGTGGAACACGTGACTGAACATGGCTAGGCTGCAAGACAGGATAGGAGGTGGTCAAAGGATGCTTTGTTTCATCTTACCTCCACAAGCCAATGTCACAGTTCCCTGCCCTTGGGATCCACTCCCAGACTCACAGCAGCACCCACCCACCCCTCACCACCATGCAAGAACTTAGCTAGTCCTTTAAGATCCCAGATCATGACTGAAACTAGCATTGACATTTATTGCACTCTGTCCAAGAATCAATCCATTTCCCTTTCCACTAGTGCCTTCCACCTCTCCTGTGGCAATGAATATATAAAATTTTAAATGCTTTTGGTCTGTGTTTTTATAAACTCACATAGAGAAAGATGCCAAAATTCCAAGTGTACAATTTAGCAAATTATCATCAGGCCAAGACCCCAGTAATTATCACTCAGTTGGTAAGTTCTTACAGGATGCTAAATTGGAACTTCCAACTGAGGCACGGAGGCCCATAGAGGCTGCATTCCTAAGTGGTGAGCACAAAACCAGATACATGAGTCTCAAAACCAGGGCCCACTTGAGAGTTTAGAAGGATTGAGTTGTTGGATATTAGAGAAGATTTGTAAAGAACATCTCTCTGGAGAAGACTGAGCTAAAAGTACGGACACCCCCACCCAAGAGGGGAGGAGTGGAGCTGCTTCCTCCTTCCTTCCATCGAGAGAGAGTCTTCCAAGAGACCACATGGAGTGCTTGACATGAGTCCCTTGCCATAAAAGGGAGCCAGTAGACTGACTGCTCAGGAAATCTTGAGGACAAGAGATCAAAGTCTGGTAGGATTGTTTATTAATGATCTATCCTTAGAAAAACTACCTAGACAAAAGACTAGGTTCAGCACAGTGCCTGGCACCCGTAGGATACTCTCTGTCCACCATAGTAGCCATTATTGTAATTATTCTTGCCCTTTGGACTTGAGACTTGGTAAAGGGGTAAATCCCTCCTGGAGAAGGCTTCACTGCTTCATGACTACTTATTGGATAATTCAGGGCTGTGTCTTTGTTCTTGGAGAGCTGCCATCACAAGCACAACAGGGGCATTCTCTGAGATCTGAAGGGAACAGATCTAAATATCTCTTCCACCACCCATCTCTGCCTCCAAACATCCTCCCCCGCCACCTTCTTAAGTTCCATCATTCGCCCTCCTTTGGGTATTACTCTAAAAGCTGCTCTTGACCATAGAAGGGACAGCATATTAACCTATGGATTGGTTAGCGCCTTGTATTGCTCTGGGCTGTGGATACGTGCCATTTTCTTTTGGGCTGCATGGCATCTCACCTCCTTCCTTTCCAGGGGGTTCCCCACCATAGGAAACTCAGTCAGCAGGGCACATGCAACGATGTGCTGAGTAAGATTCACCAACCCACCAGAGCCGAGATTCTTAAATTCTCAGGAGTCTTTTGAGCTGGGTGTTAAATGGTTGTTAGATAAAAATTGGTCATGGTGGGAATTTTGACACCATAGAGGTCAGCAGATTGCCACAGATCAGAGTTTTCCTCACTGGAGAGCAGATTGTTAAAAATTTACCAGCCAACCGCTAGGCACATCACCTAGGCTGAGCCAGCTGATCCCATGTGAGGCTTTGAATCTCGGGCAGGTGATCCAAGACAGAATCCACTTCCTGCAGTGGCCTCTGGCCATAGCAGGGGTGTCTACTTGGCGGGGGAGGGTGGCAGTGCCCGGGGACCCCTGGCATGACCTAGGCCAGGTCTTCCTTCTACCTGACTTCCTTTGTTCCTGCCCAACTTCCAAGCCTCCTTCTCCTGCCTTTCCATCAATTCCAAGAGCTTCCCTTTCCTGCTAAGTGAACCAGAGTCAGTTCCTCCCGAGGGGTCTGCCAGATATAGATGGCTAATCACCTGGTACACAGAGGTCCCCGAAGGAGGAAGCAGCTCTCATTTTGATTTCTCAAGGGGAAACGCTGCTTGGGGCAGAGCAGCCTTGGGCCCATTCACCTAGCAAACATTTATGGAGTAACTTCTCTGTGCCAAGCAGCAGATATCTAACAACTAATCATGCCATTAATTCTTCTGTGGATTGTTCCATCATCATGAGTTCATACCAATCTATTGATAACTATTCAAACCCCACAATGGGTAAACTGCTGTGCAAGATACTAGGAGACATACTGACAAAGTTGAACAATCTGCACCACCCTTCCTGAATTTACAGTTTAGTTGGTGACATAGGTATGTGCTCACGTAGCTGAATATCTGTCTGGACACAAGTTCTCACTTGTAAGGAGTTTGGGGAGTTGTAACGTCCAATTTTAGGGATCAGGAAAGGCTTTCTGGACTTGAGAACAGCCGTGACCATGGTCTCGTGTGTGTGTGTATCAAGAAATGTTATTTCCTTTCTCCATTTGTTTTTTTCAAAAGTAAAATAGCTTTTTTATTGGAAAATAACATACATTCATTTCCAGAAAGGGTTCAGCAACATACAGAAAACATACCTGTGAAATGAGCCACCTGCAACCCCACCAGCCACAGGTGACCACAGTTAGCACTGCCACGAGCGCTCTTCTGCACAGCTGTGTGATCCTGCTATGCTGCTACACTGCATGCTGTTTTGTAACCAGCTGTTTTCACTCAACAATATGTCATGGACATTTTTCCATGCCAATTATTCCCAATCTACATCACTATTTAAGTTGCTGGAGAGTATTCCATCATATGGCTGTACTCTAAATTAATCAAATCCTCATTGATAAACATTTAGTGTTGCGGACAAGAGCACAGACTCAGGAGCCCCACAGTCCAAGCTTACATCCTGGCTCTTCCACTACCCAGCTGGGTGATCTTGAGTGGGAAACTATCCTCTGACTGCAGGTTCCTCTTCTATAAAATAGGGGTACTAAGAATACCCACTGCAGAGGAATGTTGTGAGTAGATATTTGTCAAACATTTATAACAGTTTCCAGCACGTAGTAAATGCTCAATTAAGGCCAATTGTTGTTGCCATCATAGCAGTGCTGTGGCCATCATCTGAATACATATTCCCCATTACCTACCTAGGATAGAACTTAGAAATGGATGAAATAGTTAAATGGTAAACAGATTTAAAATCCTGATAAACATCATCCAATTGCCCTCCAGAAATGTCCCCACCATCGCTGGGCAGGGACCTGAGGTTGGTAGGAGGCAGTGAGACGGGCAGCCACTGACTCCTGGCCTGGAGCACAGTCACCCTCACGAGTCACCAGCAGCCAGTGAGGTCTCCCGACTTGCCCAACCTTCTGGGTGGCATTCTGGAATACAAAGCAGGAGGAAAATTAACAGCAAGTCAGGTCAGACTCCCTTTGATTTCTAGAAGGAAAACTAGAGTTGAGGCCATATTCAAAAATATAGGTCAAATCTTGGTTTCTGTGGTTACCAAACACTGTCAACCACCAGTGAGTCCCTCCCTCGGGGGTGATGCCAGGGTTCCGAGGCCTGGCAGCCGGGTCTGGCTCCCCTCGGTCTGCGCCCCGTGCCCCGCCGGGCCCAGGGACCCGCCCGCTCCGCGGCCGCGCTGGCCGGGAGGGTCTGCAGGGAGTGTGGCAAGGGGGCGGGGCCCGGGGCACCCGGCCCTACACTTCTTAGGGTGGGGGGAGCGGCTTGGCGGTGCTGCCGATGGGGCTGGGTGTCCCTCGGATGGCGGCCCTGGCCACCCGCCCACCCGGCTCCCCGCGCCCGCGGCTGCAGGGAGCGCCCTGCCTGGGCACGGGCCGTGCCCGCCCGGAGGAGGGAGGAGGCCGGCCGCCACGGGAACAATGTGGTCGGTGTTTTGCGGACTGTCAGCCTCGTTCCCGGATCCTCCTTTCCACGCCCCTTGGCCAAACCGCCACAGGCCCGGCACGCAGAGGGAAGCGCCCCCTTATTTGGTCTTGGAAAGAAAGGGGAAAGGTTATCCTCAGATGCCTGCGGCGTTGGGTCATCGGCCGGCAGTTTTTGGCCCGCGCCCGGGAGCAGTGCCGACTCCCGCCGGTAGGTGGCGGCGCCGGGCAGCGCCTCGCGGAGATGCCCGAAGTCGTAAACAAACCCGCAGGTTCCGGTACCTCGGTCTCGGGGTCTTCTTTTGTGTGAGCGCCGGGGGCGACGGCGCGGGGGAGGTGGGGGTGACAGGGAGCGGGAGGAGGAGGGGGCGGGCGAGGAAGGAGGAAGAGCGAGAGAAGAAGAAAACAAAGCCTTTTTTTTAATGCGACAGTCAAGCTTTCAGAATCGGAAAATCGGCTTCAGTTTAAGGGTGTGACTTTGCCGTGTGGATTTCATGTGAACCCTTTGCGAGTGCACGAGGGCATGCGGGCTTCAGGTTTACGATTAGCCGGGCGGTGGGAATGCAAATTCCTTTAGGGACGTTAATAAGGTACTAGGTGAGGATTAGTACGAGTTCCTTTCTTTCCTCCCACCCCCACCTCCTCCTTCCCTCCTCCTGCCTCCCTTTGCCAGCCTCTCAGGTGAGCTGGGGAGGTGGAGGGAGCCACCTGCCTTCTCTCGGCCGGAGCAGGACGGAAGCGGAGGTCCCTAAGTACTAAGCACGCGCAGGCCGGCACTTGCTGACCCCCGTTGCTGACCTTCACACCGTACCCGCAAGCTAGGACTGACTCTCGCCATTTTACACGGAGTTCTGAGAGGCTAAGGTCACGCGGACAGCAAGTGGCAAAGCTGGGATTTGAACCCCTGTCCTTCACACTTCAAAGCCAAGGCTGTCCCACAATGAAGGGCACCTTACCTCTCCAGTGCGTCCTCCAAATAAAGCTCTTGTAATATGTATCATTCTCCAAAGTTCTGTAAAAAAGAACCAGAACATTAACGTGATTTGAATTTCCTCAGCAGAGCAAAACAAAAGCCACGAGCGTGTGGAGGTGACTCTGGAGGGTGAACCTGCTCCCCCGGGTGGGAAGGAAACCCGAGGTCAGGGGAGCCAGGGGGCAGGAGCTTCGGCTTTAACTGGTTCGGGGGCGCTGTACTTCTTCAGGGAGGCATCCCGTGAGGTACCTGCTACTCCACAGAGCACTCCAAAGAGGGGCCTGCCAGGCGGGAAGCTGTACTAGCGTTTATTTTCTATTTTAGGCAAGTTGCAGGCAGCCCTTTTGTTTGGCTGAGCGTCCCACACGCTCCCCGCGCCCCTGCCCATTGTTCCATCTGCCTCGTGAGGATGGAGGTGGGGGGCTGCCAATAATTTTCACTTAGAAGACCTGTTTCGGGTTTCTTCATCCGGAAAGAAATTAATTTTCCAAGCCACACAATTATAGGCAACTTTTTAAAGAGTTACTGGCGTGCCAGTTTCATGTTTAGGTTAACCGGTGCCAGTTTTTCTTTTAAAAAAAACAAAGTTTGTGTGAACAAAGTTAAATCCAAGAAATGTGGTTTTTCTCTATCTCTCTCTTTCTCATGAAATAGTAAAAAAAGAAAAAAAAAGTTGCTTCTACCAGTTTTGGGGGGTTTCCAGGTTTCCAAGAATTTACTTAGCTTGCTACATAATATATTTCTGTGGAAAAATTACAGCAAGAATATCTTTCAGATCATTGCTTTCCAGTCATTGTTTTATTGGTTCCCATATTCCATGAGAATCAGCACTGTCTGGGTTTGCCCCGACATTCCAGAGCCCAGGTCCCCATCCCAGGAACCAGAGTCCTTCTCTGGATGAGGAATATGGCAGCCATGGCTGTTGCCTTGTCCTTCCCAGATGTGCTGGCAAACCAGAGTGTGGTGTCCTCTGAGCCCTCACTCTGCTCCTCACTCTGCACTTTATTCTCCCCAACATCTTGATTTGGTTCCATTCTGTTGTCTGGGTTCTGCTCCCTGACTATGCCTTGAGGCAGGTACCCACTGTCATCAAAGGGGCTGCCCTGTTTGGAGGGGCAGTGGCACCCAGCCACCTAGAATGGACTTGGGGAACAGAGCTATGCAGCCTTGACCATGCTCCTTTACTCCTGTGCTCCAGCTGTTGTGAGGATTTAATGATTCTTCATATGCAGGACTTAGGGAACAGAATAGGGCACACCTCCCAGGTTTGTTGGCAGGATCAAATGAAATGATGCCTGTAAAATCCTTAGCCAAGGTCTGGCACCCAGAAAGGGCTCAATAGATGTTCGGTGAGTAGTATAATCAGCTACCTCTTTTTGAGGTTCAGCTATCTGCCATTTAAGGAACTCTACATATGCACTTGAATCCCATGGAAAACCTAAGATGTAGATAAAATTATTACATGTACAGGTGGGTTTAGTAAATTACCCAAAGTCACACAACTAGTATGTGGCAGGGCCAGGATCTGTCTGACTCCAAAGTATGTACCCTTTTGATTATGGGCAGCCTAGGGAGAAGGAAGAAATTATAAACGACTGTTTGTGTGGTGAGCTGAAAAATCTTTATGGGAAGGGGAGTTATAACTGAATCAATATGAATAACTTGAGATTATCCTTGTATCTTTGGGGTGACTATGGAAGACAGTGACATAATGCTGATTACATGGATAGATATAAGTACCAGTGGACAGCAGCCACCTTTGGGTCTCCTGATTGCCCTCTGCCTAAATTCCCAAAGCCTCGTGGGGCCCTTCTAAGCACAGGCTAGAGATGGATCTGTGTACTGGCTCTATGTACTGATCAGGACTCTCTGTTTCTGCAAAAGACAGAAACCCAACCCAAACTGGTTTAAGCAAAAAAGAGATATAATTGGCTTATGAAACTGATAATGGAAAGTTCAGCTTCAGGCATGGCTTGGTCCAGGAGTTCAATATTATCTGGATTTAGCCTTATCCATAACTCAGCTCTAGTTTCCTCCATGTTGGCTTTATTCTCAGGTTGGTTCTCTCACTGACTTTTCTTGGCCCTCATTGGTCAGACCCAAGTAAACTTGGGTCCTTAAAAGAAAAAATCATGGTTTTCTTTATTAAAAGAGGGTAGAGATGCTGACAGGCAAGAACAATAGATGTCCACTCAACCCTGCCTACTATGTAGCACCATCAATCAGAAACATGATAGGGAAAACACATTAATAGTGAACATTTCTGACATAAAGGACACTCATAAGTCAAACAGGCAGGGGAGGGGTAAGTAGAACTGTTTCCAGTTACACAGAGGACCCAAGAGCACCCAGGATCCTCCAGTTTCAAGTCAGGCTAGGTAATTCTTAATGATAGAGTAAAACCTTGATATCATAGGGATTGTGTTGGAAGGTCTTTAGAAATCCTCAGTGTCCTACTGTAGCAAAATGCTTTAAAAATATAATATATAGTAATATAAATATAATACATAATAAAATGCTATTACAATATAAATATATACAAATATATGTAAAAGTATATATGTGTACATATATACTATTATAATATAATGATATATAAGTTAATGTAAAAATGCAGTGAAGTCCTACTGAACTAACTGCAATAAAGATCCTTGCAGACCCTTAATGAGAGTCACCAGGCACACAACTATAAATAAAACATTACAATCCACAGGGTGGATGCCGGGCTGTTGACTAGGTTGGTCACAAGATGCGTGATGATTTGTTCCTTGCACCAATCTGATGTAATTCAAACTGGTGCCTGAGCGAATTGGAAAATTATTAGATGTCACAGACCTTTGGTCACTTCTCGAACAGTCAAGCTTGAGAATGTTCACGGGGTAAGTACAACATACTGCTTTCCTGCCATTGAATGTGTCCTGAGCCAAGGGTGAGGCCACTGAGGCCCGGATGTTTCGGGCGCCCGGGAACAGGATTGGAAAGTGGGCAGGCTTCCCACCTTCTGCCTGGAGTGGGTCTCCCAGCCCCCACACTCCCCCTCTGGGCCTTATCCCCACTCCCCATCCTGTACTGTCTCCATCATTGGAGTGAAGGCTCTGGACCCCATTCAGAGGAGCGAAATTGCCCTTGATGTCAATCAGAGGTGTCAGTCCAGGAACACTTCGATGTCATGTCCACCACAAGAACAAGAAGCAGTAAAACCCACCTGAACAGGTGTCTGTATCTCTGGAAAGTGTTCACCCTCCTCCCATTGTCTCTCCTGATTCTCCGACTTGCCAACATTATTAGCTTCATTTTTACACAGAGGGAACTGGGGCTTCAAGAGGTTCTGCTGTCATTGCTCCAAATCACACAGAGAGGAAGAAAACAAGACCAGATTTAGTCCCATCCCAAGTAATCCATATGTTCCCTTACCAAGTAGTCATTGGGCATTAACTAGGTGCCAGGCAGGGTGCTGGGGCCTGGGAATTCCTTGAGGAGGAGAACAGACTGCCTCAGTGAGTTTAGAATCTACCAGGAGACAGACTTCGTAGAGCCATCCTAAAGCGTACTGTGTATCAAGTTATGCGTGGCGCTGTGAAGGTGAGGTGCCCAGAGTGTGATGCCTGGAACGGGGAGATCTGTCTTCACCTGGACTCCCCTACAAGCTGATCCTGAGACAGCGTTTGGGTGCAAGTTGTTCATCTGGGGGGAATGTAGAGAGGGAGTGGGTCAGGGCAGGAAACCAGTAAAGGACACATCAGTGGGCTACTGCCGCCTGTGGGTAGTTGAGCTCATTGTGCCTGGGGACGCTCTGAGAGATGGTGTAGAGCACCAGCGCCCCAAGACCAAGTGATGTGGCTGGGGGTTTATCTCCAGCTCCTGTACCTCATTGACTGAACGGTATTCGTAGGGGTGTTGACTCTCCAGCACTTCCAACCTGCATGCGGAGCCGGCTGAATCTTAAAGCAGCCAGAGGGGACCTTCAGGCAGACAGAGGTGGGCACTGGAGGGAGGGAGCTGTCAGCCCATAGGGACCCTTTCTCCAAAGCCTTGGGACTCGACTCAGCGGCACTGACAGCACCTGCTGCACTAATCCCATAACTTGGTTAAGAGCAAAGAGGGCAGGCCAGAGGGAACAGACCATGCAAAGGTGTAGAGGCTGGAGGGAGCCCAGAGTCTGAGAACCAAGAGGAGGTCAGAGCGCTGACCTGATGGTGCACGGGCTGTGGGAGGAGGCTGGGAGGCTGGGAGCTACCTGAGGCCGGGGAAGGCTTTCAGGTGGTGGGCGGCTCACCTTTTAGGGGCACCTGTCTGGCTGCAGTGTGGAGTATGATTCAGAGAGGGTCACAGAAGAAACTGGGTAGGAGGTTCTTTTGTGTCTGTTTGGGGGGTCCGGGTGAGAGGCGACGCTAGCGGGCCTGGCGAGGTGGTGTTTGAGCTGGAGGGGACACGGTTAAAGCCAGCAGGACCCCTGCTCTCTGCTTCCTCCACCCGAATCCCCCCACACCTCCGCCAAGGACAGGGTGTGGTGGACCTTCACTGGACCCGCTCCTGTTGACCTCCCATCTCAAGAGCAGGATGAGGCCTATGAAGAACACCAGAAAGAAACGAGGGCATTTGCTTTTAAGGGGTGTATGAATTAGGGCTCCCGGGAGTGAATGCCAGACAGGAACTTCAGCCAGAAAGACGTTCACTAGAATGCTCTCAGAGCTCCAAAAACTTGTGCAGGTGGAGGGACCAGGCTTGAGAAATGGACGGGGACCAAGCGGGCTCCAGGCAGCAGGAATCCCCGATTCTTTCATTCCTCAAATGCTTACTGAGTGCCTACTACATTCCAAGCATCGTGCAAGCGCTGTGGATAGAGCATTGTGCGAGGCACTGTCCCTCCTCTTTCAGGCCTACATTCTTATGGGAGAAATGAGCAATAAACGTGACAAGTGAGGAGAGCTCATGAAAACGGTAAAGGAGGGGACTTCCCTGGTGGCGCAGTGGTTAAGAATCCACCTGCCAATGCAGGGAACATGGATTCGAGCCCTGGTCCTGGAAGATCCCACCTGCTGCGGGGCAACTAAGCCTGTGCGCCACAACTACCAAGCCTGCGCTCTACAGCCCGCGAGCCACAACTACTGAGCCTGCGTGCCACAACTACTGAAGCCCACGTGCCTAGAACCCATGCTCTGCACACAACAAGAGAAGCCACCGCAATGAGAAGCCTGAGCACCGCAGCGAAGAGTAGACCCCACTTGCCGCAACTAGAGAAAGCCCACGCACAGCAACAAAGACCCAGGGCAGCCAAAAACAAAGGGTAAAGGAGGGCACGGGGATGTGTAGAGCATGTGTTCCACTCTAGATGGGGGACAGGGAAGTCCTTTCCAGTGGAGCCCTCAGAGGAACGTCTGAGTGAAGAGGGGGAGGAGGCAGCAAAGCGGGGGGAAGAGCATCGCAGCAGGAGTGCAGAGGCTGGGGTGGCTATTGCTGGCCTGATGGAGCAGGAGAGGTTAGGATTGTGGATTTTGAGTGAAATGGCAAGCCACTGGCAGGATTTGAACAGGGGGCTGACGCGATCTGGTTTACACGTTGGAAGGATCACTCTGACTTCTGTGTGGAGAATGGATCATAGAGGCCCAAGGAAAAAGCCCAGTTAAGAGACTACTGTAGGGATCCCAGCAACAGATGATGGGGGTGAGGGAGCTATTACAGCAGGAAGTAAGAAGTGACCAGACTCAAGACTTTCTTTCGAGGCTGAGCTGACAGTACTGACAGATTCATGTTTGAAGGAAAGAGAGAAGTCAAGAATAACACCTAGGTTTCTGGCCCAATGAGATGCCATTTACTGAGATGGGGATGGCTTGGGACAGCTGGGGAATCGAGAGCTGTGATTGTATGTGTTGGTGTCATGGTAAGTCACACAAGACCTTTGGAAGGATCCCTGGAGTTAGATATATGCTCCAACAATCCCACATCTTTGTGTCCCTTCCTCAGGATCCAAAGTCATTTGCACGCTCCCTAGCTGATCTCAGGCTGGACAGAGAGGCCCAACCTTTGGGCACTGGCCACCCCCTCCCAGAGAAAGCCCACCCAGGGAACACCCTACAAGAGAGTCGGTGCTGTTAGGAATGGGGTGGGATGTTGGACGATCCAAAATGAGCAAGAATCCACTCTAAGAAGACAAGTCTGAGGGTAAAGGCTGCCCGTGGAAGGGCAGTCCGGCCAAGCAAGAGCCAGCATGTGCTGTGTGCCCTAAGGACAAATGAGCAGAAGCTCCAGGGTGGCAGATTTTGATTTGGTGTAAGACAGAAATTTCCAACACTTTCCAAGGTCACCTGGGCCATTGGGATGCAGCCATTCCCTGGCACCTGATTCATTTAAGAGTCAGCTGGCCACACTCTTGGACGGATGCAGAGGAGAAAGCTAAGCATAGTAGGTGATTGAACCAGGTGAGGGGCTTGAAGTGTTTTGACTGAGCACTCCCATCAAGAAAATATTTTGAGGCTGCATCTCCAATATCTACATGTCTGTGCTTGTTCATTCCAACGAATATCGTTCTACCAATATAATTATAACTATGCCTACAATAAACCATCACGAAATAGACTTTTAAAAGGATGAGCAACAGATGAAATAAAGTTGTTTTAAGTTAATTTTCATTTTATTAGCAAAACTAAAAATCTTTTATCAACAAAATATTAGATTAATTATTAATATTTCAGAGCAATGTGATTGAAAATATTTCGTTATTTGTTTTATTGGTTTCCCACTCTGTAAAATGAAAGCCTGGTTCTAAATTTAGTTTACTTGAATACTTGGTTTTAATAATGGTTGAGTTGTACAAGATAATTTTAAAAGATGCCTGGTTCCAAGCAGCAGACAGACAGCATTGGCCATAGTTAGCAGTTAGTGAATCATTATTTCCATTTTTCGGCCCCACCCATCAATTGGTTTAAACATTTTAAATGAAATGTGGTTAGTAATTCCATATCTCCTTTGATGTCAATCAGTTATTCTTGAAATGGAATTGGAAGGTATTGCAGTTATATATATATATATATATATATATATATATATATATATATTAATCTTGTTTGAATGCTGAATGTTGTGTATTTTACATTGTCATGGGTTTGGTTATATTCTTATTTATTTATTTAGGCTGCATCGGGTCTCAGTTACAGCATGCGGGCTCTTTGTTGCGGCATGCAGGCTTCTCTCTAGTTGTGAGAGGCAGATTCCAGAGTGCATGGGCTCAGTAGCTGTGGCGTGCGGGCTTAATTGCCCCGTGGCATGTGGGATCTTAGTTCCCTGACCAGGGATCGAACCCGCATCTCCTGCATTGGAAAGTAGATTCCTAACCACTGGACCACCAGGTAAGTCCCCTTATATTGTTTTAACTGTGATGAAATATACAAAATCTAAAATTCACCACCTTAACCACTGTTAGGTGTACAGTACAGTAGCATTAAGTACATTTACATGTTTTGCAACCAATCTCCTGAATTTTTCATTTTGCAAAATTGAAATTCTATACCCATTAAACTATAATGCAGTTTTATATTTTAATAATTGGGCACAAAACCCAATTAAATATTTCATTTTGTTTCTAGATTTTAAAGTACATATCTAGAGGAATTTGTTGTGACCACACGTATAAATTTTTTTGCAACAAAATCGAAATCACAGCATGTTGGAAACATTTTAAAACATCTGTTTCAAAATGATCTCTTTGCAGAATGTTTCTTTCAACAAGCAGTTAATTTCTAATTCATTGTTCCAAGTGGCACTTTTCCTTGAAGGTACGGATGAAATCCATTTCTTTCTTCAATTATGCCTGCTATGTACCTATATTATTGAAAGCCGCTTGTCATCCCAGAAAAGGTCAGAAAAGCTGGAGTATTTTTCTTTTTGTTAAAAAAAGACAACACCTGTTTCTTAAGGTCACCACCTGGCATTATACCTTTGTATAAAAATTTGACTACATTTAAACTCCTTTTCATAAAATTAAACACACTGATGGCACCTTGAATCACTTGGTGTATCTTTGCCTTTCACTTCTCTCATGCAATGCTTTGCCTGTGGGTGATGCAATGAATGGTCTTCATTTGCAGAGCTAGCTCTGAAACCTGACCCTGGAACTTTTATTTAAAAATTGCAATCAATGCAACCATCCCTCCTGCAGTTACATCTGTACCGTTTTCCCACAAAACATCATCTTTAATAAAGTCATAATACTATTGAGAATATGTCTTCTCTGCTACACCTTTCCTTTAATAGTTTCCAAATAACTCAATTCCTTATCTTTTCAACGTTAAAACAAAATTTAGCAAACACCATGAACTGATACATGTATAAAACCACAGTACTTTCATCCAACTGTACAGCAAGTATCCCATATTGTGTACTTTTAAATACTTGTACTTTAAAATCTCCAGCAATATGCTCTATGACTTCCAGCAGTGTTTGCTGACAAATGAATGTATTTTAGCTTGTCTTTATTTTTCTTTGTATTATTTCTGCTATTTTTATGTGAGAAGAAGAACAAATATTCATAAGTGGCATGTGAGTTTTGGACTTCTGCACCAAAAAACCTTAGAAGAGTCTTCTAAACATTTATTATTACACCTAATGAAATATTTTAAAGTTTGGATAGATAATTTTATTAAAGATTGCTGGGAAAGTTGTAGAGTGTATCTTTGTGTTCTAGATTTTGTTTGTTTACATCCACTAAAGCACACAAGTCTTACATATACAGCACAATGAATTTTTACCTATGTATCTGCCAGCGTAACCGTGACCCAGATCAAGATGCAAAACATCTCCTGAGCCTCGGAAGGCTCCATTTTTCCCCTTTCTTGCCAAAAAACCTGCAGCAGTAACTGCTGTTCTGACGTTTACTACCATGGATTAGTTTTGCCTGTTCTTGAACCCTATATAAAAGGAATCATACATCTTCTGTGTCTACCTTCTTTTGCTCAGTGTTTTTGAGATAAATCCCAGTTGTTGCATGTATCAATACTTCATCCTTTGTCATTGCTGTGTAGTATTATTACAATGTACAAATATATTAATAAATCAATATTTGTTTATCTGTTCTTCTACTGGTGGACATTTGGTTTTCAGTTCAGGGAAATTATAATGTTGCTATAAAAGTTCTTTAATAAGTTTCATCGAGTAGGTGTATGTTTAATTTTATTAGAAACCACCAAACAACTTTCCTGTTTATACTCCCACCAGAAATGGATGAGTTCAGTTGCCCTGATCCCTGCTAACACTTGACGTTGGTCTTTTAAATTTTAATCACTCTGGTTGGTGTCTATTGATATCACATTGTGTTTTAACTTGCATTTCCCTGATGAGTAATATGGCACATATATTTATTGATCATTTGCATATCTTCTTTTGTGAAGTACTTGTTCACATATTTTGCCCATTTTTAAAAATTCATTGTCTTTTTCGTAGAGATGGCCAAGAGGCACATGAAAAGATGCTCAACATCACTAGTTATGGGAGAAATGCAAAACAAAACTACAATGAGGTATCACCTCACACTGGTCAGAATGGCCATCATAAAAAAATCTACAAACAGTATATGCTAGAGAGGATGTGCAGAAAAGGGAACCTTCCTACACTGTTGGTGGGAATGTAAACTGGTATAGCCACTATGGTGAACAGTATGGAGGTTCCTTAAAAAACTAAAAATAGAGCTACTATATGATCCAGCAATCCCACTCCTGGGCATAAATCTGGAGAAAACCAAAATTTGAAAAGATACATGTACCCCAATGTTCACTGCAGTACTATTTACAATAGCCAGGACATGGAAGCAACCTAAAAATCCATAGATGGAGGAATAGATAAAGAAGATGTGGTGTGTGTGTGTGTATGTGTGTGTGTGTGTGTGTGTATATATATATATATATATATATATATATATATATATAAAACAATGGAATATTACTCAGCCATAAAAAAGAATGAAATAATGTCATTTGCAGCAACATGGATGCACCTAGAGATTGTCATACTGAGTGAAGTAAGACAGAGAAAGACAAATATCATATAATATTGCTTATATATGGAATCTAAAAAAAAGTGGTATGAATAAACCTATTCTCAAAACAGAAATAGAGTCACATATGTAGAAAACAAACTTACGGTTAACAAGGGGGAAAGGGGGGGGTGGGATAAATTGGAAGATTGGGATTGACATAAACACACTACTATACATAAAATAGATAACTAATAAGAACTTACTGTATAGCACAGGGAACTCTACTCAATACTCTGAATAACCTATATGGGAATAGAATCTAAAAAAGGGTGGATATATGTATTTGTATAACTGATTCACTTTGCTGTACAGCAGAAACTAACACAACATTGAAAATCAACTATACTCCAATAAAAATTTTTTTAAAAAGGGAAAAGAAAGAAAAATTGGTTGTTTTTTTTCTTATTGACTTACAGGTGTTCTTCATATATTTTGGATCTGTTCTTCGTTAGAATGTACTACAAATATTTTATCTCACTCTACAGTTTGCCTCTTCATTTCCTTAATGGTGCCTTTTGATGGGCAGTTTTAAATTTTGATAAAATTCAATTTATTAATGATTTTATTTCGTGGATTGTCTTCTGTGTCCTATTTAGGAAATCTATCCTACTTCTAAGTCACGAGGATAATCTCCTATGTTTTATAGTTTCACACTTTCCAGGTCTAGCTTATACATTTAGGTCTAAGATCCGTCTGACATTCATTTTTTGGGGCAGGGCTCAGGGTTCTTTCCCCTCCCCATAATGTAGATATTCAGTTGTTCCAGCACCATTTTCTGAAAAGTGGATGTAAGTTTTCAAGTGTCAAACAAATCACAGTGACTTTATTTTACCATTAGCAAGTGCCTCCAGGAGCAATGCACACTTAGGGTGATGTTCATCTTGAAGGACAGTGGATATAAACCCCTGTTTAAAAGACTATTCTTGGAATTTATAACATTGTTTGAACATCTTTTCTGATCTCATTATCTCATCATTATTTCTAACTTGCATTATGACTAAGAGATCATACTAAGGGTAGGAGAGAGATCAGTTCTGCAAATTTGTTTAATTTGCTCATACTTGCATTATTATAGTATATGCTAAATATAGTATATAGTATAACCTTTTAATATATTCCAGGAATCTTTTTAACCTGCTTATTCATTTTGCTAAAAATTCCCCACATTGATTTGAGGGTTTGTCTCTTTCTCTATAAAATGTGTCAATTTTTACTCTTCATATTTTGAGGATGTAATACTAGGCTCATATACATTTTAAATTATTGTATCTTTCTGATGTATTTAGTCTGTTATCACTGTGAAGTGATCATCTTATCTCTGCTAAGACTCATGGCCTTAAAGCATATATTATCGCTATTAATATGGCCACATCAGCTTTTTTTTGTCATTGCTCCAACCTTTCAATTTCAATTTTTGTGAACTTTTGTTTTCAATGTTTTTCTTAAAAAAAGAATAAGTTGAAATATGGGAAAAAATCAGTCTATCTTTTTCAGTTAACTGAACCACTGAACCATTTATATTTAATGATGTATTTGTGTTAAATTTAGCAACTTATTTTGTGATTTCTAATAGTTCTCTCTTGTATTAGTTTCCTAGGGCTGTCAGCATTAGTCTGGGTTATCCACAGAAAAAGAACCAAAAGAATATATTTGTATTTATATTTACTATAATGAATTGGCTCATGCAGTTATGGAGACTGAGAGTCTAAGATCTTCAGTCAGAGGCTTGGAGACCCAGGAGAGCTGATGGTATAAGTTTCAGTCTGAGTCCAAGTCCAAAAGCAGGAGAAGACCAATGTCCCAGCTCAAAGACAGGCAAAGAGAAAGAATTTTCTTACCCAGCTCTTTATTCTATTCAGACCTTCAGCGGATTGGACGAGTCCCACCCACATTGGAGAGGGCAATCTGCTCTACTTAATCTACTTATTCAAATGTAAATCTCACCCAGAATCACCCTCACAGAAACACTCAGAATAATGTTTGATCAAATATCTGGTCATCCCATGGCCCAGTCAAGTTGACATATAAAATTAACCATCACACTACATATCAAAGTATCACAAACTGGTTGACTTAAAACAATAGAAATGTATTGTTTCACATTTCTAGAGGCCAGAAGTCCAAGATCAAGGTGTTGGCCAGGACCACACTCTCTCTGAGCTTTCAGGAAGAATCCTTCCTTGACTCTTCCTAACTTCTGGTGGCGGTTGTTGAGCCTTGGCATTTCTTGGCTTGTGGCTGCATCATTCCAGTCTCTGCCTCTGTTGTCACACAGCCTTGTTATCTCTGTGTCTGGGTCTTTTTTCCTCTTATAAGACACCAGTCATCTTGGATTAGGACCCATGCCACTTCAGCATTACCCCATCTTAATTATATCTGCAAAGACCTTATTTCCAAATAACGTCATATTCACAGGTAGCAGGAGTTAGGACTTCAACATATCTTTTGAGGGACACAGATAACACATCTATTGCATGCCTCCTTTCCTCTCCTTTCCTGCCTTCTTTTAGATTAATTTTTTTTGAATTTTATTTTATTTTATATTTTATACAGCAGGTTCTTATTAGTTATCTATTTTATACATATTAGTGTATATATGTCAATCCCAATCTCCCAATTCATCCCACAACCACCCCACCCCGCTTTCCCCCCTTGGTGTCCATATGTTTGTTCTCTACATCTGTGCCTCTATTTCTGCCTTGCAAACCAATTCATCTGTACCATTGTTCTAGATTCCACATATATGCGTTAATATACAATATTTGTTTTTCTCTTTCTGACTTACTTCACTCTGTATGACAGTCTCTAGGTCCATCCACATCTCTACAAATGACCCTATTTCATTCCTTTTTATGGCTGAGTAATATTCCATTGTATATATGCACCACATCTTCTTTATCCATTCATCTGTCGATGGGCATTTAGGTTGCTTCCATGACCTGGCTATTGTAAATAGTGCTGCAATGAACATTGGGGTGTATGTGTCTTTTTTTTTTTTTTTTTTTTTTTTTGCGGTACGCGGTCCTCTCAGTGTTGTGGCCTCTCCCGTTGCGGAGCGCAGGCTCAGCGGCCATGGCTCACGGGCCCAGCCGCTCCGCGGCATGTGGGATCTTCCCGGATCGGGGCACGAACCCATGTGCCCTGCATCGGCAGGCGGACTCTAAACCACTGCGCCACCAGGGAAGCCCCGCATGTGTCTTTTTGAATTATGGTTTTCTCTGGGTATATGCCCAGTAGTGGGATTGCTGGGTCATATGGTAATTCTATTTTTAGTTTTTAAGGAACTTCCATACTGTTCTCCATAGTGACTGTATCAATTTACATTCCCACTAACAGTGCAAGAGGGTTCCCTTTTCTCCACATCCTCTCCAGCATTTGTTGTTTGTAGATTTTCTGATGATGCCCATTCTAACTGGTGTGAGGTGATACCTCATTGTAGTTTTGATTTGCATTTCTCTAATAATTAGTGACGTTGAGCAGCTTTTCATGTGCCTCTTCATCTGTATGTCTTCTTTGGAGAAATGTCTATTTAGGTCTTCTGCCCAAGACCTAAATAGACATTTGGATGGGGTTGTTTGAGCTGCATGAGCTGTTTATATATTTTGGAGATTAATCATTTTCCCATTGATTCGTTTGCAAATATTTTCTCCCATTCTGAGGGTTTTCTTTTCATCTTGTCTATAGTTTCCTTTGCTGTGGAAAAGTTTTTGTTTCATTAGGTGCCATTTATTTATTTTTGTTTTTATTTCCATTACTGTAGGAGGTGGGTCAAAAAAGACCTTGCTGTGATTTATGTCAAAGAGTATTCTTCCTACATTTTCCTCTAAGAGTTTTATAGTGTCCAGTCTTACATTTAAGTCTTAATCCATTTTGAGTTTATTTTTGTGGATGGTGTTAGGGAGTATTCTAATTTCATTCTTTTACATGTAGCTGTCCAGTTTTCCCAGCACCACTTATTGTATATCCATTGTATATCCTTGCCTCTTTTGTCATAGATTAGTTGACCATAGGTGCATGGGTTTATCTCTGGGCTTTCTATCCTGTTCCATTGATCTATATTTCTGTTTTTGTGCCAGTATCATGTTGTCTTGATTACTGAAAGTTTGTAGTATAGTCTGTAGTCAGGGAGTCTGATTCCTCCAGCTCCGTTTATTTCCCTCAAGATTGCTTTGGCTATTTGGGGTCTTTTGTGTCTCCATACACATTTTAAGATTTTTTTTGTTCTAGTTCTGTAAAAAATGCTATTGGAGGGACTCCCCTGGTGGTGCAGTGGTTAAGCATCTGCCTGCCAATGCAGGACACGGGTTCGAGCCCTGGTCCTGGAAGATCCCACATGCTGTGGAGCAACTAAGCCTGTGCGCCACAACTACTGAGCCTGCATGCCACAACTTCTGAAGCCTGCACGCCTAGAGCCCATGCTCTGGAACAAGAGAAGCCACCACAATGAGAAGCCTGCACACCGCAACGAAGAGTAGCCCCAACTAATCACAACTAGAGAAAGCCCACGCACAGCAACAAAGACCCAACACAGCCAAAAATAAATTAAAAATAAATATTTTTTAAAGTGTTTTTAAAAATGCCATTGGTAATTTGATAGGGATTGCATTGAATCTGTAGATAGCTTTGGGTAGTATAGTCATTTTCACAATCTTGATTCTTCCAGTCCAAGAACATGGTATATCTCTCCATCTGTCTCATCTTTGATTTCTTTCATCAATGTCTTATAGTTTTCTGAGTACAGGTCTTTTACCTCATAAGGTATGTTTAACCCTAAGTATTTTATTCTTTTTTGTTGCAATGGTGAATAGGATTGTTTCCATAATTTCTTTCTGATCTTTTGTTGTTAGTGTATAGGAATGCAAGAGATTTCTGTGCATTAATTTTGTATCCTGCAACTTTACCAAATTCATTGATTAGCTCTAGTAGTTTTCTGGTGGCATCTTTATGGTTATCTATGTATAGTATCATGTCATCTGCAAACAGTGACAGTTTTACTTCTTCTTTTCCAATTTGTATTCCTTTTATTTCTTTTTCTTCTCTGATTGCTGTGGCTAGGACTTCCAAAACTATGTTGAATAATGGTGGCGACAGTGGATATCCTTGTCTTGTTTCTGATCTTAGAGGAAATGCTTTCAGTTTTTCACCATTGAGAAAGATGTTTGCTGTGGGTTTGTCATATATGGCTGTTATTATGTTGAAGTAGTCTCCCTCTATGCCCACTTTCTGGAGGGTTTTTATCATAAATGGATATTGAATTTTGTCAGAAGCTTTTCTGCATGTATTGAGATGGTCATATGGTTTTTTTTTTAATTAATTAATTAATTTATTTATTTAATTTATTTTTGTCTGCGTCAGGTCTTAGTTGCAGCACGTGGACTCTCTAGTTGAGGCGCGTGAGCTGAGTAGTTGTGGTGCGTGGGCTTAGTTGCCTTGCAGCATGTGGAATCCTAGTTCCCTGACCAGGGATCTAACCCACGTCCCCTGCATTGGAAGGCGGATTCTTTACCACTGGACCACCAGGGAAGTTCCGGTCATATGGTTTTTATTCTACAGTTTGTTAATATGGTGTATCACATTGATTGATTTGCGTATATTGAAGAATCCTTTCATCCCTGTGGTAAATCCCACTTGATCGTGGTGTATGATCCTTTTAATGTGTTGTTGGATTCTGTTTGCTACTATTTTGCTGAGGACTTTTGCATCTATACTTTAAGTATATCATGCCACTCCCTTCTGGCTTGTAGAGTTTCTGCTGAGAAATCAGCTGTTAACCTTATGGGAGTTCCCTTGTATGTTATTTGTCATTTTTCCCTTGTTGCTTTTAATAACTTTTGTCTTTAATTTTTGTCATTTTGATTACTATGTATCTTGGCGTGTTTCTCCTTGGGTTTATCCTGCCTGGGACTCTCTGAGCTTCCTGGACTTGGGTGGCTATTTCCTCTCCCATGTTAGGGAAGTTTTCAACTATAACCTCTTCAAATATTTTCTTGGGTCCTTTCTCTCTCTCTTCTCCTTCTGGGACCCCTATAATGCGAATGTTGGTGCATTTAATGTTGTCCCAGAGGTCCCTTAGGCTGTCTTAATTTCTTTTCATTTTTTTTTCTTTATTCTGTTCCGTGGCAGTGAATTCCACCAATCTGTCTTCCAGGTCACTTATCCGTTTTTCTGCCTCAGTTATTCTGCTATTGATTCCTTCTAGTGTATTTTTCATTTTAGTTATTGTATTATTCATCTCTGTTTGTTTGTTCTTTAATTCTTCTATGTGTTTCCTCTTTAATTCTTCTAGGTCTTTGTTAAACATTTCTTGCATCTTCTCAGTCTTTTCTTCCATTCTTTTCTGAGGTCCTGGATCATCTTCACTATCATTATTCTGAATTCTTTTTCTGGAATGTTGCCTATCTCCACTTCATTTAGTTGTTTTTCTGGGGTTTTATCTTATTCCTTCATCTGGTACATAGTCCTCTGCCTTTTCATTTTGTGTATCTGTGAATGTGGTTTTTGTTCCACAGGCTGCAGGATTGTAGTTCTTCTTGCTTCTGCTGTCTGCTGTCTGGTGGATGAGGCTATCTAAGAGGCTTGTGCAAACTTCCTGATGGAAGGGACTGGTGGTGGGTAGAGCTGGGTGTTGCTCTGGTGGGAAGAGCTCATTAAAACTTTAATCTGCTTGTCTGCTTATGGGTGAGGTTGGGTGAGGTTGTTTGGCCTGAGGTGACCCAGCACTGGAGGCTACAGGCTCTTTGTTGGGGCTAATGGCGGGCTCCCAGAGGGCTCATGCCAAGGAGTACTTCCCAGAACTTCTGCTGCCAGTGTCTTTGTCCCCGCAGTGAGCCACAGCCACCCCCTGCCTCTGCAGGAGACCCTCCAACACTAGGTTCAGTCTCCTGTGGGGTCACTACTCCTTCCCTCTGGGTCCTGATGTGCACACTACAGAGTGGAGTCTCTGTTTCCCCCAGTCCTGTCGAAGTCCTGCAATCAAATCCTGCTAGCCTTCAAAGTCTGATTCTCTGGGAATTCCTCCTCCTGTTGCCGAACCCCCAGATTGGGAAGCCTGATGTGGGGCTCAGAACCTTCACTCCAGTGGGTGTACTTCTGTGGTATAATTGTTCTCCAGTTTGTGAGTCACCCACCCAGCAGTTATGGGATTTGATTTTCGTGTGATTGTGCCTCTCCTACCATCTCATCACGGCTTCTCCTTTGTCTTTGTATATGGGATATATTTTTTGGTGAGTTCCAGTGTCTTTCTGTCAATGATTATTCAGCAGTTAGTTATGATTCTGGTGCTCTCACAAAAGGCAGTGAGCACACATCTTTCTACTCTGCCATCTTGAACCAATCTCTGGATTAATTTCATCATTCCATTTTTTCCTCCCACTACATTCAAAGTTCTACATTCTATTTCTATTATTTTATCTGTTACTCTAAGAATTACAATATGTATACTTAAGTGTAAAGATAATCACCACCTTTACCCTCTTCCCAGACAATACAAGGACCTTAGACCACTTTATCTCCACTTCCCTTCTCCCAACCTTATGTAACATTATTATCATGTATTCAATCTATTTTTAAATAATCTTCTTACTGTAAAATAAAACTTGGGAGACAGAAAGCCACATGAATCAAATGTATAGCTTAATGAACATTTTAAGAAAAAGACCATTCAGGTCAGAAGTAAAATTTTGCTGGCCACCCAGAAGCACCTTTGTATGCTTCTTCCCAATTAAAACACTCTCCTCACCACTTACATGGTCACTACCTTCATTTCTGTACTTACAATTTTCTTGCATTTCTTTTAAAAGTAGTTTTATCACCCAAATATGCATCCCTAGACACTAGAGCATTGCATTGCCCATTAAGTTTTTTGGATTTTTTTTTCAATCTAAAAGTTCTTTTCCATCTTTTTCTTTTCCTTACAGTTCATGCCTTGAAGAATCTGGGCTGTGTGATGAGTAGTTTAGCTTCCCACAGGAGTTTTTTTTTTTTAAATCACATCCTCATGGTTCAACATCTTTCTCTGCCCTTTCTCTGAAAATCAAGTGGTTGGATCAGATTTGGGT
Source organism: Leucopleurus acutus (assembly GCF_964270905.1). Lineage (NCBI taxonomy): Eukaryota > Metazoa > Chordata > Mammalia > Artiodactyla > Delphinidae > Leucopleurus > Leucopleurus acutus. The sequence continues at coordinate 153,788,079 of NC_139142.1, forward strand.
TTGACCCCTTTTGCAAGACTCTAGTTAGAGTTTGGCAAGACTATAGAGGTACATAGTGTCCAGCTGTCACCCTTCTTGATGTTAGCAATCATTGATGTTTAATGCTAAACCTATTAATTTGTTGGGGGTTGCAAAATGGTGATATCCTATCTTTTTTTTTCTTGTTTTTTATTAGTTGTAATACTATTATAAGAAGACACTTCTCCATCTACTATCTTGTTACCCTGAGGTACAGTTCATATGGGAAAGACAGGAAAATCCTGGAATCTTTATTCAGCAGTTTTCAAGATTATAAATTAGTTTCCAATCATCCTCTGAGGGAGACCAATTCTTTTTTTTCCCCTCAATATTATTATGAACTCATGAATTTAAACATTATTTTTACTACAGCTCAAATTGTCCCAGTGGGAGCCTCTTCAGGTTGGTTCCTGGGTCCTTTTGACATGAGACTAGGAGTCTTTAAAAGCTTCATTATGACCTGATATGACAAGATGTTCCAGGTTCACCTTGCGAATTTTCTGCACCAGACCTGGATTCAGGCATTTCTTCAAGAAGTCCTGCTTCCTTTTAGTAAGAAATAGAACTTTAAGACCACAATCTCAGCACTGGGAATACTCGTTGCTCTAGGTTGGTCACTGTTTTCTTTTCAGTGGAGCTAAACACACACACACACACACACACACACACACACTTCTGAGGTTTTCTAAATCTGATTTATATCATTCTTTTCATGTCCTGTACACAAATGTACAAATATATATTTAAAGATAAAATATCACATGAATCAATATTGATACTTCTAATCTAATTCAAAATAAGATTTTATGTAACTTCTCTATTACACCCTTAGCTCCTCTCTTCTACCCCATGAATCCTGATTCTCAAGAATATGAAAGATGATATATTTATAATTTCCCATAATTGGTCATTTGTCTTATCCTAATTATACTAACAATAGACTTGAAATAAAAATACTAATAAATTACTAATATGATTATTTAAAACATTAAAATAAATCCTTTTGCATATGCCCTTTCCATCTTATCTCCATTTTTTAGTAGTTGTAGTACATATTGTCAGAGCCCATGACATTACAGCCTATGCTCACCCCCTCTAAGCCATCACTCAGTCTTAGTTCTACAGGTTACTATAAATTTAATCCTCACCATCTGCCCTCACATCCATAAGGGTTATTTTGGTTGTCTGAAGCTTATTCTTTAGTAAATTTCTCATAAAATTCTCATGGGAACGATATTCACTGAGATCTTGCACATTGATAACTGTTTTTATATTTGAAATTCAGTTTTGCTGGATATCAAATCCTGGGTGTTTTCACAAACACATGTCATTTTTCTGGCATGATGTGCTGCTGTCAAAAAGTCTGATGGTAATCTAGTATTCTTTTCTTAAAAATTCCATTCTCTCTTTACTGATGCTCAAAATAATTTTCTAATCTTTTCTTTAAAGTCCAGTAATTACAGTAGAATGTCTCTAGGTGAAAGTAACATTTGGTTGATATTCATAGGTACATGGTATCCTCTTTTGACATGTAATTTTTCATTTTTTTTTCTAATTTTAGACAAGTTTTCTTGGATTATAGTCTTTAATATTTGTTTTGTTCCCTTATATGGCTTGCTTCATCAGATCTTCTATTATCCATATGTTTAGTCTTCTTTGTTATATTTAACATTTGTCACTTTCTCCCCAATTTTTTTATCCCTTTCTTTGTTTCTTTTTTATTTAAAAACTTTTTTTCACCTTATGTTTGTCTTAAGGCATTACTTGTTTATTTTTTCTTGTGTTCCTTCTAGTTTAGTCCTCATTTCTGAAATGATTTTTCGCCTTTTATTTCTAATTATTTCTTACCTATTTCTGTCACTTCATGTCTAAGTTTTTATCATTCTGATGTATTTTCATGACTTTTTATCATTTTCTTAATTTTTTTTAGCTTCATGTGAAATAGGAAATTACATTTTTATCTATTTTGTGGGCATGGCTTTTTATGTTTTTAATGTCTTTGTTCCTTTTTTTAAAAATTCTAACTTTGTCAAATATCATATTGTTTTTTCTAACTGTTAATTTTTAGGTGAAATTCATTTTCCTGACTTTGAGAATAAAGCAGGGTGTAACATACTGCATATTTTTGCCCCTCAAATTTATATGTTGAAGTTCTAAACCCCAGTGTGATAGTATCAGGAGGTGTGGTCTGTGGTAGATAATTAGGTCATAAGGGCTCAGCCCCCATGAATGGGATTAGTGCTCTTATAAAGAGACCTCAGAAATCTCTCTCACCCTTCCACCACCTGAAGATACATCAAGCAGTCTGAAGCCTGGAGGAGGGCTCTGAGCAGAACTCAAACATGCTGGCACTCTGACCTCAGTCTTCCAGCCTCCAGAACTGTGAGAAATAAACTTCTATTCTTTTCTTATATTAGTCCAAGCTAAGACGTGGGGTTCAGGAATTTTTTCTAACATCATAAAGCTCCCTCTTGCGTTGTTTCTGTGTGATGTGAAAAATCAGATGGCTTACTTTCTGAGATTTCCTGTCTCTGGTCCCCTCTCTTATTTTGGTCTGGGCTTTCTGTTTTCTTCATCTGTATTGCCTCTATGTGGCTTAATTTTAATTTGACTTTGCAGTACTTTCCCTCCAGTGTTGGGTCTGGAAGGAAGCCCTAGAGAGACAGTTTTTAGAGTTCATGAGCCTCATACTCACCTAGTACTGGCCCCTCTCAGTTTCAAATGCTGTTCTCAGTTGGCTTTCCAAGGTTTTCTGTACATTCCAGTTGGGATTCTGCTGTTCTTAGGTATTTCAAATGCTACTCTGTTGCTTCCTTTTTCTTCTTCCCACACACACTCCAATACCATGAAGATCTTGGAATTATTGGTGGTTTTTCCACACCCACTTCTATTTTAGGGTTTTGGGGATATCTTGTCACCAGTTCTGTTATAAACATTGTCCGATGTTATGTAGAGATTCAGAGCAAGTAAACAGCTACCACCACTACAATTTTCCCTTAATCTTTGTCTCTTTTTTAAACTTCACAAGACACTATTATTATTTTATACAGTCAATGTTTGCTTAGAACTAGCCACATATTTTCTAACTTTCTTGGCTCTTCATTCCTTCTTCCTCTTCATTCTGGGATCAATTTCTTTCTGCCTTTAGAATTTCTTTTAATGAGAATCTACTGGTGGTAAAGTCACTGTGTTTGTTTGTTTCTGAAAGTATGTTTATTTTGCCCTTGAAAGATATTGTCTCTGAGTATGGAATCCTAGACTGGTAGCCATTTTTGTTCATCCTGTTGAAGATATTCAACTGCCTCATGACTTCCATTGTTAGAACTGATAAGTTAGCTATAAGTCTGTCACTCTTTCCAAGGCAGTATATCTTTTTACTCTGGCTCTTTTTATAATTTTCTACTTATTTTTCATGTGTTGCTGTTTCACTGTGATATATCTACATTTGCATCTCTTTTTATTTATGCTACTTAAAACTGAATTCATTATGGAGTGATTCAGTGTTGAATTCTCAGCCATTATCTCTTCAAATACTTCCTCAGATCATTCTCTCTGTTCTCCCCTTCAAGGACTCTGCTGAAATGGCTGTGAGACCTTCTCATGTTATCTTCCATATCTTGTAACCTCTATTCTGTATTCATCTTTTTGCCTTTTTGTACTGCATCCTGGAAATTGTCCTCTAATACATCATCCATTTCATTAGATTCTTTCCCGGCTATGTCTAGTCTGTTTTTGTGTGCATCCACTGAGTTCTTCATTTCAATTCTTGAACTTTTTATCTGTAGAAATCTTATTTGGTTTTTCTCCCAAGTCCTCTATGTCACTTTTACAGTTTCTCATTCCCTGTATATATATTTTAGATTGTCCTTAATCTTTTTTTTTAACTGGGCTATACTTGCTTCACAATGTTGTGCTAGTTTCTGTAGATTGTCTTTAAACACAGAAGCATACTTTCAGTTCCAATACATATAGTCTTGAGATGTTTCTATTTTATGTTGTTTCTTATTGTTCTCATTCACAGCACTTATTTTCTTATGTACTTGATTATTCTTAGTTATGTGCTGCTTTTTGTCATTAAAAATTATTTGTAGGAATAACTAGAAATCTAGAAGGAAGGAGCATTTTTTACAGGAGGATTTGCATTTGTTTCTGCTGCGTACACCTCAAAGCACTACAGTCTGAGATTCTTTCAAATGAAATTCACAGCAGCGTTTTGATCCTCCTAAATGATGTTACTTTGAACTGCAAATCCATGCAAGAGTTGGGTCACTTCCAGATCACCCATAACTTGAGAGAGTATCCTTTTGGAGTCCCAGTTTATTTGGAGGAGGTTTATTATGGCTTGATTTCTGTACATCTTGCCCTAAGAGGTTGTAAAATCTAATGCTTAATGTGCCTGGATCAGTGAATTCCTTAAGAAAAAGGGTTTTCAGGGTTTCAGTTTTCCATCGATTTTCAATTACCTTGTAATTCCTAACTATGCTGCCAATTCCTTGATATTTTAAGAAGATTTTTAAAAATCTATTTTAACTAGCATTTTTAGATGTGAAAATGAAAGTAGGAGCATTAGTCCAAATAGCTCATCATTAACACATCCAAAGATTCCACTTGTCCATTTTGTTAGAGCTAGTTTATGTAAAACTAGATACTATCATATAAGCCACTTAATCTGGTACTTAGACTGCAATGTATTAGGATGAGACTTCCTCTTATCCCTCAGGATTCCTGGTACCTTACACACTGGGGATGTTTGACCAAAAGAGAGGAGTAATGTTATCCACATATTAGATACTCATTAAAGGTAATTTCTTCCTCCATTTTTACATAAAAAATAAAAAGCAAAAAGTCTAATATTTCCTTTCTATGGTCCCAAAAGATCATCTTGTGTATCCCTTTTTGAATCTGGGTTCTGCAAACCCAGGGGTCCTATGGCTCTATCAAAACCTGCTCCAAGAACTGGTCTGTTTTCACTGATGTTTGGTCTTCCCAACTCCAGCTCTTTCCTTTGCTACAGGAGCTCTAGGCCAGCACATTTAACCTTGCTTTCCAGTGTGCCTGCAATGCTACAATTTGACTTTACTGGGGACGAACATGTCACCTCCATTTGCATAGAAAGCCCCTTTTTAAGTTGTGAAATGAAAGAAAATGTTTATTCTTGATCTTCAGGCATCTGAAAACAGGTGTGTTTTTTGAAGGTTTTGGCATGGGGATTTCCCAGTATCCTTCTGATGACTCCACTGGACAGTTTTTTACTAGTCAGATGGAAAGCTAACCTCTGTGCTGCCACTGTCAAGCTATTTCCCCTTCTTGTGGTGACGAGTAAATTTCCCACCTCACAGTTTCTAACATGTCAAGCAGTGGTCTTAGGTTCCCATTTAGTGGGCTTTTCAGTGAACCTATGTGTAGTTCCCTCATTTTGTGTTAGGAGGAGTAAGTAGGCTTGCCCTGAGGCAAGAAATCTGGGTTCTCCCCACCTGTTTGTTGCTGACCTGCTGGTAACCTTCAGTAAATTGCTCAACCCATCCAGATGCAGCTTCTACTTCTGTAAAGTGAAGGGAGTGATCTGGCTTGATGTTCTTTTTTTTTTTTTTTTTTTTTCGGTACGCGGGCCTCTCACTTGTTGTGGTCTCTCCTGTTGCGGAGCACAGGCTCCGGACGCGCAGGCTCAGTGGCCATGGCTCACGGGTCCAGCCACTCCGCGGCGTGTGGGATCTTCCTGGACCGGGGCACGAACCCGTGTCCCCTGCATCAGCAGGCGGACTCTCAACCACTGCGCCACCAGGGACGCCCTGGCTTGATGTTCTTTAACACTCTAGTCCTCAAACAATGATACATCATGGATTGATATTCTAGGATTCTCTCCCATTCCTATGAGGGTTTCTATAATGCCTTAAAGGTGTAGGAACTGAAAAATCAAAGCAACTCTGCTATGTTAGTTTAATTTCTAGTAAGTTTTATGTGGTCAGCCACAAAGCTGTCACTGAGGCTGAAAGATGAGTGCGCTACCAGGACAAATGTCACATAGATATTACATCTCAAGTTTAATAAAAGGGGAAAGAATTTGGCATCGTGTCTTGGATTATGTCCAACAATCACTGCCCCTCTTTTTAAAAAAATTTGAAATAATTTGGTAAAATAACAGGCACATACACCTTACCAAGGTATTACTTCATGTTAAAGCTGCTCTTTTCCTCCCCCTCCCAAAGACAGTCTTTGCTTAAATTTCTTTTTCTTATCCTATCAACAAAACAGCAGACATTTTCCTTGCTTGCCTTTCAGGGATAAAGTCTAGACACAAGTTTGTAGTGTGCTGTGCTCTCTCAAGAAAAAAGTAGGTGTCACACTGCACTGCTTTTCCTTTTCTTCTCTTCACATTTTCTACCATCTAGTTTTCACAACTTAAGGTTCCATTTAGAATCTGGGAGAAATTCTGTTATTTTAAGGCAATCATAAAAATTTGGAAGGCTTTTACTCTAACTCGTCTTTGGAATGTTCAGGGGAAGGAGTGTCCCCAGTGGACAGGCTTGGTCAGGTGTTCTCAGCCTCCTGGTTGCCTCACGTCCCACCTTGGAGAAAGCCAGTGCCCTGCCCTGCTACCCAGCTCCTGGCTGTTGGTGGAGGGTGCGCTTCCTCCATCACCCCATGCAGCATGGTCTTCTCCTGGGCTCATCCCACTCCAGTCATTTTCTCTCTTCACCACATTTTTGGATACCCCCCTCACCACCCTTTTTTTTTTTTTTCATACCTCAGTGGGTAGACTGGTGGGTTTCCAGGATTCCTGAAAAAGGTGTCAGCCACCATCTGTTCAACTGCTTTTCAACTCGGGAACATGAGAGTTAGCTTGACATTGGTGCGAGATTGTGGTGGGACTCAGCCTCTGAGAAGGATGTTCACATCCTCTCTAGGATCTGATTTCAATAGCAGCGAAATACCAAGGCAGGGCCTAATTGCTTTGTGCCGGGGCTCCTTTTGGGGAAATCGAAACTGCAAAAGAATCCCAGAAAATAATGAAAACCAGAGCTTCATTTCTGCTGTGATGGATTATCAAATTTCATCATTTGCTTCAAATCTGTCCTACCCTCTCCTGTCTCTTTCTCTCCTCCCTGGGGACTCCTTAGCCTAGAATGATGAAGTGATGTGACATACTCCTCTCTCTGTTCCCATGGACTCGCCCACCACTCCAGCACCATGATGGGTCACCCCAAAGAGCAGGGACAGAGACCAGAGCAGGACAGTGTGTGCCTGAGGTATACACATACCAGATGCTGTCTGTACCTTGTCCAGGTCACTTGTACCATGTGTCTTCAACGTGGGCAATAGCGCCCCCAATTGAGAGAAAATTGGTACAGGGCAAGGGGTGGTGGAGGTGATGGTTAATTTTGTTTCAACTTGACTGGGCCACTGGCTATCAAGACATTTGGTCAGGCATTTTCTTAATGTGTCTGTGAGGTGTTTCTGGGTGAGATAAACATTTGAATTGGTAGACTGAGCAAAGCAGATTGCCCTTCCCAATGTGGGTGGGCGCTATTCCATCAGTTGAAGGCCTGAATAGAACAAAACGTCTGACTTTCCCTCCTGCCAGACTATCCTGAGTTCAGAAGTCACTTCTCTCCTTCCTTGGGATTTGAACTGAGCATCAGTTTTCTTCGCGTCTCAAGCCTGCTGGCCTTAGGACTGGAACTACGCCATCCTGGGTCTCCTGGGCCTCCAGCGTGTCGACGGCAGATCTTGGGGCTCGTCATCCTCCATAATCACAGGGGCTAATTCCTTATTTTATAAGTATATATATTTATATACTTTTGAATGAAGTCTCACACACACACACCTTGTTGGTTCTGTTTCTTTAGAGAACACTGACTAACACAGGGGACAAAAAAAAAAGTCTTGCATATTTTAATGGTTTGCAACACCCCCCTCCAAAGGACAACAGTACATAAACAGATAAACAATATATTTGCAGTATTAAAACTTGATGGGGCAGGGGCAATTAGGAAAAATTGCTTTAAAAGTCTGCTTCGGGCTTCCCTGGTGGCGCAGTGGTTGAGAGTCCGCCTGCCGATGCAGGGGACACGGGTTCGTGACCCGGTCCGGGAAGATCCCACATGCCGCAGAGCGGCTAGGCCCGTGAGCCATGGCCGCTGAGCCTGCCCGTCTGGAGCCTGTGCTCTGCAACGGGAGAGGCCACAACAGTGAGAGGCCCGTGTACCTCAAAAACAAAAAACAAAAGTCTCCTTAGAGTGGTAATAATTTAAAAAAAAAAAAAAAAATTGAGAAACACTGCTTTGGACCCTGCTTTTTCATGTGCCCCAGATTCCTACCAACTACCAGGATGTGCATTTCTGTCCTCAAAGCCTTTCCCCCATTCCTCAGCATCTGTAAACTATCAACTGACGGGGGTTGGGGTGTAAATGCCCCCACTCTTGTACCCCTCGGGTGCATTGGGCGATTCTGAGCTGTGTGTTTTCCAGTTTGCCCCCAAGGGTAAGATCCAGCTGCCTTTTGTGCTGCTGCTTAAGAACATACCCTTTCTCTGCTGCCTCTTTTCCTGCCTCACTCCCCCACTCTCCTGCTGATTTCACCACATCTTCCAAATAAACCACCTGCACCCAAATCCCCTCAGGATCTGCTTCCGTGGGAGCCCAAACTAAGACCATACATACGTGTGTGTGTTCAGTGATTTGTAACTTCATTAGTTAAATAAGTAAAAGAGAGGCTATGCATGAGAGAGTGTATCATACAAAGATTATAATTAATCCAATTCTATGTACCTAAAGTCCTTTGAAACATTTTTTTAAAGCATGGACTTTGGAGCCAGACTGGCAGGCTTCCCCACTTTCTAGCTGTGTGACCCTGGGCAAGTTACTTATCCTCTCTGCGCCCCAAGTGTTAGCTACTATTTCTGTTGTCGTGTTGCTCTTGCTGAGCACATGGTTACTGCCAGACAGGGCTTTGTCTTTCTCACCGAGAGAACAAGAAAGGAAAGCAGCAGTTAAAGTTTTACTAGGACTTTCTGAACTAGAAGTCACATTTTGTCTAAGAAGGCCCAGACGTTGGGCTGTCTACTAACGTGTTCTTACTGTATTAATAGTCACATTACTTAGCGTCTACCCAGAGCGATCCCACACCTCTCCACCGCTGGGATTCAAAGATCCCCATCTCCAGTAAAAGCCATGGCCAGTACTTGCCTTACAACCCACTTGGCTTCTGAGTACAAACAAAATTATTAAACAGGTAGGCACTGGCCTAATATAATGAACCCTATTGGGCAAGAGGTCCCTCCAGCATGAGAAAAATGCTCCATGTTTCTTTTCTCTCAATTTGCAGCAACAAATGTAGGTGATGACCTTCATACAAAGTCCTAACAATGAGAGAACGCAACTGCTTTAAATACCCCCCAACAATGGGCAAGAGGAAGTTAGGATCCTTCCCTCCGTTTTTTGAGCTTCCAAAGAAATGTTTGGCTCTACTGTAGTTCTGATATTGATGAAATTTATTTGGGAGTCAGAGATCTCATAACTTGATACAATGTTTAATGCCTCTATAAAAACCTACATGGTAATTTCTCTTTGTACCCAAGCTGTCCCATTTAGATTTATACTCTGCATAGACTGCTTATTAAAAAATGGAACCACAACCCACAGAACCTTCTCTCCCTGTTCACGTTGGAACCCAGATCTTAACCGAGGGCCCCAATTTCCCCTACATATACTCCTTCTGTTTCTTTCTTCCCATATGTGACTTTTTCTTTCCCCTCTCCATCTGGACACCACCTCGCCAACAGCCTGTGGACCTTCTCTGAAATAACAGTTTCCAAAAGAACAAAGGTCAGTGATCTTTTTCTATAAAGGGCCAAATCACAAATATTTTAGGCTTTGCGGGCTGTATGGTCTCTGTTGTAACTACTCGACTCTGCTGTTTTATCATGAAAGCAGCCACAGACAACACATAAACAAATGAATGTAGTTTTTCCCAATAAAACTTTATTTATAAAAACCAGCAGTGGGCCAGACTTGGCCCATAGGCTGGAGTTTGTGGATCACTGCTACAGAACAACAAAAGCAAACAAAATTCATCATCTACCAGATCCACTCAATAAGGTATGAAAAACTGGCCTTGCTTTTTTAAATGATTTTTTATGTAACTCCGTGTACACAAGAATTTCTATATTTACTTCTGAAGCTGCTTTGAGACACAGCCAGAGTTGTCCTGCAACATTCTCCAATTCACCACACTTTGTCAATTGAAAGCAATAATTAGGCTCCTTGTACTCATGCCTTCATGTCATAAAAAACCACACACTGGCCACTAAGGTCACACCCGTTGGGACATTCATCAGTGCTTCTTGTCTCACTTCTCTTCTTGCTGCACACGGTATAATTTTGTTTACCACATTAGACACACTAACAAGGTTTTCCTCTACTACGGAGACACAATCAAAAGAAAAAGAGAATACTGACTGCAGTAACTTTGGTCCAAGACATCTGTATGGCAACCGTAGAACAGAAACACAATTTCTCTGGTTATTTTCTCCACTCTCCTGAGTTCCACTGTGCACAAAGACTTGTCATTGTGGTGACACAAATAAGACTTCATTACCACCCCCATTCTGATCTTGGTAAACAAGTTTATTTACACTCTAGCACTGCTGAAGAATGAAGTCAGAGAGAAAGGTTCAGGGTAGGTGGCCCTGCCTTGTTAATTACGGCGGCGGTGCTGACAAAATCCCCAGCACCTCGGCTGGACAAGCTGCTCTCAGCTGCCCAGGGTTAATGCAAGTGCGGGTGTGGGCCTGTTCAGGGAGGCTGGCAGCCCTTGTAATCAAGGTCTGTCACGGTTTTATTTAATGATATGTGTCGTGGCTGTTTCTGGCGGTTTTTCCTAACTCCTTGTTCCTTTGCTCTCCCAGTGCAAATGAAAAGGATAAATCAGGTCTCCTCAGTGACATCTGATGGCTGGTTAGCTATTGGTTACGTCGGGGTGTTGACTTATAATTACTTATCAAGTAGTTCTCGAAGTGACCAAACCTGAGATGATGTGGCTCCAGGTGTTTATCTGAGATGGTGAGAAAGAATATGTTTAACCGTCATGTTGAAAAAACACTGTGGAGACCTGGCCATGTTTCCTTCTTCGAAAGCAGAATGCACATAATGGGAAAACCCACCTAAATGTCCAGGGTCCTGACGCAGGACTGGCTGGTGGGTCCTCACACTAGGAAATGAGGAGGGAAATTCCAGCTCCTGATGCTGTGAGAGGTGGGAAACTAGGTGGTGGTGGATGCAGACCCCTGAGATGGCCCCACCTGCACAGAGGAAACCCCAAGCAGGGCAGAAGGAACTCATCACCCCTCTCCAGCCTTCTGGTTCAACACTGGGCACTTCCTCTGGGACAGCCATGCCTGGTCTTGCTCACACTCCTTGGGGCAGCCAGTGGTGGGCATCCTACCACTCTGGGGGATGGAGAGGAGCACCTGTTTGTGGTCTGTGAGCCAGATACCAGAGTGGTCTTCCCCCAGAGTCAGCTGGGTAGGGGTCTGGAGCAAGGATGGGACCGAACATTCACAGAGTGCCAGCCAGGCTCTGGGCGCAGCAATGAGTGCCTTACGTCATGTGTTTGCATGTCATGTAGATTACCTGATACTCTGACAGCATTATTATTATTATTATTAATTTTTTTTGCGGTACGCGGGCCTCTCACTGTTGTGGCCTCTCCCGTTGCGGAGCACAGGCTCCGGACGCGCAGGCACAGCGGCCATGGCTCACGTGCCCAGCCGCTCCGCGGCACGTGGGATCTTCGCAGACCGGGGCACGAACCCGTGTCCCCTGCATCGGCAGGCGGACTCTCAACCACTGCGCCACCAGGGAAGCCCTGACAGCAGCATTATTCACACTCCAGGCAGGATGGTTTCCTCCCAGCACCGTTTTCCTGGGAGATAGGATAGAAGACGAGCTGGAGACCTGTGTTACATACTCACACCGAAGCTAAAATAAGAAAGGTTTGTGTCTGGGTGGGTTTCCACCCTCAGGTGTCTGAAGCCACCTCCCTTCAGTTTCTGTAGGAGGAAAACCTGATGGATCTGACCGGCCTCGAGCTGGGAAGTTTTTGTGGGAGAGGGATAGTGCGGTGTCAGGGTTAACGGAGAAGGGGTGGGGAGAGGATGTTGCAGGAGGAAAATGAGGGAGCGTGACCAGAGAGGATGGACCCATGGACGCACATCTGAGGCAAACTCTGGACTAATAGCAAACTCAAAAAAAAAAAAAAAAAAACCATTTAAAAAATAGATCCTGCACCCCCTCTAGACTCTGGCAGTAAGATTTCTTTCTGGTAATGAACTGGACCAATGCCACAGGGCTCCGTCCACTTTAGAGATGGGACCTGAGGCTCAGGGGCTGAGTTTGTGGCCAAAGGTTCACTAGCCTGGGCACTGGTCACATCTTACCCTTTCCCAGCCAGTGAGTCCTTGGGAAGGGGCCGAGCATCCCACAGATAAAGTTTAACAGCCAACGGGAGTTTGAAGCAGGTAAAGAGAGAAGGTTTCAAGCCACAAGGAGCTTTCAGTCCAAAAGGGGAGATACAATGAGCTGGCAAGTAATCTCCCCCATGAGACTGATAACTTACCTGGTACTCTCATGTGTTCAGCTCTGCTCTATGTGCTTCACTTACTTTAACTAATTCAGTCCTCACAACAGTGCTATGGAGTTGGGACTGTTACTATCCCCATTTTAAAGATGAGGAAACTGTGCAAAGAGGTTCAATTATGTGCACAAGTTACGTACTTTGTTAAGTGGCAGGGCTGGGATTCTGAGGCCCATAGTTTCAGAGGGGGAACGAGAATGAAGGAAAATGAAGAACCCCCAGCATCAAGACAGAGCTCTGCAAAGCAAGAGCACTTCCATCACTTTCAAAAATAATTACATTTACAGAGGCTTTACATTCAATACATCTAGTCCTCATAAGATAGGGAAAACTGAGCATTGGGGGAATAATACAACTTGGAAAAACTCACGAAGCTAGTAGATGGCAGATCTGAGATTCGAACTCAGATCTGTTTGATTTGCAGCTTGTTTTTTTTCCCAACTCTCCAACAATTGGCTGATTTAGAGGATGAAGGGACACCCTTAACCCTTCCAGATTTCCATGATGTCCTGTTCCTGGGAGATTTCTAGAGTTATGAGCATTTATTTCCACATATGGGCCAGGCAAGATTTCCCAAGAATTGAGGTCTAATCATGGCAACCGTCCAGAATCTGTTAGATGGTTAACAGTTGTTTCTGTGGCATTAGTGCTAACTGGGGGTTGTAACACCACTGAAGAGCTCAGTCGAAGCTGCTAGCTCCAAGGTCCTTTCCACACTCCCAAGAAACTAAAGAAAAGGTGAGATTTTTAAGGCCTGGATATAAGGAATACCCTGCTTCATACCAATTGTTCCACTCATAGTACACTAGAAAGACCACCTTTTAACCATATGGAGTGTTGAAGACTCCATGAAAGAGTCATTCTGAGATTAGTTCGTTTTTTAGTTCAAATGGGCCAGGTGGAGTTCTAAGAAATTGCAGAGATCGAAGTTTTTAATTTTCTACTGAGAAGATCACAAGAGGAAAGGCTGCTGTCATAGATGCTGAATGTAAGTCATCACCCTCTTGCTGAGTCATCTGTCAGGTTAGTGTGGATTTTTGCAAGTCAAGGTACCCAGCCTTTCTAGGCAGAAGGACTGGTTACCCGAAATAACCTGGGCTGGAGGCATCAAAGTACATCCTTGGAGTGAGGGGCATTCTGGAGGCTCTGAGGGTCAAAGCTGGCAAAACTAAAATTGTCAGAAACCCCAAGGGTCAAAGGCAGATACACACTGAAATAAAATAGGGGCAAAAAGCAAAGGTAGGAAGGCATCTAGAGGACCAGGCAATTGTCATGCTCTGTTATAAGATTAGATTCACATGTGTTTAGCAGAAAATCCCAATTAACAAATAGGAATTATGGAAGTTACAGAAATCACAGAAAGTGCACAAAGTGGGGTTTGTTTCTTTCTCATGCAGAAGAAACGTTATGGACTGTTTAGGGTTAGTATGGCCAATCTGGTCCACAACGGTCTTGAGGACTAACTTAGGGTCAATTCTAGCTGCAGTGACAGGAAAGTGCCCCCCAGTGTTAATGTCTTAACACAATAAAAGCTGTTTCCCCTGGTTATTTAACGATCCAGTCTAAGTGTTCCTGATTTGCAGGCATCTTTCCTCCATGTGGGTCCAGTGTATTGTAGGCTCTAGTAAGTATTTGTTAAATAAACCTATTTAAGAAATGTATTCAAGGAGTCAGGGACACGGGTTCCTTCCATCTTGTGGTCCTGCCATTCCCTAAAGCCTCAGAATCCTCTGCATGTGGCCAGATGATGGAGAAAGAGCTCACATGATAGGGTTGTGAGAAACAAAGGAGTCGATATATGCAAAATGCTTAGAAGAGTGCCTGGTTCATACTAAATGTTCAATAGTACAGAGCTGGGGGAAGAGGAAGGGGAAGGAAAAGAAGGTTCCTTGAAGCAGAAGGTTCCCCAAAGCATAAATTTCCCAGAAGTTTCTGCTTATTTCCCATTGGTCAAAACTTAGTCACATGGTCACAAAGCTGCAAGGGAAGCTGGGAAGTGTAGTTTTTATTCCAGAGACTCATATGACTGGCTAAAAATCAGAGGTTTATTACTATGGGAGAAAAGGAGAATGAATTTTGGGGGACAGCTAATAGTTTCTGTCACATTCACTAACAACCTGGGCAAGGTTCATTTTTCATGGCTGCTAAGTTCTCAGGGAATGGGCAGAACCCCCTGGTTTAAAAGATGCAATGGTTGGGCTTCCCTGGTGGCACAGTGGTTGAGAGTCCACCTGCCAATGCAGGGGACATGGGTTCGTGCCCTGGTCTGGGAAGATCCCACGTGCCGCGGAGCAGCTAGGCCCGTGAGCCATGGCTGCTGAGCCTGCGCGTCCGGAGCCTGTGCTCCGCAACGGGAGAGGCCACAACAGTGAGAGGCCCACGTAACTTAAAAAAACAAAAAAGATGCAATGGCAACCAGAGACAAAGTCCTTAGGCAGGACCATGGAGTGACAGGCAGTTTGTAATCTCAGTCCTACTACCAGGCACACTGGCCTCATCACTGTCGCCATGAATGTATCATCAGAGGGACTGGGTGCCATCCATCAGAGAGTATGTGGGAACTCAGCTACCTCCAGGACTGAGGCTAACTCACCTAGGATGGCCCCTGTATTCATCCATCTAAACACTCCCTCTTGTCTTCTTGATCCTTCAGGCCCTGAGGACCCCAGGTTCCTTATTGCAGCCTGGGACCTCCCACCTTATGTCCCATTCATGCCTGACTGCCCAGGCTACATCCAGGCTTCCCTCACCCTCTGCCCCTGGTGTTACAGGTTGAATTGCATTCTCTCCAAATTCGTATGTTGAGGTCCTGACCCCAGTACCTGTGAATATGACTTTATTTGGAATTAGGGTCATTGCAGATGTAATTAGCTAAAAGGAGATCATAGTGAGTAGGATGGGCTCCTAAAGACTGGTACCCTTATGAAAAGGAGAAATTTGGACACAGACATGCACACAGGGAAAACACCATGTGAACATGAAGGCAGAAATGGGGGTATGTCTACAAGCTGAGGTATGCCAAAGACTGTCAGCAAACTCCCAGGAGCTGGGGGAGAGGCCTAGACAGATTCTCCCTGTTAGCCCTCAGAAGGAACCAACCCTGTTGACATTTTGATCTTGGTCTTCTAGCTTCCAGAACCATGAGACAATAATTGTCTGCTGCTTAAACCCGCCAGTCTTCGGGTACTTGCTATGGTAGCCTGAGGAAACGAATACACCTGCTCTGGCTCCAGCTCACCATCAGGTCTTGAGCCAAGCCTTGTTCCAACCTTCTAGGCGAGGGCTCCTTAGCTGGTCCCAGCCCTCAGCCTTACCCATTCCAGCCCCACCCCACCAACCCCCGATCTGCCCATCTGCTCTCCCGCTGCTGCTCCAGGTCTCTGTCCCTGAAACCCTTCAGGCATTGCTGCCAACACAGCTGGTGTTGATCTCAGTATTCAAGGACCACACATGCACGTTAAGAATCTTCCTCTCACGAAAACTTCTACAGCCAGAGAGTAAACTCTCACCTCCCCTTAGGCTTTATTTGTGCAACAAAATGAAACAGTGTTGAGTATCTTCCAGATAATCTGATTAATACTGACGTCACATTGAATAATTAGGCAGACCATTTTCTTTGTGGGGGCAGGGTGTTTGCCAGAAACAGAGCAAGGAGTGGTTTCTCAGTCTTCCTCTTTAGGATGTGTGGATGTAGCTTTTTGTGCCACCCAGTTAAGCCAGAACTTCCAAGATATCTGGGCCATCAATGTGAGAAGTCTCAATTGCTATTTACAAAGTTATTTCATTTTTTTTTCTATCAAACATTTATTTATTTATTTACTTTTTACATCTTTATTGGAGTATAATTGCTTTAAAATGGTGTGTTAGTTTCTGCTTTATAACAAAGTTAATCAGTTATACATATACATATGTTCCCATATCTCTTCCCTCTTGAGTCTCCCTCCCTCCCACCCTCCCCATCCCACCCCTCTAGTTGGTCACAAAGCATCGAGCTGATCTCCCTGTGCTATGCGGCTGCTTCCCACTAGCTATCTACCTTACGTTTGGTAGTGTATATATGTCCATGCCACTCTCTCGCTTTGTCACAGCTTACCCTTCCCCCTCCCCAATCCTCAAGTCCATTCTCTAGTAGGTCTGTGTCTTTATTCCTGTCTTACCCCTAAGTTCTTCATGACATATTTTTTTCTTAGATTCCATGTATATGTGTTAACATATGGTATTTGTCTTTCTCTTTCTGACTTACTTCACTCTGTATGACAGGCTCTAGGTCTATCCACCTCATTACAAATAGCTCAATTTCGTTTCTTTTTATGGCTGAGTAATATTCCATTGTATGTATATATGTGCCACATCTTCTTTATCCATTCATCTGATGATGGACACTTAGGTTGTTTCCGTCTCCGGGCTATTGTAAGTAGAGCTGCAATGAACATTTTGGTACATGACTCTTTTTGAATTATGGTTTTCTCAGGGTATATGCCCAGTAGTGGGATTGCTGGGTCATATGGTAGTTCTATTTGTAGTTTTTTAAGGAACCTCCATACTGTTCTCCACAGTGGCTGTACCAATTCACATTCCCACCAGCAGTACAAGAGTGTCCCCTTTTCTCCACACCCTCTCCAGCATTTATTGTTTCTAGATTTTTTTATGATGACCATTCTGACTGGTGTAAGATGATATCTCATTGTAGTTTTGATTTGCATTTCTCTAATGATTAATGATGTTCAGCATTCTTTCATGTGTTTGTTGGCAGTCTGTATATGTTCTTTGGAGAAATGTCTATTTAGGTCTTCTGCCCATTTCGGGATTGGGTTGTTTGTTTTTTTGTTATTGAGCTGCATGAGCTGCTTATAAATTTTGGAGATTAATCCTTTGTCAGTTGCTTCATTTGCAAATATTTTCTCCCATTCTGAGGGTTGTCTTTTGGTCTTGTTTATGGTTTCCTTTGTTGAGCAAAAGCTTTGAAGTTTCATTAGGTCCCATTTGGTTAGTTTTGTTTTTATTTCCATTTCTCTAGGAGGTGGGTCAAAAAGGATCTTGCTGTGATTTATGTCATAGAGTGTTCTGCCTATGTTTTCCTCTAAGAGTTTGATAGGTTCTGGCCTTACATTTAGGTCTTTAATCCATTTTGAGCTTATTTTTGTGTATGGTGTTAGGGAGTGATCTAATCTCATACTTTTACATGTGCCTGTCCAGTTTTCCCAGCACCACTTATTGAAGAGGCTGTCCTTTCTCCACTGTACATTCCTGCCTCCTTTATCAAAGATAAGGTGACCATATGTGTGTGGGTAAAGCAGCAGGATACAAAATTAATGCATAGAAACCTCTGGCATTCTTATACACTAATGATGAAAAATCTGAAAGTGAAATCAAGAAAACACTCCCATTTACCATTGCAACAAAAAGAATAAAATATCTAGGAATAAACCTACCTAAGGACACAAAAGACCTGTATGCAGAAAATTATAAGACACTGATGAAAGAAATTAAAGATGATACAAATAGATGGAGAGATATACCATGTTCTTGGATTGGAAGAATCAACATTGTGAAAATGACTCTACTACCCAAAGCAATCTACAGATTCAATGCAATCTCTATCAAACTACCACTGGCATTTTTCACAGAACTAGAACAAAAAATTTCACAATTTGTATGGAAACACAAAAGATCCCGAATAGCCAAAGCAATCTTGAGAACAAAAAACGGAGCTGGAGGAATCAGGCTCCCTGACTTCAGACTATACTACAAAGCTACAGTAATCAAGACTGTATGGTACTGGCACAAAAACAGAAAGATAGATCAATGGAACAGGATAGAAAGCACAAAGTAATTTCTGACAACAGAAATCGGTGAATTTCATGAGGGAGACACTTAGGAAACAAGTGGAATGAAAAGGCACACAATAAGCCTGACCATCTCCAAAAAGGAAGTCCCATCACCGGGAAGCTCCCAGGCCATCCAAGCAGAGGGGCAACTGCCACGTGCCCCAGCGTCCCAGGGCAGCCCTGATTTCAATGATTCACTTCCCTGAACAACCTAAGAATTCTCATACCTATGTGTTTTGATTTGGAGTTCCAAAAATATGGCTGCCATAGAGCCAAGGCTTACCAGAGGGCACAGTGGAAGGTGGGGTCTGAAGGGTGCTGCCAACGTTCTGAGGAAGGGTCACAACCTGACGGCACAGCCAGGCCTGGAGTGGGCGGCCATTCCAAAGGCCCACCCGGGCAAATGCAGTCAAGGGTCTCCTCCCCCAAGCTGTGAGGCAAGTGCCATCTGGTTAAAATGAGCATCTAAGGCAACCTTGAAATGGAAGAGAAGTCCCAAATGGATAACCCAAGAGAGGGCATCCAGAGGACAGCCATCAGTCCCAACTGCCCACTTCCTACACTGCTGAGTGTGGGCGTGGGAGAGAGCATCCCAGGTCTCTATCACTCTCTCAGCATCAAACTCCAGGGAGAGTGGGGGGCACAGGCCGCACAGGAGGACGGTCCAGGAGTTGTAAGCTCACAGTGGAACTCTGGGCACGTCCAGGGCCTTCTTTCTGGCCTCACCCCTGCTTTGGGGAGCCATGAGAGGCTTTCTCCTCTGGCTAATGCCTGCACCTCCCTGGCATGCCCCAGCCTGGGATCTCCATGCCCCCATCCCCTAAGTTCTGCAGGTCCAGGGTTCACGGCAAGATGTGGTCCTGGGTACCTGGGAGGCACGTTTGGCATTCAGGCACTGCCCCCATGAGAGGATAAGAGAGGATATGCTCCCCTTGGCACTGGCCACAGTGAAGAACCAGGACCCCTGCCTCATTTTAAAGGAAGGGTGACAAGGAACAAAGGGCAGGGGGGGATCCAGTCTGTGTTGGATCAAAGTTTTGGTTTTTGTTTTTAATTTTTAGATGAATAATTCAGTGGCTATGCCAAGGTTGAAATATTTTTCTGTTTTCAGTAAAATGTGAGAAAAGGAAATGAATTTTAATGAAATGTTTTGGTTTACTTTATCAGAGGCTTCCAGTATCGTGGGATTCCCACACCCTAAACAGATGTCAACTGTTTTATCCTCTCGCCTGCAAAAGGCAAAAGAGAGCCGTGTGGCTGCCCTGCTCAGCCCTCTTACATCCCCATTTCCTGGACAGGAAGAGCTACCTGCGAACACCAAGCTGGTAGAACTTTGAAACCATGTGAACTTCAGAAAACTAACATTACAAGTGATGATTATGATGTGTTCACTGAAATAGACCAACAGGTCTCCATAGGTGGGAGCCAGGCACCTGTCCCATGTTCCTGGGTCCTGTGCACCGCTGTCCTGTTAGGTGGGGCAGGCTTTGGCAGACGGCCCAAGCCCTCTGAGCCGACTGCTCCCAGGAAGGACTTAAGCATCAGACAATTCTGAAAACAGGATTTAAGGGGAGGAGGAGAGATGGGGCAAGATCTCTATGGAGACGGCAAAGCCATCAGGTGGAGGTGACGTCACAGACGGTGGAGAATATGCCAGAGCATGAGCTAATTTATAGCTGCAGGCTCAGGACATGTCTGTAGCAGAAGTTTCTGAACTAAGTCAGCAACTAACAGACCACATGGACTCTCTTAAATGGGATTACTGATGAGATTCCTCCTAATTCAAGAAAATGCCTGCCTAAAATGAGTTGTCATCTATAGATCAATCAAAGGAAGGACTTGCTAAGCCCTGAGCACTGTGCTAGTTGGGGGGATGGAGAGGTAAGCTAACCAGATCTTGCCTGCAAGGGCTTATGAAAATGTGCTTGTCCAGGCAGTGACTATGCACTGACAAACCAAAGAAAACCCAAAGACAGTCTGTGATCAAGCTCTATCCCTGGGGTGTCACCTTGTCTAGAGACCCAAGTGGGTATCTAAAAAGAGAAAAAGAAGAGTAGCTGTTGAAAGAACACAGCCATAAAAGATTTCTGTCATCAAAAGGATCTCATAATAATTCTCTTTTCACAGACTTCTCCATTTAAGGTTTTCTAATCATGTTCAGTTTGTGTATCAACTTCACTCTGGTAAGGAAAGAGGAAATGTCTTTGTCGTGGTTTTCCTGGTGATTTAGAGGGGGCACTGGAATTCACAATGCCAGCTTCTCAGGAGCATCTGTGCTCTGTTCTCCTGATTCATGGGGCTGGGGGGTGGGGTGCGTCTAGCAGGCAGAAAATGTGAAGCACATGACTTCTAGTGAAAGCCGAGCAGGAGACTCCCTCTTTTTTATTTTCTTTCCCTGGGTCTGATTCCCTAACAGAGGGAAGTTCCCAAGCCTTCCTAGTGGAAGGCTACTGTGTTAACTACTTTCCCCAAAGTGACTGATGGAGGGACAGATGCTGTTGATCAACTTGCTATTTCCTCTCTGCCTTGGGCCTCAAATCCAACATCCTTTGGATGCTGTCTCTATGCTGGGTTGGTCCTTAAAACACACTGCCCAGGCCATTCGCCATCTTCTGTGCTCAGTGTAATCAACCCACACTACAGAGTGGCAAAGCAGAGGCCATCATCCTCTCTCAAAGCTGAGAGGGTGACAAAGGGGATGCTGGGAGCACAGCAAGAACAGTGTCTATGTCCCCAGGCTTTGCAGATACCCGATATCCCTGAATATGGTAAACTGGTGAAGGAAGAAGATGAGGGGGGACCTCGTGTAGACCTGGCTTAAGAAATGGATTTGGTCAGGAAAAAAGGCTCACCAGAGCAGATGGAGAGCCCCAGTGTGCAGAGAGCTGCAACTAAGGGGTGAATGAATCAAGAAAAAACAGTAGAATTTAATAGAAGCCTGAAAAGATAGCTACTTCTTCATCCTGCTATTAGACAAGCTGGTTCTAACATTTATGCGGGAAAAATAACTAGCAAGAATGGATAGGAAAACTGTCAAAAAGAAGTGCAGTGAGAGAACTAGTCCTCCAGATAAAACATATTGCAAAGCCTCAATAATTAATATAGTATGGAAATGGCCAAATAGTCAGACATACCAGCAGAATAATACAAATAGATCCAGAGGGGCTTCCCTGGTGGCGCAGTGGTTGAGAGTCCACCTGCCGATGCAGGGGACACGGGTTCGTGCCCCAGTCCGGGAAGATCCCACGTGCCGCAGAGCGGCTGGGCCCGTGAGCCATGGCCGCTGTGCCTGCGCGTCCGGAGCCTGTGCTCCGCAACGGGAGAGGCCACAACAGTGAGAGGCCCGCGTACGGCAAAAAGAAAAAAAGAAAGAAAGAAATAGATTCAGAGACATACAGGCAGTTCATTTCTGATAATAGGGGTATCTCATTGCAGTGGAGGTAAATGGTACCATTTTAATAAATGGTCTTAGGACAAATGGATAAACATCCAAAAGAGATAGAGCTGGATCCATACTTCAAATTGTACATGAGAATATGCTCCAAATGCATCAAAATTTAAATGTGAAAATGAGATCACAAAAGCATAAGAAGAAAACATGAACAAATTTCTATGGAACCTTGGAGTAGAAAAGGCTTGCTTATGATTTAAAGAACCAAAATCATTAAAAAAATTATTATATAAAACAAAAACTTTTTAGAAAGGAAAAGTAGCATAGCAAAGACAAAAGACAAATGGGAAAAAATATTTGCAACTCATACCTCCCTAATATACAGAGCTCTTAGAAATTGAGAATTATGAAAAAATGAATAATCTAATAGAAAATGGGCAAAGGATTTGAAGAGAGTTCACCAAAACAAACAAAAATGGCTCTTAAATTTATGAAAAATGTTTTATGAAGGAAAGGCAAATTAAAATTACACTGATACCGCTTTTCACCCATTAGCTGGGAAAACCCAAAAGTTTGAGAACACACTTTACTGGTGAGGCTGTGGGCAAACATTGCTGTGGAAATGCAAAATGGTCCAAATCTCCTGGAGGGCAATCTGGTGCTCAAAATCTATCAAAATGACTAATGCACTAATTTTACCCAGCAATCCCACCTCTGGAAATTTCACCACATGTGCAAAATTATGCATGAACAAGATTCATCATGGTAACATCATTTGTAAGGGGGAAAAATTAGAAATATCTCAGGCGTTCATCAATAGGAAAGTGGTTAAATAAACCAGGGACAATCATGCAGCTGTTTAAAAAAAATCAAGGGGCTCTTTATATTCTAAAATGGAAAATTCTCCATAACATAGTAAGTGGAGAAAGCGAGTTTTAGAACAGTATGCTACCTTTCCTGAAAGAACGGGGAGGGGGGATGGGGGGGTAAATAAGATTGCCTATCCGTATTGACATGTATTTGCATAAACAACATTGGAAGATTACCCGGGAAACTAGTAGAAGTGCTTATGGGGGACATGGAGTAGAATAGAGCAGTCAGAGGTGGGAGGACTGAGCCTTTTAGTCTGGGTGTGGCCCCTCAAATGACATGTGTTCAAAACCTTCCCAGGGAAACCAAGTAGATGTATTAAATTTCAAATAAAATCAATTTTTTTTTTTAGGTAATAGGAAGAAATTCTAATGAGAAAGAACTTGCTCTGATCTCCAGCTAGCCCAAATCTTTAGTCTGAGTTCCATCCTCCATTCTGTCAAACGTCAATAAGAAATTCCACCAAGTCTGGAGTTACTGTTTCCTGAGAAGATAAGTTACAGCTGATTTCCAAGTTTAGTTCAGCTATTTGCTTAGTATAAAAGCCCAAACCAGATTTCTACAAACAGTAAGATTACACCATGACTGTGGGAATACACATATATATGTCTCTTGTATGTCTGGCTTTATGTTATAAATACTTAAAATAAAGCAATCCTTTATGATGTTTTAAAAGGGTATGAGAGCCAAATTTACTTGTTTGCTCACTCAACATTTTGGGGGCATGTATTGGATGGAAGGTTCTGTGTCAGACCTGCGGGTCCCTCGGCACTAGGGGAGAAGCCAAGGTCTTCGAGTGGGCTGCATGACCAGCCTGGCACACTCTGGCTCCAGCCACTCACCCTTGTATTCTGTACTCTGACAACACAGGTCCCTCATTAATTCCTTGACTGTGCATTGTCCCTCTGCTGGATGCTGTCCATACTGTTGTCGTCCAGAAATCCTCTTCCCCTAACTGCTCAACAAGTTGGCTTCTACTTATCCATCAGGTCTCAGCTCAAGAGCGGATCACACAAAGCAGATCTGTGACTGCCAGGGGCTGGGGGAGTGGGGGACAGAGGGTGACTGCTTATGGCCACAGGGTTTCTTTTAGGCTTGATGAAATTGTTCTGAAATTAGAGGTGATGGTAACAAAACTCTGTGAAAATACTAAACCACTGAAATGTACACTTTAAAGGGTGAATTTTATGGTATGTGAATTATATTCAATAATTTTTTAAAAAAAAGATCCTTCTTCAAGGAAGTCTTCCTGGTTACATCAGACACCTACTGCCTCAGAGGACCCTCCGATACCTGTTGACAGGTATCACAATTAAAAAGAGTAATTGTGTCACTTGTTATTAAATGCAGTGGTTTACTGAGGGCAAGGTGCTGGGAGGGGTACATCTATAGAGAATTTAAAAGCGATAATAACACCAACTAAAAATTAATCTCTTTACTATGCCATACCCTGGCAGTTCTAAATAATGTCAATGATAAAATACATCCCCCACTCCAAAAAAACAATTTTTTTTGGTCTAAGTGCTAAACAATCAGGGATGACTATTGAGTTTAAGTGATATATGTGTAAGCTTCAAATGAACACATTCTTACTACTTATCCTTTAGTAAACATTGTATTCTATGTGGAAGTTAATTCAGAGAATTGCCAATTACAGCCAGTCCCCCACAGGTGAACCCAGCTGCAGGGCTTCGTTTTGAGATAAATTTTTCACTGTAACAGCTCCAAATGGCTCAGTTGGTGTTTCCAGCCCTGTGCTACTACAAATACCTACCTTTAAACCATAGATTCAAAATAAACACAGATAGCACACTGATTATAAAGACAGGAACAGAACTTGCAGTACTTCAATTCTATTGAAGTTTTTGTGTTTTAAAATTTAAAACAATGAAAGTGAGAAGCAAGGTGTAATATTTTCGTTTGGTGAGTGCAAATTTTAGTTCAGACGTGAAATATTTTACTGAATTTGACACTGAAATGTATTCTTCATTTCTAATTTTTGTTTGTTTTAAACGAAAGAACAAATCAAGAAAATTAAATGGTTACAACAGTGTTACCATATGGTAGTTGCCTAAGTTGTACCTTTTACAGACATTATGGTTTTATTAAAATTCACTTATTAGTTACAGAACAATTATTTACATAAAATAATATTATATGAGACTGTAACCAAAGGATCAAAGTTTAATCTCAAATAGATATAAAAACTAATGGACAATCAGATTCTTCCTTTTTGCAAAATATCTACTTTATTTTTATTCTTTTTTACTGGCAAGATTATGTAAACAAATATTGAATACAAGGAAATTTTCAGTGTCTGCATTTCTTTGCTGGCCATTTTGCTATTCATTTGATTTTGTGATTATTGCTGAAAGTAATTTAGTCATATAGAGGAGGGGATTATTTTCTAATACTCTCCACTCTATTTGATTAAATTAGTAATATTCATGAAGGATATATTAATGGGCTACATATGTTTTTGACTATATTCCTAAATATTTTGAATGTATGTTGAACATATAATAAGGTTATATATTTTTGAAGAATATTCATTTTTATTTAAAATATCCAGGAGAAATATTTTTCAGTGCTGGGCTGTGGTAAATTGCTAAATTTTTGAATCAATTCTTTGGTGAGTTAGCCACTCAGGGAGTTGTCTTCACCCCTATGAGATGGACAGTGTCATCTCCATTTATCTCCTTGGGAAAACTGAGATGTACAGAATGTGAAATAATTTGCCTACAGTCAGAGCACCAGTAAGAGGAGCTGGGATCTGACCCCGAAGCTTCTAATGGGACAGCCCACTCTCTCAGCCGTGATATTATATTCCTTCTTTGCACACTTACTACTAAAACTAAAGTTGTCCAGGAAATGCCATCCAATTGTAATTTCACCAGAAATGCTGCCCCATTGAAGATGAATGGCCAATGGGGATACAGAACCCTGATCTACACGCCTGTGAGTCAAACTCACACTTCACCTCATCACCAAGGATTTGGATCATAAGCAGGCAACACTGCAAATGCCAAGGACCTGCTTCCAGGGCAGTTCATTGGGTTCATCCTCCTCCAGACTTGGTCCTGGACCATGCCATGTTATTCATGCTTCAGGGTCTTTCCCCCCCATCCCCTGCTCTTGATATAACTAACTCTCATGCTATCTCCTCAAAGAAACCCTCTTTAAATATGTAAAGTTACACTTTCCAACCACTAAACAATCACTAACCATTGCCCTGTTTCATTTATTTTACAGCATTGATTTTGCTCATTGTCTGTGTCTGTCTATCTACTTATCTTCTTCCTTCCTTCCCTCCCTTTTCAGATCACTGCCAGGCATATAATAGGTTCCTAAAAACTATTATTAAGTTATGTAAATAATGATAATATGAAAGGATTAGTAATGTTGTGCTAAGAAAGATTCTGAGGTCACATCCAGGCTCCATGGGACTGTACTGTGAGAGATGAGCCATGCCTGCCTGCACAGGATGTGGGGAGGGGCAGCACACCTCTATGTGTGGGCCCTAGACTGCCATGTTATCCGAAACAGGTATGGGCTAGGGCTCTCCCCTCACCAGCACCCGTCAACACACGAGCATAGGCTCATTCTCTGGTGGGGTTCCTCAGCTCTCTCTCTGGAGATGGAGAGCTAGGCCCTCAGAGGTGTACATCAGAGCTATCCCTTGAGGAGGGATGGTGACTGCTGCTCTAGTAGGGTGCTGCTCAGATTCAAGAGGGTGAAGACTTCAGTTTCACTACTATTCTCACCTTCATGTGGGGACAGGGGGTTCAAAGTTCACAAACCAAGACTCTCCCAGCTTCCCACAGCCTGAGTCTGAAAGGAAGGAGTTCATGAAAAGGAGGCAGGAGAGAAAAAAAAAAAACAGTCCCAGCTGTATCTGATTCTCTCCTTCCCCTCCCAAGTCATTAACAAAGGCTGACACTGTAGTCTTTATCAAAAAATCTTGTTCCCTAAGTGGTGATACAGAATAATTATCTCAGCATGCAATCAGCACAGGATCTTCTTCAAAGCGATTTGTGGCAAGGATATGCATTTTTAAAATAGATTAAATTTTCAAGAGCTTGCCTCTTAAAGCTGGTCAGAATGTATTTACAATTCACCTGGTGAGATGATGCATATCTCTAAGCTGGAATTCTCTTTCATTAGACCTTGCTTAATTGAATGAAGCAAAGTTATTTTGGGATTGTCCCAAAAGAAAACCTTTTATCTCAAGGCAAATGTGTCTTAACAACGCCCTACAGGTAAATAAAGCCAGGTTCCCACTCATCCGAACCCTCTGCTCCTCCTTTCCAAAGCCTACCACCCAACTTCGTTTGTTTTTAAGTGAGGAAATTGCTTATGGAGTTAACTGTTGTCAGTGAAAGCAACAAGTTTTTTTTTTTTTTCCTTCTAACTGTTAAAACACCTTGTCTCCTTTCTTCTTTCCTTCCTTCCTTTCTCACAAATAAGTTGTGCATAAGCTGGAGTGTGCTTGCAATCAAGGGCAAGGTCACAGTATAACCAGGAATGCCAGATTCAGTCCTGTTTTCACACTGGGTCGGCTCTAGATTTTAGGTTAGTTTAGTTTTGTTTTGTTTTCCTTTATCAACAGAAGCTGATGGTTTCACAGTCCTGGATAGAATGTAGGCTTTTGATATGTCTCCATTGCATCAACTAAAGGTCAAAGACCGTGACTCTGCATCCCCCGACCCCCAACGCTAAGCGTGTAGGACGCTGCAGTGTTTACCATGCTCTTCACTCAGAGCCAGGACACCTGTGTTCTCCGTATTCACGTGCTCCTCGGGCGCCTACGCTGGATTTTCTTTCAAATGCAGATTCGGGTTCTGGAGGCCTAGGTGAGGGCGAGGCTGGTCCCAGAGCCACACGCTAGACTGCAGAAGCTGCGAGGGATAATCCACGTGATAGTTGTATCCTTTAAACCGGGAGGGGTCCCTCAACCTCTAAAACAAACCCACAAACCTGAAGCGGAGCTTGCGTGGTCTGCTGCCTGCCAGCCACCCTATAAACAGTTTCTCCCGGACTCTCTGCTCCTAGTGCAGAAGAATCTAAGAATCTGTCTAGAAGAGTGACTTGTCTCCCCTGGCATTTTCGCAGTAGGTTTCCTTGACTCAGCATAAACTCCTCCGGTTGCAGCAAAAATCAGAGGCGACCGGAGCAGCATTTACTCCAGTCCATCGCCATCCACGCGGTCATGTCCTAGTATTGAGCTGTTGCTCATATCAAATGTCACTCGGGGATGACTAACGTTGGATGCTGATTAGAAGCCTTCAGCCTTATTACGGTAAATGAGCCCGTGCCGACTCAGAACAAGTCATCTGATGGGTCACGTGGACGGGAGAGGCCGGCCCGCCCCCTCTCCCGTCCTCCGTGACTCAGTGTATCACACGGTCCTCCGCGAAGGGCAGCAGTTACATAAACGCCAGCGAGTTCGCGCCGCGGGGACGCCGCGTGAACCCTGCCACCCAGACACCTCCTCTTTTAGCTCAGGCCCGAGGTGGGGGCAGGCCCCGACCCGGACTCCCCGGCCTCCCCGGATTCACAGGAAGGTCTGCGGGGCATCTGAGGTGTTCCGAACACAAAAGCTGGACCCAGGAAGTTTCTCACGCAGGGAATAGGCCCGAGTTGCCAACCCAGAAAAGACACCCTCCATCCTAGATCAATCCTGTATTTCAGAGCGATTCCTCCCCCATCCCAACGCCGACTGGGGCGGGGAGGGCGGGGCGGAGCCGGGGAGGCGGGAGAGACTTGGTCTCTTATATAAACTCGTGATTGGCTCTGGCTCCTGCGGCTCGGGGCACTGCACTACGTTTCCAACCAGATGGATTGTGAGGCCCGGCAGCTTCCTCCTCCTCTCACCGTCCCCTCGCTGCGCAAGCCCCACCCTCCGCCTTCCCTAGTCTACTCAAATTTCCCTTTCTTTCCAGTCCTCCTCTGCTTAACGGATGGAACCCAGAAAAGCACTATTATTTGAAAATGGTATTTGACTATTAAACTAATGTATGTCCCGCCTGCCTGCCCTGCCTCCAAACCAACATCAAGGAACAGCTCACTAACTCAAGTGGAAATCAGTGATCCAAGACCAGTGGTCCTCAAACTTTTTTGAGTGCGCCTCAGAAGGCCCTCGAGGGGGCGGTGTGTGTGTGTGTGTGTGTGTGTGTGTGTGTGTGTGTGTGTGTTAAACTCAGAGTGCTGAGCCCCACCCCCAGAGTTATACTCAGTAGGTGTGTAGGGGCCCCGGGAATGTGCATTACTACACATTACCAAGTTTTGCCCATGCTGTCAAACCACTGTTATAGACGGGGGTGGGGCTGCAAGTTACATTTTTTCCTCCATTAAAAAACGTTTACCAAACAAATTAATAGTGTGAACAAGATGTCAGGAAGACCAACCTCCTCTCAAGAATGCTCTGGGATTGTAGAAGCACGCATTTACAAACATTCCTGTTCATTAGAAATCATAACATCCATCCTTGTGCATGATGAAACACATGAGCGCCTCAAATTAGTAACCAAAGGTGGCTCACTCCAGGAATTTGGAAATCAAGCATTTTACAGCAGGAGGTGACCACGGAGACAGGCCAAAACCTCACCTAACAGGTGAGAAACGAAGGTCAGCAAGGCAGATAGATTTGTGTGGAGAGCTGGGAAGGCCAGCATTCCTGTAAGCAGGTGTTACTATCTGGATACATCCAAACCCCAGCTCCACCACTGGTTAGCAGTGGAATCTTAAATTTCTCTCAGTTTCCTAATCTGTGAAATGGTACCAATGTCTATTTTGCTGCAGTATCATGAAAACTATACATAATGTATGAAAGCCACATGATTCACATCAGGCTTGCGTATGTGTCATGTTATTGCCATTATTATTAATGGTCAAGGCCACTGTGCTATTTAGCAGGTGAGCTAGTCCTCAAACCCAATACCTCTGACATCTAATGCAAAATAACTTTTTCACCACCCTAGTGTGTAGGAAATGTTGTCGTTGTTTGTTATTTTTTAATATAGGCACTTAAACCTCACGCTTTTCTCTGATTCCGAAGCATTTTCTCCTAATTACTCCAAATAGGTAAAGTGCATTGGACTTCATGGTTGTTTATGAGCCTAATAGTCACAGCCCAAGAACCAGGAGGATTTGAGATGCCGCTTTAGAGCTTTTGTGAAATACATATCCTGAATTGGCTCCCTCAGTCTCTCTCCTGCTTTTTAAAACCGACATTTTCAATTGTTGGGGACAGGGCCAGTGTTAGGTAAGTTACTCCTACCGGGGCTCCCGCCCCCTCTCCATCCAGGGCAGATATCCATAGAACGAATGGATCTTTGAAACTTCAATCTGAGGCTTAACATTGCCCCCTTTGGGCCCCTAAATGGGTGATATTCATGCCTAAAGAGCTTCCCCTGTATTTTCAGCAAACAGGGCTGCAAGTCACACCTTTGCACCTGCTTTTACCAAGCCCTCCTAGAGACTCCCTGCTGCTTGGAGAGCCATAGAAGGGAAAAGGGCCAGGAGTGGGGGGGTGGGAGGAAGCAGTCAAATAATCAGGGTGGATAATTAGAAATATGGAATCCACTGTGGCCCCGAACACCACTGTTGGTACATGAGCACATGGCATTCACATTCCCATATGAAATGAGATGCTAAATTGCTAATAGCCTCCCTGGGGTGCAGTTCCCTGCCGCGATGACTTCCGGGATGTTCAATGGAGTTTAGGTGCATTAAAATATCACAGCGTCAGCTCACACGTGAGGCATGCACTCAGGCTTTTGACATGGATGCTGAAATTCTGTAAGGAAGAAAAACTTCTTTCCCACGAAATCCAACTGCAAGTCAGTATCAAAACAGTCACTTCCAAATGAGATCACTGCTGCTGTGAGCAGCACTGTGACGTCCAAGGCTTCTTAACTGCTGGAGTATACACAGAATGAGTTTTGAGCTGGTGATTTTATTTCTCAGAATTTGTCTTTTTCACAATTTCTTTTTTTCCCGCTCTCCAACCTGACTCTGATTCAGCCTTCAGTTTTATTTCATAGTTGCCCTTATTTTTTAATTCTTTTCCCACCTCCATCTTAGATTCACTTGGCCTTTAAGATCTTTAATTTCCACTTTGGTCCCCAAAGCTAGTTGGATTATGAAACCACAAGTCTGGTTTTAAAATCCAATCAGGAATACTGAGATTTGTGTGCCTAATGTGTCTTCAGGTAGGTGGAATCTTTAACTAGATAGGAATCTATTTTAAATCAATATGGTGTCTGAACATGTATTCTCTGTTTTCTCAAGTTATTGTCAGAGAGCAGTCACATATTTTTTCTTTTCATCTCGGTATTTTCCTTCTGGGTCAGTAACTTTTTTTTAGCATGTCCTTAGGTACTCTGATAGAAAGATTTTGATTTATCTAACCTTTTACAAATTCAAAGGCACAGCTCACGTTTCTTAATATTGGAGGTGAAGTTTTGATTGTTTTTGTGACAATTATTGATGTACATAGTATATCCAGACCTGTCATTTACAGATATGTCCAGAGAGGTGGTGTTGATATAAAACTGAAATAACTGCTCACTTGGCTCCCTTTCAAAGTTGCAGCATGATTGTTCCTTGTGGGTTAATCACTTGGGTGTTAAATATTTTCTCATCCAGCAAGCACACTGAGAACCTACTGTGCCAGACCTAGTGCTCCTTCAGGAATCTGGTGATGAGGGCAAAATGTGAACAGATTTGATCTATAACAGTGCCATGATGGGAAGCAGTGCCAGGGGCTATGGAAGCCTGAGCAGGGGCATCTGACCTGCCTTTGGAAGGTCAGGATGGCTTCCTAGAGTAGGCGGCACCTCTGCTGAGTGTTAGAGGAAAAACAAGAGGTCAATGGACAGAAAAGTGGGTCAGTCAGTTAAGATGGCGCTTGAAAGCATTTTTTATATAAGATCTTATTTGTCTACAAATAACCAAGATCAAAAAAAAATTAGTGGCTGAAACAGGTAGAAGTTAGTTTCTCTCACACATAAACAAAGTCCAAAGGTGATATGGAGGCTCAATGGTGTTCTTAACCCAGGGTCCTTATATTTTGTTGATCTCTTGGCCCAAGATGGCTGCAGGAGCTCCAGCTGTGACAGCTTCATTCCAGGCAGCATAAAGGTAGAAAGAAGGAAGGCCTTCTCATTTTAAGGAGGCCTCTTGATATGCCATACTTTCCTCACTGATCAAAATTTATCACATTGTTCCACATAGCTGCAAGGGAGGCTAGGGAATGAGGTCTTTAACTGTATCTGGCAATATGCCCTGGTAAAGTCAGGTTGTCAGTAAGGAAGAAAAGGAGCTATTGGGAAGCAACCAGCTGTCTCTGCCAGAGCAGTAATTGTGGGTGGAGAGAAGGCTTTGTGACCAAAGGAGGGAAGGAAAGCTTATATTGTTTCAAGGGAATAGATAAAGATAAGTAGGTCAATTTGGTTTAGAGTTTGGTTTGCCAAGAGATCAGGCTGGAGAAATAAACCAATGTAGGTTGTGGGAGGTCTTGTAAACTGTGCCCTGCTGAGGAGCTGGAGTGTTATCCTGAGGACCATGGGGAGCCAATGAAGGAATTTCATCCTTGAGGTAGAGGGGGAAGGAAATGCACTGGGAGGTGAGGGCAGGGCGTCATTAAGAGGTGATGACAGCCTTTCAGGAGAAACTACGACAGGCAGTGGCATCAGGGATGGGGAGAAGTGAACAGATTCAAAAGATTAGAGGGGTAGAACTGGTCAGGTGGAGACGGTAAAAGAGAAGTGGCTAAAGATGGCAAACACCCAGGAACGTGGACGGATGTGACACTATTCCCTGAGATGACAGGAAGTGCTAGAGAAGCTGGGTGACGAAGGCAAGCTTGGTTTGGATGCATTGTCCCAAACATTGTATCTGCACACACAGTCTGGCTTGATCCATTTCTTTAGCAGTGCTGTTCCAGTGTAATTCATATACAATAAAATTCATCCATTTTAAGTGTACAGTTGGATGAGTTTTAGTAAATTTACATAGCTGTGCAACCATTATTTAGTTTGGGAAGACTTCCACTGTACCAGGAAGTTCCCCCATGCCCATTTATAGTCAATTCCCTTCCACCCCTAGCTCTAGGGAATCACGGATTTGCTTTCTGTCAGATCCCCTTTTAAAAATATAAGTTCAATAAAATGATACATGAAGTGATTCCCTGGTGGGGAGTCAAAGGGCAAAGGCGGGGGAGGCCATGATCCCCCCGGAGAGGATACAAGAATTATGAGGCTTTGCAGTCTACACCCCCTCAAGGATTATGCTCCCTTCCTCCTCCAACCCTCCCCCATAAGGGCCACTGTTAGAGTCAGGGATAAGGGCTATTCTTCAAGTATTCTAGGGCAGAAAATGGTAGGAAACCTCTGAGCTTGCTGGGGTTTAATAATCAGCTTAATAGATATTGTATTTTACTATTTTCAACTGGATGTTTTGGCAGTTATCTAGACAGAACTCAGATTTTTGGTTATGTTCCAAATACCAGATAAGATGGTATTGAGAGCATACTTTATAGAACATACCACCTCAGGCCCATCCCCTGGTTTTCTCACAAAGAGTGTCTCAACAGTACTGAGACACTAAACCCAGACACTGCTCCCTGGATAAAGTTTTTCAAGTGCAGTTCAGCAATTTACAAACCCAAGGGGTGCCCTGGCCTCCCTTGATACTATGACCATATTTTTGGCTGTGAATAATTCCACACTTAAAAGCAGACAGATGATTGTTATTTTTAGTGGCAGTGCAACCCTACTGAAATGGTTTGAGGACACATCAGTTTGAATGTCCCCTGGTTTTCCTTGGGAAGACTGTTAATCAGGAACGTTTTTTCTTAGTCCTTGACTTTCAGCTTGATATAGATATCTAAAGTCTCTCAGATACCATTTCACTTTTATCTATCTTGAGTAATGTCAAGATTTCTTAATTAGTTGTTAACACCATCAATGCTTTGAAGCCTAAGACTGCTGATTTAGAAATGAGAATTATGTAGGCACTTTTTGCTCCCTTGATTGTCTCGAAGCATTAAGGATTCAAAGTGGCTTTTGGATGGGACTGTGGCTCTAACATGTTTCCATCCTTTAAAGAGGCTTCTCCACTGTTTTAACCTCCTCCAATCTTTCTGTCACTTGCAAAGATAGGAAAAGTGATATTAAGCACTGCAGAAACCATAAGCTTTAAAAACCATCATATCAAATATTCTTCAAATTCAACGTTCCTTCTAGCAAGCATCACTGGGATTGCAGCTCATTGAAATCAGTGCACAACCTCTCCAGAAATGTGGCCCAAACATGTTACCATGGATTCCTTTATCCCACAAATATTTTTTGAGCACCTACTATGTGCCAGGCCCTGCACTAGGCACAGGAGATTCAGCACTGAACAGGACAGGGAAAGTCTCTACTTTCTGGGGCTGACCTTCTGGATAATTTCAAAGTAGTAAGTGAAGTAAATAAAACAGGGTGATGTGCTGGTGAGTGCCTGGGGAGGGTCTTCTTAGAATGGCATCAGGGAGGCCTTTTAGAGGAGGTGAATTTACACCGAGCTCCAGATGAAGAGAAGGGAGCAGCTGAGGTCAGGAGAATTCCAGAGAGAGGGTGTAAGAGAGGACATAGCTTGTCATGCTGAAGGCACTTCGAGAAGGCTGGGGGTCTGCAGGAGTGTGATCTCGGTGAAGAGTGGTATGTGATGGGGTGACCGCTGGTCAGGATCTGGATTAGCTCACCTGTAGCCCATGGCAAAACATTTGGATTCTATTGTAAGAGCCACAGAAAGTCACTGGGGGGAGGGAGGGCATGAAGCAGGCTAGTAGCAAGATGCCCTTTGCTGTGCAGGAAAGTCACTCTAGCAGGTGAGTGAAGGTGGGACTGGGAGCAGGGCAGACAGGAAGCAGGGAGACAGGTTAGGGAGGTATTGCATAATGAGGCTAGAGACTGTGGTGGCTCTGAATTGGACGGTGGTGAGGCAGGTGGCAGGAAGAAGCGTGACTGGGGACATACTATGGAGTGAGAGCCCCAGAATGCAATGGTGGGTGCAATGTGGAGAGGGTGATGAAAGAGGGGAATCAAACCTGACCCCAAAGTTCTTTACTTGGACAACTGGATAGATGGCTGTGCTGTTTACCAGGGTGGGGAGGAGGGTAGAAGGAGCAGGTGTGGGGAATCAAGAGTTCTA
This sequence comes from Leucopleurus acutus, assembly GCF_964270905.1. Taxonomy (NCBI): domain Eukaryota; kingdom Metazoa; phylum Chordata; class Mammalia; order Artiodactyla; family Delphinidae; genus Leucopleurus; species Leucopleurus acutus. Next base: position 153,823,017 of record NC_139142.1, read on the forward strand.
TTTTGGGGCTTCCCTGGTGGCTCAGTAGTTAAGAATCCACCTGCCAATGCAGGGGACACGGGTTTGAGCCCTGGTCCACGAAGATCCCACATGTCGTGGAGCAACTAAGCCTGTGTGCCACACCTACAGAGCCTGTGCTCTAGAGCCCGTGTGCCACAACTACTGAGCCCACGTGCTGCAACTACTGAAGTCCGTGCTCCTAGAGCCCATGCTCCGAAACAAGAGAAGCCACCGCAATGAGAAGCCCGCACACCACAACGAAGAGAAGCCCCCGCTCGCTGCAACTAGAGAAAGCCCATGCACAGCAACGAAGACCCAACGCAGCCAAAAATAAATAAACTTATTTTAAAAAAAAAAAGAATTCTATTTTGGACACGTTAAATCTGAGATATCTATTCAGTCCATCAGTCAGTCACTCATTCATTCATTCACTCACTCATCCATTCGACTCTCCTAGAAATTTGTGCCCTCTGTTCTAGACACCAAACATTTTCACTCGGGTCATCAAGATAAATGAGCCAGAGTCCCTGCTTTCTAGGCATTCCTAGTCTAGTAGAGGAGGCAGACATATAGGAAAAGGGTCATGACATGGGTGATCAGTGACATAATAGAGGTGTGTTGATGGACCAGCCATGCCCAACCGAAGGGACAACCACCTCTCTTGAGAGGGGAGGAGTGGTGATGCTTAGGAGAGGGGAGCTCTTTGAGCTGGGTCTCGGGGGGTGACAGCAGCCAATGAGTTTACCAATAAGGGGGATTTTCCTGGGGCACTGGAGACAGTAGCCATGGTGGGTCAGTAATCCAGCCCCGGGAGGGAGAACTGGGAAAGTGTGCGACCCTCAAGAGGAGACATATAACCCCAGTGCCTGGCATCTGTTTTGAACCTGCACCAAACTGAGATAGTGACATGTACTGGATATCACAGAGTTTTAAAAATTATTATATGAACAAATATACCATATTATATTGGCTCCAAATAATAACCTTGTAAAGGAAAATGTATTTTCAGTAGTATTTCTGGTGGTGTCTCTCCATTTGTAGCAGGGACACAGGGAAGTTAAGGAACTTGCCCAGAGGCACTCAAGGGGAAGTGCTCAGCCAGGATTTCATCCCAGGGGGCCTGTTTCCAGAGCCAGGCTGGCCCCCGCCCCAAATGTGCCCTCCTGGAAAGATTAGTGAGTGAAGATGAAGATATTGCAGAACAGTGGGCTCAGCGTGATCATGACTCCACTTATGTTCACAGCGGGGAAAGGCACTTAACCACAAACATATTCACATATACATTCTGTGCATTCAATTTTTCTAGAAGGATTAAAAAAAAACCCAAAACTTCAAGATTACCTTTGGGGAGTTGGAATGAAGTAGGGGAAAAGGAAATTTTCACTTTGAATTTCACAGCCTTCTACTGCTTAGATTTTTAAAAAGTGAGAAGGTATTACTTTACAATTAAAATATTAAAGATAGGTAGTGCAGGCAGGGCTGTGCTAGCATCCATGGTCCACCTCACCACTGCTCATTCCACCTTTGTGGAATTTTTAGGATGCTGGGTCATTTTCCCTCTGGTACCCCAGGGCACATGTGGGTAGCAAGGACCTCAGTTTTGGAAGCTCATTTTTGAAAATTTAGTTCCTGAATCTTCTTGCTTATACCTCACACCAATCTCTGTCACCTCTAGCTTGGGACATGAAGTCCAGAAAGAGGTCATCGAATTCTTTCATTATTGCCCCAGGAGGAACATTCCTGATTGTCCTTGCTCTGAGGGATTGCAGTACAAGCCAGAAGTGTTTTAGGGGTAGAAACCCCAGATACCAGACAATCTTGGATGACTAAGGATGGATAGAGAGTACAGGTAACCCAAGTGGGGCATCTCCATGCAACAATAAAGAGGAAAGGAGTGACTGAAGTTCAAACATTTCTTTTCTATATTATTTGCCTGACACCATCTCAGTGTGATAAATACCCTAACCACAGATGTGGCAAATAGGTTTCACCACGAGTGCCAAATCCATTCAACTGCTATTGCACTAAATTGAGAAAAATTCCAAGACAAAATCTGTTCTCTGCAGAAAGAAAAAAAAGAATTAGTGATTGATTAGTGATGTCTGCCATGAGCAAGGCATAGGTAACTAAGGTATGGATGCCAGCTAGCTCTCATCCCTGCTTGAGTTAAATCCTGCCTTTGGCTTTTTCTTCAAATGAGATGAGTAATTCAGATTCTTTCCGCTGATATTTATCTCATTCTTTCCCCTATACTCATAGCACTTGGTTCATACTTCTGGAACCATACTTGCCACAGCCTGCCCTATGCCTGAACCAGTTCCATGTGCGCCTATCTCTCCTTCTAGCTCACCATTCCCAAGGGCAGTGGCCATATCGTAACCCGGTTTCCATCCCCAGTGCACTCTTGTGGCATGCTGCCCATAATTGGCACACAGAGAATGTTTATGGAATTGAAATACATGGAACTGAATTTTGGTGGGGCCCCTGAGAGAGACGTGAGCAACCTGGCCAGTCCTGAGGAATCATAGCAAGGGAGGGGAGAACCTGCAAGAGGGGGCCAAGTCAGAGCGCCAGCGTGTAATAAATATCAATTCCGCTTATTATCTTTTGTATTAGTTTTCTATGGCTGCTGTAACAAGTCACTATAAACTTAGTGACTTAAAACAATAGCTTCATTCTCCTACAACTCTCTAGGTTAGAAATCCAACTGGATGTCACTGGGCAAAGATTGAAGTGTTGGCAGGGCTGCATTCCTTCTGGAGACTCTAGGAGAGAATACTATCTTTGCCTTCTCCAGCTCCTAGAGGCCACCTGCATTCCTTGGCTTGTGGTTCCCTTCCTTCTTCAGAGCCAGCAATACATAACATCTTCAGATCTTTTTAGGATTCTCTTTTTCTGAAGGCATCTTCCATTTTTAAGGACACTTACGATTACACTGAGCCCGCTGAGATCCTCCAGAATAGACTCCCTATCTCGAGGTCAGATGATCAGCAATTTTAGTTCCATCTGCAACCTTAATTATCTTTTGCCAAGTAAAACAGAATATTCACAGGTTCCAAGGATTAGAATGGGGACATCTTTGGAGGAGTTGTAATTCTGCCAACATCTTTTAATAAACTTAAATACAGTTCTGACCCCCCAGCTGGTGGAATTGAGGGGACATTTCACCCAACTCAGAATTGAAGCTCCCTCCTGTTGCCTCACAAAGATCAGAGAGGCCCACAGGGCCCCAGGGGCATGACGGGAGGCCCACTACACTCCTGTCCATCATAATGATGGCATCACTCAAGCTGTGACATCTCTGCAGGGGGCCTTTCAGTTTCAGTAGCATTGTCCAGTCTGGAAACCTTAGTGGAGGAGATCCAGCTGAGACCCCAAGAGCCTTGCCCTTTCTCCTGCTCCTGCGTAAAGACCTCCAGCAAAACCCGTCCAGTGAGCTGGGAGGGTTTCATGACCAGATCCTCCTACCCCAGACACACATGCTTTGAGCTTTCAGTGGAGCAAAAATCCCTGAGGTAAAGACTTACAAAAGGCCTGACTACTTGCTTGGAAATGAGGTGGAGGAGGGAAAAACACAGAGAAGGAAACATACATTAATACCTCAGAAATGTCTCGGGCCACACCTTTTGCCCAGTTTTGCCTGGGGCCGGCTCCACACCATAAATGCCTCATTACAAGCCTGCCTGGGGCACTCTTCCCATTTGGAGCTGCTCGTCTCTAAGCCCTGGGCAGGAGGCAGCACCCCCCCCAGCCCCCCACCCCCGTCGCTGGCTGCCATGATCTGATCGTAAATGCCCAGGCCGGGCTGGGCACGTCAGAGCGTCCCCCGGGAGCTGGGGAGTGTTTACACGGCTGGCAAGGAGGCTGGCCTCAGCGTGAGAAGAGGCCTGTTTAGAGTAGAACGCCCGGAAGGATTTATGGAGGGCCGGCTGCTGAAATAGAGCAGTCATTAAGGAGAGGTGAGCAGCCGTTGGAAGCGGGAATATTTAGTAATGACATGGGCGCAAACGTTGGTCAGGGAGGGCCTTCCTAGAATGTGCTGTTTTCTATTTGCTTTGTGGGGGAGGAGAGTCTGCTGCCTTTTTTGGAAAATGGGGATGAAAAGATGTGAATTTAATGCTTGTGAGAGGCAGAGGAAAGCTCTGGAAGCAGAAGTCCTTAACTCGGCCCCAGAGGCACAGGTGGGCTTGGCTGTGACCCTGTGGGCCTGCGGTGGGGCCGAGGCACCGGGCAGAAGCCTGTAGGGTGGACCGGCCCTGGAGACTCACCCTCACGCCACCCCCAGAGCCAGTGAGAGACTTCTGATTTTTCCATCTAGTCTGTACCTCATTTCACCTGCAAAGACCAGCAAGACAAGCTTTTACTCTTTCCCTTTTAGGATTTGTTTTAAAATTCCTAACACTCTTGAAATGTCTTTACCTTAGAGTCTAAGTCTTAGACAAATTTTCATATGTGCTCCTTGAGAGTATTTACAAACTCTTCTTGAAGTTTTTGTTACTTTTCTGCATTGACTTTCCCCCAGACACCGGTAGCTGCGTCAGTAATAACTTCCTTAATAAATTCTTGCAATTGGAAGCCCTAAGTGTCGTGGTCATGTTGTGCCGGCCCAGCTCCCCTTTCTTTAGGGAACATCCCTCCCTCATCTATACGGTCCTGCTGTATGTCAATCAAGGGACTCTCATCTCCCTCCAAAATGATGGGCATATGACCCAGAGCAGATATGGTGATTGGTCAGGAGTAGCACGTGACCCAGTCTTGGCCAATCATAGACCACTTCCTCTGGACACAGTGATTGGTCTAGGATCAATACATGACCCAAACAAGGGCAAAGTGAGTGCCATTTGGGAAATGGATGAACATTAATTTGAAAAGAGATGTGCTTTCTCCTGGAGCAATTAAGCTGGGCCATCTTACCTGTCCTTAGAAGGGGGCCTGTCTAGAGTAGGAGAGAATGGACCATGGCATAGGGAAGGAGAATGGGGATGGGGAGGCAGAGGGATCTGAAGTTATCATCTGTGCCCTGGGATGAAGCTAAGAGTCAGTAACACTCTGGGGCTTTGTAGTTGGGTGAAATCCCCTTTTGATGTTTAACCTATTTTGAGTTGGATCTCTGTCACTTACAACCCAACGTTCCTAATACATTTAGCAAATATACTTTGTAAAATGGAAAGACATTTCATATCTCCAAATGAGCATTTAAAATATTGTTTTTCCAGTTTTTTTCCTTTACTCCTAATGGCTCAGTCCTTCATTTGCCATGTGTGTACCTAACTTAGGTGCTACCAAGTCCTCTTCCTCCTCTGTCCTGAAGCTTGGTGAGACCAGACTGTTGACCTGCCTGTACCTGCAGGCCCTTGCCCTGGCTGTCTTGGCCAGCAAAGGCAGCTGCAGCAGCTTGAGGTAACCACCCTGTTGCTGATGATGAAGTGCCGGTTAGAGAAGGGAAGTCTGTGCCACAATGCTGATGGCACAGCATTGGCACAATGCCCTGATGCTCCCAAAGCTGGCCCCAAATGGTACAGAAGAAGGGAAGTCAGTCACCTGGAGGTAGTATGGTGTAGCGGTTGAGGGTATGTTTTGTGGGGCCAGGGTAATTGTGGTCCAATCCCAGATTTAACACTTAGCAACCGTGCAAGGTTGGCCCTGTTCCCTAAGTCCCCTGTGCCTCAACAACCTTATCTATTCAATGGGGCTGATAAGGATATGGAATCCACAGGGCTGGCTGAGGATTCAATGAGTTGTTACTGTTACTAATTGAACCCCAGAGCCCAGAAGCAGGACTGCTTAGGCCAGAGTCTCACAAAATCTTTCATGAAATTCCCTTTCTTATCTGTGTTACTTTGGCGAGTCACTTAATGTCTCTCAGCCCAGTTATCCTACCTAACAACACATTCCTCATAGGAATGTGTGAAGTCTGGATGAAATCGTGCTTGTAAAATGTACATATTAAGCACTCAGGACACATCAGCTATCAGGGTGAGATATAGTTCTTTCCCAACAAATTAAAATTGACCTACCTCAGCTGTCTTGGCAAAGCACAAACCTCTCCCAAGTGCAAGGAGCGGCGAAGGGAGCTTCGCCTGAGATGGGAGTCAGAAGTTCTGCTCTGGGAGAGGGGCACCAACCCTTAGGCGCATGCGCACAGGGATGGGGGTCGGGGCTCCGCCTTGGAGGCGGTTGCTGTGGCAACTGGTTCCAAAATTTTGTGTTTGCTAATTACTTATTTTAATTCAAATGGAATATCCCAATGCTTTGCTGAAAGGGTTTCTTCCTTGTCCTGTATCACACAATACTCTACTTTTCCAGGTCAGGATATACATTTCCTTGAAACTTTACTGTTCTTAAAAAGTTATGTATTTTGAAGGGTTCACTTAACTTATTGTGTAGAAATGAATCAATATAATTTATTCATGAAACTATCTTAAAAGTCATCACGTTTTAACTTTAACCAACTGTGTTTTTGACTGGATAGTTATTTGATAATTTAGACATTGTATAATTTAAAATGTACTATCATTATTCTACGATGACTTGGCTCACGCAGTATATTTTATTCTGTCCCTCAGAGAAATGCCGAAGCTCTGGAAACAAATGATTGCTAAACTTGTATTTTTAAAAGAAAACCAGTAGGCTTTTTGGTAGTTTTAAAATCAAATAAATATTGAGATATTTAAACTTGCTTGTTAACCATTTTTTTCAATGATGAAGTGTGAACAATTGGTAGAAGCAATAGTATTTCTAAACAATCTTAGTTGAGAGGATAGGAATCGCAGACTAAACACAGCCCTGCAGAAGGAGGAATAGAGGCATAGGTGGAATGCACAGAACTGGCTATGGCTTCTCTGGGCACAGAGGGAACCTTTGCAGATCTGCCCTCAGACTTGATGGGCTGGCGAACCCAGGAGTGCATGAAAGTTCCCTTCAAATGGCTCTTTTCATCCTGGAATCAAAAAGGACTGCTCAGAGCCCAGGTCAATGAGCCGTCGTGTAATCACAGTCAGGCAGCCACCTCTGAGATGAAACACAAACCAAAGTTCTTGCCAGAATATTCCACCAAGGGGATGGGCAGCCACTGCACACATTTCCAAGTAGCCATGTGCCATATTCTAATGTTTCCATATCTGTGCCGAATGTTTGGGACCTTTAGTGCTCTGTTTAGCACTTTATTCTATTCTGCCTTGTGTTTGTCTCTGTTTCCCATCTCTCTTGTTTTCTCCCCGAGCCTTGTTGGGAGCCAGGATGGGGCAGTGTAACCAGCCCAGGCTTTAAAACCAAACAGACAGGGCTCGGAATCTCAGCTGAGTGCCTTAATCACCAAGAAGAATTCGATACATCTTTACTATCTATGTGTTTGAAAGTTTTAACTTTAATATCCTTTCCAGCCCTCAGTTTCCTCATCCGTAAAGTAATACTAGCACCTGCCTTACAAGTTTGTTGTGAGGATTAAATGAGATAACCCAGAGAAGGCACCCAGAACACAGGTTGGCACATAGTAAGTTCTTGATATATATTAGCTATCATTGTTTGCATTTTTATCATCATCACTGGAATAAATGAGTAGCCTTCCAAGGTTTTAAATGCCCTCCTTTGAAGAATAGTCACTCAATAACAGTTTGTTGCATGATGTTAAAAAAATAAGCCTCCTTAAAAAAAAAATCCCACATCATTACAATCCCACACCAACTTGCAGAGATGACACTTTCCTTAAGTTTGAACACAATAAGGGTAAGGCAATTAAAAATGTAGCAATAAAATAAACATCAGCCTAGTACTCCTACCCAGCAAAATGAAAAACTGGGGGAAGGGGACATATCAATTAGAGGTTCTATTTAAAATAAATTATAGTCATTCTGATCCCATGTTCTCTCCTGTGTCATATGGGTGGTGGTCAGTTTCAGAAATCCCTCCTGAAGAAAGTTCCTTTTGATTGCTCATTGGAATTGCATCACAGGTGGGTAAGTTTGCCCTGCGTGGTTTTTTTCTCAGGAACGCTTCTTATGCCCAGTGGCTGGCCCCATACCTTCCTGCTCACTCTTAAGCAAGGTTTAAGTTATAGATCAAAAGCATCCATGCCCAGACATAGTCAACATTTTGATTGTCATTCAAAGCTCAGACTTCTCCCCTTCAGGCAGCTGAAGACAGAGTGGTCACATGTCAAGGATTGCCTAGAACAGTCCCAGCTTATGTCTGTTGTCCTGACATCTTGTCCTTGTTAGTATCTCTCCCGGATTTCCCATTTTTAATAAAGAATTATTATTAATATTTGCATGAAAGTAAGTGGCATTGGTAGATCTCTATTGGTCCTTTTTAGTTCTTTTAACATCTCTACAAGAAGCATGCAAGACTCTTGCACAATGAGTAGAGCTCTCACTTCAACATAATGTGAAAACTAAAAGTTTAATGAAACTCTCTTTTCCCAACCCTTCCAGATTCAACATAACTAACACCTCCCTTTCAGGGACAGCATGAAGGGTGGTAGCTAATAGAACAGTGTGCTCACACACAAGCATTTGGGAACAGCCAGCTCCTTCCATTAACTGTTTGAAATGGGAAAATAATCAATGCAGCTGGGCCGACCAGCCACTTGGCCTATCAGCCAGCTCTACCATGGTCTGGGGTAAGTCACAAAGCTGCCAGGCTTCCCTGGCAGAGTCAGCATAATGTGGGAAATCATAGGTTAGGTGTGAGAGAAGAAATATGTGCAGAAAATAGAAGTTGTGATCCTGCTAGAGAGCATTTAAAGAGTAATTTGAAAGTTTTTGCTGTGGTGGTTTTGTTACTTATTATATGGTATAAATCAACAACTATGATTAATTGGTAATGCTTTTTATTTGCAATAAACCATTTTAGCATCAGTGACCCCCAAAACAATGTAAATGTGTGTTTAATGACATGTTAAGTATTGAATTTTCATTCCTTAAGGAATTAGATGAATATATAACTTGCGAAAATATTTGTTGACATTTGCCAATCCACCAGGGGAGCTGCAGCAATATTATCGACCACATGAAAACCAAGAGACACCAATCTGCCAGAAGAGCACGAACATCTATTATGTTTAATGCATGCAGCTGCAGAAAGGGTTTTATAGATCACTCTGTGAAGCATGATTTTTATTTAGATCAAATGTCTTTCTTATAGATTAATTTTGCTTATTTTTGATCCCACATTTTCTTGTGCACATGTGAAAAGTAAAACCATGGCCGTTAATGCATTGGCTCCTTTGGCAGCAGAAGAATTTTTGCAGTCAAGTGATGCCTGATTTATATCAGTGACATCAGATGCTTCAAACAGAAAACCAGTTAACTCTAATTTAATATTTTCATCCAATGCATGGAATCAAAGTCCAGTTTTTTTTTTTATTGGTAAAGATTTTATTGGTAAAATCAAAAAGATTGCTAACACACTGTGGTGGTAATCATGTGAGGAAGAGGCACACTTGAACATTGCTATTTGGCTATGATAGATGTACAATCTCTATTTAAACAATAAATATCACTTAAAATGTAATGTATACATTTTTGGTACAGAAATTACATTGATAAATATTTCCCTTATAGATAGGCTCTATAGGAAATAATACTTTATTAAGTGTTATTCATTGCAAAATTTTTCTATGATTACAAAATTCTAGGACAAAGTTAAATACCCATTAAAATAAACTGGTTTAATAAATTTTGGTACATCCATTTAGCGCGATACTTGCAACCACTTACAAAAAATGAGACAACTCTTTATGTACTGATATGCAACAATCTGCAAGATACTTTTTAAACTAAAATATAAAGAAACAGAACTATTGTTTATAGTTATGCAACATTTGGTTAGCATATCAAAGTCCAGTTTTTGGAGGTTCACTCTGTCAACAATGAAACACTTTTATAGATCTAAATCAGAAGTTCAACATTGAAGATGAAATTATTTCTTTTTTACAGTGATAATAGGATTACGAATTTTGGTGGAGCATAGAACTGTGGTTAAAACACTGTTATCTCTAAATTAGGAATTTTCTGGAGCAGAAATGTATTTGGAATTGATTGTAATGCACAGGTAATTTGTCATCACATCTAAACAAGCTGACACATTTTATTTTCAAAATGGAAGTGTTGGTTATCTATTTATCTAGCTAGCTAGCTATTAGAAGTTGACTACAAAATTTTTGCAACTGAGATGATGTTGAATACAAACACATACGTCAACATGGCAGTACTTATTTAGGCTTTTGCTTTCTTTTGGCAGTTAGTCATGAATAAAATTTCAGACATGCTAAAGCCTTTAAAAATATTTTATAAATCAACAAAAATATTCTGTAATGGAATTAAACTTTCCCAAAGATGAGTCATCTAAATGTTGGTTGCATTTTTGGTTACACTTTTTTCCAAACAAATGATTCTAACAAGTCAGTTGGAAATATTCAACCAAGTATTCCAGGAATGAAGCAACAACAACAACAAAAAAATCAGTTTTTGAAGCTTTTTAGTGAATTGCAATGATTGAAAACAATGCTTAAAGCAGGAAGATATTACACTTTTTCTTCACAAAAGCAAGGGAGGCACAATGAGACGCCACTTCATACCTACTAGGATGGCTATCATAGTAACAAATAATGAGCGTTGGTGAAGATGTGGAGAAATCAGAACCTTTGTACATTGGTGGTAGCAATGTAAAATAGTGCAGCCGCAGTGGAAAACAGTTCGGCAGTTCCTTAAAAAATTAAATATAGAATTACCAGATGACCCCGAAATTCTACTCCTTGGTAAATACACAAAAGAATTGAAAACAGGTGTTCAAACAAACACTTGCACAGAAATGTTCATAGCAACACTATTCACAATAGCTAAAAGGTGTAAATAACCCAAATGTCTATCAACAGCTGAATGGATAAACAAAATGCAGTATACCCATACAATGGAATATTATTCAGCCGTGAGAAGGGAATGAAGTACTGATACATGCTATAAGGTGGATGAACCTTGACGACATTATGCTAAGTGAAAGAACCTAGAAACAACGGTCACATATTGTATGAAATATCCAGAACAGGTAAATCCATAGAGATAGAACGTAGTTAAATGGCTGTGGGGAGCTGGGGAGAGTGGGGTATGGGGAATGACTGCTTAATTGGCAAAAGGTCTCTTTTTGAGGTGATGGAAATGTTTTAGAACTGGATAGAGATGGTGGTTGCACAACATTGTAAATGTAGTAAATATCACTGAATTGTACACTTTAAAACAGTGAATTTTATTTCAATTTTTAAAAAACGAAGAAGAACTGAACATATTAAACTAAATGGTTTATGATTCGGGGAAGGGCTTCTATTTTTAAGTAGATGTTTAATATTATGTTTGATAACAGAAAGGAATATAATTGAAAAGATCTAAAATTTTGCAGCACTTAAGCTTGGTGAGACAGTAAAAGAGAATCATAGAGATAATTTATTTGATTATTTTTGTCTTGTACAAATGGTTATCAAAGAAAGATTCTCTGAATGAATGCAAAATTATAATACCTGTGAAAATATTTTGGCTAAAATATTTGCACATTTCAAATCCTGAAAAACTAGAATACTCCATTTAACACTGTTTGCTCTGTGGTTGCCAGGTACCTTGGCTCCTGTAAAGAGGGTATTTTATCAATAAAATTAATACGATCTATAGAGAAAGCTCAATTGAAGATGTTGCCAATTTCAAATTTATTGTTATAATAAATGCATAATAAAATGCGTCTTTGAGGATGGTTTCAGTCAGTTTTACGGGGAAAAAAGGACCATATTGAAAAAATATGCTATTAGAACAAAGCTGAGAAACTGATAAGATGTTAATATGCACCAAGAGTAGTTATTCTGCTTATTTCTTAAAATTTCAAATAATCAACATAAATGAGTTTTTATATTTTTCTTTAATATATATATGTACATGTATAATTTTGTTTTAGAGTAATAATCATATTTCAAAAATAGTTTTTGAATAGAACTATTTTTATAATATGATACCAATTAAGTATCCCAGTTTGGATGGTCAGTCACAGGGTCACCCAGGGAAGGCCTGGAAGACACATAAAGGAGACGTGGTCCAATTCTGCTCCATCTCTTCCCGTCTTCCCTCCCACATTGTCTAAAGAAGGTGGAGAGAGAAGTAAGGGGACAAGAAAGTCTTTACTTGGCTGGATGTTTTGAGCTAACTTTTTCATGGGCACTTCCCAGGGCTCTTTGAAGATTCCCTACGTTGGGAACCTCCACTGAAGATCCCAATAGGTAGGCAACACATATTCTTTGGCAACCACTGCCCACCTGGCCCCCCCCACCACCATTTTGTCCCTCTCGTTCTAGCTATTGGCATCCTGCTATTCTACCATGTTGTCCTGTCGGATTTAGAGCAGGACTTAAAATGGCTCCAGAAACAACATAAATGTCCACTGATGGGAACTAGTTGAATAACCTGTGGTACACAGGGGATTCTAAGTACTATGCAGTAGTAAAGAAGAATGAGGGAGACCACAATATAGGCATATAGGGTAAACGTTAGGATTTACTGTTAAGTGAAAAAAGCAAGGTGGAGAACAGTGTTTAAGGGTTTAGGGGATATATATATATATACACACACACACACACATATATATAATTGCGTTCGATTTCAAGAAGAAACAATAGGAGGATAAAGTAAAAGCAATTAAAACGGTTTCCTGTGGAAAAAGGGAATGAAGAGGGTCGAAGCATGATTATGAATGTACCTTGGCATATGGTTATGATTTTGGATCATATGTTTACTTTACATAATTCAAAACAAAGTTAAATCAAAATGGTGAAAATCAGCCTCACAAAATTGAAAAACAAGTGGAAATGACTTGTATAACTGTATGTTGTGTGGTGGCATAAGCATCTAAAGACAAAAATTCCATAAGGAGACTTTAAAACACATAGTTTTGACTGTATGGTGGTGATGGTTGCATCACCACTTAATGCCACTGAACTTAAAATAAAATGTTAAAATGGTAAGTTTTATGTTGTATATATTTTACCACCATAAAATACATTTTTTTTTTTAGAATTTTAGAAAGAACAGAAAACTGAAAAAGGAGAAAATAAAGTATCCTTATTCCTACTAGTTAGAGAAAAAAATGTGTTTCTAACTCTGTCCACTGAAAAGGTCTGGAAGCAATGGCAAGCCAGTAGGAAGAGCACCCTTAGTTCTCAAACTGTGGTCTCTAAATAACATTTCTCACTAAAAGGAACCTGGGTTCCTAAGAGAAATAGCTGATTCTAGATCTCTTGCAATACTCAAAGACTAATGCAGTCATGTCAAAAGGACACAAGAGAAGTTTGAATGAGTTCCTGCTGGCCAAATTTAGGACAATTTTGCATGAGAATAATAATGACCATGGTTGATTGTAACATATTGAGTGAACACATACGAGTGAATAATAGAAGTCAATGAGTATGAGAAAAAGGAAGCAGCTCTTCCTTAAACAAAAGTGTCAGCTAGTAAACATAGAGGTGTAAAATTTTTAAATCGCCATTGTGCAAACTCTGGTGTAGCAATTGATTCAGGCAAGGTCTTCAGTGGTGGTAAAACCATTAGAGGAAAAAATTTTAGGGAACTGGATATTTGCATGATGTCAAAGCAACACTCTGCAGGTTACTTACTTATTTCAAAGGAAAAAAGATATCTTCATAGTGAGAGTTCTGGAGGTGACCATCTTAAATGAATGATCAAGCTTAACACTTAGAGGAGAACAAACTGACAATTTTCCCTGCCCTCTGGTATGATGCAGTTTGAAAAAAGGAAATGCTCAAGACATTCTTGCCAAAAAATAACAAAAATAAACAACAAAAAGCTAAGCTGAATATGATCAAACATCTAGACTTAACTTCCAGGTCATAGAAAACACAAGTTCAATGACATTACAAGGAAACAGATAAATTTACAATCTGGAATGTTCTAAAAAAAAAAAAAAGCCTGAATGCTTGAAAAAAAAATCAGTGTTAGTGTCACCCAGCACTCATATATATTTTGGTCTCTAAATACCATTGCCAACTAAAAGGAAACAGAAATCTTTGGAGAATTGGCCAGTCCCAGGTTGGGAGCAGGAAAGACACAGGAAGAACCATACTTGTACCAGGGAGCAGGGAAGCTATCACAGTCCATGAGGGGCACATGAAAAGAACTCAGGAACCATCTTGAAAAGGCTCTCACTGGCCAAAGTTGGGAAATTTTGAGCAATTAGAAGAATAAAGCTGCAATGAAAGGAAACACGCCAAATAAGCTCAAAATCAATGAGTCCATGATAATATTTTTAAAAATAGTTAATCACTATTGGATTTTGCTAGACACCAACTCATGACTCTAAAATATGCTAAATAAAGGCAAAGGATCATGTATTTATACTGTCTTTCTTTTAACTTTTTCTGTCTTTTATAAAATTTATTTCAAAGCTACTAAATAGTCTGTAATGCTAACTTTTTCACAAGTGTATTCTAGCTAATAAATACAGAAGGAACAATGGAACTATCACCACTTTGTATTCCCTAGTGAATTAATGGACCTAGGCAATGAACGGCTACTATATCCACTAGGAGAAATGCTGATGGGGAACTTTGTAATCATGGATTAGCACCTGGCCACACTGATCAATCCTAGTATCAAAAAGAGATAACAGGTTGTAAGGAGCCCCTTGAAGTGATGTGACAGGAAGTACACAGCACAACCTCTTCAATGTTGTTCTTGCCAAAATATTGAGCCCAAATCTAATTAAGCCTTTAGATCTAACCACTAGTTTATGGAAAATACAGGGGACAGGAGAACATACTAAAACAACCTGGATGCAATCAGCAAAATCCAGAATGTGAGAAACTCTACAGACAAATCCCAGTTTCTTCAACAAAAAAGTAGCAATTAAAAACAACAGAGAGAAATGGGACTTACAGATTAAAAGAGTCTAGGAGACATATGCTCCTAACGCAGTGTGTGGACACTGTTTGGATCCTGATTTAAACAAGGGGAAAAAAGAGATAATTGGGCAATGTTAAGGAAGGAGGGAGGGAGGAAGAGAGGGAGGGAGCAGGAGGTTTCGAACACGTTCCTCAAGCATATTCTTCTGTAGAGATGCGCTATACCGAACAGCGCTCCCTGAGCTATTCAAGACACAGTTTGAAACCCTGAGGGGTCTCTGGGAAGGATGTGGCTGGGTGGGCTTGAGGAACACCAGGACCCACCTTAAGCACACGAGCTCCTGCCTCCCCATGCCCCACCCCAACCCAGGCAACAGGAATCATTCCAGTGCCAAACCTCAGCCCCCAAATCATTTCCCTCACAGAATCCAAAGGAGCTACCCCAAAGCCTTAGTTTCAGGAGCTGTCACTTACAGGAGCTCCTTCCAAGACCCTGAGGAAAGGGGGGACCTACAGTGTGGTCCTGTGGTCATGTAGTTTTGTAAAATTTACAAACCAAGAGTTAAACCACACACGGATCAGACCCCCGTCTCTCTCCATTCCAAATCTACCTCCCTCACACTTTCCCTCCTGCTGGCGCTGGAATGAACATGGGGAATCTGAGTGGGGAAAGACTTTTAGTTTGGGTTTAGTGGGACATACATGTATAGTTGGTTATCAGTCATTTCGCCAGGTGTTCTCGTAGAGGAAGGGCTTCCAGGGATATGTCCACCTCCCACTCTGTTGATTTACCTGGCAGGCAGAGACCGGAAGGAGCGTGTCCTACAGCACCTGGCACCAAAAGTCTGTGGGTAGTGCAAGAGCAGCAAGGTCTCAAATGCACAGAAGGTCTGAAATGCACTAGAACCAGTCTGTGGAAAATTCTCCCAGATCTTACAAATTATACATAAAACTTGATGGAGCTTATGGCGCTTTCCCCAAATTTACCTCAATCTTTACAAGGCACGTGACACTACCAAAAATGAGTTGTAAGGCTGAAGGAAACATTTCACAACAATCAAGAATAAAAAATACATTTTCGGGCTTCCCTGGTGGCACAGTGGTTGGGAGTCCGCCTGCCGATGCAGGGGACGCGGGTCCGTGCCCCGGTCTGGGAAGATCCCACATGCCGCGGAGCGGCTGGGCCCGTGAGCCATGGCCGCTGAGCCTGCGCGTCCAGAGCCTGTGCTCCGCAACGGGAGAGGCCGCCGCAGTGAGAGGCCCGCGTACGGGGGGGGGGGGGGGGGGGGACATTTTCATCATCCAACAATTAGAGTAATGACTAAGTAAATTTCTATAGTGTATATAGAAAATATATCACAAAACTGTTACCATATGAAACTGTGATTAAAAAGTATGCAGACAAAAGACGTTACAGAGCTATGTCAGGAAGTTAATAAAAAATATTATGGGTTTTGGGGGGGAAGGGAGATCTTATGTTGTGGTATTTGCAGCTTTAAAAATGTTCACCATTTCTTTTCTCATTCAAAATTAATATTCTCTATTAAACTTAATTTTATATTTATAATTTTGTGCTTTTTTTCATAAAGACAACCCTTTCTTCTACAGTATCAGGACTACAAAATCTGGATCCCTCCTGAACCCCCTAACCAGGTGGGGTTACCCTACTAATGCTCTAAAGACACCTCATACTTTTGTTTAACAGTTCAGACTGTGGTTTGCCATTATACATTCCTTATGGTGAAAATTCGATTGATATATATACCTTCCCCCAGACCTTGAGCTTAAGTTCCACAAGGACAGGGACCACTTCTGGTATTGTTCTCAATTATAGTCCCTGTTTCCCTGTGCTCAGCACAGTGCTTGGCACATAGTAAATCCTCAATAAATATTTGTAGAATGACTTAATGAATGAATATGTAAATATGTCTTCTCTCTTTATCAATATTAAGTAGTGTGTTGGTCCATCAGTCAGAGTCTCTGATGCTTTGTATACCAGTTTCCCAGTTTCAGTGGGTGGCCTAAATTGTGAAGCTGGTAAAGTATTGTCTTGACATGTTTCTAGGTATCAGCTCTTCCCATTTTTCAAAGGACAGTTCATCACAAAATTTAATTTCATATCTGTAATGTGTTACACTGCAAGAAACTTTCCTTATTTTGTTACTTTAAAAGAAACAATACTTCTTTTGGGTCTTCTCAAAAAAATAAGTATTTTCTCCCTCACATACTAAATCTATGATTTTATAACTTTGGTTCTAAATCTTCCTGAAATACCCTAATGTATGAAAATTAGATACATCAGAGGGACTTATTCAGAAACCTAAAGGGCTCTCAGGAGCCTGGGGTGGTCCCAGTAGTGTGTTAATGATGGGACCACTCACTAAAATGGGATGAGGAACACTTCCCCGGGTGGTTGTGAGGATTGATGGGGGGAAGGGAGACATGTCGGTCTGAAAGTGCTTTTAAACCTCTAACATTTTTTTGCAAATAATAGGCATCCATCATCACCACCACCACCACCATCATCACAGTGTTTTGCCAGGGTTTTGCTATTTTAAAATATGTAACTTACACCAACTCAAGATATTGACAGAAAATCTTGGAAAAAAACATAATTCTGTATATTTATACCTTATAACATTTTAATGAAAATCATATTTTTGTTTAAATTAAATTTTTCTTCTCTAGAACAAGGATATGGTAATTTTGCCTGTACTATTGCTCAATTTTTTAAGTTAAAATTGAGAGTTCTTAGGAATAATTTCCCAGAAACAATAATCCTCTTATTTCAATTCATAGAATCCACTGCTAGTTTATTCTTTAGTAATTTTACATGAAGAGAAGGCTTGATTTCTTCCAATACTGTTCCATCTTTTGATGTTTATTAGCAACTTGTGAGCTAGAACATAGAATTATTTTCGGGATGAAAAAGCATCCTTTTGTTGAAAATGCTAACAATGGAATATATATTTCAGTCTTGTCCCGGTGTAAAGCATAGTATGGGTACAATGTATGCATGAATGCGTGAAAACAAGGAAGCCCCTATTAACCTCCTCACCCAATGTCAACCAGAAAGGGTTTTAAAAGCATTCCTTCTGCAAATTAAAAATAAATACAGGGCTTCCCTGGTGGCGCAATGGTTGAGAGTCCGCCTACCGATGCAGGGGACACGGGTTCGTGCCCCGGTCCGGGAAGATCCCACATGCCACGGAGCGGCTGGGCCCGTGAGCCATGGCACTGAGCCTGCGCGTCCAGAGCCTGTGCTCCGCAACGGGAGAGGCCACAACAGTGAGAGGCCCGCGTACCACAAAAAAATAAAAAATAAATAAATAAATAAATACAATAACACAAATTTGACCTGACACTTCTGTTCAGCTCTGAGTTTGCTTACCCATCATTACTCGTAAACTCCAGCCAGGATTGGGGTCATTGACAGACACATCCAACCACACCTAAGCTTCCCATCTCCCTCATTAAAAACTATTGCAGAAACACAAATATTTCACAGTTATTGTATTTTTACCTGACATGAGACAAGTAAATATAAGCTGATGGTTCTTCCTATTTACCACTGATTTCTGTAATATGCCTGCAGGTTTATCACAGTCAGATTGACATCCACAAAGGTAAGTTATATCACTGAAGGAAATTTAGAAAAAACAGAAAAGTACAAATCTTAAAATAAAAAGTACTATAACCCCACCTCTCAGAAATAGCATACTGTGAGTATCTGTGTGGTGGTCCATTCAGTCTATTTCCTAAGCATATATGATGATTATCATGTTCATGACTGTCATCAGTCTGATTTGTAAAATGCTTTTCTCATGTGCATCATAAATGGTATTTAATAACATTAAATATACTCTAAACAAAATTTTAAATATCTACATGGTAGACAATAATAACTGTGCCATAACTTAATTCAGTATTTGCTGACATTTGTATACAACTTTGAGAAATCTTTTCATATACTCAGGATACATCCTAAAAGTGGAATTTCTGGAACAGAAGGTATTCATGTTTTTAAAAGCTTTTAATAAATAGTTTAAAAATGTTTTCTAGAAGGCTTCAAATAATTCAAACCCCTGATAGCCTTACCAGTGTTTGATATGATCACTAAAGCAATACACTTAAAGACAAAACAATTTTTCTGCATTATTTTAACTTGTCTGTTTGATAACTAATGTGTTTGAATTTTTAAATATATGTTCACATCGACAATCTGTGTGTGTGTGTGTGTGTGTGTGTGTGTGTGCACGCACACAGTTTTGGGGAGAGGGGATCACCTCTCCATCTCTACCAGGGCAAAGAGTTGTATTTTCCTTATTGATTTGTATGAATAAGTTTAGTTTTTATAAACAGCAGCAGAAGACAAATTCCCAGAACAAGCTGATTGGATTGGTGATAGATTATTTGTTATACTATATGAATACCATACTAGTCTTTTGGATAAAACACTCACTGAGCACACGCGTGCGTACACACACACACACACACACACACACACAAACACACACACTGTGCAATGGCAGTCTGTAGCCAACATATTATAACCCCACCCTTGACATTTCAATATGGGGGAGGCGGTCCAAGGAGTAGGGGCCAGCCTTCATCTCCACCTGGACAGACCCCTGTCTCATGATGCATCCTGAAAGAGTACTTCCAAGGGCATAGCTCCAGCCCATAACCATATTTCCGTCAGAAACATTTCCTCCTTGTGACCATCTCCTTAAGAGCACAAGGCATCAGGCAGACCCCACCATGTACTAGCTGGATGACTCTGGACAATTTCCCTCTCAGGGCAGCCTCAATGTTCTCGTTTAAGAAATGGGAATGATAGTAGGATCACTTGCATGAATTATCATGACAATAAATGATCATAGAAAGCTAAAAGACTTTGTGTCACACAGAACGCATCTTACATGTTTAACCAGCGTTCCAACTGTATGGAGGCGATTGACGTTTTCTTATCAATTTAGAAGGAAAACTTTATATTTTAGAACCAGCAACCAAAACTAATTTTCCAGGATGACTTAACTAGCTGGTTGGTTGTTGATGATCCAGTTATGGATTCAAATGCAAATAATACCATAATTCTTGGATAAAACACTCACTGAGCACCAAAAGTAGTATTATTTCTATTATTTTTCTATAGGACTGGCAGGTGGGGGAGCCCAAGAGAGAAGAGGAAAGAGGGAAGCGGGCTAAGAGCCGGGCACCACTGAGCACCATTTTGGTACTGTGAGGGTTGGGTAACAGTCCCACCCATCCACCCGCAAACAACCCCAGGCACCTTCTCAGGACAGGAAGATCACCGTCAGTCTGGTCACGAAGCACACACAGATCTCTCTTCCTGAAAAGGTACAATAGATGCATATTCCTTACGCGTGCAAAGCTCTCTGTGCTTCCGGTCCTATCTGATGTTGACCCAACGTGGCAAAGCAGAAGCCACATGGAAAGCATAAATGGAGCCCACATCCCCCGCCAAAATGCTCGCTGCAGACAGACAGCTGGCCAGGATGCTGTTGTTAGTGGAGGATATGCGTGTCACTGAGGATTCCAAGGAATTTGGCTTGTTCTGGGCTCTGCCTCTCCAGCAAAATGATTTCCACTTGTTCCCTGCATTACAGGCTTTCTCGATTATGTGAAGTGGTGGTATCCCTTCCCAGCACAATTGACAACACTAATAAAAATAGATAATGTATTTTTAAAACCTACAGCAGATTGTCATGGCAATAAATAATTGTATCATGTTGCTGTCATAGCAACGAAGTCTGTATAACAGAGACAAATCAAGCCTGTATGGAATTTTTCTAAATTTAGGTGTTTGAAAAGAGTTAAAATAGCCTATAGTCATGGAGAGGTGCATTAAAAAATCCTTTAACCTTCACTGGAAAAAATATTTTTAGCCTTTTAAAAAAAACTGAATTGCTTATTGTTATATTTCTTCATTCTCTTTAAATTATAAATTGACTTCCCTTTTTGTTCATTTTATATATATATATATATATATATATGTATTCTTAAGAGCTTTCATGAGCAGTAGAGGACTAGAGAGAATTCCCTCTCTCTTCTTCAGAAGGAACTTACAGGGTAGCATTTCATAATTCTTGTACTTTTGCCTGGCAGCTAATGACAAAATATTAATGGAATAACAAGTCACATTAGCTAAACCATGCCATACCAAATTAATAGCTAGTTTCCATACTCTTGGCTCCATTTTTCAAAAAAGGCATTTATTACTGCATGATATCTAGTGTGTCATTAAGAACTACAGACACCCAGAGCTAACTATGATTATTCTCTGACACAGTAAACTTTCCCTCCTGACTTCGACTAATTGCTTATTTGTCACTTATGACAAATAAGTGACATTGCCCAAAAAGGGGAGAATGATTTTTTTCACGGATATGTAATTATTGTGCCATTAAGAGAAATCTCCATATCTAAAATAATTACATGAAAAAATCCTGCGGTTTCCCACGTGACAAAACAAGACTTTTGTCATTTTTTGAAATTTTCTTTTATTTCGTTTTAATGAAATAAAAATATTTCCTTTTTTCTTCTGTAAAGATTTCTTCTACCCAAGTCCCCACCAGTGAGGGGCTGTCAAACTATAGAAACAGAGCTCAGTTCCAAGTTCAGCTACCTACACGCTTTGTGAACTTGCAACATCACTAGACAGTACTATTTAACTCTTTATTTAGAAAAAACTAAAAATGAGATCAGAAATTTTTAAGGATAAAATAATTAAATGAGATAGTACAGGCAAAGTATCTAATACATAGTAAATGCTCAGAAATATGTTAGCTGCTATTTTATTTCATATCAAAGATTGAATTACATATTCAACTTTGATAAGAGACAAAAATGATGAGATCCTTAAACATCTATGATGTAGGAAAGAAACTAATATAAGAATCGTAAGTAAAGTATTATAAATCAATGACTCTAATGATACTATTTTTTTTCTTTACCATCTTGCTTTATGATAATTTCCATGATTTATTTCTCTCAAACGAACTTTATTAAAAGGTAAGTGTTGAAGAATGAGCAGACTCTGACTTTACTGGGGGAAAAGGGAGATGGTGTCACGGAAGGACAGCATTCACCCCATTGACAGCCACTGGTTTTGCTGCCTGGCTCCCTGGAGCAAGTGGGACTTCCTGGAAGGCAGGAGACAAACCTTTAGTCTCCGCAGCCCCAGTTCTTCCCCCAAAACCTGATGGCTGACAATAAATGTCTGTGGGAGAAACCTGTGAAGTAACTTGAGAGATTATAACTTGCCCAAGAAACCAGAAGTGAATATATTCGTAAGGATAAAGCGGGCAGCCCAGCATGCCCAGGAAGAAGGTCCTGCCTCCTTCAGAATTCCTCACCAAGAGCTGAGCCCTGCCCATCTCGGCAGAACTGTCCTGTTCTCAGCAGTCGTGTGTCACACACAAGTGCCAGCTCCAAGTGTGTGCAGAGAGAAACCTTATTTGGGGGTGTGGTGGCTTCTACTTTTCTGCTTCTTAGAAGATTTCTTTTTGCCTTAACTCTCTTGGGTTTCGTTTTATTTATTTCATTTTGTTTTGCTTTTAAGAGTACTTAAATGCCACCAAAGGACAGCCCAAATTTTCGATAATATTTTACAAGCAAGTCATGCCTTTTAATGTTACACACCTATGGAAAGTTACTACAAGTGGGAATTATCCTCCACCAAACACATAAAGATGCATAGTTTTGTCATTTTCCTTACTGCAAAACCAAATTTCATAGATTTACCACCCCATGTATTTAGGAAATAAACTTCAATATATACTCTAAAGAAGGGAAAAAAAAGGAAAAAAATTAACAGATGTTATTTCTAAGTGATGGAACTATGGGTCTTTTTTATTTTTCTCTTTTACTTTTTACCTCATTCCTAAAACTAATATTTTTATCTGAAAAAAGAACATTCTGAGGGGAAATCAAATTCATCTGCATGTGTATCAATTGTCCTGGCTGTAATTGAAATTAAATCATAGCTATGGCATTGGGCCAAATGGAGTGTGTGACCCCCTTCAGATCCTGTGGGTTCAATTTCCACAAGTATGCACAACAACTAGGAAGAGGTGGCAAAAATAAAGTGATCCTCTTTTTTACCTTAATTACCTTAATTGTTATATTTATTGTTTGGTACTATCATTATTGTTATCATTGCATTACATATGACATCTTTTAACATTTTCAAATTGTTTTCCCATTTGTTATTTTCTCCTAAGACTACAATATGACTTTATCATTTCACAGAAAAGAAGACTGAATCACCCCATATTCGGTCTTCAGAACCACTTCTTATACTGTGTCTCTCTAGGAAATCCAAAAGCCATTTGGAGTTGACATCGATTTATAAGTGGCATATGATTTTTGTGTGTATGTTAGAGGTGGCAGCAAATTTATCTTCCTAATTACGTTTTGCTTAGCCTAACATAAAAATCAGCTTGCATTTTCTGAGCATTCACCAGCTGGAAAGTAGAGAGTGTTTTACGATGGAGGGAAGCTGCCTTGAGATACAAACTTGGGCATGTTTCAAAATAAACAAATAAAAGGGGGGAAACATTTGTGGCATGTGACCAAGCATGTGTTAATATCTTTATTATATAATGAGCTTAGGCAAATTGATAACAGCAACACCAAAAACCCCCAACAGATAAAATGGGCAATATTTTCTATTTCTATATTTTCTATGACTAGGAAAAGAAATATTTCTAGTTGGAAATATAGAAATGTTTGTTCAAACATTGTATTCTTGCTTGACTCTCTAATAACCAAAGAACTTCAGTTTAAAACAATTGGGGTGAGGTTCGTTTCCAAAACGAGCGTGTAAAAATATGAAATCAGTATATGTAATCTTGAAAATTATCCTTCTTGAAAATCAATCTGTCAATATCTATATGTATTAAGAGCCATCAAAATGTCCTGTCATTCTACAGTTTTAAGGCAAAAATTACCTGTATGAAAAATGCAAGAAGACATTTGTGATATGTAAAAGGACTGTCCAACAATGTGGAAAATACTCCTGATAAAAGGTACACTCGGAAAAGGAATACAAAATTGCATGTACTCTATGATTATAATGATTAAAAATGAAAATGAGAAAACAATGGAAAAGAGACACTCAGATTCCAGTGATTGGAGTGTTTTATACTTTTTATTCTCTTTTTTTCCCAAATAATGATCATGGGGATTTTTTTTTCTCTTTTAATTTTTATCATTTCCATCCCTTTCTCTTCTCCATACTTTAATGAAAAAAAAAACATACAGCTATGCCCCATGCATACCTGGGACAAGGGGCTGCTATGCTAGAAATCTGATGGAAAGCAGACGGCATTTCCCTCTAGGTTTAAAATGTGTAAATGCTACCGTATCAAACAATAGTAACTTGCACTTTTTAAAATATAGAGTAATATCTTTTTGTGTGTGTGTTCTTATCATCAGGATTAGAGTCTCAGAAATGCCTTTATTCAATTACCATTTAGAGGTTTTCCTAGAGGGTGATTCTGAGAATGATCTATTTGAACAGAATATCTCTCTCGTCAAATGATACTTGAAAATGTTGTTCTCTGGGCCATTCACCCTTTCACAAGGATCTATGTGATCAATTCCTGCTTGAGTTTAGTGCTAGGAAAATTTTTTACAGAAGTGGATTAATTTGTAAGCTCTCTTAAAAAAAAAAAACACCACTTTTTAGCCCCACAGCATGGACAAGAACTCTTTTTTTTTTTCTGTTATCCTGGAGTCTCCAGGGAGCTTTGAGCCAAAGTCATTGCCTATTTGACTATAATCAGCACTGAACACTACTTTCTGTTTCCTTCAGGTTATCTGTGTCCTGTAGTTTTAATGCTTTGATGTTTTTTTCTTGAAGTTTTCTCAGAAGTAGATAGGTACAGAAACTGAAAATAAACACGTGAAGAAAAGGATTTTGTTACACAACAGAACATATTAATTTTTTTTTATAAAGATGCAAACGATCTAAATGAGCAGAAAATGAGAAAAATCAAAGTGTTCCTCCACCCAGATCTGTTTCCTAGAAGTAACCTGGTTTGGGCTATAGTTTTTTATATCTATGAATAGACAAACATTTTTTTTTCTTGAAAAGGAAAGACATTTGAAACATTTGTTTTTAACACTGAATTTAATGTAGTCTTCAAATTTTAAACTTTTTAAAAAACTTTATTGTTTTTAAAACAGAGTGTGACACCCTGGCGTGTGTGATTGCTCACAACTCCACACAAGTGGACACAGGAAGGTTCAGGTGTGTTTTCCAAAAGTCAAAGAATTATGTTCTGTGTGGCAGATGAACTGATATTTCACATCTAGATCAAGAAAGTACCCATATTCAAACACTTAATCAAACTCTCTCAAAGACTCTGAGCTGCTTAGATTGGCAAATTCAAATGAAACCCTTGGGGAAACATAAAGGAGAAGCCCTCAATTGTTGTTTCTGTGTTTGATTGCGGTGTGTTTATGTTTTGCTTTGATTTTGTTTTTTCCTCTGGTAGGATGGACCTTGCTTGTATCCTGATAGCTCAGACATGTGACAAAAAGCAGTGCTTTCCAAAGGCTGCTTTGGATAAGTGTTTCTGTTGCCTCTTTTCTCAACAGGAAGCTCTAATTGACTCCTGGAAAAGAGTGGACACAGCCTCTAAAACTTAACTCCCCACACTTTCTGCTTAAAAAAATAAAAAGAGAGGGTTTCCCTGGTGGCACAGTGGTTGAGAGTCCGCCTGCCGATGTGGGGGACACCGGTTCGTGCTCCGGTCCGGGAAGATCCCACATGCCGATGAGCGGCTGGGCCCGTGGGCCATGGCCGCTGAGCCTGCGCGTCCAGAGCCTGCGCATCCGGAGCCTGTGCTCCACAGCGGGAGAGGCCACAACAGTGAGAGGTCCGCGTACCGCAAATAAATAAATAAATAAATAAATAAATAATAAAAAGAGAGAAATCAACGCTTTTTTACTAATGAAGAAGTGGTAGAATTGTTAGTGATTTTAGTTTTAGAAGACATAAAGACAACTTGGATGTATATCACGCTTCACATTATGAAAATTCTTGGAGTCAAGTTTGAAAGCTTAAAAAAAATTAAAATTAACCTCATAAGCATAATAAAGTTACCAAAGTGTTATATAAATATTCGTATATAAAATGACCTGAATTTTAAAAAATTCTTTCCAGAAATAGTAAGGGGAATTTAACATCAGAATTATTTGTTATATTCATGGCTTTCGTTTAGATCTAGTACTTATAGGCAAAGAATATGTTTGCAATTTGCCAAAAATGCATAACAATATTATTTCAAAATAATACAAAAACTCGAGGCTTGAGGTAGGATAATATTATTTAAATGACTATTGATGATTTAAAGTTATTTTCAATGAAAAGAGAGGGTGTTTCCCCTGTTAAAACAAGAAATTATTTGATAGTTCATTTATCCTATCTGCAGTCAATCTGAAAAAGTCTAATTGCTTATAAAAGAGGCGTTCATTTATTTTAAAGTCTACATTCTTTTTAGGATACTTCTTTAACAAAAGAATTTTAAAAAGCCGTTGGAAGCCGGATGGACACACTGCACAGGATGACTAAAAATGGGGTTAGGATATCCTATGTACTAACAGGAAATAAACACCCCAAATCAAGAGTTTTTATAAAATATAAGAAAAGGTAAAAAAAAAATTCATTTTAAGTACTCATGTGAATACTGCACAATTCTCATTTGTCACAATCTCTTTTTCATATGATGTTTGATATTAGTTTCAGGTTATGATCAGGAATAGTACTACTCTGCCATGATTAAGAAAAACTTCCTCCAAACATAAATCTGAGAAAACACACACACACACACACACACACACACACACACACACATACACACACACACACACCTTAAAAGCAATGTTTTCTTTTACATTCAAGTTTTAAAGTTTTGTATAAGAGGAATTTCAAAAATACATTTGACTTTTAAAATTTAGCATATTTCACTCTGAAAAATTGTATCCTTTTAGAGTGAATGGTTAAATCAACTGCAGTGTATCTACAGCATGGACTATCACTCAGAAGTAAAAAGGGAGGAGCTATTGATGCAGGCAATGACTTGGATAGATCTCAAGGGAATTATGCTGCGTGGAAAAGCCAATCCCTAAAGTTTGTATTCTATATGATTCCATTTCTATAATATTTTTGAAATGACAAAATTACAGATATGGAAATTATAGAAACGGAGGACAGATGGGCAGTTGTCAGGGGTTAAGGAGGAGGGAGAGGGAGGGAGAGAAGTGGGTGTGCCTATAACAGGGCAATGGAGGGATCTTTTCAGTGATGGAAAATTCCTGTATCTTGACGGAAGTGGTGGATATTTGAACCTACAAAAGTGATACAATTGTATAAAACAAAAAACACACACAAAAAAAGGAGTTCAAGTAAAACTGGGGAAATCTGAACAAACCTGTGGATTGTATCGAGATCAATATCTTGGTTGTGATGTTGTACTATAATTTTGCAAGATACTACCATGGGGGAAACTGAGAAAAGAGTACATGGAATTTCTCTGTCTTACTTCTTACAACTGCATATGAATCTATAATTATTTCAAAATAGAAGATGTAATTTCTTAAAAAGTTTTGTTGTTTTAGGATTGTGCCTTCTAACCTGAATTAAAACAATGTATTGCCTCTCAGAATAAAAATATTAGTAAGACATATGTGCTGGGAAAATACATAATATTCCCGCATGCCCTGCAACTTTCACTCATCCTAAGGACACAATTGATGGGGTTCCATAGGCCTTTAACTTTTGGAACAAAACAAGTCTGACAGACCTGAACTCCAAAAAGCTTCTAAACACTCAGAAGCCGCAGGTGATGCCACGCTTCTCCTGGTCCCATTAGATGCGCAGACAAACCCTTTCAGATACCCCAGAACAAAGTTCTCATCTTGTTACCGCATATAAAACTATCAAGCTTCAGAAAGCACACATTATCTAAAACATTTTTTCCTTCTATGGACTTTCCTCTCTCCACAGCAGGCATTTTTGTTTATAGATGGGACTGAAAGAAAAGCTCCCCCTCGCACAGCCTGTGTTCTCTGTTCTTGGCGTGTTGCATGTGTAGGAAGCTTGCCTACCAGCTTTGTGCCCTTGTCCATCATGGTCCACAAATAGCTGTACACCTCTATGCCCAACTTAAGTAGCCCTTTTTGTCCCACACTGTGAAAAGTTCCAAGAAAACAATTGTTTGGAAGAGCTCTGAGCTCCCTTAGTTGTAAAGCCCTTAGTTCCTCCTTGCTACGCTTTATAACTATGTTGGGATTCTCCAAACCAGATGGTCTCACAGGGGAAGCTGTTAACAACTTCTCTAGAAAGAAATAACTCTTGCTGTTTCTAAAGTCAAATACTTTGGCCATTAACACACTGAATAGTTCTCCTAATACAACTCTTTCTATGCCAGAACCTGTCCAACTCTTGGCTCTGGATTGGTTTTCACTGTCATTTACTCATGTTCTTTCCTCCTTTCCCCTGCTTTTATCTCCCAGAAGGCATGCCTGCTTCCCTTTATCTTTTCCCCTTCAAGCCTGTTTAGCCCACGCATCTCCATAGCCACTAATTCAACAGGTCTCTCCAGGGAGGATGCCACCTCCTCTTCCTTGTCAGAGATGAAGCCTAGGAAACATGACTGCTTTTTGCTGTTGTCGGAGATGAGCTACTGAAGGAGAGAGTTGCCAAGAGTTGCCAAGATCCTGTGGACAAGTTGATGCAAGAAATGTTAAAGCTCTTATCTGTTTAGAGAAGGCACAGTTCACTCCTTGATAGGGATACTTAGCCCTTTGTCTCCCAATAAAGCCGGGTTGAATTAGGATCCTCAAGCAACTTCATAATTCCAAGGGGACTTTCGAATTATGAAAAATAATTTTGAAGCTTTCCTTTCTTTGTTTTGCCTGCAATAATAGTTTTTTGGAGAAAAACTGTTAAAAAAAAAAAAAACCCTTCTTGACGTCATTTAAAATGAGGTGTGGGGGGGGGCTCATGCTCTACTCTGTTGGTGATTCAGACTCAGCACTCCCTGCAGGTGAGGTTTGAAGATGTTCACTGGTCTCCAGGCTCTGTCACCTCTCTACATATTTGTGGGTCCTGTGGCTCCATCAGAAATTTGGAGGTCAACATACGCACATCCGATTGGGGGGCAGTGTTGGTCACTCATTTTCCCCATTGGTTAAAAAGACTCTCTTCAAGAGCTTCCCTGGTGGCGCGGTGGTTGGGAGTCCGCCTGCCGATGCAGGGGACGCGGGTTCGTGCCCCGGTCCGGGAAGATCCCGCGGAGCGGCTGGGTCCGTGAGCCATGGCCGCTGAGCCTGCGCGTCCGGAGCCTGTGCTCCGCAACGGGAGAGGCCACAGCAGTGAGAGGCCCGCGTACCGCAAAAAAAAAAAAAAAAAAAAGACTCTCTTCTCTCTCCCTTGCTTCCCCATCCACACCTATGGGTGGCAGGTGTGGAGACACCCGGGTCAGACGAAGAGCAGAGGAGCTCACCGTGGGAGCCAGCTGGATGTGGCATGGACCTTCAGTCCAGCACTAGATCCAGGCTGGAAGGCCAGCCCCTGCTCACAGACTGCCTGCTCCAGACTTGGAGTCCTTCTGGCCCCCCTCGTCATCAGCACCCTCCTTAAAAGTGTTCTGACTTGGAGACCCTATTCCTGCCCCTCCCCCACTCTCCCTGCCAGCCTCCCTGGGCTTCATGAGAAAACGCCTGGACAATTGAAATTTGTATTTTATTTCCTAGCTCTGCTTTCCACTCTTAATATCCACAAAATTGTAAAAGAAAAGAAGCGGGGGCGGGGAGGAATTATTTCCAGTAAGATTTTGTGCATTTTAGGGCTAGGCATTTTGGTGACATGGGAAACACAAACATCCATCATCCTGGGCTTCAGACACCTAATTAAAACAGTCAGTCTGTGTGAAACAAAACACTGGCTTCTGCTCATGTCAATTCAGTGGTCTCAGAAAGTCAACCCCCTCATCCCCAAGTCTCAGTTTCTCCTTTTGGAAAATAAGGAAATTGAAACACATGATTTCCAAGGTTACTTTCAGAGCTAACATTCTTAGAAAATATAAATGAATTCTTCCAAAGAAGAGGGTTAAGATGAAGTTCCTGAGAAATGCAATGTCATTTTAAAGGAATTAGCAAATTTGTGTATTAAAAAAAAAACAGATTCAGATACTAAGGGTCCTTCGATCTGAAAATTTCTATCCAAGGACTAACAACTACAAGGTTGCATAGAGAAGTAAAAGTGATCACAGTATGGAAGACTGACTACTGAATATTACAATATTTTTCTTCAATTGAACATCCTTCCAGTTATAAGAGTAAGACCAACTCACATCTATCACATTAATATTGTTTAGGTCAGTCTCTCTCTGATGGTGACAATGCTGAGAATATCTAACAATACAAGGACAAACAAATTGTCTACAAAGTAAGTATGAATTGTCAAAGAAAAAAAGGAAAGGAAGAAAAAGGTCAGCCCTGATTTTTTAAAAAATCACATTAACCTATCATTCTAGAACAATTTTGGCAGAGCTCCTACCACTAAAAATGACAGCTGAGTTATGCTTTGTTCTGAAAATCTGCATGTGATTATTACCTAAACGATTAAGTTTGGTTAAATTGTAGTTTATGTCTTTAGTATTAAGTTCCAATTAAACTTGCTTCTCCCATTATTTGGTAAAATAATTTGGTTTCTGTTTTAAGTGGATTTATTTTAAGCGGTGTTTCCCGGGCCCCCCTCCTCCCGCATCAATCGCAGGGCAATGAGAATTCATTGAACTTACTAAGGAAGAACAATAGAATGTGCCGACTTAGAGTGGCTGATAAGCTCAAAGAAATCTCCAGGCAAAGTGGGTCACCTAAAACTTGCTCTGCAGCATCAATAAGAAAGGGGTTTAGGCCAGCACTCTGGTGGGAAGAGAGCTCCAGGGGACTTGTCTTAAATCCTGTTTCAATAACAACAGGCATTGTTTACTGAGGACTTGTGCTTCAGAGCTTACAAACACCATCTCTTTCAATCCTCAGGATAATCTTATGAGATAGCTACAATTATGGCCCCAGTTTCACAAAGAAGCCAGCATAGAGCTGTCCCGAATTCACACATCCACTAAGAGGCTAAGGGAGATATAACTCAGGCTCCAGAGCCCCTTCTTGTCTGAATCAATGTTTCCTAAACTACACAGAGCTGCTAGAGGGGGGCCAGAGGCTTGGGTCCTTTTGAAAAGCTCCCAGATGATGCTGCCATGCAGCCACAGGAGAGAACCACTGACTCAGAGCATACAAATTTCTGGGGATCTTGTTAAAATGATATTTCTGGTCCAGAGTTCTGTGATTCTGTAGATCTAATAAACTCCCAGGAGAAACTGATGCTACTGGTCCTGGACCTCGCTCTGAGGAGCAATTAGAAGGTCTCTCAATTTGGGGATGGTTTTGAAGGAGCTAATAAAAGTTCTGGGAGGGTAAATCCCGCACCTTATCTTCAAGCCACCCCTTGGTGGCATACCTACAAGGGATCCTTGAAAACCCACCCTCAGCCAATTTTCCACAAGTAGGTGCCTCTCTCCCTTCCTGTGATAGGGGAAATAAAGGAAAAGTTAATCTTTCATATCTTGAGCCATGGAGATGCCAACTTGATATAGGAGGAATGAAAAGGAAAGTCACCTCAAGATGTCCTCCCTCTTCTTTTCCCACGCAGGTGGGGTTCTTATCATCAACCTGAGGGGCTGCCAACCAGGACTCAGCACTAAGGAAGCACTGTCTTTACTGGCACTTCAAGGACAAATCTCTACTTTCCAAAGGGACCCTGAGGGCATTTTATTTTCTTCCTGAACTCCAGGATCAGTACCCCTGGGGAAGAAATAGATAACTGGTGCCTGGAAGAAACCCAAAGCTCGTGGAGGAATATTGCAACCCTCCTCCCTCCAGCTCACCTGCCCTTAAATTAGTCCGGTTTCCCTGAGAAGCACACGTTGCTGTTATTAAATAACTATTATTGTTTAACAGTAACTGAATGCATTGTGTACAGAAAAGATACAGTCAGTACCAGATGGACCTAAAATCAAAATGATACAAACAGGCACCAAACAGACACACTGAGAAAGCCCGTGTGCCAGTGGATTACATAAGGCTAAGGTAGTGGCGGATGGTGAGGACCGCAAGATGTTTATCATCAGGACGATATCTGGGTAAAGAAGGAGTTATGCAGTTGAAGTGGATGTGAAGAGTCATGTATATATTTGAGGGCTGGAGAGACAAAGCTCAAATCCTGGAGAACTCAAAGCATTTGGCTTCTGCCACTTTCAGAGAGATGCGTGTAAGACCGCGCCTGCGCGTGAGAGTCTGTGTGCAGATTTAAAAGGGAGTGTTGAAGAGGGAGCTATTTAAAGGTAATAGGGATAATACCATATTTCCTTTCGTTATGTCGAATTCTATGTGGAACTGGATTACACACCTTCAGCATCTTTGCCATGACGCTTGGGACTGTTTCACTTACCAAGAGCAAGCCCCGAAGTCCCCGTAGAATGCGTCGCAGAGGGACCCAGGGAAAGAATGGCACTGCACATCGCTCTCACTCTGCAAACTCCTCTAGGTCCTAAAAAAAGTACAGTCCTGGGCAGGAAGCTGTCTTCTCTCTCCAGAGGTTAAACTGTAAGTGGTTTATTCTTTGTTTCTTCTGCATTGTTCTGTGTTAGTTGGAAGGTTGCTGAAGCCTTAGCTGCTGGCAAGACATTAGAGGTGGCCCTGCAGTTTGAAGCCTCTGGCACTGCAATCACACAGCTAGTGGCCTCCTGTCCCACATCTTCCCTCTCACCAAACCTACACCCGTCTTCCACACGTGGGACCCTGCCACGGGGATGTCAGACCTGTCCTGAGCCACCTTGCTTTGAGGAAGGGTCCCTCTGCCATACCCAGTTTGATCAGTTCCACCTTCTTAGCATCCCTCACCCCCAAAGAGCATGCTGGAGCAGAATCTATGACTCACATGGACCGAAAGCCACTGTCCTGAGCCCTCTAAGGGCAGATCATGAAGGACAGGTGGAGCACACACGTCCAGAGAAATGCTCCAGGATGCCTTCTAGGAATTTAATGGCATCCAAAGGAAAAGTTAGGCCCTCTGGACTCTGTAATAGCCCTGTAAAAACCAAACCAACATTTTAAAGAATCCTAACATCTTCCACCCACCGCTACATTCTAAACTCTCATTAAGTTGACATCTTGCTCCAGAAAAGATTCCAGTTGGCATTGTGAGATATTTCTTTTTAAAAACTACTTAAATATCTGATGTGTGAAAAACATTGAATTAAATTTGCCATTTGTAATCGGAACTAACATTAAGCAGGGTTTGTCAACAAGGTTGACAATTTCTTGGGTAAAAGAAAAAAGTATGCTTCCAGGTAAATTTTAGATTTTAAAAAACCTGAGACAAAAAAAAAAAAAAAAAAACCTGAGACAAGAGTTGACTTTGTGAAGAAGCAGTTGCCTCTGTTGTGTTGTCCAGAGGAGCCTGCTCTTACTCACCATGGGTCTGATTGTATAATTGGTGTCTTTTCCACCAGACTGTGAGCTCTGCAGTATGAAGAATGGGGGAGTGTGTCTGTTTTGTTCACTGTATTATCCCTGGCACCCAGCTCAGAACTTGGCACCGCAGTAGGGTTCTAATAGCATTTGTTGAACAAACTAATTCTATACCGGACTCCTGGGAAAGTCCACCCATTGCATTAAAGGTGGGGGGCAGGGAGCTCTAATGCTTTCAAATTGATTTATTTAATTCTACTCAGAGAAAAGCATTCCTTTCACTCAGCATTCCAACTCTGGTTGAATATACAGATCTTAGTCATAGCGGCTAATATTAACTGAGGGTTTACCATTGCATAGGTTATATTCTTGGATCCTGATGACACCTTTTTAGGTAGATAGGTGTTTTACAGATGACAACAGTGAGGT
Source organism: Leucopleurus acutus (assembly GCF_964270905.1). Classification (NCBI taxonomy): domain Eukaryota; kingdom Metazoa; phylum Chordata; class Mammalia; order Artiodactyla; family Delphinidae; genus Leucopleurus; species Leucopleurus acutus. The sequence continues at coordinate 153,856,903 of NC_139142.1, forward strand.
CAAATTGTTGCCTGAGATCACAGCACCAGCAAGAAGTAGAGCCAGGATTCAAGCCCAGGCCATATGGCCCCACTTCACTGTCGATGTGATTCTGCAAACCCATTCCTGGGAAAGAATACTTTGGGTTTGGATGATGAAGACAAACCATCTGCTTCCCCTAAATTGTATATTTTTAATTTAAAATCCAAAGCCACCGGGCTCCCAAATCAGGATCTACTGGATTCAAATCCTAGATCAGAACATGTGACTTCAGGCAAATTACTTAACCACTTTGAGGGCTGAAAAAACGCCGATCTTCTAGAGACGATGTGTGGAAAACATGGTAGGCATACAACTAATGCTTACGAAGTACATTTTGTATCACTGTTGTAGTGAAGAGAACACAGGGCAACCTAGTAGGCTTTTCCCTTCTTCCCTTTTCATACACACTGGGAAAAGTACAGAGATTATGTCCATGTCATGGAGATGAAAGATATTTATGGGCAAATAAAGGCATTTACCAACAGGAAACAAAGAGAAGGGCATGGGTCCGTGATCTGCATAAATACAGACAGCGTACATGCTGGCAGATATTTTGTGCCTAGAAGCCGGACTACTGCAAAACGAGCCCTTCTTATTTATAGCCGAGGATGGACATGCTGCAGGCTTTGCAACCGTGTTTTCCTCTTGCTGCTCAGAGGAGTGGGGTTTCAGACCAAGTCCCAAGTTTTTAATGATAATCCACACCAAGTTTTGGATTTAACATTTCAAGGGCCCCTATGTCATGAACTAAATATGTGAAGTTCAAAAAACTGGAATGGAATTTAATTTCCAGAGGGATCAGGACGTTTTGTGAGTAACTGAGTACCTTGGGTGCATACAATGTGCACACATGTGCAGGAGAGAGCTTTAAGTAGGAGGGCAGAGCAGAGGCCTCCTTAAAAAGAAAATGCTAAGTACAATTCTGAGAACAAGCGGTCCCCTATATTCCTTGAGCTGGAAAGAATTGGGCATACAGGTATGTTTACAAAGACGGGGCTCATTGAAGAGATTTTAAAGATTAAAAAAATTTTGAATGGGAAATAATGCCTTCCCCTCCCCCTCCTTCCCCTCCTCTCCCTCCTCTCTCTCTCTCTCTCTGTCTCTATCTTTCTCTGCTCATGCACACATACATGTGTACACACACACACACACACACACACACACACACACGCGCGCGTGCAAATACTGTACCATCAAGGATACCATCCTCAAGGCTGCTGGCTGGCTTCTATGGGTGGTCACTTCCCAAAGAATGTGGTCTTTTGGGTTCCCCTGTAGGAGGCCTCTGGTGCTCTCTCCTGGCCTCTGGTCTGCTTTCTGCTGGTCGCTTTTACTCTCACATTCTCTCCATTGAAGCCCTTTCCTGACTTATACTGACAGCCTGAAATCCTACAAATTCGAAGCTTCCACACTGTTTCTATAGTAAACACATAATGCATTATTTAATTTCTTCTTAAACTACAAAAATATTTCCTTAAAAACAATTGTAACAGGAACTTGGCTACATTTTGCAATGGGAAATAAAGTGGCCAAGGAAAACCTCAATAAAAACTCTGGGAAAGCACACAAATTAGTCCTTTCATTTACATTTTTGTTTCCTTACAAAAACCTTCGCCTTCATAACTTTTGAATTAGAACAGAAAGCCAACAGACAGAAATCATTTTGAAACAGCAAGTGAGTCATACAGAAATTACAGACAGGTCTAGATAATTTCAATTGTTTCTGTCTTACTTTTCCCTTTATTTAAAATACTATGTTGTTAAGAAAGTTAAAAGACAACTAATAGAAGGGGAGAAAATGTTTGGAAATCCTGTTTGATAAGGGACTGGTATCCAGAATACATAAAGAGTTCTTATAACTCAATAACAAAGCGACAATTCCATTTGAAAATGGGCAAAGGATTTGAATAGACATTTCTCCAATGAAGACACACAATGGTCAATAAGTGCATGAAAATATGACCAACATAATTAGCCATCAGGAAAATACAAATGAGATACCACTTCATAGCCTCCTGGATGGCTATAATAAAAAAGACAGACAGTAGTAAGTGTCAGTCAGGCTGTGGAGAAATTGGGATCCTGATACAGTGCTGCTGGGAATGTAAAATTGTGCAGCCACTTTGCAAAATAGTTTGGCAGTTCCTCAAAATGTTAAACATAAAATTACCTTATGACCTAGCAATTCCACTCCTAGGTATCTACCCAAGAGAAATGACATATACACCCACACAAAAGCTTATGCGTGAATGTTCATAGTGGCATTATTCATAAGAGCCAAAAAGTGGAAACAACCCAGGTGTGCATCAACTCTTGAATGGATAAATAAAATGTGGTGTAAATAAAATGTGATTATTATTCGTCCATGAAAAGGAAAGATATATGCTACAACATGGGTAAACCTTGAAAGCATTAGTGAAAGAAATTGTTCACAAAAGAACTCATATATGATATGATTCCATTTATATAAAGTGTTGAGAATAAGCAAATCTATAAAGACAGAAAATAGATTTGCGTTTGCCTAGGGCTGGGGTGGCGAGAGTGCGGAGTGACTGCTAATGGGGTTGATGAAAATGTTCTAAAATTAGATCGTGGGAGATGGTTGCACAACTCTATGAATACGCTAACACCATCAAATCATATACTTCAAATGGGTGAATTTTGCAGTATGTAAATTATATTTCAATAAATGCATTTAAAGTATAATAGTAATACCATGTTAACATTTCATAACTCTGTGCTAAACACCTTAATTTAGCATTTTGTTCATAACATACCTCAGTATACCTGTTAAACTGTTTCTATCCCTAATGGCAGAAACAATTGTATATTTTGACATTAACATTTGAAAGTAATGACAATGGTTAGGAGTTAAACTTTTCCACTTTTCTCAATGTAAATACTAGGAAATGCCATCAGACAAAGAACAGAACTCATTTTCTTTGGACAGCAGCAAAGGATATACTTTCCAAAGTCTTTCCCTCTGAAGAACGTTAAACATTTTTTTAAAAAAGCAATTCTTTTGAAAATTAGAAACACCCCTTAAGTGTTTTCCAAAGTTTTCAAATAAACGCACCCTAACAATTCTTTTACTTTCTCAGGCATCAGCTAAATATTTAAAATGGGGGTTTACTTGTGTTATTTCCCCACCCTACCTCCCAGGGCCTTGCATGCAGGTGGTGCCTTATAAGTGTTTGTTAAGAAAGCCTATGACAAAGTTAAGTGTCACCTGCCATACAGGGTAGTAGAACTGCTGGTTACACTATCTCCACCGGATTCACAGAGAAAATATTGAATGTATTTCATGCATTTGCTCCAAGTGTGAGAGAGACCATGTCTTGTCCTGTTCTTTCTCCAGATTCCAGTTCAATATGTGCTGATCTATGGCACATCTGGAACATGCAAGGGCATGTGGCAGGTGATCTTCAGGGAAAAAATATGAGGAAAGTGGTGCCCATCCTCATGGCACCTTCAGCCTACGTGGGGAAGATGAGCTGGTGCACAGATACAACTGAGAGCAGGACCTGAGTCCACATAGGGTGGGCGTCCTGAGTAGTGTGGAACTGGGAGAAGGCAGCAGAGGGAACGAGGGGTGAAGAGTGTCCTTCCAGACAAGAGGGACATCATGGCTAAAACCTGGAGCTGAAAAGGGAAAGACAAACCTGGGAGAAGAGTCTGGGAAATGATGGAGATATCTCAGGGAAGCAACAATCCCCATTTTCAGTGCAACTGTGTGAGCAGCCTTCTGGAAAGGGGTGCAGAGGGAGTCAAGAGCATCTGTGAAATACAGACTCGGGGTGTATATAGTCACTTTGGCTGCTGATTCCAAGGGATGCCTCTCTTCACACGTGAGCTTAGAGGGGGGATGTGAAAGCACCCGTGTTAGAGGAGAGCCTGATGTCCAGCGGCAGGTGGTTCTGCGTGGCCGGGACTGGAGAGGACCAGTAGCTTAGGTCTAAAGTGCTGTACACATGCTTGCTGCTGTTATACAGGGTCACAATTTATGGAAACATCGCATCATGGTCCAAACAGAAACAGAAAGTTTCTACAGTATTTGGAAGTTTGGGAGAGGCTTGAGAACACAGAAATGGCAATTTATACATGACGTGTAAGGAGCAGCAAAGACTCAGAGGCTGCAGGCAGCAATAATTCCATCTTCTAGGGACCCCAGGCAGGGCAAGAAAGTTAGTGGGCATCCCAGCCTCTGTTTCTCTCACCAGGGCACCTCCCATGTGAGTTTTCAGTAGGTACTTCAACTATTGAGTAGGTGAGTGAGCTTCTTGGGGGTGGGAAAGGACCCCCTTTGAGGTGCAAAGTGTCTCAGGAGGAGAGTCCTTCTTCCTCATTCATTTGTCACTAGAAGAAAGCATTGCCTCCTCCTGCAATTGAGGGAACTGTCTAGAGCTTCTCACACAGTAATGGATGAAGGATTTTCTCATCACCACTGAGAGAAAGTCAAGTGAGGTGGTGGAGATAGTTTGGGAACCATGGGGGGCATATCTCTGATCCCCCACTACAAGGCCCTGTGTAAACCTCTCCTCCTCTAGAGCCTCCCCCACCCCCATCCCTACTACCCCCACCAGGAAGATGACCCATCCTTCTCTCGCTGCCCTCACCAGATTCGCTCCTAATTGCTAGTCTTTCCTTTGACCAGAAGACAGAGGTTGCCCAGCCATCATCTTTGTGTTTCTAGCTTTTAGAACTATGCCAGCAAATGGCAGCCTCCCAATAAATGTTTGCTGAGTGGAAAACCAACTATCTCTTTGATACCTAATGGTAATTCCGCATGGAAAAGTCACCACTGAAATCTTTTGTCCTTGCATTTTATTTTATTTTTGAACATTGTCTTATTTTCTTCTTTGCCTTCACTGGGGTCTACCTGGGCAGAAGAGCCTGGTGCCTAGCTAGGGACCTGCCCCCTTGGCTGTGGCCTTTGAGAGAGTAAAAAATATGTCACGGGACTTCCCTGGCACTCCAGTGGTTAAGACTCTACGCTTCCACTGTAAGGGCCGCGGGTTCGATCACTGGTGGGGGAACTAGATCGCACGGCGCGGCCAAAAAGAAAAAAAAAAGTGTCAGGACATAGGGGGACCCAAAGATCATCTGGTCTAATCTCTTAATTTTGTGGATGAGGAAACACAACTCTCCCAAGTAACCTTGATTTAACCCTCCTCCTGATTCCTGCCCAGGTCTCTTAGTGAGATCTTTTTATATATAGGAGTAGATAAGATATTGGATAGGAATGGATTTCTCCAACTGCCTGGGTGACATAAGCATGATCACCTCTAGAAGCAGGAGGCCTTGGTTTGAGTCCCAGCCCCTCTGCAGCTTTGAACAACTCAGGTAAATTTCCAACTGCAGTCTGTTCATTTAGAAAATGGACAAGAATGATCATTATTATTATAATTATTATAATGTCTTCGTCACAGAACTATTGTGAGACATTTTATCTGAAGTCTCTTTGAAATATGTAAACGTCTTATAAATGTTAGTTATTGTTATTTTTCTTCTTATTCTCAGTTAAGTCCAAGGCTGTCTGAGAAGGGAGAATACATCTTACAGCTTGGCAGTGACTTTTATAAATGTGGGATGGGAACTCAGAGGATGCCTAGGATCATTTGATCTGCAAAGACTTCCTGAGAGTGTGGCTGGATTCACACCCACTTGGAAGTTGCCAGGTGGTGGCTGATCTGGTTGCACAGAAGCCCAAAGCAAGGGGTTCTGGAACTCTGGGGCCACCCGAGTGATACCAAGCATGTCCTTCTGGCCCAGGTCCAGACCTTTTCCTCATCCAGAAGGGAGAGACGTAACCGTTGCCTCAATGCCCACCTGCAAGGATGGACTTGGGTATGTTTATATCCTTAGGGAGCATAGGACACCATCTCCCTAGGTTCTTGAATATTAGCAGAAGCTTTTCAAGGATGAATTCTGCAAATCAGGACTGCATATGTGAATAGAATGAAGAAAGTCAGGTGAATTTAGAGTACCTTGGAAGGCTGCAAAAATGATTCCTTCCAGTAACGCGGGCCCTTGCAGTTCATCTGAAATCCATCTTAGCTCATCCCTCCAGGACAAGAACACTCTGGGTCAAGTGTCTGGGGCCGAGGTCAACTGTGTCTCCCATTCACATTCCCATGGCCAACTTTTTCTACTCTGCTGGACAGCAAGGTCCCCCTCTGTCACTACTGTGGGTGACAACCAGGAGAGAAAACAAGAGTGGTTATGAATGAGGTCATGGCCCCGGGAGGCCAACGAGCCACTCTTACTCCCACCTTCCCCACACTGGGAGAATATACGAACTCATAGGACCCAGGCCCTGCTTCTTGGCACCTGAGTTTTTCTTTTCCGTCGTGAATAATCTGCCCATTTTTCTCAAGCTTGCATCGTTTATAAATTAACAGATTCAGTGGTTGAGATGTACGTTGAGTTTTCTGGGTTTATATCCTATCCTTCAAGTGTTCTTACAGTTTCCTTTCTTTGACTCATATGCTCTTTAATTTTACATCATGGAAAAAATTAGACATGACCCCAGAGAACGAAGACTGCCATCTCATCCCTGGCTTAGCACCTGCTGGCAGAACAAAAAAGGACACTGTTCTCCTTGCATCTATTTTTTATATAACCATTTATAACTGTTTCCCCCCAAATCCAAAAGCCACGCGCGCTCAGTTCACACACTTACTCCTTCACCAACAGATTCAGCTGTTGTCCATTGTGTGCCAAGCCCTGTTCTAGGCACTGGAGGAGAGGCAGTGAGCTTAAAGGGACAAAAATCCCTGCCCTCACTAAGCTTTTATTCTTCAAACGCTACACGGGACAACTAAAATTCAGGGGACGTGAAATTAATGGAAACGTCACCCTTAATTTCAACTGCTAATGGTTTAGAAATATCCTTCAAGTGCCTTTTTTTTAATGTCTTCATTTTAAAACCTTAATTATTAAAAAGGTAATATATTCCATTCTCTCTACTTTTCTGTATATTTGAAACTTTTTAATAATAAAAAAATTTTAAGTAGGTAATACAGGTAGCTGGGTCCTCTCCACCTGTGCCTATTCCCCAGAGGAAGGCAGTTTCCCCTCCCTGCCTCCTTCCTTTCCTTCCAGAGTGAGTCTGCAGATGTGCAAGCATACTTCTGTGCCTGCTTGGTTTCCTACCTGTGAATCCTAAGATGTTGGCCCCCTGGACATGACCTGCCAGCTGAGCCCCACCCCACTGCCCCACTGCAGATGATTTGGGTGAAGGGGACAGGGGGAGCCCTTCCTCAGGGCTGTGCCCCCTCTGCTCCATGAGAACTTGGCCAGTGCCCATGACCTAGCCCAAGGCTGAGAAGACCAGCATGAGCACCTCCCACCACCATCGTGCAGTCTGGGCACAGACCACCACCTCTTTGAGCCCCAGTTTTCTTTTTGGTGATGAGTGCATGGCACTCTGCCTGGTCTCATGAAGATCATTGTGGGGTCAGGTGGGTTGGGACAGAGTTCTACTTGCAGTGCATTTGTGTGGCAGAAAATGGTCCTATACCAGAGGTCGCCCCCCTTGGTGGCATATTACGATCACCTGGGGAGATTATATATTTCATGTACACATACACACACACACACACACACACACCTTGATTCCTCACCTGGACCAATTAAATCGACCTTGCTGGAGCAGGAGCCCAGCATCAGCAGTTATAAAGCTGTCCAGGTGGTTCCAGCAGGCAGCCGGGCTGTGGGCCAGGACTCAGGAGCACGCTGGCCCTTGGCAGTTTGTAGAGGAGTTCGTACAGACAGGGGTGGTGATTAAATAGTAGTGTGTGGGCTATTTTAGCAATTCCAGTTTAGGAAGACATGGTTGTCACAAGGTTTGTGTCTAGGATCATGGGTGTTTAATAAAAGTTTGAACCCAAAGTGTTGAAACTGGCTGGAAGGGGCACCAACTGGGTGCTGGTGACAGCGGGACATTAAACTTGCTGTAAACTGATGATTTGAGCATTTTACCCCAAGTGGGTTGTACTCTGATAGAAGCACTAGAAATTACACAGACACACACACACACACACACACACACACTCACACAGATTGCCACAAAAAGGTTAACAGTAGTCATCTCTTAGGTGGTTAGATTTTGAGCTCTTCGGGTTTTTTCCTTTGTACTTTACATCGTTCGAATATTTTACTGTGAGTAGGTATCCCTTTACAAAAATAATAAATTGTTAAAAAGAAAGTCAATGGAGAAGAAAGATAGGGCACAGAAAGAGAGAGGCAGAGAGGAGAGACATTTTATCATTCGTCAGGATAGCTCTGCTGGTGTCTCACATTCATTACAAAGCAAAAGGATTATTTGCTTCTTATGGAACGGCAGTTCCCTAGCAAGTCTTCCAGCCTGGTCCCTGGTAATAGCCTTCAATCCTCAGCTTGAATGTCCTTCCCAAGTCCTGGGACCCTGACCTCTGCTCCCAGCCTTCCTGAAACAGTGGCTACCAAGACCTTTCCTGAACTTGGCCGAGGCGAAGGCTTCATTCTACGTTAAGCTGGAGCATAGGTGGCTCGCATGGAGCACCAGGCATCTGTCCTGGGCGTTGGGAGAGGGACGGGGGAAGTCCAGGCACACACTCCTGTCTGTTGGAGGGAGGTCTCCACTGGGTGCATGCTTGAATTCCCTAATGCCCCCTTAAAATTGCCCCTGCTAGCCAGAGGCCGGGAAGGAGCAGGTGCTATCAACCCACCATGTAATCTGATAACGTGAAAAAGTAGCAATGATCACCCCACTGTAGAGAAAGTGCCCTGAAATAATTTTATTTGATTATTATTGGTGACTCTTTTGTGATTGATTTGTTGATGGAGGTGAAAGTGCAGTAGCTTTGTTATTATCTGTCAGTATATCCTATAAACTCAAAAAAAAATTTTTTTAAATACACTATTGACCATTGCCCTGTAAACAATGACCAAGGGCTCCATTTCAAGGAGGATTGTCTACAGCTGTGTCAACAGAGGTTGTATGTTCCCTACCCACTAGTGTGACTGCCCAAGACAGCTTGAGAAATATATGTAAAAATCCCTACCCTCCAGTCCGAGAGTGGCTATGGGTTTCTCCTGCCTCCTTCAGAGTCAGAATCAATTCAGGTGGCGATGGTCCGAGCTCCTATTTTACCCACACCTACTCTGAAGTTTGTACAAGGTGGACAGAGCGCAGAGTCTGCAAGATGTGATCCCCGTCTCCTGCCCCAGCAAAGTGAGCATCGAGGAAAGGAATTCTGTGCAGAAGTAGCTTTTTTTTTATGCTGGCATTTGGTTCCTGTGGCTGAGCTTTTTAACCCCACTGGGATCGTACCGGCTCTTTCATTCTGGGTGAGTGCAGTGGGGCAGCACCAAATTAAGAGAGTACAGACTCTGCGTAACCTTGAGCAAGCTTGGGTCTCGAGCCTTTATCTCTGCAATGGGGATAACACATGGGAGGACAGTTTTCTCTTGGGGTCGGTGGGAGGATTCCATGAGCTGGGCCAAGTGGAAGTGCCTTGCAGCTGGCAAATCGCCGCGCAGTCAAAGATGGTTTTGATATAACGACATGCTTACTCCCTGTTCTACCCCGTCTTCTGTTCTCCACACAACCCTGGCTGCCAGTTTTGTGGTACTCCTCCTGACTTAGGGGTGCCCAGGGTAAGGATTTACTGGACTGGAAGAGGAGAGAGAAAGTGCCAGATTATTTGTTTATATGCTTATTATTGGTCTCATCACATTAACATGTCAGGTTCATGAAGGCAGGAGACCACGTGTCCATTGCTGTAACTCAGCAGCTAGGATGGTGCCTAGACCCCCTTACCAACATTACAAATTATCAACATTATATCAATATTATCAGTGACATTTATAATCAATATATTATCAATTATATATCATAGAAAATAATTTCAATGATATAATGATACCAATTACATAATATTATCAATTTTATAAATTATAAGCCCCCCCCCCCCATCAAGGAGGAGTTCCTGGGCCCAGAACTTTACATCAGCTATGCTTGAAGGGTCGCTGCCCTTTGCTACTTGTCACTGGAACGCTCGGATTTCAGATTTTCTTGCTTTACAGCGTCCTAGTGGTGCACAGCCCTGTCAATCACTGGTCTTGCCCTCCCCTCACCATCTGACTGAGCTAGGATGCCACACTTTACTTCTCATGGAAGTCTCCTCGAAGCTTCCATAGCGTCCCCAGGAGCCTTTCCTTCTCTCTTAATAATTTTTTGATGAACACTAGAGAAACTTTCTACTCTACAAGGATTGTCCAAAACCTTATTTTTTAAACCTGTACTGATCTTGATCCCATTTACATCATCAGATGAGCTCTCCTGCTGGCGACACTTGGAGGGGATAGGTGTTCCATAAACTCTTCCTTTAGTTCAAGCTCTGCCCTCAGACCTATCTCAGTGTTTCTTTCTTTCTGTACGAAGGTCTGGGAGCCAGATCCAAGGGACCTGGCATGAAACTGGGAGACACTGTGCCTGCCTGGCATACAGTAAGTGCCTATCACGTTTTAGTTGGATGACTGAACACATAGTAAATGAGATTTGTTCTTTCCAGAGCCTGGAACTCAATAGGAAGGTGATAGAGAGTGTCAGAAACTTGAAATAGGAAAAATGAAGTTGAGGTTTGGCTTGTAGTAAGAGGAGCAAGGAGGCTACCTGCTGGAAATCACAGGAGACAGCAAGGAGCTGCGGCAGAGGCAGGTGTCGACCAACCAAGAGCCAGGGCTGGTGAGCTAGCTCTTTTTGTGTCCCTTGTCTGCGTCCCTTTTGTTTTCTTGTAATTTTTAAGAAAGTTCCTTGTGAAAATGCCTCCATCCTGTGGTCTTTTCTAAGAGAATAGGGGGAAAGGTCTGGGAGCTGTGATGAGCCAGAGGCAAAGGAAAGGTGGGAACCCTGCCCGGGAAGGGCTGTGACCACCCAGCCTTCCGTGTCCAGGGAGTCCTGTCCTCTGTCTTTTCTTCTTATAACAAACCTGCTATGTAGTCAGGGTCAGCTACGGAGAGTTTATTGAACCCAACAGGGAGGAAAACGCTCAAAGGGAACCCACCAGGACAGCTCTCCCCTCCTATGAAAGCAGACAGCCCGTGGACCAACATATTCCACAGTGGGAAAAGACAGCCAGGATTCTCTGGGTGAGGCAGGCATTTCTCAAATAGAGGGTCCAAGATGAAAGCAGAAAAGCAGTTGCTACCACAGGACATCCTAGAGCCATTTCTCCATGTAATAGGCTGAATAATCGTCCCCAAAGATGTACAGTCTTAATCGCTGGAAACTCACACAGTAAAAGAGTTTTGCAGATGTGATTAAATTAAGGATTTTGAGGCAATAGATCATCCAGGTTGGCCCTAAATGCAATCACAAGAGCCCTTAGAAGTGGGAGCTGAAGGAGATTTGACACGGATGGAAGGCACTGTGAGTAGAGAGGCAGAGAGTGGGAGATACAGGCAGGAGACAACGAATGCCAGCAGCAGCAGCAGGAAGAGATAGGAACAGATTCTCCTTTAGAGCCTCCAGAGGGAACATGGCCTCTGGACACCTTGATCGTGACCCAGAGGTACTGATCTCAGGCTTTTGACCTCCAGAACTGCAAGAGAGTACATTTCTGTTGTTTTAGCCACCAAGCTTGTGGTCACAGCAACTATGGGAAAACAGTATGATGTGTTCATTTAAGACCAAATTACAAGTTTCCTGAAGGTTTGGGACTCCGTCTGATTTGTTCCCTGTTTAATGTCTAGTCCCTGAATAATCCTGGGCCTTGGTACACGCTCAATGAATATTTGCGGAATAAATGTTGGATGTTCATGAACCTCCAAGAGGAGGGCAATAATTTGTGGTGCTTCCCAAACTTATTTATTAAAAAAACCCTTTTTCAAAAAACATCTTTTGGTAAAAGCGTTGTTCACTTTGGGAAATACTGATTTCTTTTTTGCTGAGTCTTCAGGAAGGTGTGGAGGGAGGTGTTGAAATGGTACCTTGTACATGCCTGGCTCCTCAGCTGGTAACCATGTTTTCCCCCTGGGAATGGTCAACATTTTACAAAGTGTCCCATAGTCTGTGGGTGATGGGAGCGGCTTGTGGCTGTTTTGAGCTCAGATTGTGAGGAAAAATATTTATGGGCATGAATGGCTCCGATCACACATTTGTATGAACAAAAACGTGATGCTTCGAAATGTTTAAATGCTACACAGGCACTATTTATAGATTCTCCGTTGAAAAGGAGAGGCAGTCAGAAATGTCATGCTTGCTCAGCTTTACAGTAATAACACTATTTACTGCAGGGATACAAATAGGAATGCTAGCAATATTTAGCCGTGGCATCCAGCTTCCTGTTTCCAGTGCAAGCTAAAGCGGTGTTTTGTGTGTCAACTGCAAATTTTCAATTACAGCTCTCCTGAAGGGGCCGGCTTCCTTTCTGTGCACAAGAATGAGAGAAGCCCTTACTCTCTTTGCCATCCCTGGCATGTTTATCCCAGGCTTTTTAAAGAAAAACGCACAAAGATAGTACTCAGATTTGTGGGCACTTTTGTTGTATGGGTGGCGGTGGATGCCGCTCTTTTTCACAATGACACACAGTGGTGGGAACCACTCCTCCCTGGGCATGTGTTGTTTTGATTTACTCACAAGATGAACTCCTGGGAAGGAGATTAAGAAACACAGGGATGAACAAGTGAAAGATCTGGGCAACAGACAGGTGGTAGTGGTGGTGAAAGCACTCCCCGTCTCTGTTTAAGAAAGATTTTGTTGTTGTTGTTATTCAGAGGGCTTGTTTTTCTCGCAAGAAAATATAACTGTATTGACAAATTCTAAGAAGCTCTGTAAGAGAGGGAATTACATACCCAGATGGAAGGAGGTTGCTGAGAAGCAGAATTATATTTAAATGATTAGTAATGAAAGGTCAAACTTCAAGAAATCAAAAGATGTCTAAGAGAGCTTTTTAACTCTGAGCTCACAGGATTCAAAGAATGAAATGTGTTCTCGTTTGTCTCCCTTTCCAACAGTTGAGAACATTTAGTTATGTTCTGTGATCAAGGTCACTTACAGTAATGGACAAGGTAGTTTGCATTTTCCCTGGGTTCCACTGGTGAAGTCAGTCATATGGGAAGAACAATGTTCTGAGTGGATGATGGAGTAGATGATAAAGTGTTCTGTCAGGTAACTCCTTTCTGTTAAGACCATTGAGACACCAATTAAAACATCAGGAATCTAGAAACTCTTAAGTGAGTGTATAAAAGCTTGAGAGAGAAAGAGACGAACCTTCTTAGGAGCTATGTAAAAAGGAAGAGAGTAAACACTTTAAAAGTATGTGAAAACCTTATTCAATAGCAGGAAAACCATTAAAGCCTCTGTCTCTCCAGTAAAGAACGATGACGAGAATCACAGTCAGGATATAGCCAACCTTCATTCTCAGATGAAGAAGGATGGGAGAGAATGACTACTGAATCTGGCTGGGGTTTTAAAAACAGAAAAGTTGTGATTGCTTTCAACAGAATAATCTAGAACAGACTAGGAGCTGAGCAGTGGGGGTGGAGTGGACAGACAGCATTACAGAATATTGAATCGTTAAAACAAAGGATAAGCTGGAAAATAATAAAGATTAAACCCTCCAGGAATATTATGAGTGAAAAAAATGCATGGGACTCGGAGTTGAAGGTATGGTTTTCCAACACTGACAGTGAGGCTGCTCGTGGCAAAAGGTTAGTAAATGTGAGCCATTGCTGATGCTATTACTCCTAAGGAAACAATTTGTGCCCCAGACCATCATTTCAACTGTGAGCGAACAGAATTTCCAGAACTGATTAAACAGCTGAGACTGGAAGCTGAAACAGTGTTGAGTGTACACTTGATTTCATAGGTATTTAAAGTATTCCACATCTCATTCCAAAAAAGAATCTCCGCTGTATGGGGCAGTTACATAATAGACAAGCTATATATAAAGAAAGAATTAGTTCAATCGATGTATAAATAAATGAACGGAGCTCTGGGATAATGGAACCATCACCAGAGGTTGGCCCTTTGACTACCCTCAGCAACTCTTCCAGAGTCTCAGTTTTTAGAAGAGTCTGCAGTCAGTGGCAGAGATGTAGTTTGAATTCTAAAGTCCACGCTTCTCCTAGCAGGAAAGGGCCCACGGAGTCTGACAAGCACAGAAAGGCTACTAACTCTAAACTTCCCAGGACAGAGAATGCAACCATGTTGTCTCAGTGTTAAGTGTGAGATGAACACAAGCCACTATTCTATTCATGTTCTTATTTAAAATGTAATTAAGAGTGGTGATTTTCTGCTTTGAAAAAGTGCTTTAGATTAGGATGAGATCAAATGTAGCAGTTGTAGAGACGGTAACCTTCCCAAAGGCAGTGGAAAACTATCTAGAATGTTCCTAAAAAGAAAAGAAAAAAAAAAAAGGAAATTCTCACAGATTATCTACTAGATTTGATAGCAGAAAACCGTTCATAAACTCCCTAACCATACACCTCATCTTCAAATAGCACTTCCAGCGTCATGGCAATAAACAATCAGTGTCAATGAGAGAAAAGTACAAAAAAATTTAAAAAATGATTTCTGTCAGATATAAGCTATGAGGAATGGAAAAAGGAAAAGAGGAGAGTGAAAAAATTCTAAGTGTCAGATTTTTCTCAACAGTTACTACCATATAAAAATATTTGTTTTCTTTTTAGAATTGAGTGACATAAAAGAAGCTTAAATATGACTGTTTCCGAAGTGAAGAGACAAAAAAAGAAATATAGCCAAATAATAGATAGTAAGAAAAATAAAATATGGTCACAATGGTTTTAAGTATAATGATTATAAGAGGATATGCCAGTGGTTTACATTTCCCTATTTAAAAAAACCTTTAGGGTGTATTTAAGGAAAAAAAAATCCAAGAATATTCTACATAAAAGATAAAGACAAGTAGATGCGGAAAGAGTAAAAATAATTGGTTGAGTCAGAAAATAACAAACATATTATATCAGAGCAGAATACAAAGCAAACAGAATGAAGCAATAAAAGTGAGTTTATTATATTATAAGGCAAAATAATCAATGAGAACAAAAGGTATTAAACTTTATATGAACTAAAACACATTGCAACAAACAACATGAAAGAAACAGAATTACAAGATGAAGTTGAAATAAAAATTGTAGCAGAAATCTTTATCTCGTCATAACAATAGACAAAGTAGGGGGAAAAGGAAATAAGAATTTGCAAAACTACAATTAATAACTGAATAATTGAATGAGCAATTTTATGGTGTGAATTTAAAGGGCAAACACAGAATATGGAAAACTTCCACAGCAAAAAAATTAACAGGAAATTTCAATAAAGGAAAAATACCTAAAATGTTAATATTTTATTTTAAATTTTAAAAAATGACAATACCAATGAAAGAAAGATTTTAACTATCACCTAGTCAGGGAATAAATTTGAAATACAATAACAAATCATTGTAAAATATGGAAAACAAAGGTAGTACCCATCAGATCCTTGAACTGAAAGATAAGATATGTTTAGAGAAAATTCACTTCTTTAAAGGTCTTTATTAATAAGAAAAGCAAAATTTCAAAAACTAGAAATATACTTCTAGAAGAAGAACCAAGCAAATACCTCTAGGGGAAAAATACATGCAGAAGTAAGCAAATGTGATAAGAAATATTCTCTGAAATACTACAGCAGAGATTTCTCACTTTGAAGAGAAAAAAAATTGTTTTAATTCACTAGTAAATTCAACAAGGAAAAAAAGTTAAACCAGAAACATTTAAAAAACAATTAAAAGAGACTAAAAATCATTTGGGAATATGTTGCCCATTTATAATGGTGATGCATTTGGACACTAAAGTAAAATAGATGATTTTACCAAAGTTACAGAATTTTAAATGATACAATAAGAGGCTGAGAATGTGAACAGACCAATTGCTAGCGAAGAAATGAAGACCATTAGCCAAGAAACTGCTTTCCTTGCTACAATGACACAATGAGTTAACTGGAAATTTTTTCAAATTTTCAAATAAAACTAAGAACAACTCATAAAAAAAAAATTAGGTTCAATATTTTTTTAGCTTATTCTAGCAGAAAAAAAAAAAGATCCTGTTCTTAAACCTGGTTAACACTACAAGGGAAATCTCTCTTTAGACGAAGTTCTTACAAATGTGAAAATATCTATAAATAGAATATGACCCTATTTTTAAAGTATTTTTAGCATGAACAGGTAAGGTTTATCATAATAATATGTCCAGTTTTGTACAAATAAAGTTATGAATAAAATACACAATTTAAGTAACTTCAGGAACAAAATTCATATGGCCTTAATAAAAGATTAAAATATTTGATAAAATTCAATGCTCTTTTTGGTAAAATCTTAAGAATAGAAATCAGAAAATACTTCTTTAATAAACCATATTTCTAAAACCTACCAATCTGTAGAAGAGAAATTTTTGAAGCATTCTATTTAAAAACAGGCAAAAACAAAGATGTTTTTTATTAAAATTATTTAGCATATCTTTGGAGATTCTTGTTATCCTAACAATGCTTCAAAAATGCACTAAAGAATCAATATTATAAAATGAAAAACAGAATTTTAAGTTGAACCTGAAGAAACGAAGAATTCCAACTAAAAGTATTAGAATTAAAAAGAGTTCATGAAAGTGTCCCGATAAAGACGAACTCCACAAATCTCCAAAGCATTTCTAGTAAAAACCAGCAACTAACTGGTAATTGGTTTGAGGCAGTCCCATTCACAATACTAGCAAAAATATATAATATTCCAGAATCACCGTCACTCAAGGTGTACAAACAAAACTAGAAAATGCTAATTTTTAAAAGATGTGAAGGAAAAAACCTGCTCTGTTGGTGACTGAATATAAAAAAGAATATATTTTCCTACATGTTAATTTTTAGATCCGATTTACTTTCAATGAAACCTATAAAAATACTTACCAAAATATGACAAAAACTATTCCAATGCTTTGTCTCAAAAATAAATATGCACGATTGATAAATACAATTTTAAAAGATTTGTCCTCATTATAAAATACCAAAAACAAATAAAATAAAATGCATGCTTATTGAAAAATTTTAGAAAGCCCACAATAGTATAAATTAGAAAATAAAAATCATTATGGTTTTGGTTTAAAAACAGAAACAAATTTAAACACAAGAGAGAATGCAGGAGCAGGCTTATATATAAGAACTTGGTAAATTATAAATATTAACAAAACAAATGGAGAGGTAATGATTATTTAATGGTTGCTTTGGGGATAATTAGAAATCAAAATGAAGAAAAAATTAACTTAGACCTAGCCTTCATAATAAATAGTGAATGGAGTAAATGGTAAATTAATAATGATAATAACAACAAGAAAACTAGGAGGAAACAGAATAGAACTATGTATGAAAATAATTGTGATGATTCAAGCAACAGAGAAAGTAGATTGATAGAATTCAATTTCTAAAAATATTCTATAGACAATAAAATATTTGAAATAAATGGTTGGCAAATGCTTATTATCTAAAATAGTTGAAAAATTTATTAGGATAGAACCAAGCACCAGTGCTCAAGAGACAAATGTTAGAAGAAAATGGATGGTTTAAATGAAATAAAATACCAATAGGAAATCAACATCTGATGAACCAACCACTTTTTCTAAAATTTAAAGAAATTCAAATTGAATCAATGTGTCATCATTTCACACCCACTAAATTAAATTAAGTAAAGTGAATGACAAAACTCATTGCTAGCCAGGCTTTGGGGAAACAGAGAACTCTTGTTTGTGGATGACAGTAAAATTTGGTTTGCTCCTTCTGGAAAGAAATCTGACAATGCATATCACAAACAAACAAACAAATGTTCCACTCAGAAAAATTTGCCTCTCAGAATTTATCCAAGTAAAATTATTTTTTTAAAAAGTCATGTACAAAGAAACTTATAATAGCATAGTTTAAATTTTCAAATACTGAAAACAATTTAATTGTATAGGGAAGGGAAATTGTAAATGTTGAAATGAACTATCATGGTGGTTAGTTCTGGACTAAGTGGGTATCCCACTAAAACATACAGGATTTTGTTTGATAAAATAATTATTCTGCTAAAGAAAGTTTGAAAATTACTCCTTTCCAAGAAACAGAAAAATGTTAAGGTGATTGCAGGTACATTGAAAAATGAGTAAAAAACAAAAGCGAAAAAAACAGAGCATAAAAGTGTATAAAAATGTATAAAACTATGGATAAAGGCAGTGTAAAATACATAAACATATGGAAAAAATCAGAAAAAGGCATAAAATAATATAAATAATTGAAGATTTAATCAAATGATGTGGATATTGTTTAAAAATTGTGTTATTAATAAAATTAAAATCTTAAGCTGAAAAATAGAAAAGGTTGTATTCTTAAACCCCGACTCATACAGAAATCATGTGCTTTTTGTTATGCATTTCTCAGATCACACCTTAGCAAGACCACTACTGAAATCAGAAGTGCATTTACCCCATTTGGGGGAACAAAGCAAAAGAAAATTATTTCGGATCAGGGATCTTTTCCACTTCTCTCATTCATTTCCTGGGGAGCTTTTTCCTTTACCAAAAATTGCTCAAAGAAGAATTATGGGTTATTCAAGCAATCTGAAACCAAATCTCTTTTGACTTATCGATGTTTATAATGAGCCAGTGTCTATATTGTTATTTCTGGTATCAATTAGCATGATATTTAGTTAAATACCTTTGTGATATTTTGTTTAAAAAGTAAAGCAAAAATATTTCAATCAAAAACATCACCATTCTTCCACTCTCTTATTAATGTTGTGTTCGTGTTATAAAAATACATTTTAAATATTTTTATATTTTTAATAACAAATTGTTTAGGATAAATGGTATTTTTAATAACAAATACCATTCACACCTTTCATTCTTAGAGCACCTACAACATTGCCATACAGCATCTCTGTGCATTTTAACCCCTTACTTGCAGAAAGGGAAAATGAAGTCCTTTCTTATGTTCTTTTCAGAAGGGTCGTTTGAATGGAAACCCTCTCCGCAGTTAGTTCTTTCTCCACTTTGCCCTTTGCCACGACACTTTCAAATCAGAAAAGTCACAGGTCTGACACAGCAGCCACATTTTTGGAAGAGCAGCTTGGGCTGTCTTGGAGAATGCTCAGGACCTGGGGCCAGAAATCCTTGGTGTGAACTGGTATTTTGTCCAGCTTTCCTGGAACCTCAGAGTCTGCACATATAAAACGGAGTGAAAAGGATGACAATGCATGCACTACCAATTTCACACGTTAGTTCTGAGGCTCAAAACAAACTTTTTTTTTTTTTTTTTTTGCGGTACGCGGGCCTCTCGCTGTTGTGGCCTCTCCCGTTGCGGAGCACAGGCTCCGGACGCGCAGGCTCAGCGGCCATGGCTCACGGACCCAGCCGCTCCGCGGGATCTTCCCGGACCGGGGCACGAACCCGCGTCCCCTGCATCGGCAGGCGGACTCTCAACCACTGCGCCACCAAGGAAGCCCCAAAACAACCTTTTTAAAACTAGATAACATATGTAAAGACTAAGGTGCTACACAAACCCAAGTTACTGCTTTATTAATACCTGAAGACAATATTTCTTGTATTTTAAAATCTGAGTATAGTTCAAGAATTGAGCACTCAGTCTAAAGTTACCATGTTCCAGGCAATAGGGCTGTCTGCCCATCCTGTCCTGCCTCGCAGCCCGCACTCCTAAGAGAGAAGGCACACTCACTGAGAGAAGGCACAAAATGCTAACCAGCAGCCCACTCCCCCTTTACTGCCAGCTCGCCTCCTACCCAGATCCCAGAATCCTCACCACCCCACTCCACCACCGCTTGTTTCAGATGGAATTCTGTGACGTGGGCAATCCTACTTTAGAAGGACCTCACCTCTTCCCGTCCATTTGTGAGTTGCATTTGCACCGTTGGCGTTTCTTCTTCCTCGTGTTCCAGACTGCTCCACCTCTGGCCCTCAGAGGTTGGGTAGAGATGGAGCTCAAAGAATGAATGGGTCTGTACTTGAGGAAATGGGTGAGGAAGAACATTTCACGGCCAAAGGAAAGGCAGGAGCATAGGTAAAGGAGCTGGAAACTGAGTTCCTAGGTGTGGCTGGAGGGGTCTTGGACGGTGGGTAGGCAACACCAGATGTAACTTCCCAGGGAGAGCCCTAAGGGTGTCTCCATCCAGATAAGAGTGGCAGAGAATGGCTAATCATTCTAATGTACCAGATCTCTATTGATTTCTTCCATCCCTTTTTTTAACCTATAAAAGTTACCGTTTTTCTTTTCTGTACCAGTACTATCACTAGCCCAATATTTTTGGAATTCCATCATTTCTATGGAATTTATTCTTATTAATTTTGAAGAGACTTTTATAAAATGAGACACTCACTGTTGGTGAAGATGCAATAAAATCTCACACTCAGCTATGAAAATGTAAATCACAAAACTTCCTGCA
Source organism: Leucopleurus acutus (assembly GCF_964270905.1). Taxonomy (NCBI): domain Eukaryota; kingdom Metazoa; phylum Chordata; class Mammalia; order Artiodactyla; family Delphinidae; genus Leucopleurus; species Leucopleurus acutus. The sequence continues at coordinate 153,877,377 of NC_139142.1, forward strand.
AGGCAAATTAATAGTACATGTACATTAGGAGATTTAAAAAAAAAATTCATTCTTTGACCCAGTAATTTTGCTTTGAAGAATTTATCCTAAGGAAATAATGAAATGTTCATAAAAGGTATGACAAGGATGTCCACTACAAAATTATTTAAAATTGAGAAAGTATTGAAAACACTTTACATATCCAACAATAGTTGATTGGTTTAAGTAAGTTAAGGTTCACGGATAGGAATGGATTCTATTGATTGTTACAACATTCAGTGGGAAAAACCTGCTCCTGTACTGGGTGATCCTGGGTATGTATCTGCATACATATACCTATGACCAGAAAAAAACGTGCACAGCCTATTTTCACGTTCATTATCACTGCATGCTGAGATAACAGGTGGTTTTAATTTTATTTTACTTTATAGGTTTTCCAACCTTTCTTTAATAAGTAATTGTTGCTTTATTGGGGGAGGGTCTTGAAGAAATTGCCTTTTAAAACTTTCTTTTATTATGGTAAAATATACATAACATAACTTTTGCCATTTTAACTATTTTTAAATGTACAGTTTAGTGACATTAATTACATCCACATGTTAGTTAATTATCACCACTATTTCCGAAAATTTTTCATCTTCTCCAAACAGAAACTCCTCCTTCTCCTTTCTTCCCAGCCTCTGATAACCTGTAATCTATTTTCTGTCTCTGTGAATTTCCTTTTGTATCTGGTTTATTTCACTTAGCGTAATGTTTTCAAGGTTCATTCATGTTGTATCATGTGTCAGAATTTCCTTCCTTTTGAAGGCTAAATAATATTCTGTTGCAAGGATATACCACATTTTGTTTATCCATTCATCTGTTGATGGACACTTGGATTGTTTCCACTTTCTGGCTATTGTGAATAATGCTGGCGTACAAATATTTGTTCAATCCCCTGCTTTAACAGTGGAGTTGCTGGCTCATATGGTAATTCTGTGATTAATTTTTGAGGAATCTGCTGCTTTTTTATCAGGAAAAAACAACATATTTTAAATCTCAATGTGATTCAGATTTTAGGAATATAGTGCAGGAAGGGACAGTTTGATGTTGATATCTATTGGTTGTAAAATTGAATGCCTCAAAATGTTCTGGGTTTGACATGTGCCCACACCAGCTAGAAACCTATGCCAACTTTAGAAAATGTCAATATAAATTTAATTTATCCAAATATCCCTAAGAGCTCTATGTATGCCAAGTATTTCAAGGCTAGAAGCTAAAAGAAACTTTGTGATCACTAACTCTTTTTGGAATGTTTCAAGTTGCAAAATCACCCCTGAGAAAACCACATCATTTACTTTATTGCAATCTTTTGCCAACACTTAGGTCTTTTCCTCACATTTCCACACACTAAATTTTCAGTTCCAGGCAAACTCCAAGTTTTTTTTTTTTTTTTTTTGGAGTTAGGTACCTAATTTAAAAAAAAGTCAGAATGTCACTTTTTAAATTTAGTCAGAAATGCAATTCTGTTTAAGGAAATTTTTCTTAGGTAACTTGTCAGAAAAGCATGATTGATTGCTTATGGCTTGAATAGTTTAACAATGAGAATCGAGGAATTTAATAAAGTATATTGTTTTCTCACGGGCTTAAGACATCTAGAAAGGATCCAATTCAAATATGACGTTTAACCTTCCTGAATTTTTTCCACAAAAATCTTTTCTAATTAACCTGGCAAATGAAATAAATCTGGTCCACAGTTTTCAGGACAGGGGTTACCTCTTTTTGTCTGCTTTGAAAACTCTTATGTACATAGAGAAGGTTCTAGAAATAGGAGAATGGATAACATATGGAAAGGAGAACAAGAATCTTTACAAACATCTGAGTTTCAAATTTTTCTAGTTGTACAACCTAACTGCATAATCTAAAACCACAGTTACCTAGGATGTACTTCAGAAAAAAAAAATCCAGTGTTTTTATGGTGGAGCAGACATGTAAAAAATAGACTTATACAGAGAGTGGGGACGTTGGGAGGGGAACATGAAAGTAGCAATTTAATAGGCAAAGGATTCATATCTAGAATGCATAAAGAATTCCTATAAGCTAATAAGAAGAAGACAAACAATTCAGCTTAAAAATTGACAAAGTGTTGAGCTGGTAATACCCAGGAGAGGAAAATGGAATGGCCAATAAGCATATAAAAATATGCTTGGCTTCACTAGCAACTGGGGAAATGCAAATTAAAACAACCATAAGAAAGCATTTTATACCCATGATATTGCTAAAAGTAAAGTTTAACAACATCAGGTAACAGCATGGAAGCAGGGAAATCAGGACTCTCCTCTCCTGATAGGAGTGTAAATTGGTGAAGCCACTCTAAAGAGTAATTTGGGAAAAATCTAGAATAGTTGAAAATGTACATCTCCTGTGACCCAGCAATTCCACTGCTAGGTATATACATGTGCTTAAGGAAATAAGTACAAATTCCTCCACTAAAAATAGCAAGTTTTATGAGGAAAACAGGGTTGGGGAAGACAACTCAAAACCTGTGGAATTTGTCATGCAAGAACTAACAAAAACAAAATTTTTAAAAATCATGACAAAAATACAGTACAGTTAATCCACTGCTGACATTCACCCCTGGAGTCCTAGATGTCTGTCCTTCCAGGCTCCTTCCTTTCTGGACAGGTAAGTGTAGATGGCCTGCGCAGAGGACATTTTCATAAAAATTTAAAATATGGCTCTGGGGATAGCCTTCTATTTTTTTTAATACAGGGGGCAATGCTTCTGATTTCTTCATCTGCACTCCTGTCACTGTCTGCTCTGAAGGAAGATATTTCTGTAGATTTTCAGCTCAGGTCTGTATTCATTGTTAAGACTTTCTCTTTTAAGTGCTTTGAAACAGTAACATGTTGGGAAAAATCACATATAAGCCAGCATGACCTCCATGTTCTACCAATACCCTTCCCCTATTTGCCAATGGTGTATTAAGTAATTTGTACAAAATGTAACCTGAGTTGTAATACGGATGTTCATTACAGCATTGTTTGTTAGTGAAGAGCTGGGCAGGGGACCCCTAAATGCCTCTCACTTGGGAATGAATACGGAAAACATGGTGTATACAAATCATGGGATGTCACATAATAACTAAGGCAAATAAACTAGATCTACATGCGCCAACATGAATAGATCTTGAAAACATATATTAAGTTTAAAAAGCAAGTGAAGAATAAGTAAAATGTTTTAAATCATGTAAAATAATACTAAGGATTACATGTAGTAAAAGTGTAAAAGTATAGATCGGAAAGATACATACCAAAGTAATGATCATCGCTTTCTCTGAAGTAGGCAGGAAGAGACTGAAACCAGAAAAAAATATTTGTAAGTTTTATTTATTTTAAGCAAACAAAGATCTCAAACAAAAGTGAGAAAATGTTATCATTTGCTGCAAATCCTGGCTCATGGGTAATGCGTCTCTTCAAAACTCTTCTCCTTATTTTTCTGCATTAAAAATTTCCCCAATTTAAAAAGTAGGAATTTAACACAGTTTAGCAGATAATTTACTGAATTCTTCATATGCGCACATACATCCCTGAGTAACACTGATGAAAGGAGTGACACAAACTCTGCCTGCAAATCCTTTGCAATGTGCGATGGTAAGAAGGGTGTGAGGGTATGGAGGTGAACAGCTGATTTCACCTCTGGGACCCAGGGTGGCTTGTTCCTGAGAGATGTGAGGCTCTGGACTGAGTAGTGCTCAGGGGGAAGTTCTCTCTTTAAGGTATGACCTATTGTAGAAATACAAGTTTTGGGGGGGTTGCTTTGTTTTTGTTTTTTAGCTCCTTTCCAAATGAAAACCCAATCACATGAGACAAAGGAACCCAGTGGTGTAATCAGAAATGGCACAGGAAACCCTAATTCTACTAATTTAAAATGTTATTGTAATGAGGCAGAATTCAAGTCCATCCATGGAAAAATGTTAATTCTCCTTTGCTAAATAAATTCATTTTGTAAGTAGTATATAAAAAAGTGTTCTCTGTGGCTGTTTAAGACAGAACTTCTAACGCTATAATATTACCACTTTGGGAACACCTCTTACCCTCTCCTCGCACTTCAGTTTCCCCATCTGTGAAAGTGGCCATGGTAATGACCACCTCTGTGGGTTAAGGAAAGGGAGATGGTACATCAGGTGCAATGCTGGCCCCGAGTAAGCACTCAACAAAGGTAAGTCCTCTTCCTCCTCTTTTAGAAGAATCTACTTCTATACAAGAAATGTGTATGTTACACTAATTACAAATGGTCATTATCTGTTCATTAATGTAAAATTTATTTCATTGCAATTTCTTACCCAATAAAACTTATTTTTATAATTTTGAAAAGAATAAAAGATACAGTCCATTTAAAGGTGCCTGCATTTCAAATACTTTCCTAATTCTCACAATTTTCTTATATCACAGAGGTAAATGAACTTGCAGTTCAGAGAATGCCCACAGAGGGCCTTAGGGATCCTTGAAGCCCAGAAATTGCAAAATTGTATGCTCAAATAAAGGTAGATTATTGCAGGGAGAATGTCCACAGCTTTTATCACATGACCCCCCTGCCCCAGACACCGCTGTAATTTTATATTGTGTGCCTTCCACTATAACCCAGCTTTTCAATTATATACAAAATGTAAAATTTCCTGCCTACCTTTAAGATAATAAAAATGGCTAAGGACGGGGATAGGAGTGGGTATGGTGATAAAAGAGAATAAATCAGTAAATCAAGAGAAGAGTCTGGTGCAGAACAACAAAAGTGGGATGAACAGCCCCACTGCCTCATCTGTGGCCCATTGAAAAGCAAGAAGCAAGCAGAAGCAGCAGCCCAGTGGCAGTGGATCCATGATCAGCAAGTGAAAGGGATGATATTTATAAGAATATTCAACATATCATTTTTTTTGCTGTTGTTGTTGTATACATTTTTCTGTTGTCATAGTCATGAACCAAGAGGAAATGTCTAATGAAAATTTAATGTCTCTATTGCAAACGTCAAATTTTGGAGAGCAAGGAAACGTCTCTGCACTCCAAGTGCTGCAGATCCAGGAGGGAGAGGAGGGAGTTCTGGTTCCCATGGAAAATGTCCAGACCCCTCTATGTTTCTTCACTCTCACTCCCATAGGCTGGTATACTCAGACCGAAAGAAAGCTCCCTGTGCCCTTCTCCCTTGGTCCCTCAGTGATGACTTTGGTGCCTTTTCTTGGCTGTGGTCTTTGGAGATTCTTCAGAAGTTCTCACCTATTCCCTCCTCCTGAGGTCAGGAGGCTTCTGACTGACAAGGTCATCCAGTCACATCCACACCCCCTTTTCTTCTTGGACATGGTCAATTTTCCCATGGGCAGGGTAGGGCGGCCTTTGAGGGGCCTCAAAAGTTTCCTACTCTGGTAATGGGATTTTACGTAGCAGCAGTATTTACTTCTGAAACGAGGGCCTTGGCTGCTTCGCCTCTAGGGAGCCCTACAGACCCCAGGCTCGGCCTCCGCCTTCATCAACCTGAGGCTCCTCCCTCCCCCGCCCTCACTCTCCGCCTCATTGCCATCCACACGGCACAGTCTCTTCGGGGGTATCTGGTAACAGGCAGTGATTTTCAAACTTTTTCTTTTAAGTAGTGGAATTATTCTTTCCAAATGAACTATTGAGCCAAAATCCAACCTATAAAACAGCTTGAAGCAGAAAACAGAGTTTGGATGAGGAACTGGTCATATATTTACTGACTGAACTCAGCCAGAGAGGGGCTCTACAGCACCCCACAAATCCCAGGAACATCACTGAGAAATACTTGATAGAAGGGAACAGAGCAGTCACTGGTCACTCACCCTGTCATGTTTCTTGATCGCAAACAGCAAAATCCAGTTCTAGGCCCCCTGATCAGTGAAGGAATTCATTGGAAGGCTGCTGCATAGCTGAGAATTATAAGGAAGGCTGGGAGAACCAGGCTCAAAAAAAGAACCAGAAGGGTCTAGATCAGCTGAGATTCTGAGAAGGTCATGCATGAACATACAGTTTATATACCACACAAATCCAGGGTGCCAATCGCTAGACTTGTGCAGTGTACAACCTGCACAGCCATCCATGACAATCCTAAGCAGGGCCCTTAGGATCCATTGGGAGGTGATGTTCATATGGTAGGCAGTCCAGAGCAACAATGTCTTTCCTGCTCCTGTGTGCCAAGTACTTTACCTATTTCAGCTTATTTCATCCTCTCCACAGCCTGCAGACATCATAGAAATCATTGGGGGGCCGTTGTTAAAATGCAGAATTCTAGGCTTTGCCTCCTGGGATTCTATCTGATAATAAAAGTTCTGGGTGGCAGCCTGGAAAGTTCCATTTTACAAGAACTTTAGCTGATCCTGATGGGAGGTGGCACAGAAAACATACTTGGAGAAACACTGGTGGATGTGCCAAATTTTATTCTTGCCATTTTACAGATGGGGAAAGTCTCACCTACCTGAGATCACACCCCTGGCACCTGGCAAAGAGGGGATTTGAACCCAAACCCTTATGGCTTCAAAGCATGTACACTTTTCATTATACTCAAGATATTGTCTCTCTGTACCTGTTTCCAAAACTCTAGTTCCCTATTGTCCCAAATGTCACTTCATATGTTTCTTTAAAATGATTTTATTAAAAATAAAATTTAGGGGCTTCCCTGGTGGCGCAGTGGGTGAGAGTCCGCCTGCCGATGCAGGGGACACGGGTTCGTGCCCCGGTCCGGGAAGATCCCACATGCCGCGGAGCGGCTGGGCCCGTGAGCCATGGCCGCTGAGCCTGCGCGTCCAGAGCCTGTGCTCCGCAACGGGAGAGGCCACAACGGTGAGAGGCCCGCATATCGCAAAAAAAAAATAAATAAAAAATAAAATTTAGATTTATTTTAAAAGAAAAAATGTTTATTTCCATAAATAGAAATCCAATGTCATTTGCTACTTGCTATAAATGGGAGTTTACTATAAAAGTCACAGATCCTGGGCCCACACCTGGAAGGCAGGAGTTTTGCCCATTCTGAAAACAGCCGGGCTAAAACAATGCAGCATCCACACTGAGCCCACCTGCTCACCCCTCCCTACTGACAAACAGGCAAATAAACTTGACATTCATATCATATACATAAGGTTTTCTTAACTTGAGGTGCAAGTATGGGCTCAGAGGTGAGATTTCCCCACCATGGGACAATGTTTTCACGCTGCTTGAGCTATGTAAATGTTTTCCTGGGTTGAGGGTCCTTGGCCCTCACAGGTCTCAAAGGAATCCGTTATTCAAAAGAAGGTAAGAACTGCTTTTGGGAATGAATGTTTCCAATCTTGTTTTTCTCTTTAGCTCCCATCCCATGACTCTCCCTCTTGCCCAATCGTCAAGAATCCCTCCAGGTGTGCTTTGGTGGTCTTCATCCTTTTTGTGTGGGACTCGTTTTGAAAGGACATTTTGTCCGTGTTTCCAAGACTGCCCCCGGAAGGGTACAAGGCACCAAAAGGGAGATCTGTGCTCTGAATGGATATATCTTCTCCTTCAGATGTCTGCTCTGTAATTAATCTGTACCTTTGCTCTGGATGCTGTAATAAGTTGAAGCATTTCCCTACAGCCTTTCTTCTTTAAAAAATTATAAATGGAGCAATAAATAAATGGATGGCAGATGGTGAGAGCCAGGTTTCTCACTATTGGAGTGGCAGCAAGGGGAGGAGGTCAGAATGACCCATGTGCTAATGGATTAGAGTTGGAGACTCAGTATGAGACTCTAATATTATTTCATGTTTAGTTTAATCTAGACACAGATATGTGTAAATACACAAGTCAGTATACACACAACATATTTCCTTATTCTGTCAGCTGAGGGGGCCTGGAAGCAACGACACCTCAGTAGCAGCAAGCACACCCAGTACCCAGATTTTGGTTTCTAATAGAATTCTCCAGAAGGAACCAGATCTCTTGGAGAAACGATTGCTTCCAGGACTAGGGAGGAGATACAGAAGATGACACTGGAGTGTCTTGAAATGCCAGAAAATAAAAAGGAGCTGAAGAAAACCCTCCAAGAACCAACAAAATGCAATGATGGTATGTCAAAGGGACCCGGGAGCCAACCGAAAGAACTCCCAATAGCCAAAGCTGGAAAAAAACTGAGCAAAACAAAATAAAGTTGTATTGGATTATAACCCAAAATATGAAATAAATATACATGCATTCATACTGATACAAATAATGACTAAAGAAAGAAAGAAATGAGGAGAATAGAAGAATCTCCCATGCAGAAGAACTCCAAATAATTTATGAAGAAACTCCACCATGAAGGAGGCGGAGCATAACTTCCCACTCCTTAAGCATAGTGACTTGTTTTCAAAAAGGAGAGTATGGAAAGGGGGGGGGAAGAGTAACAGTGGAGAAAATTGATAAATTCTCCCTCAACCAAGTGATCAAGGTCAACAACAACAGTGATGTTAGGATGACTGTATGCATCCTTGATATGATGTGACAAGAATGTCACTTCATCTTTGTGATCTTCCTCCCCAAAATGCATTATCCCAGTCTGATCATGAGAAAAACACCAAATTCCAGTTGAGGGACAGTCTACGAAATACCTGACCAGTACTTTTCAAAGCTGTCAAGGTCATCAGAAACAAGGAAGGTCTGAGAAGCTCTCACAGCCAAGAGAAGTCCAAGGAGACATAACATCCCTTGTGATGTGGGATCCTAGCTGGGATCCCGGAACAGGAAATAGACATTAGGGGAAAACTGGGGAAACCTAAATAAAGTATGAACTTTAGTTAAAAATGATATATCAGTATTTGTTCATTACTTGTGACAAATGTACAATAATGATACAAGATGTTAATAATAGAAGAAATTGGGTTTGGGGTACACAGGAGACCTCTGTACTCTTTGCAAAAATTCTGTAAATTTAAACTGTTCTAAAATTAAAAGTGTATTTAAGAAAAGGCAAATGAAAATTATAAAATAGTTCAAGTGTAAAGAAAAGTTCAGAAAATAATTGAATAGACACACATGATGTACCTATTATCTTGGCTTAACGGATACTAACATTTTGCCCCGTTTGCCTCAGATCTCTTTTGTCTTTTCAAGAAATATAATTACCAACGTAGTTAAAATTACTCTCTATCCCTTTCCTCTCTCCTCATTCCCAGAGATAATGTCTGAAGTTGTTGTTTATCATTTCCATGCATATTTTATACTTAGGCTACATATGTACATTTCCATTAACGAGATATGCTATTGTTTTTGTGTTAATAGTTACATAAGCAGTAGCATGTGGTTATTTAACTTTTGCAAATTGCTCCTTCACACGATATTGGTTGTTAAATTCATCTATGTTGATCACTTATATCTAGTTCATTTATTTTGACCTCTGTATAGTATCCTATTGTAAGTCTAATGCACCATTTTTCATCCTTCCCCTGAGGGACAATTAGGGAAAGTTTTTTTACTGTTGAAAATAATGTTCCAATGAACACTCTTGTATGTGTCTTCTGGTGCGTATGTCAACAGTTTTTAGGGTATACTCTCTCTGAGTGGCATCGTTGGGTTTTGCGGTAGGTGCCTTATGGATATTGTCAAGTGCTCTCCAAAGTGGATGTACTAGTTCGTCTTCCCAGTAGCAGTGACTAAGAATTCAATTCCGCCATTCATCCCTGTGAACAGCTGGTACAGTCTAATTCTTAATTTTGCCAACCAGGTTGCTGAGTATATTTTCATGCTTATTGGCTGTTCTGGTTTCTTCTGTGAATTGCCTATTTATAGTTATTGCCTTTTTTGTACTGAGTTGCTCATAAATTTCCTACTGAATACATATTTAATTTGTTACAAAGGTAATACAAGGTTCTCAGATAACTTAACCCAATGATGTCCTGAAGCGGGCTCATAGGGTCTCGCAAAAGCCAGTTGTATATCTCTTCAGAACTCTGTGCTTAGTGACCTCACATTGGTTGCTTAAATTAGCCATGGTGAAATATTTACACAAGGAAAATTGGCAAGCTCTACAAGTCAGGGATCCCAGTACCCACCCCATGTAGCCTATTGTTGGACACACAAGCACACCAGTTATCTTAACCTCCACCTGACTCCCACTTGCTTCAACCATCTCCCACAATATGGTTGGTTTGAAAGCAATCCCTGACCTTCTAACTTGACTTTTCAGCCTATTGGAACTGGGCCTTGGACTTCTTTCAGGAGCTATTTCATCAGAGTTTCTATAATATGATACATGCAATATCCTATTAAACTAATACATCTTCAACTTTGAAGCTGTTCACTATTCGTTTAAAGCAAAGGCAGGCTCCTTCAGTGGCCATCACACACAGCTATCCAAGCCCAGAAGTAGACTCCAAATATCCAGTTATCATGGAATTGGAAGGGACCTCAGATGTTACCCTGCCGGCCTCTCAGTCAATCCAGTGCTTCTTTGGATGATTTCCCCAGCAGGTGTGGATCCAGTCTCTGCATGCCTACGATGATGAGCTCTTTCCCACACAAGGCAGTGCTGCAAGCAGAGCCTGAAAGATAATGCTACTTATTTGTTTCTACTGGAAAAGAAGAAACATTCTTAAAAGTAACTGATATCTGCTTTCCTTCCCATTGGGCTAGCTCTGCCCATTGGAATTACCTGGGTCAAGTCTTATAGTCATTTTCCAGGCATATGAAAACAGAAGTTACATAAGACTTCATGTCTGTATGTCTTAATCATTCCCCAAGGGATACAGGAAGCATCCCTTTCCCATTCTTGCCCCTGTGTCAGTATGGAGTTCTCTTGTTGATCAATGGTCCTCCACGGACAAATGTATAAACAACCTGATTCTCCACGTGTGGTCTCCACACTGCAGAGCAGCAGACATCTACATAACTTTAAGATCTCACTTATTTGTAGTGTGTCCATGAGGCCAGCAACAGAGTTTGGCACTCTTAAGGAGCCTGACACATGGATTTTTTTTTTGCTGAAGAAATGTACCAATATATTCTATAGAATAAGGCTCCACTAGAACTTAGTATCCAGAAGAGAACACTTTGCGGGAACATTCTCAGTGATCAATGAGGAGATTATCCCTTTTGTGGGTTACCCGTGGCCACTTGGTGTAGCCCCTGCTGTGGTGATATTTTTGCTTGTCTTTCCATACTTACATTCTTGGAATACATATGGGAATTAAGAACTGCTGGGAAAAAAGTGTTCTGCTCTAAGAAACCCTAATGTGTGAAAAATCTGCATTAATAAAACAAGTTAGGAAACAATTATTCCTTGAGTCTGGCTTCTGTTGCCTGTGCATTGATTTACAGGCTATTAATTACTTGAAAAATAAATTAAAGGTAGGAGCTGTAGTATGGGATACCAAGGTACCACTCTCAATTAAAAACCAAAGAAAGAAATCATGGTATTTTAAGAAGCAGAAAGGTCTACTCCAATATGATCATTTCACAGAGGAGAAAACAGGTAAAGCTACCTTCACAGAGTCACACAGCTTTGCAGAGTGGGGCAGAGCCGCTTGTCACCTTTTGGCATGTTGCTGATAAAACATCTCAGAGCTGGTGGCATTAATCAGAGTGAAGAGAAATTTTGATTTAACCCCACTTTTCAGGTACTTCTAAGATGCATTTCAAAGATGAAGAAGCATCTTTTGTGCTTTCTACCAGCCAAGGATCCTTAAGATTGAAAGTTAACTATGTGGAAGAGTAAAGATGGCACAGCCATCTCAGAGACCCAAGTGAAACAGACAAGTGAAAAAGATGGAGCTAGTACAGCGCTCCTGGTATTGCTTACTTTCCCACAAATTACTGCGAGGAGAGTTGAATATGCCTCACCCTCAGGCTAGTGACAGTTTGTGGAAGGCTGTGCAGCAACAGAAGACTTCCAGCTTCCACCTTGGATCCATGGCGAGCACGAGGGTGCCTGTCACTCCTGGCCCAGGCCTGGGTTTTCCAGGAACTTCCCTTACTGATGTTACACCGGAACATGGTTCTGGAAGTAGTCACAAAAAGATGTCCCACTGTCCCTGTCCAATGTGGAGGTTTCTGAAAACTCCACTTTGCTTTTAAAGTATTAGGGAGGAATGTAGCACTTGCAGCCCCGTGAGCTGGCTATCTGTGCACATCTAAAATAGAAAACTCTTTTCAAGCTGAGTGTAAACAGATCTCAAGGAGACTGGGACTCACCTCGCTGTGGCTGTGCAGAGACTGGAACCATCTAGAGATCCCTTGTCTCTTTCCTGCCCCCGGATTGCTTTGTGGAGACCCCCTTGGTGGCTTCTCCAGCTAAAGCCCTTCGCAGGAGAACTTAGGCAGATGTATCTCTGAAAGTGTATTGATTTGTAGAGACAGCTGTGGGCATGGAGGTTGGAGATGAGCTCTACTAACTCACATAATAGCAAAAATGGAAAGCATTTTGCTAAGCTTTTTTAGAACAGCTGCAAAATTTCTAAATTACATAATGCACTCTTTAAAACTTAAAATTCAGATATGATTACACACAATGAAGTGCATCCATCTTAAATGTACAGTTCAATGTGTTTTTGATGAATACACACACTACCATGCTTTTGAGGCTTATCTATGTTTTTGTATGTATTAATAGTTTGTTCCTTTTTATTGGTAAGCAGTAGTGTGTTCAATGGCTATATCACGATTTGTTTGTCCTTTTCCCTTTTGAGGTACATTTCGGTTGTTTCCAGTTTTTTACTATTATGAATAAAGCAACTATCAACATTCCCATACAGGTCTCTTTGTGGATATATTTTCATTTCTTTTGGTTAAATAGCTAGGGGTAGAATTGCTGGATCATGAGTTAGGCGTATGTTTACTTAACCTTATAGGAAACTGCCAGACAATTTACAGAATGCACTCTTAATGAACCTGATTACCTATGGAGTGAATTCTTTGACATTGTTTGTTTCATGATTTGTTTTTGTCTTGAATTGCATTGATAGGATATGGGTACATATTCCTTGAAATATATCCTTAAGGGTAAGACCTTGATTAACTATACAATTTTAGTGGTTCTTTAATGCTTCTGATTTGTTTATACAAACAGCTTGGAATCTAGAAGAATCATATTGGAAAGCTGGGATGATCTCTTTCATGAATTTCTCCCATATTTTTCTTTCTTATCTACTTTAATATTTTATACATGCAAAAATATGTGTAACATATGTGTTAGTTATAAAGCATAATTATAAAATGGAAATCTGTAAATCTACCACCCCATCTGAGGATGAACATATTTCCAAGAACATTGCATGTGCCTTTGGGGTTCTCCCCACTTCCTCCCTGAAGTAACCAAGATCTGGATTTTGTGCTCTTTATGAATCCTCTTGCTAAGACAAAAACAAAAGCAAAACAAAACAAAACAAAAATATTTTATCATGTATTTGATGGTCTTGCTTTAAAATTTGCCTCATAGTTTTTGTTTTCCCTGCTTTTAAGAGCTTTATCAGAATGGTATTATGTGTATAGTTTTTCGGAACTTACATTTCTTTACTTAACATATTGTTTCAAAGATCTGCTCATGTTGTATGTGGCTGTAGTTTATTCACTCGCTGTTGAATGACATTCCTTTCTGGGAATATATCACAATATATTGTATTACTTGTCAACTGTCATTTGTGCTGTTTCTCATATTTTTCACTTGGTATATATTACATTTGGCGGGGGGGATCTGGTACATTTAGCACAGTAATTTGAGATATAACTCTTTTCAAGTAAACAGTTTTTATAAAGTGAAAATGACCAACCAGTTTCAGTTCCAAAGTAAGGGAAATTTATAAGATACCTGGGGAAAATTGCATAAAACAAAATGTGTGATGCATTGGCAGTGCAGTTGTAAAGCAAATACTCCAATTAATGTTTTACTACCTGATTTTATTTCTAAGGTTGAAAAAATAAGCTTGACTTTGGTATGTAGAATGTAATAATTGAAGAAAATGCAAATCACCTTCTTTGTCTGCGTAATCAAGGTAGAGCTGAAAGGCAACCTAAATTTTGATTTTTTTCTAAATATTAAGCTATATGATAAAAAACATTTAACTTCACTGTCTAAAATAATTTAACCTTATTGACGTCCTAGCACTTTAGGAAAAAAAAACATTTTAAAAAATCACAAATGAAAGCTCATTTTGGTTAAAAAAAACCCCTACAATTTAAATAACCGTATGCATTTCTCTTTATTCCATATACCCCCTTATGTTCTCAGGGACAACTGAATGAATTTACTAATACTAAAATATATATTGTGTAGTATTTAAAGATCTTATATTAGCATCATTCTTTTAAAAAATCAGCTCTAAACTTTTGTCTTAATTTACAAGTATGTATTACAAAATTCTGAATATTAAATATAATGAAAATATAATATTGATATTCTTTTACATTTAATTGCAGAATGGATCTGTAGGCATTGAAACCAACCTCATATAGGGAATTGTCTGAAGAAATATTTAAAAATTAGTAGACCAAATTTTAATTATTCATATGGTAGTGCCTACTTTTAAAATGATACATGCTAAATTTAAATTTCTTTTTAAAGATTCAAATATATTTCTTTCTTTGCTAATGTCCAGGAATATCTAAAACTGGAACATTTTATTTAAAAATTCAGCTGAATTTCAGTTAAACAAAACAATCCCATATGAATGACTTTCTTAAGTAAAAAAAGATTTATTTCCCTTCTATCCAACTGACTTACTGAATTGAGCTAAAAATTTCCAAGGGGAAAAATGATCTAGGGAATAAATATAGGGGGAAAAGGGCTAGGTTTCCATTATAATAGCTTTTGACTTGTTTTCAGCTCTTAATTTAAAAAATTATTTACGAACGATGGGATGCATAATGTAACGCGGAAACCTTTTACAATTAGAGTAAAAAAAAGAAAACTACTTTCCTTTGGAACAGATCCCCTCTTACCAGACAGCCTGATTGTTTATGAGACTAACACTTCTACTCAATCTCGACATTCACAACTCTTTGTTAGCCATCTTCTTTTTACTTATTATTGACAGCAATTAGCCTGAGTCATGAAACCGGACCACATTAAAGGCGACACGTGGTCCAATCACTATTTTTAAAAGTCCACGTATTTCAAACTCCTCTCTCTAGCCATTGCGGGGCTGTTTCCCGCTTTGAGGACCTGGTCTCCGCAGCGTTATTCATTAGATGTCAGTCCTAGGGCAAGTCTCTCTTTGGGGAAACCTCTCCTTGGGCACATTCAAGAAAACCACAGAGGAGACTGGACTGGAAGTTTCTAGTCACTTACAGAGCGAAGGAAGCAAGAGAGACGTGCCCGGGAGGACCCGAGGCAGGTGCGGGTGGGTTTCCGCAGTGACCACTCATTGTGCTTGTGTGAGGCGTGTTCGCCTGTCGCGAACTCAACCGGGAGACCCGTATCGGCCCCGGTCCCCCCACCCCTTCCTCGGGGAACCCCTCGGACACGCCCCCTAGCCTCGGGGCCCCCGGAGCCCCGCACCGTGCACGCGCCCTGGCCGCTCCCCTCAGCCGTCCACGTGGTGGAGCCAGGAGAAGCGCGAATCCGCGAGGATCTCTCTGGACCCGCCGCGGGTCTCGGAGGCCGGGCCAGCGCTACCCAACCCGGCCGGCCCCCAGTCCGGGCCCCCATATTTCCTCTCCCGGAGGGAGGGAGGTGACACTCCGCGGGCCAGCCCTCCCCGGCTCCTGCCGCGCCCCCTGGCGGCCGCCGCGGGGACGCGCGCTGGGCACGCGGGGCAGCCTGTCTGGGCTCCCCTTCCCCGGCTCCGGGCCCCAGCGGGCCGTCTCCCCTTGCTCCCGGGGCCGAGCCACGCGAGCCGCGCCCTTCGCCCTAGCTGCCCGCGAGCCCTGGAACTGTGGGCTCCCCGATGGCGACGCCGTGGCTGCCCCAACCTTGCGCGAATGTGCCCACTTAGTAACCTGGGGGTCTCCTTTCTCCCAGGTATGCCCCTCCCGCCACGTTCGAGCTTTCCAGCAGGCTGCGAAAAAATGCCGCATGCACGCACTTATTTATTTCTTTTGCAACAGCTGCAAGAAACAATGAAGCTTTTCAAGAACTGGGGAAACGCGTTTTCCAGCCTTGCTGTTGTTGTTTTCAATGAACCTCTGGGGCCCCGCACTCCCCGCCCGCCCCCACCCCCCACCCCCGCCCCTCCTCCCCTCCCCTGATAGCTCCTCCGCTGTGCCCGGACAGGCGCCGGGGGCATTGTTTTTGGAGTCTTGCGGGAGGGGAGGGCGCGTGCAGGGTGGCCGGCGCAGTGCGGGTGGGGGCGAGAGCGTGTGGGCGCGCGCGCGTGTGCCCGCGCGGGCAGGGGGCGGGGGCGGTGCTTCGCAGCTTCGCATCCCACGCTCGGGCTCCGCTCCGCACTGCCCTGAGATCCCAGGCTCCGGCTCTTGGCGCGCGCCGGCCTGGGCCGGGCCCTCCGCGCGCCGCGGCTGCGGCTGTGGCCGCTCCAGTGTGCGCGCGGGCGGGTGTGCGCGCGGGCGAGTGTGCGCGGCCCCGAGAGCGCGCGCGCGCGAGCCCCCAGTGTGTGGCAGCGGCGGCGGCAGCGGCGCGGCGAGGCTGAGGCTCTTGTTTACCAGCATTAACTCTGCTGAGCGGAAAAAAAAAAAAAAAAAAAAGGAAAAAAACCCGAGGAGGAGCGAGCGCACCAGGCGAACTCGAGAGGCGAGCGAGAGAGAGGGACGCCGCCAGCGAGCCTGCCCCCGGCGCGCCCGTGCCTGGAGGTTGCAGACCCTCGGCCCCGCTCCCCGGGCCCTCCACGCCCCTCCCGCGCGAGGGGAGCTCCACGGCGCGCCGCGCGCCTCGGCTTTGACCTTCAGCGAGCCGGGGCCCCCGCGCGGAGCCGGCGGCGGCGGCGGGCGGGGGCCGGCGCGGGCCGGGCGGCGGCGGCGCGGAGCCCGGGCGGCGCGGCGGGAGTGCTGAGCGCGGCGCGGTCGGCCCGCCGCTTTGTGTGTGTCCTGGATTTGGGAAGGAGCTCGCGGCGGCGGCGGCGGCGGAGCTGAGGGAGGAGGCGGCGGCGAGCGGAGCCCGGAGGAGGAGGAGGAGGGGGAGCCGCTCATTCATTTTTACTCCGTATTTCTGCCCCCGGTCGGCCTCGCCCGCGACCCGGACTTCGGGGCAATCTTGCGAACTGCGTCGCGCCCTCCCGCCGCGGAGGCTCGGGCGTCGGACAGCCTCCTCCTCTGTCTGGGGCCGGTTTTGTCCTTCCTCGCCGAGACGGATTTGGGCTTTGCCCCCTTTCTTTGCAGTTTTTCCTCCCTCCTGTCTCTTTGGGTTTGAAAATGGAGGCCGACGACGCCGACAGCCCGCCCCGGCGCGCATCGGGTTCCCGACTCCGCCGAGTCCTCGGCCGCGGCTGCCGGCGCTGAGGGGCCGCCCAGCGCCGCCGCCCGCCCCGTCCGCGCAGCCCCGCGGACCCCCGGCCGGCGCCGCCTTTGGAATATTGTTGCCTTCGCCCTTGTTTTTGGAGGGGGGGGCGAAGACTGAGTTTGAGACTTTTTCTTTTCCTTCCCACCCCCCTTTTTTTTTGAGAAAGGGGAATTTCGTCCCAAATAAAAGGAATGAAGTCTGGCTCCGGAGGAGGG
The DNA here is from genome assembly GCF_964270905.1 of Leucopleurus acutus. Lineage (NCBI taxonomy): Eukaryota > Metazoa > Chordata > Mammalia > Artiodactyla > Delphinidae > Leucopleurus > Leucopleurus acutus. The sequence continues at coordinate 153,894,920 of NC_139142.1, forward strand.
TCCCCGACCTCGCTGTGGGGGCTCCTATTTTTCTCCGCCGCGCTCTCGCTCTGGCCGACGAGTGGAGAAAGTGAGTATGTGCCCGCCGCCCGCGGCCACTGCGGGAACTTTTCCTCTGAGGGGCTGCGCCCTGTTTGCGAAACACGAGTTGCCACCGTCGCAGCTGTTGGGCTCCCGGTCTCGGGAGCCGCGGGGCGGGGCGCCGAGGGGCTCGGCCGGAAGGCCGGAGGGGCCCCGGGGCCCAGGCTCGTTAGTTTGGAGCCCCGCGGGCCCCAGCTCAGCGCATCCCCACGTGGGAAGGGCCTCGGTGGCTTTCTCTTTCGCTGTCCCTAGAGCCCTGCCCCGGGGGTCGGCTGTCTCCGCAGCGCTCACTCCCGGGCGGCCCGCGGGCTCCAGCAGGGAAGTTCGCGCCCGGCTTCCCGCACCACGCGCCCCTCCCGGTGCACCGCGCAGGCGGCGGTGACAGCTCGCGCGGCCACCTCGCGGCTGGGGCAAACTCGGTGACCGGTGGCGGGAGCGGGCAGCCTGCTGGCCTTTGGGGGTGCAAGGTGCCCTGGAGGAGGTGCCTGGCGGAGAGGCTTCGCAGCCCCAGGATGGGTTTCCAAACATTCCAGCGCGGCCTTCTGTGGCCCAACGCGCTTTGTCCCTTGGGCTCTTTGGGTTCCTGGCCTTCCATGTCGCTTTCGCCGGACCCGCGGTGGGTCGCTAGTCCCCGGCTTCCCGGGGCTGCTCAGTGCTGCTTGGGGGTGCGTTCCCGCCTAGGCCCCCCACCCCTCCACGAAGCCCCTGGAAAAGTGCGAGGTCGGGGGCCCTGCGTCAGTTGGGCTGTTTCGGGGAGCGCGTCCGGCCCCCCAGTTCAGAGGGTGCTGGGAGCTTCTCCCAGTTTCTACCGGCGGGTGGACGCTCTCCTTCTCCTGGCAGGGCTAGGGGTGGTAGGGCAGCATCCGAGTGTGCGGGAGTGGGTGTGTGGTCGGAGCCGACTTGCATTTCCATACACGTGCTCGCAACGCGGGGCTGTAGCTGCAGCCACACGGCCGCTCCGGGACACCGAGACGCCGGGCCCTGGCGAGAGGTGTCGTGCGTCGTCGTTTAAGGGGCGCCAGGATCTGCGGCGGCGGGGGTGCGGAGGAGGGTGTTTTGTTTTGCTAGCGCGCAACCTTGGGCTGGGTTTCGTGGCCAGAGTTTTGTTGCATTCCCTCCCCCGCTGCCCCGCACTTCCTTTGTACATAGTTAATAAGCAATATCGCTCCACACGCTGTCGCCTGCAATCTGATAGCTTTTGTTTTGGTAGTGTCGGGTAGGGGTAGGGAAGTGCGGGGAGGGAGGGAGTGAGAACTTAGGGCCCCGCGGTGTGTGGAGGGAGGAAAGGAGGGAGTCCTGTTCTTCTCAAAACATTAAAGTGAGGCTTACTGATACATTCGCGATGGCAGGGTAACTTGAACACGATTAAAGTTTAAATGCAGCCACAGAACTGGGGCTAGGAACGACGAGGGCGTGTTGGTGAGTAATGCTTGCCGAGGGTATGCAGGTGGTGCCAATTAACTTTGAAAAATCACGACGGAGCCTCGAAGAGTGAGGGGGGGAATCGGGAGGCAGCGGGGGCTGTCTGTCCCCATCATAGGGGCAGTTCGGAAAGGCTGTTCCTGTAAACAAACCCTTCTTAAACGTTTTGTAAGAAATGAGTCCATGATGGAGTAAGAGCAGATTTTTATAGAATTAGCGTGTTTACTTCATGGAGTAAGGCTCTGATTGAGTCCGGACCTTCTACAAGTCTGAACTCTCCTGTTCTTTGTTTTCTAAACTTTCCTCTGGCTGGATTGGGCGAAGGGCTTTCGGCTCCCTTCTAAGGCTCGCAGATGGTGTTTGGGGGGACAGAGGAGGGTTTCTAGCCTTTAAAAGCTAAATATAGCTTAGGAGACACAGGAGAGTTAATCCATTTTACTACAGCATGTGGTTGAACTGTGTCGTGTTTCTAGTTTTATTGTTTAATGTTAGTAAGTTCTGAAGTTCACAACAGCAGGAATGGCCTTGCTTCTCCCATGCAGGACTCCGGCATTTTAAAATAGGATATCAAAAAAAAAATGTAAAAAAATAGGATATCATGTTTGGAGTTCTTCGCGAAAAATATCTTGGCGAAAGGTGGTTTTTTTCCCTGAGAAAACAGGAGGGGTAGGGGCATTTTAACATACTTTTATAGTTCTAGATGCCAAAGCTTTGCTCAAGGGTCCCTTGAAAATGGTTGGTTTCTGAAAACTTGATGGATGGCCAGAAAGCACCCCAATCCTCATTATGGTTTGTTGAAGTTCAAACTCACTACCTGCCCCTCCCTACCTACAGCTTGGAAGTTTTCAGGAGTAAATGATATGCTCAGTGTCAGCGTGTGTTCAGTCCTTAGTCCAAAAGGTGCTGGAATGCTTACTTCTGATAGAAATAAACGACTGAGTCCTATCAGAGACCAACATTCTTTTGGCTGTCTAGTATAATATAATAAAGACTGGGGTGCTGTTGATTAATATTGTGTTGGCCTGTTTAGGGATTAGTGTTTTCTCTCAGAGTGTGATAGCAGTAGGGATGATTTTTTAAATCTTTAACTTAGAAAATCAAGAAGTTTCGAAGCAGATGAAGTCATACAGAATTTTTTATCAATGTACTGTGAACAGTGCATCTGAAGAAGGGAGGTTTGGGAGTTAGGAGTGATAGCCAAATAATATGATGCTTTTTTATATTAAAAAAGTCAATGTGCACTTTAAATGTATTGTGGCCATCTCATTAAAAAGATGTGTCATCTTTCTGCCCTAGGCACAGTCATATCTTATTGTCAGGGAAATGTAGGTATGTGAAAGGTTGGTGTTAAAAGAAGTTGCTGTTTTATTACCAGGAGAAGAATCCAGAATAAGAAGTTTGGAAAGAACCTAAATAGCAAATTATAGTTTAGCCTCTCTAGAGGGAAATAGCAAGTAAACGGTACTTTTGCGGAGGGGTGGGGCGTGGGTTGGAAGTTTAAAAGGGTATATATTTGATTTGTCAGAAGGATTAGAAAAGTCCAACGTTAAGAAATATGCTAAGGTTGACTGGAAGAACATTAAAAACATGCTAAGTGAAAGAAGTCAGTCACAAAAGACCATGTATTGTATGATTCCATTTATATGAAGTCCAGAATTAACAAATCCATGGAGACAGAAAGTAGATTAGTGGTTGCATAGGGCTGGGGGAGGAGGGGGTGGGGAGTGGCTGCTAATGGATGCAGGGTTTCTTTTTGGGGTGATGAAAATATTCTAAAATTAGTTTGTGGCGATGGTTGCACAACCTTCTGAAAATACTAAAAACCATTGAATTGTACACTTTAAATGAGTGATTTTTATGCTATGTGAATTATATCCCAAATGTAATATGGGATTTTTTTTTAAAGAAATATGCTAAGGTTGAAAAGAATGCGTTGTGTTACTCTGAACATAGAATCTAGATTAAAATTATTAAGTAAATTTGTCCAGCAGGTTGATGTCTCTCTTTTTTTAATTTATGGAGTTTTTCAGATCCATGAACTACAAACTGATCGCTGAAGCTCTAACAGCAGAGATTCAGTGCCATAGGAGAAAAAGACAGACAGGAAAAAAGAATCTTGGTTAGACATAGCTCACATTAAGGATTAAGGGGTTGGGGTAAAAAAACGCAAGTGCTAGTAGTGAAAGTCCGATTTGTGACAGTAAAAAATCCTTAACTGAATCTGAAATGATGTTGGTCTTTCCAAGATGAGAGTTTAGGAGCTGAGTCTGGATGGCATTTTCTATTCCAGTTTTCTTACATATGTTTTCGAACAAGAAAGAATGTAATGTTTAAGGTGATAAAGAATTTCCACTGTCTTTTTTTGATATCCCATATTAACCAACCTGGTAGTAAAAACTGAGGAAGAACTGTTCATTTTAATGCAGTGGGCTTTCTTTTTCTTCTTTGTTGCTTGTTTTATTTCTTAAATAGCTCCAGAATCTGAGCAGGAAAGAGAATCTTTGTAGGATACAGCAGCTTTTTCAGGTATACAGTGATTATTTTATTTTTTAATTAAAATTTCTTATTGAACAAAAGATTAAAAAACATAGCAAAGGCATTTTTGTTTTCAAACTGTTCTGTCTTTATCCAGATTTACCTTGGCCTTTTAATAGGAAAAGACCGTAAATTCAATTGTTGTTTATATTTGTTTTTGGTCTTCATCTGAGGCTCAGTTTACTAATAAAAATGTTTCCTGTTCTTCTTATTGTTGCAAGATCAGGGCAGTAATGAATATCAACTGTATCGTTTTCACTTGTTGCCTTAGAGTTTTGCCAAGGAGAGCCCTCCAGGGACAGTAGCTTCCTTTTAAATCTGGTTTCATTTGTTTTGTAAGAATGAGCTGTAAGAAGCAACTGAATCCAGCCAGCACTTATTGAGCACCTGCTGTATGGAAGCTGGATCCTTTGTTAAGTGATGCCTGAGCCTGCACAGAAAGAGAACTTCACTTTTGTCCTTGGGGCATTTTTGTATAATCGTGCATGAAACAAAGTTTCTGGAAAATTCAGATCTTTTTCAGACTCAGCATAGGGTACACAGTTCTCAAATAACATTTTAAAGGCCCTTTAAAAACATTTCTGTAGACTTAAGACAGGAAGCAAATCACTGTTGTTGATATTCTGAAGGCCTGTGCAGCACCGCTTGCCTTATTAATACGTTCCCTCCTATTGCATTGTTGCTGGCAGGCTGTGGCATCCATGAGACAGTCACCCATCTCGATCAGCTGCACTGCCTTGTTTATAACATTGGTTATGACAATTGTGATTAAAAATGGACAGTGTCGTAGTTACCATTTGCCAAAACTTTAGTAGGAGTTACAGGTGTGTACATGAATGTTTCACAGCACGTTTTGAGTTGTAAGGAAGATGGGACTTACTTGGTTTACATTTTTTGGATTTACACATTGCTTAGTTAGCTTTCTGGAAATCTTTAGAGAACTTTCATAATTGTAAGGCCTTATTTAATTTAAAATACTTGACTGCTTTTAAAAGTGTGAGGGGCTAAGAGATTGAGGAGGCAATTAAATCTTGAAATGTTTTTTAATTGTAAAATGTCCAAGCCATGTTTCTCTCTGGGTTGTGATTTTTTTCGATTTGTTTTCAAAACTCACTTAAAAATCAACCCTAGTTCATAGAAGAGGTATTTGTGCCCACAGGCCAACTTGCTTTGAACTGCTGTTCTTAGCCAACTTATGACAGGTGCTATCTGAGTCCAAGAGATGCATGCCTCTCAATTGTACTAAATATATAATAGTTGCACACGTGCTTGGGATATAGTTTCTTGATTTCTCTGTCTGAGATGTTCCAAAGGAAAATTCTGAACACTTTAAAGACAAGTTGAATTATGAATGAAGCACTCTGACTTCTCCTTGAAAATGGTGTTTGGCATCCGATTATCAAGAGGAACTTTTCCAGTTATCTGTAAAGAAATGATTTGGCTTAAACTAAGGTGGCAGGGGGGTGGGGTGGGTGGGTGGAGTGGGGAACAACAGTCCCAATGTTTTTGCACATTGAGACTTGTTGACATTTGGGGAGGATTTTCAGTATTTGGAAAGATTAAAACTTTGAAATAAGTACCACCCTGATACCAACCCCCAAGGATCTGGAAAGAACTGATTTCTTCTGAGGAAGGGGCATACATTTTGTGTAAAACGGTTGGTAAACAGAAGATCTTTAAAAACAAGTTAGGTTGTTATCTCGATAGATGCACATTCCCTGGGCATGGTGAAGTTCGTTTCTTTTGATAAATTGTTTTGGTTATGTTCGACTCAAAATATTAACAGTGTCTTTGATTTTGAGACTTTTGAAGATTGAAGACTAAATTGTTTTCTATTTTTTTTCCCATTTTTAAATCATCAGTTTTACTCATGTTGTAAAATCCCAAATAATATGTTTAGAAGACTTCTCTCCTTTTTCCACTTATGCCAGCTTCACTTAGGGCTTATGAAATTGATTAATTTCAAAATCTGAAGGGAATATTGATATTTCTTTACTTGAATTAAATGGTTTTTTCTCTTTCCTCTTTTCCTCAATAAATACATGTTGAGTACTTATTGGACTCAATTCTTTAAGTTTAAAAATTTGTTCTGATATCATAAACTATTCTACATATGATTTTAAATATATGAGTCAAAACACAGAAGTTACTTGCTATGTTTGTTTAAAACACTAAAACAAACTAGTAAATGAGGCTTTCATTTTTCTTTCTTTTTTCTGCCCTGGACTAGAAGAATTTTTAAACTTATAGGTTGCTATTCAGATTTTACTGGAACACAGCAGAAAGTTTCTTTTATGATGAGGGATGAATGCCTATGATTGCAATAACTTTTACCGTGTATTGTTGCTACTATTTGTGATGGGGAAAGGTAGGTAGGGATGCAGGGACTGCCTTTATTCTCATATTGGTCCTCTCCTTGGTTAGTACTGGTGATGGCTACTTGGCCAGTTGCTGGGGATGCGTCCATGGAGCTGAGTGTCCCATGTATGATTGCTGATGGTTTCTTATTTGAAATAGATTGGAGGCTAGCCACATAGGGAAAATGCATGCATAAGACAGGTACCACCAAATGCTGCAGAGATAGCTATACCTGCTTTAAATTGTTCACATTGTGATAGTCTGGAAGCCTTAAAAATTTGTTTTTTAATTTAAGCATTTATATTTTAAAGAGGAAGTATTCTATTCTTGAGGAAGTATTCTATTCCTAGTCCAGAAAGTTCTTGGGGGAGGGAGGTTTGAAAGTTTATTTTTTATATCACTCTTTAGCCTCTTAGTTCCCTTAACAAGACAAGCATCTACTTTAGTAATAGTTATATAATAAAAAATGCCACTTGTTCAGAATTGTGTGTGTGTATTTCCATCCATTCATCCGAGTTCTGACAGTTTCAAGTACATTATTGTTGCTGTTTTGTATACTTTTGTATGGCTACTTTTTTTTTTTTTTTTAAACCTATCACGAGCTTTCTTTAAACTGGCTTCGGAATTATTTGTCAGGTTGGTAATTCAGGTGTATGCATACTGCTTTCTAAATTACTCTTGACGTGAGAGAACAAGTATATGTTGACAGTCTTAAAGCATAAATGTTTTATAGAGCAGAACTTTAAAACATCCTTAGATGTTTTGGATGCCTACTTTCAGCTTATCCTCTCATATAAAATACAGTCAGTGGTTTGTCTCTATAAAATTGATTATTGGAAATACATGTTAGACTAAGTACGTGAGACAGTACCAATTTGAGTTAGGCAAATTTTAGTTAATAACACTTTAAGGGAGAAAAGTCTGATGATGATTAGGGAGAGATGAGTTTATAACAATTTTTCTGAAATTGGAAGCATACTAGTGACCTTTAATAACCTCCTGGAGAAAAGTAGTAAGCATAGAAAGAAAGCCCAGGTGAGAGGTCCATGATCTACCTTCCTCTATCAGCTGGCAATAGTTTTAAGTCATCAGCTATTAATTATATTTAGGTTGCAAAACCCTCAGCAGTTGTGCTCAGATTATCAGTGTCATCCTGTGTTTATTCTCCCCACCTAATTTTCTGGGGTCTCACAGTAGTGGGGTAATACCTACCAATAGCTCACAGACTCCGAATTTGAAAGAGGAACACATTGTCATGAAAACAAATGAACAAAGAGACCAGCGACAGAGGAAGATCTGCTGTTCAGCTTCTGTAGTTCTGTTGTCTGATTTCTGTGGATAATGAGTTCATGGCACATGTGAGGTCACAGCATGGTATAGTTTAATCACAGGAAATTCTTTTGTATTGCTGCTTTACTTTGTCGAGCGATATATTTGGGATTTTCTGTCTAACATTACCTCAGTAAGAATTTCAACAACAAATGTTGGATCAGGATGGAATTCCTAGTTAAATTTCAGTTCATCAGCCCTTTTCTGGGGAGACTCATTCATTGAATGTTTCCTTTCTACCTCACTGAGTCACTTGAAATTGTTCAGATTTGTGCATTTCTGGCTCCACCCTGGTCCAGTCCAGACCTGCATGGACTCTTAGAGGAGATGCTTGGTTGGCCTCTGGGCCGGTCACTCTGACTCCTGCGCCCTCCCTCTGCTTTGATGGACTTGCCAGCCCCAGATACTCAGCATGTGCTGCATCATGGTCCAGGAATCAGGTCCAAGGGCCCCCATCTTGGGCTGTAATCCGTCCTACTGAGACTTTGCTGTAGGGATCCCGTGTGAATTCCCAGCACTCTCCAGCAATGGGCTCTAGCTGTGCGGTAAGTAAGCCCATTCCTGTCTCCATGGTTTTGCTCCTGCTGTGTTCATGGCTTGGCATGTTTTTCCTCTTTACTGCTCCCTGTCCCCTCCCCCCTCCAAACTGAATAGTGGAAAGTGCTACTCTAGAGCACAGCAAGGTCACCTGGTTCTAGTTTCTCCTTCGCTGCCAATTAGTTCCCAGGCCCTGAACAAGTTAACTTTTCTGAGTCTCAACAGAAATGTAGAGACTTGAAATAATTGGGGGAGAGTTTTCTCCTTTTCTCATTAAACAACAAAATAAAACCATCTTCTAATATATTTAAAAAATTAAGGTCAGAAAAATTGGGGGAAGAGGAATATTTTTTCATTTAAAAAAACTCTAGGTTTCAGATCTGTGAAATAGGGACAATACTGTAACTGTCTAAAGATGGGACACTAAGTCAGTTAATTCCTGTCCCTCAAATACCTTCCTGTGGTTATAGTACATCTGAGATCCCATCCTTTAATTTCTAACTCAGATTCCTTCTCCTTCCTGAAGCTTTTCTTGATTACCCTCATTTCTATAGACCTGACTTCCCCCTTATTCCTTTTGATGTCATACCCCCTGCTGTGCCGGTAAACAGTGATTTGTTTTGTCTGGTACCTGAGCTGTTGTCATTTTATGAGGCTGTAGAGAGCAGGGCAGCCAAAGGGCTTGGGTTTGAATCTCAGCTGCTCAATAGCTAAGGTCTCAAGCAAATTGTTTAATCTTCCTATGCCTCAGTTCCCTCATCTGCAATACTATAGTTTATTTTTAAATTAATTAATTAATTTATTTTTGGCTGCGTTGGGTCTTGTTGCTGCGTGCGGGCTTCTCACTGTGGTGGCTTCTCTTGTGGCGGAGCACGGGCTCTAGACACATGGGCTTCAGTAGTTGTGGCTCGCACGCTCTAGAGCACAGGCTCAGTAGTTGTGGCACACAAGCCCAGTTGCTCCACGGTATGTAGGATCCTCCCGGACCAGGGATCAAACCCGTGTCCCCTGCACTGGCAGGCAGATTCTCAACCACTGCGCCACCAGGGAAGCTCTGTAATATTATAATTTTAATAGAACCTATTCCAGACATTTATTCATAAAAACGAAGTGAACTGATACATATGTCAAGTGCTTAGAACAGAGGCTGGCATATACTGAGCCCTCAGACTTTAGCTTGCTACTGCTCATGACATGACATCCTTGAACAGAGATGTTATTTGGGTAGTGCTAGAAATATAGGACGCACTTGACATTTGACTGCCATTGTCAGAGCCTGGCACATAGTAGGTGCTCAATAAATGTTCTGTAATAAAGCTTTATTTTGCTAAGGTGCTTATTAACAGGATTGCAATTTGCTTGTTAAACACAGTTGTGTGATTTTACCTTTTTTCAGTAAACAGTGGCCAGTGCCTGCCGTGCAGCATCCATTTCAGAGATCTGTTTATTATGCTTTCTCTCTTAATTCTTTCATTTGTCAATTTTTGCTGGTGCCCAAGAAGTGTCCAGTGTGCACTTTGCCCACCTCACTAATGCATAGGCGCCATCTAGTGGCCAGAAAGGAAATTTAGCCTCTTGGGTCCTGAATTAACAGTGCCCTATGGATGAAGATAGCAATTACCCCACTGCCCTTCTTAGATTTTGCTGTTTGGCTTGGTTCCTGGGAATCCGGTTTGCAGGAAAATGTGGAGACTGCAGGCTTCTGTAGGAACCGTTGGGATATGGTTTTGAATTAAGATTGTTCTACTGCAACAGTGAGCTAGCATGAGAGAATTAGGGTCTTCCTAAGTGATGTAAGCAACTTTGGCAAAGTTGTTATATCTAGTGTGCCTTTTACAATTTGGGATTTAAGATGTTTTTACAGGACTTTAGAAAATGACAACTTCTAAAATACTTCTTTTGAGGTTAGAGATTTAAAAAACCTATTGATTCATTTTTAAAAATAAGGAAGATTTACTTCCCATTGTTCTACTTAAAATATGTGGTAAAACTTTAATTATTATTCTTAAATGTGTGCCCTTGGGCAGTTTTTATGTAGTTCAGGTGTTTACCAGCCAGAAATCCTAATAGAGAATAGTAACAAACACTGTTATTGCTGGCGTTGGGTCTCACATTGGTTGTATTTTGTTAGATATTTTTCTATATTTGGCTTCATACTTCTTGGGTATTTTCAGAATCCACTTTCTCACTTCCTTAGTTGAGGCTACACTAAGTTAGTGTATAGGTAGTTCTTCAGTTTTATATTTTGAAAGTTTTAGACTGGTTTCTCCGTGATTGCTTTTTATTATTCTTAATTTGGAAGTCATTGGTTTGGCTGTCTGATAGAGGACTGCAACCTGCCATCATCTAAGACATTTTGAACAGCAGCTCCGGCTGTTTCTGAAACAGGCTGTACCCATTCAAGTCTCTCTGCCTTGGCAGGTGGGAGCCTCTCTGCTTGGAACAACTATATTACCAATTTGCCCTCTGGCAAACTCTTTTCAGAATTAGCTACAGTTCCCCCTCTCTGGTGGCCTTGATCCTGCATGCTGGTTGGCCTCACAGCTCTCTCCTTATACCCCTATTAGTGCATCACCCCCAAATTGTTTTATCCCACTGGTCGGGGAAGGGAATGGTACCTTGGTCATCCTTGAATTCCCGGGACGCGGCCCAGTGCCTGGCACATAGGAAGACCTCAAGAAACAGAAGACTTCTTAAAAGGACAAACTCCGTCCCTCTCCCCACTCCCCCATTCACTTTGAAGCACTCTTTACAACACTATTTACAACAAATTTATTTTCATTTTGTCATGATCACTCTGCCAGGTGAAACATTTTATCAGGCCAGTCACTACTACATAGAACTTGAAAGCAATCTTTAAAATCATTGTTTCATCAGGCTTTTTGTACACTGAGGTGAATAAAAATCTTAGAACCCCTGGAAAGGTCACTTGTGATTCTAGCCCTGTGTCAAGGCTGCCTCATCCCTCTGGAGGGAAGCCTTGTTCCAGAAGTTCCCTATAGGTAGGGTTTAATGAATCACTCATCAGCACCAATTTTGTCCGTGGCAGGCTTCAAACTATGTGGAGCTGGGCTCCTGATTGGAGGCAAGCAGTCGGGCTGGGCTCTGCTGTGTGGTGTGCCTGGCTTGGCCTGATGCAGGGGAGCAGGGGGGAGCCTCAGGGGGTCCGGTGGGCACTGCCTCCTCCGCAGCTGCTGACCACTCACACTCTTCCCTCTGAATGACAGGGACCCTCTAGGCTGTTTCTTATGGCTTTTCTAGTCCTCAGATCCTGAGACAATGTAGAGAGAGATGGAGTTCTTAGGAAGGTCTAGTTGGAAGCAGCAGCATCACTGTGAGCAGACATTTGCTTCTGTTTCTTGCATTGTTTTCTTGCTGAGGCCAGTAGACTTTTGCAGTGGATCCTGGCAGGACAGTAGCTAATCTTAAAGACCTCTGTCACTTAAGTGCTCCCTCTTCTTTAGGGCTCTGGATAAGGCCTTTGACGGCCTCATCGTAGGGCCATTGGAGGTGAAGCCTGCTCCCTGCACACCACCCCTCCCCCGGAAGTTTACTTGTCTAGGATGGTGTGACAAGGACTCCTGAACATAATTAACACCTAAGAGATTATCGTTAAAAGCGTCATACCCCTGAGGAGACTCGTAAGACGGGATATTTCTTATAGAAAATGTAAACATAATCATTTGAACCTGGCACATTAATTTCAAGCATAGATTGTAAGAGAGTTTTGTAAAACCTCCGTGCGAATGTTGAACAGAGTGGATGTGAACTCACCAGGGCAAGCCAGCACAGTGCCTGCCTTTCATCTGTCCGTGTCATGGGGCTGCCTATGCGCAGCGCTGCCTGCCTTTGAAGCCCCCGTCCCCGCACGTACCCCTCTACCTCCCTTTCTCAGGTGTAGGCAGGTATTGGAGCAGGAGTTCCAGGCCTCAGTGTCCCCATCTGTAGTTTGGGATGATGCGAGGATTAGCAATACTGTATCTCAGGTGCTCAGCAGAACCAGCTTGTAGAAAGCATCCAACAGATGCATGTTTTTGTCTGTCTTTTCTCCACATGCTGTGGTGGCCCTGCCGACCTTTCCCCAGGGCTCCAGGCTCCGGCCTTCCCCACATGCTAACCACTGGAGGATTGACCTCCTTTCCTATATCTACAGTGAAGTTTTGAACTCATGAAGTGTGTGGGCTGCAGGGGTGGGGACGTCGAGCTGCTGAAGAGCACGAGAGGCTGTAGGGGGACGTCTGACTTCAGTGCTCCTTGAATGTATTGGCTCTCAGGGTCCCAGGGGCAAGGCTCCTGGTGGGGCAGGGCCCGTGGAGGTGGGGAGGGCAGGACAGCCAAGCGCTCTGGGAGGGGACTCAGCCTTTTGAGCGTCAGCGTGTTCCCTGGGAGACAGTGTGCAAGGGAGGCCTCTCTGGCCTCTTGATGGGGTCCCTGGCATGAACCGGCGAAGGTGTAGGTGAGGGAGGCCCAGGAGGAGGCGGCTCACACAGCAGAGCCCTTCAGAAACAGCTGCCCCGGACTTTAGAAGTGCACACATACATACACCTCATCTTTGTTGGGGGCATCAGGGGTACCTGGTAAGGGTGAGGACCAAGCTGAAACTGGGGGAGCCAACATGGCCTCCAGACTTACTCCTCTCCTCTAAAAATAAAAGTGAAACCTCTTCAGGTGAGCTTGTGCGTTCATTGCCGTATGCTGCTTTCCAGCTTTCCAAGGGAACGCAGTCGAGTGATGACCCTGGTTCCCCTCCGAGCTAGGTCGTGGGCCCGGCTGGCCGTGGCCTTGGCCTGCTGCGATTGGGGTAGGCAGGGCCTGGCCCCCTGCAGTGCTGGCAGACCTCGCAGGGCCGTTTCCAGGCCTCACCGCACCACCCGGAGCAGTGAGGAATGATTTGTTTGAAAGGGGATGCCAGCTCTGTGTCCAGGTCTGGGCTTTGCTACTGGTGCTTTTTAACGCGTATTGATCTATGCTTTTAACTCGACCAGGCACGTTGTAGTTCTCCTGAGAAGCAGTTGCTGGTCCTTAGCTGGGGGTTGGTGCTGGAAGATTCCTGCTGCCTGTTCTGCAGCTGTTTTCACTGGACAAATAACCTTAAAAACACGCCAGTTTCAGAGGCTTCCTGAAGGGCCTGGGGACTCTGGTGCTACTTTCCTGCTATCAGCATAGTGAATTCTGAATTTTAAATCTCTTTTCACCTGTTGGAGCAAGCAGAGCCTAAGCATCTCAGAGTGTCTGTTTTCCTCAGTTGGAAAGCAGGCCTTCTGCTGTGCCACAGACTGCTTTTCTCCCCGGTCATGTTTGATGGTCCAGATTCCCTTTAGAGATTTGAGTTAGAGCCTGGAGTCTCTCAAAATGAGAAGTCTACTGATGGGCTGTTCCTGGGACACCTTGTTTTCCTTCTCTGCCCCGGTTTTCTCATCTGTAAAATGGGAGTTGATAATGGCACCCATTTCAGAGGACAAGACTAAGTATTTCATGAGCAAATACGCATGCATTCCTTTGAATGTATGACATTCCTGTCATCTGCACTAGGGGTTAGCTCTTCTTATTTTTGCTAAGGATGGAGGAAATACACATGAAAAGTTGTCTATTTCCTTAAAGAATAATTGGTACCCTCCTGGTGTGTATGGATGCTGATGTACTGCTTTTAGCATCATTTGCCTTCTCTGACCTTTACATTAAGACTTGAGCTTCATTTTGCTTAGAGGAGTTTCACGAGTGCTTGGTCCAGCCTTCGTCTTTGGGGATGGAAGACACTTCCCTCCCTTCTGTTCCTCTCTCTTCCTGTTATCCCTTCTGCCTCCGGGGAAGGGTGTGAAACATTCTCCTCCAGGAGAGGCAGTTATTTGAATCCCAAGAAAGCCCAGGTGTCAGCACTACAGGACAGAAATGAGTCATTCCCACAATAGTGTGAAGCGTGTACAGCCCTGCACTCTCTTCCTTCCTCAGGAATAGCTCAGGTAATTAGGGGGTCAGGCAGCCTTCTGGGGAAGAAGCAGATCTGCATGAGAAATGAGGGTGGGAGTCATAGCCCCTGCCCAAATTTAGGACACAGGATCTGAAACACATGAATCTACTTATCCAGAAAAACTAATTAAAATATTTAAAATTGAGAGTGTGGAAAAATTGAGAACCTGTGGCCCTTGTAGGTCAAGGGCTGTTTGCAGGAATGGGAGTCCCAGAGCCTGGGTCCCCGGCTGCCAGAGAAGGTCTCAGCGAGGGGGTGGGAAGCCAGCCACAGAAATGGTGCCTGGTTAGTAAATGCTTTACTGGAGAGCTTCCCCTAGGACAGAGAGAAGGAATTGCCCTCTTACTCTGCTCTCTTGGGTTGAACGGGGTCTCTGCTTATCAGAATGGGGATCCAGGTTTAGTCCTGCTTCAAGAGCTTGTTAGGTGGGGTTGGGTGGTCTCACTAGGGGGCCATAACCTTTGGTGGTGTTTCTAAGAGACATGTGTCTTGAATCCAAACCACTTACTCAACGAACTTGATGAAACAACTCACAGTAAGAGATGGTGCTTTTCTTAGGGGGAGGAGTTAATTCCTTTGGTTTAAAACTTATTTCTTGAGGCCAATAAGCACATGAAAAGATGCTCCACATCACTAGTCATTAGGGAAATGCAGATCAAAATGACGAAGAGATACCAGTTCACACCCATGAGGATGGCAATTATCAAAAAATTGAAAACAACAACTGTTGGCAAGGATGTGAAGAAATTGTAGCCCTTGTGCATCGCTGGTGGGAAAGTAAATTGTGCAGTCACTGTGGAAAAGTGTGGTGGTCCCTTGAAAAATTAAACATAGAATTGCAGTCTGATCCAGCAGTCCTATGTTAGTATATACCCAAAAGAATTGACAGCAGGGAGTCAGAGATATTTTGCACACCTATGTTCATAGCAGCAAATAATTGTTTGCAATAGCCAAAAGGTGGAAGCAACCCAAGTGTCCATCAATGGATGAATGGTTAAACAAAATGTGACCCATACAAGCAATGAAATATTATGCAGCCTTAAAAAGGAAAGAGGTTCTGACACATGCTGCAACAGGGATGAACCTTGAGGACATCATGTTAAGTGAAATAAGCCAGACACAAATAAACAAATACCATATGATTCCACTTATATGAGGTACCTAGAGCTGTCACATTTACAGTGACAGAAAGTAGAATGGTGGGTACCAGGGGCTGGGGGAGGGGGGAGGATGGGGAGTTAGTGTCTGATGGGTTTGGAGGTTCAGTTTCTCAAGATGGAAAGTGTTCTGTGGATGGATGGTGGCGATGGTTGTGCAACAGCGTGAATGTGTTTAATGACACTGAACTGTGCACTTAAATATGGATAAAGTGGTACTTTTTTTTAATTTTATTTTTTATTTTTTGCGGTACATGGGCCTCTCACTGCTGTGGCCTCTCCTGTTGCGGAGCACAGGCTCTGGACTTGCAGGCTCATCGGCCATGGCTCACGGGCCCAGCCGCTCCGCAGCATGTGGGATCCTCCCGGACTGGGGCACGAACCCGTGTCCCCTGCATTGGCAGGCAGACTCTCAACCACTGCGCCATTTTATGTTGTGTTTATTTTACCAAAATTTCAAAAAATCTTATTTCTTGATTGGTTCGACTATGAGTATATGCCATGTGGGAGAGTGGGGGAGACAGACTGAAGAAGGCCAACCCCTGCCCGTGGTGGCCACGGTGGAGAAGGCAAGCCAAGGGTGTCACAGGTGCCATGGGAGCACAGCGGAGGGTGTGTGAGGTCAAGGGAGGCCTCACCAGCAAATGTAGATTTGAGCTGAGTCACCAGGGATGGGTTCGTTTTCCATAATGAGAGAGTGTCACAGATCATGTTTTCCTTTCAGGGAAAGCAAGTCAGGAGTCAGACTCTCATGCCATCGACTCACAAATGAAATTTATTACTAATCAGCCATGTGACGTGTAATTGCTTTTTCATTTTCTTATTTTTCCAGACGAGAGATTTGTTTAGATATTTGGTTTCCTCACTGATTAGACTGGAAGTTTTTCATTTGCTTTGACAACTCAATTTCTTCCTGCACACTGTCTCCCCCACGGCATAGGGAGCCCTGAAGGAAAGGGCTTGACCTCTGCGAGCAAGAATGGGAGCATCTCCGAAGTAGAAAAGAGCCAGTGCCTTCCTGTACAGAAGAGAAAATGGAGGCCCCAAGGGGTGTGTTGCTTGAGGGCACAGGGCATGTGCTGCATGTCCAAGGCCAGGCCCGCCTGCCCACCATTCCAGCAGATGCTCTCTGGGCCTGGTTCTTTGTCCTAAGTTGTCACCCTCTAGTTTAACCAGGAGTCAGGGCTCAGGCCTGGACCTGCTGGATTCCAACAAGACCGGGAGGTAGGCAAGCCTGTTTGGCGGTGAAAGGACTTTTCTCCACCCTGCTCAGTTGAGCAGTCTCTAGGTGTGGGCCCTGTGGGAGGAATCTCACTGCTGGCAGCTTAGCCGGGTTTGGAAGTTGGACTGGTATTTTCCCTGCATCTTGGAAGCAAGCCCGAGGGACCACTCTTGTCTTCCCCTGGGCGGGAGGTATTGTCACGTGACAAGAGGGTGGTGCACCCCTTTCCCAAGTTGGTGATGTGGTCTTATGGAGCTGGAGGGATGTCTGCATTGGCTCAGGCTTTTATGACAAATTACCATAGACTGGGGCGTTAAACAACAGACATTTTATTTCCCACGGTTTTGGAGGCTGGAAGTCCAACATCAAGGTGCTGGCAGATCGAGTGTCTGATGAGGGCCTACTTACTGGTTTGCAGATGGCCGTCTTCACGTGGTATCTTCATGTGGTGGAGAGAGAGGGAGGGAGAGAGCGCATGCTCTGGTTTCTTCTTTTAAGGACACTCATCCCACCAAGGGGCCCCACCCTCATGACCTCGTTAAACCTAATGACCCTCAAGGCCCCACATCCTAATACCATCCCACTGGGGGTTAGGGCTTCAGCATATGAATTTTCAGGGGACACAAACATGCATCCCATAATGATGGAATAATACATATATTACATTATATTATTATAATATAATACATAAATATATTTGTTCTTGGCCAGTTTTGAGAGTTGGTTACAGGTTAGGTTTGAAAAACTAAGTGAAATTCAGTACCTAAAAGTATATACTTTCAAGATGGCACTAAGCACATTTGCCCTCTGATGCTCCGGCCAAATGCTTAAAATGTATAGTTTGTCTTCTGGGCACCTGATTGCTTCTCTTAAAGTGAATGCTTCTTGAGAGGAATACGGTTATTGGGAAATCTCACATGACCCCATTTCTGCCATTTTTGGACAAAGAAGTTGCTGCCTTTAAACTCTGCAGTAGCTCCTGGGGGGAATTGTACTCCAGGACAGCTTAACTTTGAGTTTTTGAAAGCTGGGTTCCTTGGTGAGCACTCATCTTTCAAATGCATGGAATGCAGTTCAGAGGCACTCATCTTAACTTCCTCAGGGTCTATTTTGTAAACCTGACTCCAGCATGGTGGGGAGGGGTTGATGCGGGCTGTGCTGAGGACAGTCCTGCCTCTGGCCCACTTGGGAGTCTGAGCGGTACTTCCTCTCAGCACATCCAGAAGGCTGGATGACTGGGGAGGTGACTGTTAATTGTTTATAAGCATGAACTGTTTACAAGTCATACTTGCTATTTTCAATCTGACATTGCTATTATGTTGTTTTGTTTCTGTTCACAGCTGAGTTTTAAGCTGGGTAGGATTTAAGGATGAGTCACTCCCATGACGGTGAAATCAGTATCGATCAAGCCTTCCCATTACCTTCCCATTAATCCTGTGAGCAGTTTAGAGACGGATGAGACCGTCTTAAGACTTCTGCTAGGAGGATCTCCTGCGTGCAGGTTGCTGCCTGCGGGTTGGGCTTCCTTAGGACTCGGTTAACCCCTTTAATTTGCTGATCTGAAACCTGCAGGAGACGTTTACCATGCTTCTTGGATCCTCCGCTGCCTGAAAATGGGGCGTGCTTAAGTGAAGGGGATAGAAGCCCATGTGAGGTTTTCTCCCCCGTCCCGAACTCCACCCTGACCACCCGTTTGAATGTTCAGTGAGCGTGTGCCAGTTACTTGTGGGGAATTTATGATCCTTTTCTTGCCGCCCTGGGCTCCTACTTGAAGGCCGATTTGCCACCTTTTTCTTGTCTCGATCAGAAAGTTGCCCTGAGGGTCATGTGTGCGTGGCAGCTGTGGATTCTTATGGATGAAAGGACAGAGAAAGGTCCAGGGTTAGATGTATGGGCAGAGGGGTGGGAGCAGGACAGCAGCAGGACCACAGAGATCAGCCTTTTCTCGGCCCTGGGAATTCAGGCCCCGACTCCCACGAGGGCAGTGGCCGAAGAGCTCACACCCACCTTCCCTCCGTCCTCTCAGCAGCCCTGCCAGGTAGGTGTGGAAGCCGAAGGCTGCCTGCGCTGGGCCGTGCAGCTGGCTTGGTGTCCCACCTTCGAGGCCTGAGCCTGGTCCCAGAGGCTGACCAAGCTGCATGGGGCCTGGAGGGTGATCTGGCTCCTGGAGGGGCAGTGGGTCTTTCTCTCTGATGCCAGGCCCACCCCGGGCGCCTGTGAGAGCAGGGGCTGAGGGCATCACTTGGATGTGGCTACAGTGAGCAGCAGAGTGGAAGGGTTTGGAGATGCTTTTACTGCAGAGCTGAGGAGGCGAACAGGTCGATCAGGGGCCTAAGGGATGTTGAGCTGAGCTCGATAGAGAGAATCTGGTTTTGTAGGAGTTGAAGAGAGACAAATTGGAGTGTCTGGATGTTCAGGGACCTGCCAGTGGTAGGAAGGTGTCACAGATGCAGCTCCAGCCTTAAAAAGAGCTTACTGTGCGGCTGAGAAGATCCGGCGTACACAGCTGCTGGGAGAGGCCTGGGCACTGCAATGAATGAGAACAGGGTGAGCAGAGTGGGAAAGGGTGGTGGAAATTGAGGGGGAGATCCTGAGGCTCCCTGGAAGAGGTGCTTGGAGGACCAGGATTTCACTAGGCATGGGGTGAGCTGAGGTTAGGACCTTAACAGCGTGCGGTGGGGCTTGAAGAAAAGGCTGGAGAGGAGGGTTTGTGGAGGTGGTAGTGGAGGATGAGGCTGGAGGCAGATTGGGAATGGTTTTGGGGGTCCTCAGAGGCCAGCCACGTTGAGGGATGTGGGTGAGTCTCGAGGGCAAAAATAGTTCATTAAAGACTGGTTCTCGGGCTTCCCTGGTGGCGCAGTGGTTGAGAATCTGCCTGCCAATGAAGGGGACATGGGTTCGAGCCCTGGTCTGGGAGGATCCCACAAGCCGCGGACCAGCTAGTTCCGTGAGCCACAGCTACTGAGCCTGTGCGTCTGGAGCTTGTGCTCCGCAATGAGAGGCCGCGATAGTGAGAGGCCCGCGCACTGCGATGAAGAGTGGCCCCCGCTTGCCCCAACTAGAGAAAGCCCTTGCACAGAAACGAAGACCCAACACAGCAAAAATAAATAAATTAATTAATGAACTCCTACCCCCAACATCTTCTTTTAAAAAAAATTAAAAAGGGCCTCCCTGGTGGCACAGCGGTTGAGAGTCCGTCTGCTGATGCAGGGGACGTGGGTTTGTGCCCTGGTCCGGGAGGATCCCACATGCTGCGGAGCGGCTGGGCCCGTGAGCCATGGCCACTGAGCCTGTGCGTCCGGAGCCCGTGCTCCGCAACGGGAGAGGCCACAACAGTGAGAGGCCCGCGTACCGCAAAAAAAAAAAAAAAAGACTGGTTCTCTTATTCATGTAAGTTAAAGAAACACACTGGAGGCCACTGGTCTTTGTGAAATAACCCAGACCTTTTTTGGGGAGATGGAGGAGGCCAGTCCCTCCTGTATGCGAGCATGCCATCGCATTGTACATTCCGGTGTATTTGCCTGTATTTGATTATGGCAGATTTATTGTGATGCCAGACAAAGGCCTCCCAAATTATCACATCTGATAGGAATAAGTAGAAATGACTTCATTTCCATTCTTTTTTCCTTTGCTTTCCACCCCAGATCAACATTTTTTTATACATGTCATCGCATACAACCTGCTAGTGGAGGTGGTATGTCTGATACCTATAGAAAATAATTGGGAATATTTTCCAGGCCGTGGTAGCTTTCTGGTGTTTGGACTGTGAGGGCTTTGGAATGGAAAGGCATTTCTGATTGAGCTGTCATTACTTTTGGAAGGAGGATGATGGTGCGCTCTTTGCCCTCGATCAGCATGATAAACTCCTATGCAGACGTCTGTTGGGTGTCTTTGCAGAGGAGCGAGCCCTGCACTGTTGCTCGAGCTCCATTTGAAACAGGTGAGGGAGCGATGTCCCCCTCAAATCGGCGTGGCTGAAAGCGTTCATGCAGTTTTGTTGTGTGGGCCTTTGAATTTTACTTAGATTTAGTAGAATCTATCAGGTAGAGTCTTTCCCGAAAACAAAAGTGAGCATCAATATCCATCAATTGTAGTGTGTTTTGAGATGTGAAATATTTAGGGTCCTGAGTCTATTGCAGGTTCCACACTGGGAGGGAACAAGGAGGCTGAAGCATGGGGCCGGCTCTGTCTATGCCCCCCAGGACCTTTCACCCCCTTCTCTTGAGCAACATCTTAAACAAAACCCCATTTGTAGACAGTAAGTCCCCACTGAACCTTTAATTATGGGGGCAAGGTATGTGTGGTGGTAGGGGCATGAAGCCAGAGGTTAGGGGCTTACTCACTGGTTAATTTTCCCTGGCCTTTCTCTCTCAAGTCTCGACTCTTTTAAGATTCAGAAAATAATGCAAAATGCCTGAGATTTCTGAAATTCCTGACCCTGGAGACTTAAGGACATGAAAGAGCCAGGGTTTTCAGGCTGGCCATTTCAGCATCAACCATTTCCCACTTCCTGATTCATAGCTTCCAGGATTTGTAATGTCTGTAGACATTTTTTTCTCTCTCTCTCGTTTAAAAGCAGCCATTGAAAGAAAAAATAAATAGCAAAATCTCCATCCCAGAAGTTCTACTTCCTGTTGTTGTACTATTGAGCTCTGAAAAATAGCTTCACAAGTTTAGGCTCTTGTTTGGGCTATTTCAAAGGAATTCTTGAGATCTTTTTGTTTGGACAGGCAGTATGAAGGTGATAAGTTAAAAGAACTTCAGTTTAATCAGCACAGAAGTGCACAGGCGAAATTTTAGGTTCTTTCTTAGCTTTATGGTGTATGTGTGAATATAACCCAAGCAATAGTGAGTTCTCTAGGGCACACAGACATTTGCAACAATGCCACTTGTTTCCCTTATAATGTTAATGTTTATTTTTGAAAGACTTGTTCAGGTACAAATTACACTTTGTGAATATAAAAGAAGTGGGAATATTTATAATTCCTGCAACAAGGGAGAAAGATCCAAAGTAATCAACAAAATGATGGAATGTCAGGCTTCACATTTTTTTTCCCACCAACACTTTTCATTAAATAAAAGTGCGGATCAGCAAAAGTGTCTCAAGTTCAAATGCTTCCGTGCTACAAATTTTATTCCTTCTATTTGAACGTTCTGATGTAATTTGTGATAAAAGTCAACATTTTGAGAAACAGAAGAACCTTTTCGGCTTTAAGGGAAGATATCTTAGCCACTGAAGTGGTTCTCATTGTGTTAACTAATTCTGGCCCAGAATCATTTCATCTGTGGTGAATGGTTTCCCCCGGCCACCCCCAAATCCAGGGGCCTAAAAAGTTGAAGCAGATATCTACTGATACTTGATCTGGGCTTTCATGAAGATTAATGAAAATGTTTCTGGGTAGAATTCCTAATGTCCAGCTCCCATTGTGTAGCTCAGTACCTGTTCTGTGCAGATGCTGGGCTGTGTTTTCATCTAGGAGCATGTTAAAGTGCTGTTGCCTGCCTTCTCTGGGGTTATGGTAGCATCTGTTTGGAGGGCAGGTGGTTTTACACAATCTGGTTAATTGATATATTGGTGGAACAGCCCATCTTCTGGGGGACTCTTCCTAGAGGTCATAAACAGGAGAGGTGTCTTTCTGTTTTGTCTTTCTTCAACTGCCCATCCAGTGGGGGAATAACAGCTCTCATCTCTAGTTTTTGGGGGCTCTCTTAACAATAAAAATTGGGGAAAAAAGTACTCAATCCCTGGGTATAACTTTTAGTTTTTAGTGATTTTGTTTTTTTAAAGCACAAAGACCTTTGACTCTCTGTAGCCTTACACATCATCTTTGGAAACACCGCGTTTATAACAAAATAGGTGGTAACTGCTGGATTCTCCCACATGAGGTTACGGTTAGACACACCTGCCTCACCTCTGGCTGATGAATAAATCTTTCCAGGGCTTCCCTGGTGGCGCAGTGATTGAGAGTCCGCCTGCCGATGCAGGGGACGCGGGTTCGTGCCCCGGTCCGGGAAGATCCCACATGCCGCGGAGCGGCTGGTCCCGTGAGCCATGGCCGCTGAGCTTGCACGTCCGGAGCCTGTGCTCCGCAACGGGAGAGGCCACAACAGTGAGAGGCCCGTGTACCGCAAAAAAAAAAAAAAAAAAAAAAAAAAATGGTGGTAGAGAGAGCTCTTGGGAGCAGGGTGCTCTGAATTAGCAGATGAAGCAACTGCTTTTTAAAATTGCTGTTCATTCTGTGAAACAGTTGATGTGCAAATACCTAATAAGCAACCCCTCTGTGTCGGGCTCTGCTAATTAGTTTTGAATTTTGCGTGTTTGAGGCCAGCATGTTCTTCTCTCTGGAAATCTAGAGAGCTCCCTTTTCTCCTCATCCAGTGAACTTCCCATTGTCATTGCAGTTTCTCTAAAAAATATTTGTACAACTGTGGAACCATGTTTCTCTTGTCTAGTGAATGCTGTCTTGGGGGCCATAGACAAGTTTAATTGGCAGAATGAGTTGGTGGTGGTCTCTTAATGGTCAAAACGTTAATGCTATCTATAGCAAACCTGTATATTTAAAAGTAATGATAAATTTTCAGCTTTTGGGGGAGAGTGGATTTTAGTCGTGCTTTAAAATAATTACTACAGAATCTAATTCTTGTATTGAGACAGAATTTGTTATCAAATCATAATTACACATGCCAAAAGGACAAAACAGTGATCATGATTGCTTTAACCTAAAATTTTGGAAAGAGAAACTGAAGGCTCCATGAATGCAAGAATTGTGTTCACTGTTGGGTCCATGGTACTTGGCACGTGGTGGGTTTTATGAAATGCAAAGAAACGGAGACCAGAGAGTTCTAAGATCACAACCAAAGCAAAGCTTCCTGCCCTCTTCCACTTACTGCACTCCCGATAGAGCCCATTGCCTCTTGTAGATGAGTCCTGCAGTCGAGAGGGTTCATAATAGCTGTGAGAATTGATTCAACAATCACATGTGCATATGGCAGTACAACCATTTCACATATTTGACCTGTTTAAAGATAATGTGCCACTGTGATGAACAATGAACCTTTAATTAGGGGCAAATATGCCTGCTACCTATGCTACAATTATTACATTTATTGCTTTTTTCCAATTATAATAGTAATAAATGGTTATTAGGGGAAAATCAGAAACTATCATTGGGAAAAAAGGAAAATAAAAATCATCTGTAGTCAATCAGTGTAGAGGTAAACATTGTTAATAGTTTGTTGTTATTTCCTAAGGTCTTTTATTCCCCCTCAACTTATGTGTGTACCTGTATATTTTAAAAACAAAATGGGTGTTCAGTCTACACAGATTTTTATCCTCATTTTCCCCGCTTATCATCACATTGTGAATTTTTGTCTCTTGCATTATATTTTTATCATCTGGAATATGGTCTTTAGTTAAATAATTAAAATTATAATTGTATAATTGATAAATTTAAGCATTTTACAATTTTTGCCATTAAAAATACTGTGATAAAATCATGTGTACTATTGTTCATGTGCTACTCTTATTAGTTCTTTGGGTTAGACTCCTAAAAGTTGAAAGTATGGAATATTAGGACTTCTTTAAGTGTGCATACTTTCGATCCTAGATAAATACTGCCAGATTGCTTTCCAGAAAACTCCTAATTTAAGCTCCCAGCAACAGTACCTGTCACCCATGTTCTTCACCAGTATTGAATGCTAAATTGAGCCTTGCAGTTTTAGCATTTAAAAAATTTAATCTCACTGTTTTAGTTTGTTTCATCCTTTTCTTTTAGTTCTTTAATGCTTCGAGGATTTATTTTGTATTTCAGTAAATTGAGATACCTCCCCCGTTGATTATTCAGTTTTCTGAACATGGTGATGTTTTCTTTTTACCTTCCCTGGATTATCTAATATATTTTGTATTATAGGATCTATTTAAAAACTATCTTTTCCCTCTGATCTGTGTGCTGTTTGTGGTAAAATCGTACTGTCTCACACATGGTAGCTTCATTATATATATTAATATCTTCTAGGAAGAATCTCTACTCAGTGAAATATTTTTGGAGAAGCATTCTTCCACCTGAAGTTTTGCGTGTGTGTGTGTGTGTGTGTGTGTGTGTGTGTGTGTGTGTGTGTGTGGTTTTGTTTTGCAGGTCATCTTCTCCATCACCCTCCTGTAAAAGAAAAAATCCATTGGATTTTGGTTGTGATTGTTAATAAATCAATTAAGGAGAAGATAACATTACCAGATATTTGGACTTCTCAGTCAAGGACATTTCATGGCTCTCTTTATTCAACTTTTATTTATCTATTAAGAAATCATAGAAAGTCATAGAGGTTTATACTTTTCCCTTTGGGTTATTCCTAGGTAATTAACACTCTTTTGTTGCTATTGTGGAAGGAATCTTTATTCCCCTTTATATCTTTTAACTGATTATTGCTTTTGTGTGAGGAAAGCTATGGAATTTTGTATATTTATCTTGTATTTACCCAATTCATTGATTGCTCTTGTTAGTTATAGTTTCTTTCAGTTGATTCTCCTGATTTTTCTATACAGAGAGTCGCTGATGACCAATAAGGATAACTTTGTCTCCAGTTTTTTCAGTACTTTGTTTCAGGTATGTATCATTTAGGAAGATAAATGGCTGCAAATAACAGGAAATCTGCCTGATAAAGGCTTAAGCAGTCAGGACTGCTTTTTTTCCAGTTTAAGAAGTCTAGAGGGAAGCAGTCTGTGGCCACTGCAGTGTGCTCAAAGAGGGCATGGAGGACCACAGTCCAGGCTTCTGTTTCTCCATCCATCACTGTGTCTTTGGTCCTCACGTCACAAGATGGCCCCTGTGCCTCCAAGCATCACATCTGTGTTTCAGGCAGGCAGGAAGAGGAAGGTATAAAGGCAAAGGGCAAAAGGGCAGAATGACTTGCCAGCAAGTCCTGCGTAGCCAACTGTCGCTTCCTCAATGGCCACCCCTGGCTAGAAGGTGGGAGGTGGTTAGTGGGCCTGCTGTGGGGGTGGGGTGGGGGGTGGGTCAATCAAGCAGCATTCACTGGCTGCAGGGTCTTATTGCATTGGCTGGTTCATCTAAATAGTATTAAATGCTGTTTATGGGGATGTTGGCCCTTTTTGGCTTATATTAATGCTAATGTTCCTGGTATTCCTCAATATGTATGATATCTTTTGGTTTAAGAGAGGTTTTCATCATGTTGAAGAATTACCTGTCTAGTTTTCGTGGGTGACTAATTAGGGATGGGTGTTGACTGTCATCAGATGTTGTTTTGGTATCCATTTAGATAGAGATATTGTTGTTGTTATACCCATTAAGGTGATGTGGGAATAGATTACCTGGTAGTCATTCCTCAAATTCCTGGGATAGACTGTTTTTGGTTGTGGTGGGTGACTGTTTAGATTCATAATTTGGTTTGCTTACATTGCATTAAAATTTTTTCATCTCTATATTTAAGTGAGATAACTCTATGGTTCTCTTTGTATGCTGTCTTTTCCTGGTTTTGCTATCAGGATTATGCTAGCTTTGTAAAGTGAATTACCAATGATTACCTTTTTACCTTCTCTGCAACAGTTGATATAGTGGCAATACAGTGTCCTTTGAAGGCTTGAAAGGGCTCACTTGTTAAACAGTTTGGAGGCTGATGCTTTAAAAAATGGATTGTTCTGTGACAACTTAAAAAAATTCTTCCATGGCTATTGGTTTGTTCCAGATTTCTGGTTTTTTTAAAAATCAATTTTGGTAGGTTAAAGATTTCCAACAAATCAGTCTAATCACATTCAAAAATTACAGCTTAGTTGTCTGTAGAATATTCTTTCTGGTGTTATTTCTTCAGTATGTGTTTTCTCATTTCTATTTTTAGTTACTTTTCTCCTTTATTCTTGGTTAGACCTGCCAGTGCTTTCTTTGTTTTGGGGCTCCTTCCCTCCCCCAAAGAACCAGAATTAATTACTTCCTTTAAGCTTTCTTAGTATTTTGCTTATGTTAGGATTTTGTCTCTTTACACATCTACCTTGCTTATCAGGAGCAAAGATCAGGAGCTGCTTGAGGCCAAGCACTCTGTCTCCTTTCTCTGCACTCTATTTCTTACACACGTCTGTCCACCTGGTACATGACACACATCTGCTTGTTTAATTCTTGCTTTGCATCCACCATCGGCTGTTGCTGTTGTTAGAAGGGAGGTTTTCATTGATTGTAATCTGTGCAGTGGAGTTGCATTGACCTTGCAGGCTTTATGGAGAGGAAGATGCTTGCATATTTGGGTTCATCCCACGGGGTAGCTAGCCCCTGGATAAACCTCCAGGTTGATGTAGCATTGTAATTTGCTGGGTAGTTGGGGAACTCCAGAGGGTGGCTTGGATAACCTCCTGTGGTTTCTGGCTGCAGAGATGGGAGCAGAGTTGGGACACCATCAACCTAGGTGATGTTCTATGTGAGGGATGGCCTGGATCCTCTTGGGCTCATGCTCCAGCCTCGGAGCTATTCTTACAGGTGCTGTGACATGCCCTTCACCTCAGTGGAGAATCTTGTCCTATGTAAGTCTGGCTCAGTTTAATTTGAAAATTCGGCTCGTGTCTCTGATTTAGACCTGTATCAAGCCAAGATCCTTGAATTTAGGATTTCTCTGGTGGCATCTTGATTATTATCTGGTACACGTGACCACAAGGAGATTGTCATTATTCAGCATGGGTGAGGTGAGGGAGGATAAATGCTATGATTTCTGTTGGGTCATGTAAAATCGATCTGGAATTTTGATGGAGCCTTTATACTGTTTCTTTTGAGCTGGGTGATTCTCCATGTAGGGTGGAGAGTGATTAGGAAGGAGTTGGCTGCCCTTGAGGATGCTCTCAGTCACAGGATCATCTGGTGGGGGCAGGATTGATGAATGAACGACAGGGTGGATATGTGAGCAACCTGCACCCTGGAAACATGCAAGCGGCCTGCCATTGCCATCTGGTCACACAGAGTATTCAGTGGTGATCTGGTTTGACATGATTTTGAGTAACTTCCGTCTCCAGTTGATACCAGGGATCTTGCATTTACAAAGGTGATCTGAGTTGTTCTCCAGGAAGGGCTGGGAATATTCTAGGAGAAATGTTTGCTGAAGGTATTCTGCTGGGCGAGCTGGTGTTCCATTTAGGGCCCAAGTGGACCAACCTTAACATTGAAAAAGCATGTCTGTGCTCTTGGATTATTTTTTTGTGGGGAAAAGTGTCAAATATAAGAGGAGTCTTTTTCTTTAAATAGTTGATTCAGAAATGTTAGAGGTTTAATTGAAGAACTTGTCTACATTTTTACATTTTCCTTAGGGACATAGAAACTAATATCTTTCTCTGGGTTGCTTTTAAAATTTATATTTAATGGCTTGTTTTGGGGTCTCAGATGCAGTGGACGGTAATACTGAACTTTTCTTGCTGTGCATTTTGCTCCAAGTGGGCTCTTGGGCAGCCCTTCCCTCCCTAGAGTTGATTAACCTCTTGTGTCAGTGACCTCTTTCCCTGCCAGTGCATCTTGTATGCACTACACGGTACTGGGGTGATTGGTTTATTTTTCTCTCCTGTCATTGTTACAGGGGTTCTTTAAAGCAGGGAAAACGTTCTTTATTTCCATAGGGCCTGACAAAGTGCCTGGCACATAGTAGGTGTTCATTAAGACAGGTGGAATTGGATTGGCATTACTAGGTTTTAGAGGATCTGACTAGTTTGACTTCAAAGGGAGATAAAGTGCCTTTTCAAAGGTACAGCTCAGCGATTCCTCAAGTGATCTGGATGTTTACTTTAGGATTCAAAAAGTAAAGTGTTCCGTTTAGTAGTCTAAGTCTTTCACAATCTGATGTTATCCAGTTCTGTTGAATCTCCTCTGTTGTCCCAGATTTGGGGGCCGTTCCTGCTTACAAGGCAGGGAGGTGGCTGGCAAGTCCCCTGGATTCTGCAAAGGGATGTGTCTTCCCTGGGCACTGACCAGCTGGGTTGCAGCTTGTTTATTGCCGTCGGTTTTTAAAGGATGAGGTAGTCTTAGCTCAGCTTAGTTCCATATACAGTAGTTTTGTTTGTTGAGGAAATTGCTGTCTATTGAAGTTTTTAAGATGTCAGGGATATTATGAATTGCAATCAAGTGGGTGTCCTCTTATGTAAGTGCATGTGACAAGCCAATTTCACAAGCACATCTCATCAGTCACAGTTGGATGGTAAGGTTTATTGTTCAAAGTTTTTTGTTGTGTGTGTGTGTGTTTTAAGTAGGGGAGGGAAGCCTCTATGTAGAAACCAAATGGTTTTAGAGGCCAAGAAATGGCACGAAGACATGGGTGTTTAGAAATCTGGACATAATTCCTCATTCCTCTTACTCTCTTCCTTCTTGATCTCTGGGACACTGAGACACCTGTTACTTCAACTCCTTGTTCAAAATATCAAGATGTAATGAAAGGCAAGTGTTGTGACCACCTGGTGGGTATGGATCCCTAGAAGAGCCCTGGAGGCTGATGAAGCCACTCCGAGCAGCATCTTTACCAACTCAGCCTCTGAGCTGAGCCAAGTGCTTTGTTCGTTTGCAAACGGTGCTGCCCATTCCTTAGCCAGTTGTTAAATCACTTTGGATGTGTTGACAGCCTCAAAAAAGTCACAACTTAAGGGCTTCCCTGGTGGCGCAGTGGTTGAGAGTCCGCCTGCCGATGCAGGGGACATGGGTTTGTGCCCCAGTCCGGGAAGATCCCACATGCCGCGGAGCGGCTGGGCCCGTGAGCCATGGCCGCTGAGCCTGTGTGACCAGAGCCTGTGCTCCGCAACGGGAGAGGTCACAACAGTGAGAGGCCCGTGTACGGCAAAAAAAAAAAAAAAAAGGTCACAACTTAAAAGAAAACAAAAAAAGTTCAGGACTTCCCTGGTGGTGCATTGGTTAAGAATCTGCCTGCCAATGCAGGGGACACGGGTTTGAGCCCTGGTCCGGGAAGATCCCACATGCTGCGGAGCAACAAAGCCTGTGTGCCGCAACTACTGGGCTTATGCTTTAGAGCCTGCGAGCCACAACTACTGAGCCTGTGTGCCACAACTACTGAAGCCCACGCACCTAGAGCCTGCGCTCTGTGACAAGAGAAGCCACCGCAATGAGAAGCCCACCCACCACAGCTAGAGAAAGGCCATGCGCAGCAATGCAGACCCAACACAGCCAAAAATAAATAAATTTATATATTAAAAAAACAAAGAACCAAAGTTTTAAAAAAAAAAGTTCAAATTTGAAAAAAATGTAAGGGAATGATCTCCTAGGGAGACAGCCTCTGCCTAAAAAATGAAAGCTTTAAAGACATAAATTCTATGTTATAAACAACTTGTAATTTTGATCGTTTTCAGTTGTGGCTCCAACAACCTCTGTGATAGATCTTAAATATGTTTATCACAGCTGGAAAAATGTTTTATTGTCATCTTTGTTTATCATAATATGCCACCTATCTGGTTGTGTCTTACTGTAGCTCTGCTCCTTTGTTTTATGTTTTTTAATAGAAGGGGTGCAGATGAATGTAAACGATACCTAAGAATTGAAACAGGAAAAAAAAGAAACACAATGTATTCATCCAAAGCTCTTTCCAGGTTATAGCTAGACGTCAGCTGGCAGCCTCCAAGCTGTGGTTTATTGAATAATACTTAATACTTAGCACAGTCCTCAGTGAAGATCTTTTTATGACCTTTTCTGAATGTTTTTACAAACATAACTAAAGCTTATTCAGATGAGGGCAGGGAGCTTTCTTTATTTTCCTTTTTAATAGGAGCAAGTTTGGCCATTGGGATGCTACCGTTTAGTAAATAGAAGGAGAATTGCAGTTGGAGGAGCCCCTCCGTGTGCTGAGAGCGTGCGTGGGCTTTGGTAAATCTGGGCTTTCATTCCACCATTTAGTGACTTATTTGGGGCAAATTATGTAGTGCCCCCCACCCCCACCCCCCCCCCGAGCTTCTAGATGTTTGGGAAACCCTGTGAAGAGTTAGGTCCCACAGTATGCATTCCACATATACATTTTTTCTTCCTCTTCTTTCCTGCATGATTTTTCACAGCCTTGATTTTAGCCCTGCCACTCTGCAGATAACTGGGTGCCATTTGTTAACATAATTTGAAAATTGCAAATTCATTTTAATAATATCTTAGGTCAAGCGTAAAGAGGAAAGTCAGTTTTATGGCCCCAAATCGTACTAGAAAGCTAAATAGAAACCAGTTTTAGATTATTTTAGTTTATCTGTTTCTTTGCCATTCCACCTGATGTATACTGGAGGATCGAATTTCTCTAGATTGAAAATCTGAAGATTGATTGGCTCCTAGCATTTCAGGATTCCATTTAACTTTTAAGCAGGAACTCTTGGCTTTTAAGAATGATGCTGTGTTTGAATTCATGGTTAACCTCACCATGATTTCCGGGAAGTGAATGGAAACTTGGCTGGCAGGCACGTGAGCCCAGCAATGGTGCATGGTGGTCTTTAGACCACCGGGAATTGGCCCTGTGGGTCCTTGCTGAGGCTGCAACTTAAAAGGTCACAGACCCCCAACTTCCTCCTTGAGCTGATTAGTGCAGGGGGTTAAAGAGAACCCAGACCCTTGCTCCTCTGGGGTTTTCCATGCTTGGCTTCCTGCTGGACTCTCCTTCCAGATACCCTCCTGGGCCTCTCCTCCTCTGACCTGCTCTGTGCCTGCCCTTCGGCATCTTCCCAGTGGCCAGGCACAACCTCTTTCCTGGGCCTCCAGGAGCAGCCTTGTCTGGCTCGAACAGTGTCTGTATTTGCAGACTGTCTGCCCGGAGTCTCTCTAAAAATGCCTTTTGAGAGCTGGGCCCCCAGGTGGTGCCTCCAGAAGACTGGAAGATGGGAGAAGACTGTGCAAGAGACCAGCGTGCTCCTGGTGTGCAAATCTGTTCAGGGCTGGCAGTGGGTCCCAGTGGTCAGCAGCTACCCTCTCTTGCACCCCTTGCAGCCTGATCACCAAACCTTGGGGTTGCAGCCTTTTTGCATGGTGGGGCAGCTAGCTACCAGTGTCTAAAACTATTGGGTTGGCCAAAAAGTGCCTTCGGTTTTTAAGTAAAAATAGAAGACACATTTCTCATTTTCACCAAGAACTTTATTGAACAACGTATTCACCCTTTTGTTCCATTACCTTCTGCCATTTTTCAGGCAATTTCATAATTCCATCTTCCCAAAACTTTTTATCTTTTTGAGCAAAAAACTGTTCTGGGTGCCTTTTACAGTCTTCTAGGGAATTGAAATTTTTTCCATTAAGAGAATTTTAGACCTAAATAAATGGAAATCTGAAGGTGCAATGTCTGGTGAGTATGACGGATGAATCAGAACTTCCTAGCCAAACTGTAGCAGTTTTTGCCTGGTCATCAAAGAAACATGCAGTCTTGCATTATTCTTATGGAAGTTTTTGCATTTTCTGTTGACTAATTCTGGACGCCTTTCATCGAGTGCTGCTTTCAGTTGGCCTAATTGGGGGCAGTACTTGTTGGAATTAATCATTTGGTTTTCCAGAAGGAGCTCACAATGGAGGACTCCCTTCCAATCCCACCATATCCACAACATCTCTTTCTTTGGATGAAGACCGGCCTTTGATGTGGTTGTTGGTGGTTCATTTCGCTTGCTTCGTGATCTCTTCCGTTCCACATTGTTGTACAGTATCCACTTTTCGTCACCTGTCACAATTTGTTTTAAAAACGGAACAATTTCAATTACATTTAAGTAGAGAATCCCATGCGGAAATACGGTTAAGAAGGTTTTTTTTCGCTTATGTGGAACCCAAACATCAAAGCGATTAACATAACCAGGCTGGTGCAAATGATTTTCAATGCTTGATTTGGATATTTTGAATATATTGGCTATCTCCTGCGTGGTGTAATGTTGATGGTTCTCAATTAATGTCTTGATTTGATCGCTATCCACTTCAACTGGTCTACCTGACTGTGGAGCAGTGTCCAGCGAGAAATCTCTGGCATGAAACTTCGCAAACCACTTTTGACACGTTCGATCAGTCACAGCACCTTCTCCATACACTGCACAAGTCTTTTCTTGCATTTTGGTTGAGATTTTACCTTTCTTGAAATAATAAAGCATAATATGCCGAAAATGTTGCTTTTTTCCTTCCATCTTCATTATTAAAACGGCTACACAAAAATTCACCGATTTTGATGTCTTTTTTCAAAATGCACGCTAATATGACAGCTGTCACATACAATCTAACAAAATTGTTTTGAATGAAGTTAAAGACAGCTAAGTGCTACTAGAGCCGTCTTACGAAAAAAACCAAACGAACCTTTTGGCCAACACAATAGTTTGAACTTTACTTAGAGCAGTGTCAGGAGCAATTGACGGCACTTTTTTTTCTAATTTTAATTGTATACAAAACACAAAATTACCTACACATAACATAAAATTTATGATCTTAACCATTTTAAAGCATACATTTCATTGACATTAAATATATTCACATTGTTCTGGAACCATCACCACCATCCATCTCCAGAGCTTTTCATCTTCCCACACTGAAACTCTGTACTCATTGAACACTAACTCCCCATTTCTGCCTCCCCTCAGCCCCTGGTAAATACCATTCTACTTTCTGTCTCTAAGAACATGACTGCTCTCAGGAACCTCATATAAGTAGGATCAAACACTGTCCTTTTGTGGCTGGCTTATTCACTTAGCATAAATGTTTTCAAGGTTGATTCACGTTGTAGCGTGTATCAGAATTTCTAAAGTCAGAAAAATATTCCATTATATGTATATGACATATTTTGTTTATCATCTCAATGGATACTGGGGTTGCTTCTACCTTTGGGCTATTGTGAATAATGCTGCTATGAACATGGGTTTATAAATATCTCTTGGAGACCCTGCTTTCAATTCTTTTGGGTGTACACCCAGAGCTGGAATTGCTGGATCATATGGTAATTCCGTGATTAATTTTTGAGGAACCACAGTACTGCTTCTATAAAGGCTGCATCATTTTATATTCCCACCAGCAGTGCACAAGGGTTCCAGTTTCTCAGCATCCTTGTCAACATTTTTTTTTTTTTTTGCGGTATGCGGGCCTCTCACTGCTGTGGCCTCTCCCGTTGCGGAGCACAGGCTCCGGACGTACAGGCTCAGCGGCCATGGCTCATGGGCCCAGCCGCTCTGCGGCATGTGGGATCTTCCCGGACCAGGGCACGAACCCGTGTCCCCTGCATTGGCAGGCGGATTCTCAACCACTGCGCCACCAGGGAAGCCCAACGTTTGTTATTTTGTTTGCTTACTTGTTTATTGGTTGGTAGTAGCCGTCCTAATGGGTATGAGGTGCTATCTTATTGTGGATTTGATTGAGGACACTTTAAAGTTTTAGCAAAGTTTGGTGAAGTATTTGGACTTTTTATGGACACACACGGACTTAAACATGACGGTTTGGGTAGGAGGAGAGGGGAGAGAGTGTGTGAACCACAGTTAGCAGCTGATTTTGTACTTGTTATTCATTTGCCCCGTGTTTACTGAGACCTGCTCTTCCTTAGACTTGGGCTGGGTGGGCCCTTGTGAAAGACAGAGAATAAATACAGTCTCTGCCGCCCAGGAGCTCATAGTCCAGTAGCAAGTGAGCACCTGAACCCACAGGTTTAGGGAGATGAGTGCTGCCAGTGTCCCACGGCTGAGCAGAGAGGGAAGGGTCAAGTTGGCACCAAGGTGAGTGTCGAAGGCTGGTGTCGAGAAGATGAGTGTTTTGTTAGAAGGAGCTTCTGGGAAACCTGTGTACCTGATGTGCTGGAGTTTGGGAACCCAGGGTGGCTCCATGTATTGTCCTTGGAGGGGGAGTCCAGGAGCTGAGGCTGGAGGTATTGGCATGGTCAGATCACAGCCCTCACAGGCTATTCTAAGGAGGTTGGGTTTTATCTGGAAGGCACAGGGAGCCTTTGAAGGACTTGAAATAGAAGAATGGGCACCATCAGATTTGCGTTTTAGGAAGACCGCTGTGGTAGCAGGATAGGGAGTGCGTTGTAGATGGTTAGGCCGGGGACCCAGCCCCCAGACAGGTGCTGTGTTGTCATCAGGGAAGAGGTGGCAGCAGCAGCAGCCAGGACTTGGCATCGATGCCATTGGGCTCCAAAGCTGTCATTGTGTAATGGTTAAATTCGGACAAAGAAATAAAGCTCTTAACAGTTATAGCTGCAGAACTCTGTCTCATTTTGCCTTCACATTTTGGCTTTGCTCTCTCTGGCTTCATGGGGAAGATGGAAGCTACTCATCTCTCAGCTGGAGTTAAAGTTCCTCATGATCCCTGGCCCTGGTTTGGTGATGCGACTTGAGCGTATGTGGATGTGGACGGCACAATGGGCTCACCTGGAGATGTTTGCTTGTGGAGCCGCAGCAGGTACCATGTGCTCTGTGGTTCCAGCATGAAACAGGGGCTGCTGGACAGGGCGTAGAGTCCCACTGGTTGAGGGCTCTGCGTGCCTGCTTGGTATTTAGAGGAGGACGAGGAGGCTGCCGGCTGGGCTGCCAGTGTGTTCTCTGGTGATCTAAACGTGGATTCTTGTTTCGTGAGCAGAGTGCAGGGTTTGGATTGTGACTCCAGCCCTGGGCTGAGTTCATAGTGAGCAGCTGTGCAGAGCTCTCACTCTGGCTTACTACGCAGATTGTTACCTGGGGGTGTTATGACGCTACTATTTCACGTATGTACCATTGTGTGGAATTGGCACATATGGGGATGACTTTATAATCCTTTTTTTGGGTGGGGGGGCAAGGCTTACCTCTGCTGGGTGTGCTGCATGTTCTCTAGAAACATCTCTGCTTGGCAGCATGCGATGAGGGCTTCATTCTACCCTGCCACCAGCTAGTGGGGGAATTTTGAGAAAGTCATCTAATCTCTCTAGACCTTGGTTTATTCATCTGTGAAGTCGTTTATAGATGCTTAAGGCTCAAGAGTACTTGGTTAGTTATCTGTGACTCAGGAGGCCCGAAGATGAGGTTCAGAGCTCTTTTTGAAATTGCATGCAAGCTCTGTAGTTTTTTGGAGAAAAGGCTCCGGTTTATATCAGACTTTCTGAGACCCAGGTACTAAAAAAGAAACCATGATTAATCTCAGAGGCCCTCGTGCTTCCATGCATCAGCATCTGCATTTGGACGGTTCCTCCATGGCCTGGCCTTTCCTTCCTCCTCCCCTCCTCTGTGTGGTGGGTGTGACTTTGCCTTGCCCAGTTGTCAGTGTCAAGTAAGCAGAACCTCAGCCAGTGTTAGCAAAATTAAATCACTCCAAAAAAAAAATCAATGTTAGTGAAATTAAGCCACTTGATCTTAAAAGCAACTTGGAATAACAATTTTTCATCTTTATTGCATTATTCCCCCCGTCTAGATATCTTACAGTTCTTTCTGTTCGTTTGCTTTTGAGTCCTTTCAAGGAGCAGCAGCTTTGGATAGTTGCAGTAGGTATTTGGATACTCCAGTTGGGGACCCAGTGTTCTGTCCTAGGTTGATTAATCAGAAGGTATTAATCCAAAATATTAGAAATTATTTACTCAGGAGGAGACCTTACATAGTTTAAAGGTGATTCAGAAGGCAGGTTAAGGTCTTGCCATACTTTCCTGCTGTTAACGGGTATCAGTTACCATGTTCTCCTAGCTCTGCCAGGATGCTCCAGGGAGAGCAGTGTCCTTCCTCATGGACCCTGTTGGACAGAGAGATTCTGTTACCAGCGGTCCAGCTTACGGGTGAGTGAGGGCTGAGGGCCACGGCCAGGGTGCTCCTTGATTATGCTCTCCCCCAACACCTCCCACAACCTCTAGGCTGTGGGCAGAGGAGTGGGCGTGTCTGGCCCTAGATCTGAATCACAAAATGTTTGTCGGTTCCTTTGGGTGTGGTTTGGGGCCAAGGAGATGGAGCAAGTACGGAATGAACTGCGAGGATTTATCGTCATTTTGATGATGATGATTATTAAAAAATATGTGCTTCTGGTAAAACACTTAAACAGAAGGTAAGGAGCAAAAACGCCGAGCTCTCCTGTCTCCACTCTTCTCAGGCTCTTCCTTCTTCCACCCTACTTCCCAAAGGTAAGCTTCACAGATACTCACTACATGCAGCGAACACGTCGTGTCCTGGGCGTTTTTAAAACATAAATGTGCAATTTGTGGTTTTTCAAGGTAATGTATCTTGGATAGCTTCCTGTAGCAGAGAGATCTATCTACTTTGTTTTTAAAATGGTTTTGCATGTACATGTAATATATGAATGTGTGCTCCTTGTAAAAATTAAAACAGCCCAGAGTCACAGAGTAGAGGTGATAGCTTTCTCTCTCCTCTCCCTGGTATCTCTGAATCCACTCCCCCTGCCCCTAGAAGTAACCACTGCTAACAACTCCGTATGTCTCTTCCAGGCATTCTCTCCTGTGTGTTTATACACCTGTCGGCAGGTGAGGAGGGAAGCAGCCACAGAGCAATACCGATAGTTTAACAACAACAACAAAAAACGTAAATACGATCCCTATTGTCATGAGTGTCATCCTCCCTCTCTCTGTCACTGTCTGTCTCTTTTTTAAGTGAGCCTGTTCTGTTAGAATAGTTTTAGGTTACACAGAAGTTGCTGTGACAGTACGGAGTCCATATATACCCCTTAACAGCTTCCCCTGTTAACATCCTACGTTGCCATGGTGTGTGTGCCACAACTGGGGAACCAGCATTAGCACATCACTATTCATTAATGAAACTCAACACTTTTTAAAGATTTCACCAGTTTTTGCCCCGTGTGCCTTTTCTGTCCCAGGATCCCAGGCAGGATCCCACGTTCATTCATTTAGTTGTTGTGTGTCTGTCACCTCCTCTGGTCTGTGACAGTTTCTCAGACGTTCCTTGTTCTTGGTGGCTGTGACAGTTTTGAGGAACACTGGTCAGGTTTTATGCAGAGTGTCCCTCAATTTGGGTTCATCTGATGGTTCTCCTGTGGTTAGACTGGGATCCTGGGTTTGGGCGGTGGGGGAGACCCCAGAGGTGAATTGCCCTCTGTCAGTGTATCCAGGGAACACACTATCAACATGACCTACCCCCCAGTGATGTTAATCTTGACTGCTTGGTTGAGGTGGTGTTTCTTGGACTTCTCTACTGTAAAGGGGTTTAAAAAATCAGCAACATATTGATACTCTCTGTTCTTTTTAATTGCTCTGTATTGATCATTCTAAGGAGACCTTGCAGTTTCTTTAAAAGATGGACATTTAGGTTGTTTCCTGGTTTTTGACTCTATAAATAAGATTCCAGGGAATGCTTTCACATTTCTCTCTCTGCCCCACCTTATGTGAGGGGTGGGTCCCCGGAAAAGGAGTTACTGGGTCAACGAGTTGCGGGCATTTGAATGTTTGGCTGGATGTTGCCCTCCAAGATGGCTACATGCTTGCATTCCTACCAAAAGTAGGAGAGCCTCTGTGCCCCTGTTCTCACTCATGCTTGGTGTTAGGAGATTTATACTTTTTGCTATTCTGATAAGATAAAATGTTTTAGTTCTCATTTGTCTAATCATGATGCCCTGGAAGTCTTGCTGTAGATGGATGACCACGAATCCTGGACTGTCGAGGAGCATTTGAGAAACCAAGCTCTGCTAGAAATATAAACAAAATAGAGATCTCTTCTGCAGGAATCAGAGCCTTTATCTGAAATCTTTCCCACAGGCCCCAGCATTTAAAAGTGGAAAGCACTCAAGATGTGTTACACCAAGTTTGTTGTTTTCCATCTGATACATCTGCGAGAGCTGCTGCCTGATGGTGTGTGCGTGTTTTGATGGGAAGAAGTACATCTTGTCTCGAGCACCAGGGGACCCGGGGTGAGGGAGGCCTGGTGGATGCAGGAGTGCTCAAGCAGTGGAAGGACCCTGGATCCTCGGTCTTCAGGGTCATTACATTTTGCCCAGGCTTTGGCCCAGGTTCCTTTGACCTGTGTCTCCTCTCTCAGGGCATTGACCCTGGA
This sequence comes from Leucopleurus acutus, assembly GCF_964270905.1. Lineage (NCBI taxonomy): Eukaryota > Metazoa > Chordata > Mammalia > Artiodactyla > Delphinidae > Leucopleurus > Leucopleurus acutus. The sequence goes on from NC_139142.1 coordinate 153,933,451, forward strand.
GGACGTAGGCGCAGTGGTGTTCCCTAACCCTGGGGCCCGGTGGACCAGCAGGCCTGGTCCCATGCGAACACCCTGTTCTTACTGCCCCCCCTAATTGCTGCCCACCAGCTCCAGCCACAGTGCTGTGACTGGGAGGCATGTTAAGCCTCAGAGGCTGGGTCTGGGCTGAGCAGAATGCAGCGGGCACGGGGGTGGGGATGGCCACGGGCAGATGCTGACCCTGCCTGTGAGTGGTGCCACCCGCACGTGGGGAGACAGGATTTGCCGACTGTGGGGACTTGAGACGTTGGCCTAGCCTTTTTTCTCCCTTGCAGATCAACTTCACTTCAATCCCATACTCGTAGCTTGGTTCTGTGCAGCCCCTGAGCGTGGCTGCTGTCCAGCTGGCTCTCCCTCCAGCCGTGTGACGCGGGGAACACGGCTGCAGAGGACTCCCCCTCCCAGGGGTTTGTTTGTCCCCTGAGAGAGGGTCATCTGTTTTCCATGTTTCCCTGCTGTCCAGGGTAGAATTCTTAAAGGCGGCATAGTACATTATCCTAAAGAGGAGACATGGGAGAAAGTTTGGACTCTCTCAGAGCGCCTAAGGTGGGACCACCCAGCAGCACCTGTCTCGTTTCTGGTTTCCATTTGGAAACATGTCCATTATCCAGTACCAAGGAGCACTCGAAGGAATCCCATTGCACTTAATTGCCATACTTTTATGTCTCCAGGTTTTGTTTTTGTTTTAAAGCGTAATTATTCTTGTCTATACCATGCTGCTGACTTGTAAACAAACTAACAGTACAGGCTGGGTAAGGATGCAGGGAGACTGAATTGGAGGGTTGTTCGAGGGGTTACCCACTGCATCGTCTGTTCACGTCCACCCATTCCATGGTAGGCTCTTTAATCCTCTGTGACAGCCTAGCAAGTGGGCATGCCTGTCACCCCTAAACCAATGAGAAGGAGCCTTGGGAGGCTCCAGGCTCCCAGCTGTGCTGCTGGGTGGCTTTGTGAATATCTGCCACTTTCCTGGAGTGAGGGGTGGTGGCAGCGTGGCGTTCCCCCCTTCCCCTGGGACCTCAGTGTGCAGTGCTCCCCTGTCCCCAGCACCCCTGAGCCCACTCACCTGAAGGGCATGGGTGAGAGGGATGCAGATGCTGTGGCTGCATTTGGCCCCTTGCACCTCACTAAGTAGTTTGCTTTAAAGGCAAGTGTCGCTCAGTTTCTCAGAGTTCTCCAGGAACTTGAGAATTATATTGTTATAAACCTGAACTTGTAAAGAAAAAAAAAAGAGCTTCTCAACTGCTGTGAAAGAGCATATAGATTTTTTGATTGGGTAGTAACTCTCTTAACATTAGGGTTTCTTGGTGTGATCTGAATTTCAGCACCAAATAAAGACTGTGTGCGCTAAGGTTGAGGGGGCCGACTTCTCTGTGACTTGCAGAGGAAAGGTTGACCCGTTTCTGAGTAGAATTGTTTTAAAGAACAACGGATACGTGGAGGGAAATTTGTTTGAGAACTGAGATAAAAGTGGGTATGTGATTTCATGGGAACACAGGGGGTGATGAGTGGCAGTTGTCTGATGGAGTTGAAATCCTGCGTTCCGAATCTGTGAGCTCCGCCTATGTCCTCCAAGGAAAACTTTGCCTGTGCAGGAAGAGTTCTCGGAGTTCGACGAAAGTGTATTTTCTCTCTTTATTTTTTCGCCATGGTTTGTGAACAAAAACGAATTTGACGTTCTGCAGTGGAATTAACTTGTGGCAGCAGTATATGCTTTTCCGTGGGATAAGAGGTCAGAAACGATAGCAGTTTCCCCCCAAGGCAGGGTTTTCATCCCTTTACACGTGGGTTGAGGTATCTGTAAGGCTCTTATGTGAGGGGTCGGGGCTTTGGGGTTGACAGAGGTGTCCACCCTCTGAGCTTGGTCAGATGGCTCTCGAGGTGCACAGGCTGTAGAAGGGCCTCTCTTCTGGTCTCAGGTTCCGGGCAGTAGCATCCTTGCCAGCCTTGCAGTATCACTAAAAAGGAATTTTCTGCTCAGAATCATGTGAGGGAATCCATATGTAAGCCCCAGCTCTGGCCCCTATAGTGACGAACCGATCCCAGGTGGGTCATTTGTTGGTCAGTGTCCTCGGCTGTAAACAGGGCAGATATCACCCCCACAGAGTTACTAGCAGTCGGTGAAATCAAGCTTATAAAATCTCTGAAATGTGCAGGTCCACAGAAATCTTTATCACCTCTTTAGGCAGCCCATTCTGACTTCAGATAAATCGTATTGTGTGTTCTTATATGGAACCCAAAGCCTTTGCCCTGTGTTGATTCTACATTCTGTGTTCCCGTTCCCCATCAGCTTCACATAGAACCCAGCCAGCCCTCCTTCCTGTGGACCTGCGAATGCTCGTTTTCTGCAGCTGTTACCTATGAGATGGATTTCAGGTCCCTCTTCCTCCTGGCTGTCACTTGGATTCTCTCCCATTTTCTCTCTTCTCTTCTAAAGTGTGGAGACAGAAACCTAGTTTTGGGGACCTCTCCTCTCCTCTTACTTTACAAAGCCTCCCCGAGTATAGTCTAAGGCTGGCTGACTTTTTTTTTGGCAGCCAAAACGCCCCATCGTCACATACAGAAATTGTATCCAGTTAAATCTCCTAAGTCTTTTTCACACCTCCTACATTTGTGCATTTCTTTTTTTGCATCCAAGTGTCCAAATAACATTATTTCCTCTATTGCAATTCCAATCTGTTGATCTTTTTATCTCATGACTCTGTCATCCAATGTATTTGCCATCTCTCCAAGAAACTTGTCATCCTTGAATTTGATAAACATTTTATCTGTGCCATCGTTCAAGTAATTGATAAAGATGTGGAAACATACAGAAAGAGCCTCGTGGCCTTCCACTAGAGACCTTCTTTGTGCCATTCATGAGTCAGCACATCGGAGGGTGAATTGTGCATTAACGAAGCTATTCAAATGTAGTTCGTATTGTTTCACCTTGTTGACGAGGGTATGATGAAATTTTAACACGGCACTGTAGATGAAGTCTTGTGCCCCCGAAGTCTACCAATTTAAAAAGTCCTCAGGCCAAGAAGGAAAAATAAATCCAAATTTCCAAGTCATTGTGGTTTATGATGGTTTATGGTTTATGATCCATGGCTTCACTTTGCAGCAGTGTTTTTCTTCTGTTTCTGCCTTTGGTTGATAATACGAGAGTACAGGGAGGGAATGTTACTATGGTGGCTTGGGTGTTGGGCTGTTATCTGGAGCAGAGTGGGGTTGAACTGCTTGGGAGAAAGGCATTTAACTGATCTTTTGGGGAGCCAAGGTCTGGGAGGGCACTGGTTTAGGATGTCCACTCCTGGCAGGATGCAGGGAGTGTCTTCCTGGAGGCTGCTGGCTAGGCAGCCATGGCATGGATAGAGATATTTTGAATGCAGAGCGTACCAGGCCTCGGTAAAGTTGCAGCATCGCTCAGTGAAGGAGTCAAGGATGCGATTGGCCTCCAGTTGCTTGGATAAGCACACAGTGGAAGAAATACCTGTCCCTTGGAGAGGAGGTGAATCTGGAGGTGTTAGAGCAGCATAATAAATGCCGAAGCTGTAGAAAATACAAAGGCCTTGGCAAAAGTGGGAGTGAGGACTTAAGGGCAGGAGCTGCGGCAAGGGGACAGGCTGGAGCGTGACGGAATTTTCTCGTGCTCACCTCACCACATTTTACAAGGCAAGAGCTGCGTGGAGGTACGGCTGTATCTGGCTATAGGAAATGACCTGGGAACAGCAAAAGTTAGAAAATTGATAAACTAGTGTGAGAATTCTGCCCTTGAATCACATCTGACGGAGAGGTCAGCCACAGTCTAGTTGGCAGGGGTGGGGCCTTGCAAGTGGGTTTTTTAGCTTCTTTCCACTTGTATAGAGGTGTCTGCAGGTGCCCACCTGTCTGACCACTTAATACCTGCCTTGTGTGCTCAGAGCCCATTTTCATGGAGAGTCTGTGCAGGACTCTTATGAGGCCCCTGATTTGTGCCCTGAGGTCTCTGGTTGTACTGGGTGCAGCCCCCCCCTGTTATGCCTGGCCTGGCAGCTTATTTCTAAATGCCCCACCCATCTGTGGCAGAGCTGCTTTTCTTCCCACTGGGTTCTCTTTGGTCATGGGTGGTGGATGGGCTGTGTGGCCTGCCTTTAGCTGTTCATTTACACTTGTGTGACCCATGAGGGGCAGAATAAAAACAGTGAAAATTCTCCCCTATGCTTTTAAAAAATTGTGCTTTTAAAAAATTTAATATGTGTACACATATTAAAAAATATGTGTACAAATACACATAGCATAGAATTTACCATCTTAACTGTTTTTAAGTGTACAGTCATGTTAGGGTTGTACAACCAATCTCCAGAACTTTCTTCATCTTGAAAAGCTGAAACTGTACTCATTAAACAATTCTCCGTTCCCCCCTACCCCCACCATTCTATTTTCTGCCTCTTTGAACTTGACTAGTGTATGTGGTAGGATCATACAGTATTTGTTCTTTTGTGATTGGCTAATTTCCACTCGGCATCATGCCCTTAGGGTTCATCCATGTTGTAGCAGGTGTCAGAATTTTCTTTCTTTTTAAGACTGAATGCTGTTTCATTGTATGGACAGACCACATTTTATTTATCCATCCATCTGTTAATGGACACTTGGGTTGCTTCCACCTTTTGGCTGTTGGGAACAGTGCTGCTATGGACATGGGCATATAATCCTCTATACTTTGGTTTGGTTACTGACCACTGCCAGAATGACCATTCCCAAACTCCATATTTTTATGATATGCCCAGACCCCTCAGTGGTTGCACTTTTCCATTGCCTTATGAGTGCTGGGACGCTGGCTCCCGCTGGGGTTTCCCTTGGCTGCTTTAGTGCCTTCTGTTCCAGGCTTCCCTTTGCCCCCCTGCTCTCCCTCAGACCTCTCCCTCCCCTTTCTCCTCTGTTTAGATCTCTGCTGCCCCTGCCCCCCCCCGCCCCCTCCCCGGCCCTGGGCCCAGCTCCATGTGGTCCCTGCTGAAGTCAACAGGTGGACCACACTTCTTTCTTGGAGCCCCTGCTGTGTGTAGCTTGCGGTGAGCGCTTGCTTGCTTTTAATGGGATAACTCCCTCTCTGGGCATCTGAGCTGGGCGTCCTGTTATGTTTTGTGTGATGGTTCTCTGTAGCAGGTATGCGTTGGCTCCTCGGGCATCCACGGGGTGTTAACGTTTGTCTGAGTGTGCATCCAGCCCGCGGTGCTGGCTGTGTGAGGGTCACTGCAGGCGAGCCCTGGGCTCTGCCCTGGGGGGCACGGAGTGTGTGGTTTTAGAGCCCATCAGGACTGGCTGCTCCGTGAAGGCAGGAGTGTGTTGGTTTTGTTCACTGCCGACTTCCCAGAACCTGGAAAGTACACGTTAGCACTTGGGAGGTGTTTTATAAGTATTTGTTGGAAGAATGAATACATCTAGTCCCGTACCCTCATCTGAATCAGGAGGAAACCGAGGCACGGCAGTGAAGGACCAATCTCAGGCCAAGTGGTGGTTGGTTGGAGATGGAACCAAGAGTTATCTGGTCCCTGAAGATCGACCTGGTGCCCCTCCCCTCCATCAAAGGCCCCCAATCATATTCAAAGCCTCAGCCATTCAAGGGCCTGACCTTTAACACCACATCCATGAAGAATCGCCTCAAAGTACAGGGGGGAACAGATACATGGGGTTTCTGCACTGATTATCAGCTTGTTTAGATAATTGGCTAATTGAAAGAGTACAGGTCACTCAAGGGAACTGGAGCATCGTAGAGCCAAGTAAAATACTTTTTAAATGAGTATGTGAATTCTAAGTGCAATGATACGTGTTCTACAAAAGCCAGTGAGATAGAATGGGGGCCACAGGGGTGACTTTTATTTTAGAAGACTTGCCTGTTTCTGAGTAGAAAATCCAAAATCATAAGGAAGAGGGAAGAGAAGGCAGACGAAACACATTTTCCAGGTCAGGCTGCAGCAGGTCTGCTTGCCTCTCTTTGATCCTACTGTATACCTCCCGCAGGGCCTGAGCCCCATAGCGCCATCCACTGGCTGCACGGATTCAGGGTTCGGAGGCTGACGCGCTCTCACACCTGCACTGTGGTGTGCCTGGTTAGCGGTGAGGCTCCCACAGGGCCCGTGGGGGCCTGAGCAGGTGGCTATAACCAAGGGAGTCTAGTCCCCGTGTGCTGCTTCATCAAAAAGGCAAGCAGCCGTCAGAACTGGAAATAAGTAGAAAGGATGGGAGGCTTTCATAAAGGCACTTTTGAAATACAGAGACTTAGAAAGAATATTGGGCTTTCGATATTTTAAGATCAGAAAGGGATTTGGAGTAACCATCAGAGCAGGCAAAGTTGTTTTTAATGAAGACCCAGGAAAACAGTTGGTGTGCCTCCGTTGAAACAAATACAGCTTCCTTCTTTACCAATCTGTCTGGCCCCAGATGCTGTATGTGATGGGGACGCTGGGGCTTGTGTTCCCTACAGCCTTTGAATTAATTCCCGGTAAGTTTCCATTTCTTCATTGGCAGGCAGGATGTAAACATCTCACTTGTCTTTGTAAGTTCTGTGCCACATTGTAGCACTCTGTTTTCAAGTTCAGAGCCTTTAGGACTACATATTATATGTGCATGGGTTTTTAGGTTGTGTATAGTAGACATGGCTCTTATTTGGGGCAGTGAACTTGTTCACTACACATTGAAAATTACACTTGATTTTTAATTTCTGTCCCCACAGTCACCTGTGTAATGCAATCCCTTACATTCTTAAGATGGCCTTTAGTTACTGAATGTGTCAGGTGGCCGGACTGCAGTCTGTGTAAAATATAAATGTACATACACAACGTAAATACATCCTCATTGATACAGAAAGATAAAAAGGCTTAACATGAATTGTGTCTGTTTACATTTACACAGAAAATTCTACTTTAACAAACTTGGGAGTATCAGTAGTGTTTGTTATCACAACATTGTCTTTTTTTCCCCATCTCTGATTTTTTTTTTTTTTTTTTGCGGTACGCGGGCCTCTCACTGTTGTGGCCTCTCCCGTTGCGGAGCACAGGCTCCAGATGTGCAGGCTCAGCGGCCATGGCTCATGGGCCTAGCCGCTCTGCGGCATGTGGGATCTTCCCGGACCGGGGCATGAACCTGTGTCCCCTGCATCGGCAGGCAGACTCTCAACCACTGCGCCACCAGGGAAGCCCCATCTCTGACTTTTTGGTTAGTTGTAGTCTACAGAGGAGAAGCTGGTAGAAAGAAACCCATGCCCTGCCTTCCCTGAGCACAATAGAGGGTGTGCTGAGACCTTTACTCAGGGAAGGGGCCTCAGACTGAACAGCCACGGGTGGACTGGGGGGCACTAGGGACACTCCAACTCCACCACCTTTTCCTTCTGCTTTGCTGTGCTTCCTACATTGTGTCTGTGGGATGCTTGTGGATTTTCTGGTGAAGATCACATTAAGAACTACAGGTGCACAGGCTTTTCCTGCATCACATAGCAAATGCAGTGGGCAGGGAGGGTAGTGACAGGTAAGGGGGGGGTTAAAGTATTATTTTCTGGGGCAGTGGTTCTCAAAGGATGGTACCCAGGCCAGCAGGATCAGCATCACCCAGGCACTTACTAGAAATGCAAGTCCTCAGGCCCCTGCGTTCTGTGTTTTACCAAGCCCTCCAGGTGGTTCTGATGCATGCTCACGATTTTGAAGACTGTCCTTCAACCTGCAAAATGAAATTGACCTACTGAGCACTTGTCTCAGTCTGCTTTCTAGCATCTGCCCTGCTGTTACCCTTGTTCTTTCCCTGTCACACAGGCTGTATCCCTGGGGTTCCCCTGATCTGCCACCAGCCACCTCCAGGTATGTGCCCCCCTTCCCCGTTCCCTGCCTACCTTTCCTGGCAAGACCCTGCTCACCTTTCAGGTCATCCTCAGGGATCCCTTCCTCTGAGAAGGCTTCCTGATCTCCCCAGAGGTGGGGTGTCATGGGCCCCCTTCTTTGCGGTTCCTGAGCCCTGTTCATTGACTATTAAAACTTTTGTTTTACTTTCCACTGGCTTGAGAGGTGGTTGCTATGTCTCCTTGCACAAAACTCAGCTATACATGAATCCTCTCCTAATCTCTTGAATCTGTTTGGCTTTCATAGAGTGATAGCATCTAGAGGGAGTTGTGCAGTACTAAGTGATTGGTTCCAAAGAGTTAATTTTAAGGGAAATAAGGAACGCTTATCCTGGGCCGATGGCCAAGACATCGGTTTTGTTATGTTGGGTTTTACCACCAGAACCAGAGATGACAACTTGTTCACGAATATGTTTTTCTTTCATCATTTGCCTGTAGACCTGCAGGAAAGTGATGCTAATTATGCTTCCCGATGTCTTTTATTTCCAAGTACAGCGAAGACTGTCCCATGTCCCATATTTTTAAAGAAGAGTTGATCAAAGTGGAGAACATTTTAATTAGATAACTACCTCTGCTATTCTTTAATGGAATTGGTGTCAGAAGGCTAACCCACAGTTTTGCTCATTTCGCCCCTTTTTTATATATTAGTAATATTTAGAGGGGGACAACACAATGGATGAATGTTTTTATTAATGTTTAATTTATGTAGTAATATTGCCTCAAGCTTATTACCGTCGATAGGAACACAAAAGCCCTTATCTGATTCTGTGACAGCCTCTGTGTGGTAGGTATGAACAGCCCATTTTGCAGGTGTGGAAAATGAGGCTTAGAGACGGGAGGGATGTGACCCGTTGAGGTCAGGAGCCAGGCAATAGCACTCCAGCGCTTGGACCTGAGTCACCCCATTTTTCTTTTTCTAGGATCCAAGATTGTGTTTAATATTGAGCATATGATAGAGTTGTAATTGAATTTCTTGTATAGCTCTTCCAAATACTTAGATACACAGCTTTTGGGGGGCTTCTCAATAAATGCTTTTCATTAGCCCTTCTTATATTAGCAGTTCTTAGGGATTTATTTTCCAAAGATGTGTAGTTTGTTTATACCATTCACTCAAGTCCCTAGAGCAGAAATTCTGCCTTTTTGATTTTTTAAAAATACCTAGGAATTTGGGGGGAATAGTATTTCTTTCAATGGAAAGACTATTTAAAATGGTCTTTGGGGGGAAGGGCCTTCTACCCCACCCCCTTGCCGGCCCAGGCCCCCATCCTTACCTTCCAGCTGTGCTCTTTCCCTCTGCTTCCTGCTTGCCTTCAATTCCATGAGCTTCGATGATTATTTCTTTACAGGCCAGCCTGCGATCTCACATGCCAGTGCCTTTTCTAAGGTTTGCGAGTTCTTTGGCTCTCTGTTGCTTTGAAAAGGGAGAAGCGGTGTTTTACAATTTCCTTTTAATCACCAATGAGTAGTAGCAAGGGTATGCCTTTCCTTCCTACACTGTGTGGAATACTCACTCCCTCAAAGCTTGTATTATTTCGCGGCATAAATGAAGCATCCTGTATTCTCTTTCCTGTTTGTGGCTTGTGCCTTCCAAGCACTGTGCTATCATTAATAGTCCAACTGGGTTTTCCCTCTTCAGTTCCTATCACAAAACACCCCGAAGACTGACAGTGTCACTGATGGAATCCAAAATGGCTGGCGGTCGGGTCCTGCCTTGCACTTTGTGGCTTGGACTTGTCTTTTCTTCAGGAATAAGTGGGTAGTTTCTTCCTACTTTGCTTCTATAAATGGGGAAAAAGTGTCCAGTGTGGAGGCACCTCTATTGTTTGAAGAAGCTGTTGGTTCTGGCCCTGTAGTGTGGCCTCTGTGAATGGAATGGTCTATACTGGCTATGGAGGGGAGCCAGGAGGCAGAGTAAAAGGGATTCTTCCCTAGTGTCTGTTTTGGTGGCCATAGAAAACTTCAGCAAACTTTAGTTTTGTGTCTTTATGCTCTTTCCCTGGGTACTGAATTTTCTGGTCTATTGGAGAGGATAGCAAACATTTATTGATGCTAACACTTGCTAGTATCATCAATATATGAATATCAATATGAATACAACAATAATAGATTGCATCCAGGTACTCCTCTATAAAAACTTCTGTTTACTATTTAGGAGGAAACTAATATACTTAATTTACAATAGCATGGAAGGAATATGAATGTTTAGACTGGGCATAGGAAGGAATAAATAGTACAAAAGAAAAAAAAAGACTTTCTCATTGAGTCATTGGCCTGAAGCTGGGTCGTATGTCTTGATTTGGAGAGTCCTCTGGGGGCAGATACCTGATGGAGACCTTGTTCTCTCCATTTCACCTCAGGAAAGGGGAGCAGGAGTGGGAAGCAGGATACAAGGCTTCCTTGGCCTCACTCGGGCAGCACATCTTTCCTGCAGCTGCCGTGTGCCCGACGTTAGGCCTGGGAGAAAAAGCAGTAAACAAACAGGGCAGAGCCTGTGCTTTCAGTGGGGGTAATAGACACTGATCGCTCAGCTAAACACATCCGTTCAGGTATTGACATTTTTCAGACATGAAAAGTGCTCTGAAATCGATGAAATGGAGAAATGAGGGAGGGAGAGGCAGTAGGGGAGTGCTGGTGAAGCTAGGGTGTTTGGGCAAAGCTCTGAGGAGGTGACATTTGAATGCAGAGCCTCATGATGGGAATGAGGCAGACATGTGACAGGAGGTGGACCCCAGACAGCAGGGCATGAAGGAAGGCGCTTGGGGGCCTAAGTGCACTGAGTGAGAACATACTAGAGAAGAGGTAGAAGGAGGCCTGGGTGGTGCGGGCTGGATTCTGGGGAGGCTGTCGCTGTTGTCCAGGCTGGAGATGACGGTGGCTCAGGTCAGAGTGAGAGCGGTGGACGGAGACAGGTGGATGTGGAGAAAGGCACTCGCTGTGCGTGTGTGTTAATGATGTGTGGACTGTGCACAGCTGCTGTTTCAGGCACCGGAGATAGAATTGTGAGCTAAATAGAAAATCACTTCCTGTCCCCCTGGAGCTGATGTCGCAGTGGGAGTGGTCAGCGTGAGAAGAAAGGCCAGGGCTTGGTCCTGAGGAGGGTGGACACGCCCTGGGGGGGGAGTGGATGGCGTGGTCGAAGAGCTGTGGTGGGAAGAACATCTGAGATTCCCACAGGCTTGGGAGCTGGGGCCAGGAGGACCGTTTTTCTCAGCTTTACTGAGATGATATTGACATTAAAATATGACATAAACATAAGTTTAAGGTGTATGGTGTGGTGATTAGTTACATGGCAAAATGATCACCAACATAAGGTCAGTTAACACCTCCATCCCCTCACAAAAATACGATTTCTGCACATCTGTGGTTTTAACGCTTAAGATCTACTCTCTTAACAGCTTTCAAGTATATAATTCAGTATTGTTCATTATGGTCACCAAGCTGTGTATTCGCTCCTCCAGTCCTATTGGGGAGTTTATACCCTTGGACCAACATCTCCCCTGGCCCCTGGCAACCACCATTCTAGTCTATTTCTATGGGTTTGGCTTTTTTAGATTCCACATATAAGTGAGAACATAGTGTTTGCCTTTCTCTGTTTGACATTTCAATAAGCATGAGGCCCAGGAGGATGTGTGGCTGCACTGGATACCATGTGGTATGGGGGGGAGAGGAGAATCAGGAATGACTCCTTGGTTTTTGATATGAGCAGTTCAGGGAATGGGAGTGTCAGTGACCAAATATGGAAGCTTGGGAGGCGGACTGGGGTGGGGGTGGGGGACATGAGTTATTAGATTCCTAAGTGGAGCCATGGAGTAGGCAGGTAGATTTTCAACTGCAGAGCTCAGAGCTCCGGAACCATGACACGCCACTGAGAATGAACCAGTGTAGGGGCGGCACACGAAGCCTGTTGCCCACGTGAAATGACAGAGGCCGACATTTAGAGGTCAGGTTGAAGAGGAAGGGTGGACAGTGGGTATGTGGGATCAGAGGGGCCTAGAGAAGGAGGCGAGGCCAGAAGACTCTGAAGAGGTCAAGTAAGATGAGGACTGGAACTGTCCTTGTTTTTCTTTTTTTTTTTTTTAACATCATTATTGGAGTATAATTGCTTTACAATGGTGTGCTAGTTTCTGCTGTACCACAAAGTGAATCAGCTATACATAAACATATATCCCCATATCTCCTCCCTCTTGCGTCTTCCTTCCACCCTCGCTATCCCACCCCTCTAGATGGACACAAAGCACCGAGCAGATCTCCCTGTGCTATGTGGCTGCTTCCTACTAGCTATCTATTTTACATTTGGTAGTGTACATATGTCCATGCCACTATCTCACTTCGTCCCACCTTACCCTTCCCCCTCTCGTGTCCTCAAGTCCATTCTCTACGCCTGCCTCTTTATTCCTGTCCTGCCCATAGGTTCTTCAGAACCATTTTTTTTTTTTTTTTAGATTCCATATATATGTGTTAGCATACGGTATTTGTTTTTCTCTTTCTGACTACTTCACTCTGTATGACAGTCTCTAGGTCCATCCACTTGACTACAAATAATTCAGTTTCGTTTCTTTTTATGGCTGAGTAATATTCCATTGTATATATGTGCCCCATCTTCTTTATCCATTCATCTGTTGATGGACCCTTAGGTTGCTTCCATGTCCTGACTATTGTAAATAGAGCTGCAATGAACATTGTGATACATGATTCTTTTTGAATTACGGTTTTCTCAGGGTATATGCCCAGTAGTGGGATCGCTGGGTCATATGGTAGTTCTATTTTTAGTTTTTAAAGGAACCTCCATACTGTTCTCCATAGTGGCTGTATCAATTTACATTCCCACCAACAGTGCAAGAGGGTTCCTTTTTCTCTGCACCCTTTTAGCATTTATTGTTTGTAGACTTTTTTTTTTTTTTTTTTTTTTTGCAGAATGCGGGCCTCTCACTGTTGTGGCCTCTCCTGCTGCGGAGCACAGGCTCTGGACGCGCAGGCTCAGCGGCCATGGCTCACGGGCCTAGCTGCTCCGCGGCACGTGGGATCTTCCCAGACCAGGGCACGAACCCATGTCCCCTGCATCAGCAGGTGGACTCTCAACCACTGTGCCACCAGGGAAGCCCTGTTTGTAGACTTTTTGATGATGGCCATTCTGACTGGTGTGAGGTGATACCTCATTGTAGATTTGATTTGCATTTCTCTAATGATTAGTGATATTGAGCATCCTTTCATGTGTTTGTTGGCAGTCTGTATACCTTCTTTGGAGAAATGTCTAGATCTTCTGCCCATTTTTGGATTGGGTTGTTTGTTGTTTTGGTATTGTGCTGCATGAGCTGCCTATATATTTTGGAGATTAATCCTTTGTCAGTTGCTTCGTTTGCAAATATTTTCTCCCATTTTAAAGATTGTCTTTTCGTCTTGTTTATGGTTTCCTTTGCTGTGCAAAAACTTTGAAGTTTCATTAAGTCCCATTTGTTTATTTTTGTTTTTATTTCCATTTTTCTAGGAGGTGGGTTAAAAAGGATCTTGCTGTGATGTGTGGCATAGTGTTCTGCCTATGTTTTCCTCTAAGAGTTTTATAGTGTCTGGCCTTACATTTAGGTCTTTAATCCATTTTGAGTTTATTTTTGTGTATGGTGTTAGGAAGTGTTCTAATTTCATTCTTTTACATGTAGCTGTCCAGTTTTCCCAACACCACTTATTGAAGAGGCTGTCTTTTCTCCATTGTATACTCTTGCCTCCTTTATCAAATATAAGGTGACCATATGTGCATAAGTTTATCTCTGGGCTTTCTATCCTGTTCCATTGATCTCTGTTTCTGTTTTTGTGCCAGTACCATACTGTCTTGATTACTGTAGCTTTGTAGTATAGTCTGAAGTCAGGGAGCCTGATTCATCCAGTTCCGTTTTTCGTTCTCAGGATTGCTTTGGCTATTGGGGTCTTCTGTGTTTCCATACAAATTGTGAAATTTTTTGTTCTAGTTCTGTGAAAAATGCCATTGGTAGTTTGATAGGGATTGCATTGAATCTATAGATTGCTTTGGTTAGTATAGTCATTTTCACAGTGTTGATTCTTCCAATCCAAGAACATGGTATATCTCTCCATCTGTTTGTATCATCTTTAATTTCTTTCATCAGTGTCATAATTTTCTGCATACAGGTCTTTTCTCTCCTTAGGTAGGTTAATCCTAGGTATTTTATTCTTTTTGTTGCAATGGTAAATGGGAGTGTTTCCTTAATTTCTCTTTCAGATTTTTCATCATTAGTGTTTAGGAATGCAAGAGATTTCTGTGCATTAATTTTATATCCTGCTACTTTACCAAATTCATTGATTAGCTCTAATTGTTTTCTGGTAGCATCTTTGGGATTCTCTATGTATAGTATCATGCAATCTGCAAACAGTGAGTTTTACTTCTTCTTTTCCATTTGGTTTCCTTTTATTTCTTTTTCTTCTCTGTTTGCTGTAGCTAAAACTTCCAAAACTGTGTTGAATAATAGTGGTGAGAGTGGGCAACCTTGTCTTGTTCCTGATCTTAATGGAAATGGTTTCAGTTTTTCATTGTTGAGAACCATGCTGGCTGTGGGTTTGTCACTTATGGCCTTTATTATGTTGAGGTATGGCCTTTATTATGTTGAGGTAGGTTCCCTCTATGCCTACTTTTCTGGAGAGTTTTTATCATAAATGGGTGTTGAATTTTGTCGAAAGCTTTTTCCGCATCTCTTGAGATGATCATATAGTTTTTCTCCTTCAATTTGTTAATATGGTTTATCACATTGATTGATTTGCATATATTGAAGAATCTTTGCATTCCTGGGATTAACCCCACTTGATCGTGGTGTATGATCCTTTTAATGTGCTGCTGGTTTCTGTTTGCTAGTATTTTGTTTAGGGTTTTTGCATCTGTGCTCATCAGTGATATTGGCCTGTAGTTTTCTTTTTTTGTGACATCTTTGTCTGGTTTTGGTATCAGGGTGATGGTGGCCTCATAGAATGAGTTTGGAGTGTTCCTCCCTCTGCTATATTTTGGAAGAGTTTGAGAAGGATAGGTGGTTAGCTCTTCTCTAAATGTTTCATAGAATTCTCCTGTGAAGCCATCTGGTCCTGGGTTTTGTTTGTTGGAAGATTTTAAATCACAGTTTCAATTTCAGTGCTTGTGATTGGTCTGTGTATATTTTCTATTTTTTCCTGCTTCAGTCTCGGAAGGTTGAGCTTTTGTACGTATTTGTCCATTTCTTCCAGGTTGTCCATTTTATTGGCATAGAGTTGCTTGTAGTAGTCTCTCATGATCCTTTGTATTTGTGCAGTATCAGTTGTTACTTCTCCTTTTTCATTTCTAATTCTATTGATGTGAGTCTTCTCCCTTTTTTTCTTGATGAGTCTGGCTAGTGGTTTATCAATTTTGTTTTATCTTCTCAAAGAACCAGCTTTTAGTTTTGTTGATCTTAGCTACTCTTTCCTTCATTTCTTTTTCAGTTGTTTCTGATCTGATCTTTATGATTTCTTTCCTTCTGCTAACTTTGGGTTTTTTTTTGTTCTTCTTTCTCTAATTGCTTTAGGTATAAGGTTAGGTTGTTTATTTGAGATGTTTCTTGTTTCTTGAGGTAGGATTGTATTGCTATAAACTTCCCTCTTAGAACTACTTTTGCTGCATCCCATAGGTTTTGAGTCATTGTGTTTTCATTGTCATTTGTCGAGGTATTTTTTATTTCCTCTTTGATTTCTTCAGTGATGTCTTGGTTATTTAGTAGTGTATTGTTTAGCCTCCATGTGTTTGTATTTTTTACAGATTTTTTCCTGTTACTGATATGTAGTCTCATAGCATTGTGGTCAGAAAAGATACTTCATACGATTTCAATTTTCTTAAATTTACCAAGGCTTGATTTGTGACCCAAGATATGATCTATTCTGATGAATGTTCCATGAGCACTTGAGAAGACAGTGTATTCTGTTGTTTTTGGATGGAATGTCCTATAAATGTCAGTTAAATCCATCTTGTTTAATGTACCATTTAAAGCTTGTATTTCCTTATTTATTTTCATTTTGGATGATCTGTCCATTGGTGAAAGTGGGGTGTTAAAGTCCCCTACTATGATTGTGTTACTGTCGATTTCCCCTTTTATGGCTGTTAGCATTTGCGTTAAGTATTAAGGTGCTCCTATGTTGGGTGCATAAATATTTACAATTGTTATATCTTCTTCTTGGATTGATCCCATGATCATTATGTAGTGTCCTTCTTTGTCTCTTGTAATAGTCTTTATTTTAAAGTCTATTTTGTCTGATATGAGAATTGCTACTCCAGCTTTCTTTTGATTTCCATTTACATGGAATATCTTTTTCCATCCCCTCACTTTCAGTTTGTATGTGTCCTTAGGTCTGAAGTGGGTGTCTTGTAGACAGCATATATACAGGTCTTGTTTTTGTATCCATTCAGCCAGTCTGTGTCTTTTGGTTGGAGCATTTAATCCATTTACATTTAAGGTAGGTATCGATATGTATGTTCCTGTTACCATATTCTTAATTGTTTTGGATTTGTTATTGTAGGTCTTTTCCTTCTCTTGTGTTTCCTGCCTAGAGAACTCCTTTAGGATGTTCTGTAAAGCTGGTTTGGTGGTGCTGAATTCTCTTAGCTTTTGCTTCTCTGTAAAGGTTTTAATTTCTCTGTCGAATCTGAATGAGATCCTTGCTGGGTAGAGTAATGTTGGTTGTAGGTTTTACCCTTTCATCACTTTAAATATGTCCTGCCACTCCCTTCTGGCTTGCAGAGTTTCTGCTGAAAGTTCAGCTGTTAACCTTATGGTGATTCCCTTGTATGTTATTTGTTGTTTTTCCCTTGCTGCTTTAAATATTTTTTCTTTGTATTTAATTTTTGATAGTTTGATTAATATGTGTCTTGGCGTGTTTCTCCTGGATTTATTCTGTATGGGACTCTCTGTGCTTCCTGGACTTGATTGACTATTTCCTTTCCCATATTAGGGAAGTTTTCAACTATAATCTCTTCAAGTGTTTTCTCAGTCCCTTTCTTTTTCTCTTCTTCTTTGGGACCCCTGTAATTCGAATGTTGGTGCATTTAATGTTGTCCTAGAGGTCTCTGAGACTGTCCTCAGTTCTTTTCATTCTTTTTTCTTTATTCTGTTCTGCAGTAGTTATTTCCACTATTTTAACTTCCAGGTCACGGATCTGTTTTTCTGCATCAGTTATTCTGCTATTGATTCCTTGTAGAGAATTTTTAATTTCATTTATTGTATTGTTCATCATTGTTTGCTCTTTAGTTGTTCTAATCCTTGTTAAACGTTTCTTGTATTTTCTCCATTCTATTTCCAAGATTTTGGATCACCTTTACTATCATTATTCTGAATTCTTTTTCAGGTAGACTGCCGATTTCCTCTTCATTTGTTAGGTCTGGTCGGTTTTTATCTTGCTCCCTCATCTGCTGTGTGTTTTTCTGTCTTCTCATTGTGCTTAACTTACTGTGTTTGGGGTCTCTTTTCTGCAGGCTGCAGGTTCATAGTTCTCGTTGTTTTTGGTGTCTGCTCCCAGTGGGTAAGGTTGGTTCAGTGGGCTGTGTAGGCTTCCTGGTGGAGGAGACTGGTGCCTGTGTTCTGGTGGATGAGGCTGGATCTTGTCTTTCTGGTGGGCAGGACCATGTCCGGTGGTGTGTTTTGGGGTGTCTGTTACCTTATTATGGTTTTAAGCAGCCTCTCTGCTAATGTGTGGGGTTGTGTTCCTGTCTTGCTAGTTGTTTGGCATAGGGTGTCCAGCACTGTAGCTTGCTGGTCATTGAGTGGAGCTGCGTCTTCGCTTCAAGATGGAGATCTGTGAGAGAGCTTTCACCGTTTGTTATTACGTGGGGCTGGGAGGTCTCTGGTGAACTCGGCTCTACCACCTCAGAGGCTCAGGCCTGACAGCCGGCTGGAGCACCAAGACTGTGATTGTGGAGGCTTGGTGAATCCAAAATCTGATGTAGTAGGCCAGCAGGTCGGA
Source organism: Leucopleurus acutus (assembly GCF_964270905.1). NCBI lineage: Eukaryota > Metazoa > Chordata > Mammalia > Artiodactyla > Delphinidae > Leucopleurus > Leucopleurus acutus. The sequence continues at coordinate 153,951,296 of NC_139142.1, forward strand.
GACTCTGGGAAGAGTTGCCGCCCAAACGAAGGCTGCCGGCAGAATCCCTGTCCTTGGTTTTGATAATGTCATTGGAGGCTTTGCTAAGCTATTTGATATCATGACCAGGGCAGAAGGGTAGTTGGAGTGGGTTGGAGGTAACCGGTTGGTGAAGATGCTAAGAGATGGGAGTGTCCAAGAACTATGTGAAGTTTGGCTGTGAAGGGGCTGGTGTGTTGTGTATGTGACCTTATGTGAAGTACTTGACTCCTCAAATCGAATTCCTCACCTTCCAGCTGGTGATGGGATTACATAATGTGAGGTACTGTTGAGAGCATCGCAGGAAATGAAGCACACTGATGCATCCAGAGCTTCCAGCACAACCTCTTGCCTGACTGTGGATGTTCTCAGAGTGCTTGTTTCTCCCGTGCTCTTCTCTGTCTGAGAGGCGTCATTTTCCCATCAGTAAAAGGAGGAAATTAGGCCAAATGAAGTTTCCAGTTCTAGGTTCTCACACGTTGCCTGCTTCTCAGCCCAGGGGCTCCCCACTTCCCCCTCTCCCACTGCCTCTGTCCAGTTTCTGCCTGTGGCTGTAACCCCCACTGGACTCTCTTCCCTTTTCCCACATCTACTCTGCTTTGATTCTGTCTTGCACTCGATCACCAGATTACTTCTCCAAAAAAAACCCACAACACCTTGCTTAGCCTTCTCTCTCACCCAAGAGTCTTGAGAGGGGCCTCATTCCTGAGATGAATGTACCCGTCCCCACCTGTGATCCTTTATGACTTGAGCTCTGCTAGACTCACTTCTGCTCTCCTCTGCACCCCTGGCCATCAGATTGGCTGCCGCTTGAATGTATCTTGTTCTGCCTTTTCTCTGGCCTCTGGAATGTTATACCCAGTTTTAAATCCCACCTGTCCCTCAGGAGCTGGTGCGTGTGCAGTGCCCCTTGGTGCTGTGATACAGAGGACCATCTCTCTGCGGGAAGCTCCAAGGCTACTCCTGTCTGCCTTGCTTAGTTCCACTCACATCTAGAGTGGGCCTGCAATGTGCACACACCAACCACCTCCTGCTTCACCTGACAGTTGTTTATCACAGGTCTCAGCTCCCGCCTCCACCACGAGCCTCCTCTGAGGTTTCTTTGCATCTCCTGCAGTGCCATGCATGTTGGGTGCTTCACAAATTAACAAATTACATCAATCAGAAAACGTCACTTTGAGAAGCTGTAATGGAAGGTTTGGGGATTATTAAGTTTTAAGAGAGGATAGTAGCCAAGGGTTTTTCTTTGTGTGTATGTTTAGAATTAAAAAAAAAGTTTCCAGTATTGCGGCTGTTTTATCAAAAGCCTTTAAAATCTGCAGATGCCTTGGCCCAGCAATTCTACTTCCAGGGATTTATCCTAAGAAAACAGTTTTGAATATCTGCAGAGAATGTCCACTGCAGTGTTGTTTATGATGTGAAAATGTGGAGATAACCTAAATATCCAACAATAGGGGATTGGTTTAAAAAGAAAAGAACTCACGGTGCATATTCATATCCTAGAATTACTGTCTCCTTCTTAAAATAATGATGTAGTAAGGCAATGACTTGGTAAAATGTTCATATGAAATGAAGGAAGTATGTTTGAAAACATAGTATTGTCCGATTTCCTTTACCTTAAATTATAAAGAAAGGATAATTGGCATAGGTAGTGATATGTTTGGATGTTGGGATTACTGATGATTTTTACTATCTTTTTGCTATCTGTTACCTAACCTTTCTGCAGGAAGCATACTTTCTTGATTAAGAAAACACTTTATTAAAGTTGGAATTGGATACCTCTTTTATTCATATAAATCACATATTCTTATCTTGCTGCTAAGTTAGCCTTTCTGTCTACACTCATGCAGTGTTGGGGAGAGCCCAAGCCCACCTGCCCATGTCAAATGGTGGTAGGAAACATGGGAGCGTGCCTCTTGGGGTCCCTACCTTCTAGGTCACAGTGACTGTTCTCCAGTGTATACTGCATGGTGTCCTTGAGGCTGGCTGCAGGAGTGAGTCGTTGTCCCTTGGCTCCTGAGCTCTGTGTTCAGGTGCAGGGCACTGGCGCTCTGCAGCAGGGGTGGGGAATGTGCGGCCTGGCAGCTGTGCAGTCAGGACTGGGTTGCAACCTTGACCCTCCCCTGTGCTCCTGTGCGGCCCTGGGCTTTAAGCTGTGGTTTGCACATCGGTGGGATGGGGATGGCACCTCCCACGACAGTGAGTGTGTTGCACAGCATCTGGCCCAGACTGGGCACTTCCCAAAGGACAGCTGGCTGCTGAGCTCCCCAGATAGCCCACCTGCAGCCACTCCTAAATGGGGTCTTATTTCTTTAATAATAATATAGGTTTCCTGGAAACTGGTCATGTTATGGGTTGGGAAATAGTTTTTAAAAAGTGGTTTCCTTGTAACTGAGACCTGTCCCGCCCTCCCCTCTTGTCTCCCTGCAGTCTGTGGGCCAGGCATCGACATCCGCAACGACTACCAGCAGCTGAAGCGGCTGGAGAACTGCACGGTGATCGAGGGCTACCTCCACATCCTGCTCATTTCCAAGGCTGAGGACTACCGCAGCTACCGCTTCCCCAAGCTCACGGTCATCACTGAGTACCTGCTGCTGTTCCGCGTGGCCGGCCTCGAGAGCCTCGGTGACCTCTTCCCCAACCTCACAGTCATCCGTGGCTGGAAGCTCTTCTACAACTACGCCCTGGTCATCTTCGAGATGACCAACCTCAAGGATATTGGGCTCTACAACCTGCGAAACATTACCCGTGGGGCCATCCGGATCGAGAAGAATGCTGACCTCTGCTACCTCTCCACGGTGGACTGGTCCCTAATCCTGGATGCCGTTTCCAATAACTACATCGTGGGGAATAAGCCTCCAAAGGAGTGTGGGGACCTGTGCCCGGGGACGATGGAGGAGAAGCCGCTGTGCGAGAAGACGACCATCAACAACGAGTACAACTACCGCTGCTGGACCACAAACCGCTGTCAGAAAAGTAAGATGAGGATATGACCGTGGCTCCCCTCCTGCTTCTCTCTACCCCCCTCCCCGCCCTCCCTCCTCTTCTGAATGCATGGTTCCGACGGGTGGGTACGGCTTTATTGCAATTAGGATGTGGGGTCTTGAGGGGCTTCCTTTTGCATCTGGGAACTGGTAGGTGCAGGACTGTGGCCTGGCTGCAGGCCATCCCGGCTTCTGTCAGACCATTCTAGTCACACACTAGAAACCGTCACCACACTCCTGGGCTAGAGGCTTGAGGAACTGCTGCTTTGAATTTCTGATGAGAAGGATGACCTGGTGTGCTTGAAAGTGCCTAAGCCCTGGCAGTCAGAGGCTGCATACGTATCAGCTCTTCCATCCTTTGCGTGAAAGGATGTTTTTTGGTAACGCAGGGCTTCCTTAGCGTGAGTACACCTGGAATATTGTGGAATAAAGGAAAGGTAAAGGCTAATTCACATCCTGTGAAAGTGGTGACCCGCACCCAGTCCTTGGTCCTTAATGATGACGTTACAGTGCTTGGGCATCCTGGTTTATGATGGAGCATCCTTGGAGCACCACCCCAAGGTGGTGGGGGCAGGGGAACCCTGGACCAGTTTCTAGGAGTCCCAGGTTCAGGTCGACCTTGCAGGCTTTGTACACCCCAGGCTTCTGCTTCCTTTCTTTTCTACCTCTTTCTTGAAGAATTGTGCAAATCTTGTGAATCACTTATTGAAAGAACTTTGCAATGTGTTTACTGGTCTTGGGGGTCAGGTGGTGGTATTTGGAAGATTCTCGTTTATTCATCTGCTGTGTGTGCTTATTTTCCTTTGAGTATAACTGAACTCTTGCCTGATTGTGATCGATACCTTGAGCGCCGGGTTGTTGGGTATTGAAATGTGACTCTGGGCCTTTGTCTTCTTGCTTTCAGCAATGTTTAGGTCTGTTGGCCAGGAGGGTTCCCCTCACTGGTTGGAAGGCAGTGTGGTAGCTATAAATAGCTGTTTAATGGTTGGCCCAGTTAGAGACCCAAGGAGCCCATGTACTGTAGCTAGTCACGGAGAGCCAAGAAATCCCAAATTGGTAGGCTTGCCTAAACCGTGATGTGTGTAAAATAAACAGACCAAAGGCCAGAGCCCACAGGTAACATTGTTTCAGTTCCCTGCCAGCCAGGGTGGAAGCAGAGAAAGGATGCTTGCTTTGAAGAGCACACGCTTTCCTGCCCTCTGTCATTGGATCAGCGGGTAGGTGAACGCTGGTTTGGTAAGGGAGGGATCCCACTGGCTGAAACCAGGACCTTGGAGAGCTGAGAACACCATTGGGCCACTTGGAGAATCCCTTTTGGCTAAGGTTGGGGGAAATACTGTGCTAAAGTCATATTTGTGATTGATTAAAATAGTATCCTATCATTAGGTTACCTGCTAGTTCTGAGAAAACAACAAAAAATATTTTCAAGTAGTCTTGACATTTAAAACTTTTATTTTAAAAGAAAAAGCCATCATCAAAGGAGGTGTCATGTGTCGTGGAAAGATGTTGGATGTGGTATAAGAGGCCTGGGTGACCGTGGGCCAGCCAGCCATTCTGGGCTGTAGTTGGACATGTTTAGAATGTTCCATTGGGCAGCCCCATATTATTCCTTAGTGGTGATCACGTGTGTGTGCAAAACTGATTTGAAAACTCGTAAGGTCTGTACAAAAGGGAGGTGTTACATAAAAAGTCATTAGGTGGGCACTTGTTCAGTGATTCAGTCGGTATATTTAGGTCTCACTATGGACTTTGGGCTGTTTCTGGCCAGCTGCTTGTTGAAGAAGCCTGGAGCAGGGGCGAGGCATGAGTTCTGGGCCCAAGTCTAGTAGCCGTGAGCAAGTAATTTAAACTTGGCTTGGCCCTCAGTTTCTTCATCTGCAAAATGGGATAGCCCCTTGCCTTCCCCATAGGGCTGTTGGAAGATTAGAAAGAGAAAGAGGAAGAGCTCCATGAGAAAGGACCAGGAGATGGAAATGGGGCCTTGGTGCTTCTACAACTGATGCTGATGGGCCTGCTGGCCAGACACCCTCTCCTCCAAGGCCACACCCTGCAGCCTTCTCCCAGGCCAGTGTCTCAGGCCTCCTGATGTTTTTCTGTGATTTCACAATGGAGTATTTATTTAAAATTAATAACAGCATTCAGGGAAATTGTCTCCCCTTCAGCTTGTCCTGAAAACTCGAGCGTTGGCAGGTTTCTTGGAGATTTTCTAGTTGAATCAGAACTCTTTCCCTTTGCATAGATTCCCTTCTGACCTGCTCTGTCCTGTGGAGTAGCCACTAGTCCCACGTCTTGTCGAGTACTTGAACTGTGGCCTATCCGAATTGAGATATTTTTAAGTGTAAAATACACACTGGATTTCAAAGTGTGGTATGGGGGAAAGAAAGTAAGATATTTCCTTAATATTTTGTATATTGATTACATATTAAAAATGATGCTTGAGATGAAGTAAAATATATTCCTATAATTTCACCTGTTTCTTTTTACTTTTTAATATGGCTCCTAGAAAATTTGAAATTGCAGATGTAGTTTGCATTCTAATTCTTTTGGAGAATGCTGCTTTAGATCATGCCGTCAAAGGCCCTGGGTTCTTGCCCGCATCATCTCTCTGGCTGAGCACTGCAGTGCTGTGGTGCTCCACAGCTCTCCAGCCAGAGTGCTTAGGGACGATTCAAGGAGCCAGGTGGAGGGCATTGAGTCCAAACAGAATGTCTGCCTTGGGGTCCACATTAGTCTTAAGATGGCCAATTTAAAAGATTTAAGCATAGAAGAATCCCATTCTATTTTTCTTCCCAGGGCTGGCTACAGACGGAGGGGGAGCATCTGGAGAGATATGTCCAGTCAAGGATATGTGTGACATTTTTGACATAACGGAGAAACACTCAGTTATGCAGTGCTGATAGGCAGTTTTCACCTGACGCTCTCCTTTAAACTCCCTCTGTAGATCCTGACTCTGCGGTGGCAGGCAACTTCGTCGACAGCCCCGCTAAGGAAATTACTACTCTGTGGGTTCTCTGCCTGCTTCTGTATTTCTCTGTTGTCTTACAATTTTGAGGGGTGGTTTTATGCAGGCTTGAGTTACTCATTCCTAGAAAGTGATTGACCCTTAGAAAAATGGAGTATGGCTTTTTCCTTTCCATGACAGTGTAACTGGTGCCCCCTGAGATGCGACACCGTTGACTCCTTCATCCCTGCCTGCCAGCGTCACTGATTCTCCTCCTACCTGTGCAGCTGTCTCTTTTCTGGCTCCTCGTCCAGTCTTTAATAGCTGTTTTCCAGAGTAACATCCTGGGCCCTCTCTCCACTGTCCTGTTCCCCCAGAATATCTCACCCACCGCTTCAGCATCCTCCCATCTGCATCTGGCTTCCAAATACCATCTCCAGCTCTGACCTCTGTGTGAGCTCTCGACCCTGTCTGCTGTCATGACTGGACCCCCATGGGTGTTTCAGCATCTGGTGGTCTTCTCTGGCTCCTCATTTATAGCCCAGGGTTTTCCTTGTTTCCACTCCTGTGGGTAGTGTTCTTGTTCTCCAAGCTCCCATGTCAGACACTTGGGTACCATTTGGATGCTTCCTTCTCCAACCAGACACCAAGCCCTTTCCATCTGAAATGTTTCCCTAGTCTGCCTTCCTCTGCTCTCCCCATGTTCGGTGACACGGCCTCTCCCCAGCCTTCTTGGCTCTCTGTCTCGGCCCAGTGACCTTCCCCACACGCATGCTGACCAAGAGGCTCCTGTCCCTAAAATCCTGTAGAGGAGCCTGTGAAACCCCATGAAGCGGGCTGTGCACCTGGCCTTGTGCCTTCAGGTCCTTGACCGCGGTGGTGTTCTCCCCCACTGACCAGCTGGCCGCCCACTGCTGGAGGACTGCAGGGCTTTGTGGACTCCGGTGAGCCCTTCCTGAAGAGGAGAAGCCTGTCTGTGGTGCTGAGTAAATTCTGGGCATATCTTCCAACGCTCGGTCAGCGTGGCTGTCCCCCCAGGGGTGAGCACGCACCTGCTTTGTGAAAGATTGATTGTCAGGAAAATACATTTTCCCCCTTGCGCAGAGAAGGGTGTGGAGTAACAGTCCTCAGCGAGCCAAAAGCCTCGAGGATTATGAAATGCGGATGTTTCCTGTGTAATTTTCATGGTCGTTGCTCCCAGGGAGTCACCCAGACCGTCCCCAGCTCATAACTGGCTGGGAGGGTCAACCATGGGCGGGAGCTCTTCTCTCCCCTGCCCCGGTCAGAATGATTCAAAGCCAAAGATGATGGAGAAGGGTGGGAACCATCTTGAAAGTTGAAGCTTGGCCTGGGGTGCTGTTCATTTATTCGCTGGAGGTCGGCCACGTCCACGGAGGGAATGGGGTGAACCTTCTCTGGGCACCTGTGCTTCTTTCCCCACCCAGTGCGTTGCCTAACTGTGTGTGGTGTTTGCTTGCGTTGGGGCTTTCTGGTACCTGACTTCAGGTATTACACCCCCCTCACCAAAAAAAAAAAAAATCCAAAAACTTACTGCTGAAGTTAGTCTCCAAGTACTTTTTAACCCGTCAGGGTGAACAGCTTGTGGTCCACTCGGATCACTGTGTTGCCTGTGAGCAGGCCTGGTCTTTGCCAGGCAATCCACCAAGCCTGCAAGCCTGGCCGTGTTGGAAGTTGGCTTCGCTGGTGGTGCAGCCTTACTGCAATTAAAAAGGCATTGACTGGGAACAGCTGTCCTGGAGCTTGTTGCATTTCCTACTGCCTTCGAGATGAGAAACCAGAAAAATAGCAGAGCGGAGCCTTCAAGTGACAAGGCAGGAAATGGCTCCCTTTATTGACAAAAGGAACACATTATACTGCCGTCTCACTGATGGGGTCAGGGACTTCAAATGAAGGCAGGTGGTGTAAAAAAGATAATTCTACGTGTTTTCCCCCCAAACATGTTCTTCTGTTTTTGTTTATCGGACACTCCTCGCAAGGGTGGTATTGGTGTGTGGGGCGGAATTGCACCCCTTCCTCACTTGCTTACAGATTGATATGTCAGGCCTGCCAGGTAAAAGTGGGGGGCTTGTTTAAGTTTTTGTAAATCACCTGCTGCATTGAGATGAGGTGGGGAGACAGTTTCTCTGCCCTGAGACCCCATGCATTATTTCATCCTAACACTTCTGGCTAATTCTTCTTCTTTTCTTCTTTTTCTTTTTTTAAGCTTCTTGTGAGGGAGATTTCCCTCTGTGAAATACCGTGTAGTCTCTTGCCACTGTGGACCAGGGTAGGGGCCTGCGTGTCCGCGTGGGGCAGAGGGAGGCCTGAGCATCCGGGAGGAAGGGGCAGACCGTCCAGAGGGCTCCGGCCTGTGTGTAGCTCGGAGCTGGTCTCTCTCCCCCTGGAAGGCCCCTGCTCTGGTTGGCTGCTCCCAGTGTGGGGGTTTCTTTATTTAGAAGGGGGTCACATGCCCCTGGGCCTCACTTCTCTGCCTTCTATAGTCACGCATAAAGGTGGCATTCTCTTCTCCCTGACTGGCGACCCTGTTACCAAGATGGAGAGGCACTTTGTGCCCCTCTGTCCCCTGGACCCTCTTAGCTGACCCCGCCTCTTAGTTCCCGTGCCTTGTCATTGAAAGGCTTCATTCTCGGCTAAGTGTCACCTAATTAAGGTGTCACTCTCCTGCGCTCCCTTCAGAAGTTTGTTTTTTAATAGGGATCTCATCTTAGAGACGAAAAAGCTTTCAGAATAAGTCTCCTAGGGTGATTTTTGCAATTCTAGGTGTTTGGAAAATATTCTGGACTCCCTTCCCATCTCATCAGTTAAGCCTACTTGTAAGACCATTCTGGTTTCTTCCTACTCCTAAAAAGCCTCTTTCTTTTGTTGCGTTAATATTTCTATCTTGCTTTCCTTGTGTTTGTGCCAGCGTGACATTCTCTGCTAGAGTGGGGATGACGTGGAATGTGTGGGCCCGTGGCTAATCCTGTCCTGGACTGCGTTGCTCAACTTGAGTGCATAGGGTGGCTTGGGACTTAGGTTTGGCTCGCAGTGGAGCTGGGAGCCATGACTTGGAAACACGCCTCCTTCTAGCACATGGTGTGACTCCGGGAGTCAGGCAGCATGCGGTGGGGTCTCTGACACCATCCTGGGATGGAGTGCCCCCCTGACTTGGAGGAAGCAAGAGACAGCCAAGGTGTTCCAGGAACGCTGGGGGCAGGAGATGGAATCTCTGTCTGCAACACACAGGATACAGAATAGGCATCTGTTTATCACTGTGCCTAACTTCGGAATCTGGACTTAAGACATGTACAGATCTTTTATGTGGAAGAAGGAACCCCATAAACCCCCTAGCTTTATGGAAATCCAAAAGCTAGACCATTCTGGGTTCTGCCACTGGCTAACACATGTGAGCTGGACGTTGTCATGAGAGCTGGGGTTTTGTCTAGTTCCTGACAGGCCTGTCTTCTCAGTCTCTGGAGGAATAGCTCCCTGCAGAGCCCTCGTATCTGTGTGAGCTGCCCTGCAGGAGGAGGCGAGGGCTGAGCGCTTCTTAGAGCTCGGGGGAGACAGCTGCCATCTCAGGTCAGGGAGTGATGGGGGCTTCTGGGGCCTGTGTAGGCAGGGAAGAGTGTCCAGGGAAGATTGTGCTCCTTCAGGGTCAGCATGGCCACTCTTCTGCAGTGTTCAGGGTGTCTTGTTGCTGGCCAGGACCTCACTCCTGGTTTTCCCAGCGTATGCATCCCTGACAACTCTGTGGAGGCAGCAGCTACCATCACGTGCCTGCCACCTTCTACTTGACTGGTCTTCAGGCATGTTTAGGTGGCCTCACACCTGGAAGGTGTGGGTTTCCCCTGTGGACCATTATGGTATTTAAGATTGAGATTTGCAAGAATATATAATTTTGTACAAAATAGGATTAAAAAAAAAAACCCTACATTCCAGTATGGACAAATGACATCATATGGCAAAGGTTTAAGAACAGTCTGTGAGGCTTCCCTGGTGGCACAGTGGTTGAGAATCTGCCTGCCAACGCAGGGGACACGGGTTTGAGCCCTGGTCTGGGAAGATCCCACATGCCGTGGAGCAACTGGACCCGTGAGCCACAACTACTGAGCCTGCGCGTCTGGAGCTTGTGCTCCACAACGGGAGAGGCCGCGATAGTAAGAGGCCCGCGCACCGCGATGAAGGGTGGCCCCCGCTCGCCGCAACTAGAGAAAGCCCTCGCACAGAAACGAAGACCCAACACAGCCAAAAATAAAATAAATAAATAAAAATTTAAAAAAAAGGAACAGTCTGTGAATTGAGAGGATTCCATACATTAGCCTTCTGTGTTCCCAGGTGCTGGGGTGAGGCTTCCAGGACCCATCTTCCATCTCTGAAACAGGAATGAGCAGGTTTGGAATTTGTAAAGCACTGGACAGAGGGTACAGCACATAGTAGGTTTTTGGAAAATGGTAGCAGCTGCTATTATTTTTAAAAATAAAACTTAATACCTAAGAGCTGCATTCTGAGGTTATTTAAAATTCTGAGCATTAAACTGGATTGACTGTGTATGTTTACTGCCATGTCTTACATGGTCTTTCTCTATTGCTTTTTCTAAATTGCAAAAATTCAATTATCATAAATAGCATGGCATAGTGTAGGAGTGGTTCTTGCTAGGTTAATCCAAATTGTTCAAATTGCTGTGTCTGTCCAGATAAGCCATATCTTTAAAGGACATTCGGTGAGGTACATATGTCTATATGGGGATGCCAGTGGGGCCTCTATAGTTACGTGTAAACTCTATTTATTTGGTTATCAAACCATATGAATTTATTCCGCTTGCAGGCTTGGTGTTGGGAAGAATTAAGAATATCAACAACAAGATTCTTGTTTGATTCTAACATTAAATATTGTCTTTTTAAAATGTGTTTTTCGCAGAGAGCAGCAGAGTGGGCACAATTTGGGGTAAAGATAACAAGGACGTACATTTTTATTTGTGACAACTGCAGGTCTCACAGAGTAAAGGTAGCTAACTGCCTGCTCCCTGCTGAAGCATGTGCCTGTTTATTCTCTTCTTTGGGTAATACTAACTTGGTGTGTGTGCATGCACGTGTGCGCGTGCATACCACTTTATTCTCCCACCCAGCCTCTTCTCCTGCTTTGGCTGTTTTGTTTTATTTCCATCCTCTCACCCCCAGTGCAGGAAACAAACACTGGGTCTCTCTGTCCTCCCTTAGATCTTCCTTCCGTTCAAGGGGATCAGGTGGGTGGGAAAATGCTGTGCAGGAATGTCAGGCCCTCTCCCGGAAGCCCAACTTCTATTTCAGCTCATTATCTGACAGAAATCGCTTTTTGTTTCTCTGCCGTGGTCACAAGCAACCACCGGGTCCTCTTTCCTTTCTTTGTGCCATTTTTCACGGCATCCACGTGGGATGGGAACAGAGGCAGTGTGTTTGGGGACTCTGCATTAAGACGGTGCAGACAGACCCGACCCATGTGTAGCTGCCTCCCATTTGTTTTTGCAAGTCCTAATGAAGGGACTCGGGTGAAGGCTGTGAGGTTACTGGAGCTGGTGCAGGCAGGCAGGCCGCTGAGTGCAGGGACTGAGGCTGGGCAGCCCCTGGGCCCTGATCCGTCTGTGCCCGGGGCCCCTGGGAAGCAGGGCCCAGCTGTGACGTGCCTCCATCTGCCCTTAGCAGCAGATCTATGAACCGAGGCTGCCGTTCTGGGTTTCTGGATAGATGCAAAGTGCTTGGATGGTTTTTAGCAGCTGCCAAGACCGGGGAGTAGGGCTTAGTAGTAAAAAGGGTGAAAAAATAAAAGAAAATTAGGAAGCATAGAGCCTGCAATACAAAAAAAGGCAAGGTGAAGGTTGATATTAGAAACACTTCCTGGGCAGCCGAAGTGTTCGAATTAGGATTTATTTATTTATTTATTTATTTTAACCCCAGAAGGTATTAGTGGTAATATGGAGACAAATGGAAACTAGTCAGATTTCCTAGGTCCAGAAAATGCAAGGTTTATTCCTGTGGTTCCCAGTGTGATGTTTCTGTCCTGATTTCTTGACCTCCGAATGGCCCCTTATGCTTTGCTAAATCGACGATGTTATTAGGGTCTTATTAGACTGTTCCTCAGATAGGTTATAGGATGTATTTTTGTTCCCTTCCTCAGGGACTTGAAATGATTGGATTATTTTGTAATACGTTGATACTTCTTTTAGAAGCATTTGCATAACTGTGTCAAAGAAGCTTTGGAACAGGTTTTTAAGCAGTGTTGCAGGAAATGTCCCTCGTGCTCTCCTCCACTCATGAGGGAAGACAGAGCAGCCCAGATGCAGGATGGGGCATTTCATGCTCCCTCTTTGTAACTTCACTCATGGGCTGGGTGCACCGTCCAGGTGGTACAGTCTAGGTGACATGGTATCATCTTCTGAGACCAGTGGGTTTCCTGCCCCTCTGACCCCAGCCGCCCCCTCTTTGTGGCCATCATTTCACATTCACTGTGGGAGTCAAGGCTCGAAGGATCTTGACACCATCGTTGCTTATGAATAGAATTCTGAGAATGTATCATTTTCTCAGAAGAATGCTTCTTTAGCTCAACAAATATTTCTTGTTTGCTAAGAAAAAAATCCTTGGAAAAGTCATTGGATGCCCAAGATGGGCGACTAGGAGGGGGGGTGAACTTCTGGGTCTGCTTAAATAAAGCAGTATTTTATTGAGAGGCAATTGATAAAACAGCCAAAGCCAACTTAACAGACTGTCATTTTAAGATGAATTTGTTTTGCAGGATTAATTTGATTTTACATTTTAGATACAACAGCTCTCTGGGCCCCACTGTTGCTTCTGCCTGTTACCAGGCAGAGGAAATGGTTAGGCTGCAGTCACAGATCCACTGAATTTCATGCTAACGCTGTGGGGTCGGGGGACTTAAGACCCTCAACTTGACTTGGTCCCATGGGAAGGTTTATACTGTTTTTTTGGGTAACTGCAACTCTGTCTTGTTGGGCACTGTTGTTCTAACATGGAAAGCCTCAGAGCTTAGAGAGGAGCCTCTGAAGATGTGTGAGGAGGGATTAAGTAGTTGTGAGAGGGAAATGGTGATCGGGATGGTGTTCAGACCCCCTTTCCACTAGTAAATAAAAGGTGAGTGGTTTTGGTGACTGGTTTAGCCTGAGCCAGTGTAGATTCTCTTTTCGTAAACAAGCCTGGTGTACATCGTGCAGTTTTAAAAGTGTAAAGTGTGGACTTTCATATGCCAGCTCTTCAACCACCAGTCTCAAACTCTTCCACCATTATCAAAATAAATGCAGACCTCTCGTCAGCATCTTCTCATCTCTGAAGCTAGGATGGAGAGACAGGTGGTGGGTAATCAAAAGGTAAGGAGGAGTAGGGGGCTGCCCTGCCTCACGATCAGATAGAATTTGCATGGAAATTGTGAACACACAAGCATCATTGTTTATTGCATAAAGCACTGACGAGACTCCTCTGCTGCCGGGTAGCTGAGCGGCCCAATGCCAGCCCTTCCCCTCCCTGCTCCTCGGTTTCCTCATCTTTCCCTGTTGCAGAGTAAGGTGTTGGGGACCTGGGATGGAGCCGCTGGCCCTGGCCTTCAGGAAACAGTGCTGGAGAATGAAAACAGGTGTTCTAGACTCGCCGTGGTGTGAAGCAGTTGACCTCTTTTGGGATGGGCCCTACCCTTAGGGACAGGCTCCGAGAGCAGTCCTGGGAGAGTGGGCTGCGAGTAGTGGTCTCTGACAAGCTCACCGAGGGGTAGCAGATAGAGCATAGGCTGGCGAAGCATCTCAGTGAAAGGGTAGAAGGAGAGAAAAGCAGTTAGGGCGTTGAGACTAGGAAGTTCAGTACAATTTATGTTGTCTTGTGTCTTTGAAGTGACTTTTTCTGGTCTGGCTTTTGCTGTTACCAAAGTGAATTATTCACAAGTACTTTGAGAAACACCGATGTAATGCCGTTATGCTGAATGAATTTAAATTCATTTAAATCATTCTTTTCAACTAAAGTAAGCTTTCCCTCATCCAGAACCAGAGCAAGGTGGTAGCCCAGTGAGCGTTTCCTGCTCTCATGGCCAGTGGCTGATGTCTGCCATGCTACTGCCGAGGTGCCTTGTGCTCAGAAGCACTTTTGGAGTGATCAGAGTGGAATTGCAATACTTGCCGAGTAGTTAGGGAGCTGGGTGTGTTTTGCTGTGCACTCTGGTCCTCAGCAGTCTGGCCGTGGTGCGTGTGCATGGCGAGTTTCAGCTGGGCGAACATTGTCTGCTGAGGCCACCCTCTTCATGGTCGCTCCTTAACCATCATCCACTTGTTCTTCATGGCTTGGCTCTGCTCTTCCATGAAACCTCCCTGGATCTCCCTTTTGGAGGGCTCACAAGCCTGCAAGGCTCACGTGCTGGCGATGAGGCTTTGCCCTGTTCTTGGTCAGTGACGATTCCTCTCTGAGCTCTATCGGTGGTTCCAGAAGGCCTTGTTTACTCATCATTTGTCTCCTCCTCCAAATAGATGATGAACCACCGTGGGTTTGGACTTGTGCTCTGTTTATAAATCTTGGTTCTCCAACCTCACAGCCAGAGGGAGAGAGGGTAATGGAGGACATATTCTGTAGAAATCCGTCTCGCCCGTGGGCCTGACCCATGCAGAGCATCTGCATCTGAGTGGGTTGGTTCTTATGAAGACTCTGAAGCTGGGCATGAGGAATGGAGGTGCCTGTGACCGGAAGACTAAGGGGTCCTCACTCTCGGGGTTGTGCAAGGGTCAGAGTGAGCCCCTGTTGGAATTTTGGGTCCTGGGCACCAATCTTGGCTCACTCTAGGCTCGGCCCTGATAGGTACAGGAATTTTATAAAGGGATTTATAAAATGTTTTTGGATGACAAACGTGGTTCTAGTTGGAATGAATAAGCCAACTAAATAGCAATAGAGTTTAAGAGCAACTGAGTGAGTGTCGGGGTGTGAGAGGATGTGGACACACAAGGTTTGGGGGGTTCTTAACCTCTGCTGTTGTAAGTTATTTGGGGTCTCTTTCTCCTCCCTACCATTCTTGTTAACACAAATCCAATCTCATTAACGAGGTGAAAGAGAATATATTATGTGCATCTCATTCCTGTGGTAAGGGAGAATGACAAAGAGGTATGAATTGTAAGTAACATCTAATTTAGGTCTTGATGTGTCTGTGTGGGTTTTGACACTTGTTACCTGGCCAAAATTCCCATTGTTTCCTTTGGTCAGCCTGTTGTGTGCAAGTCCCATGACAGGCAATGAGATGATAGAAACTTAGTATTTTGTTAAGAGAGAAGATAAAAACGTGGCATTGCAGAGAGAGAGACACACACAGCGTATGCCGTGTGATGAGGCACTCCACATTTTTTGCCTAAAGAGAAGGAGAGGCAGCAAGTGCTAAGAGCTCCAAGGGGGGGAGAGTTCTGTATTTGGAGCTTTGCATGGAAAGAGCATTTGCCTCAAGTGAAATGGAAGGCTTTCATGCAGAACGTTCCCACTTGTTCAGTACTGTTTGCCTAGCACTGTATACACGGCCCTCAACTCATGAATGGGTTGCACTTTGCAAGCCGTATGGAATGTGGAGGGTATTATTTCACAAAAACAGAAGTCTGAGTGGTGGTTGAGGTCCCAGCCGGCAGCCCTGCCCCAAGCCTGTTCAGCTGAGATATCATTTGTGTGTAACTCCTGCCGACAGCTTGTAGAAGAGACTTGTTGAGCTTTATCCCAGAAGGTGGTGCCTTTGCTGACTGATGGGTGAGGCAGGGGTGGTGATGGGAAGCTGGTGGTTTCCACTTTATATCTGATTAAAAGAAAAAGAATCCCTCCCTGAGGGCTCAGCCTTTCCCAGATGGTCAGACAGGCCTGGGGGACAAGGCTGGAGTGTGCAGTGGGAACAGGAGCTGGGACTCAGCATTCTGGTGTCCCACTTGGCTGGGTGGGAGGATTCTAAGTTGAATCCAGAACACGTCCACCAGAAGGTGCAGTTTCTGCCCTTGAAGAACTCAAGTTGGTTTCTGTGGTGGTGGACTTTTGGTTCATTACTCATGTCATGATGTTTATGAAGTGTGGATTTGTGACCTATGTCTGGGTTAGATTCCCTGCTCCACCACCAGGGCCACCAAGCAAGTTTTATTACATAAGGTCAGTAAAGTGTCTGACAGTCTCTGGAACCAGAACAGTCTCAGGACATTTTAGTTCCTCCTCTTTTTCCCACTTTGGATCTGATGTGTTTGGGGGGCTGATTTAAGCTTTTTATCACTTTTCTTATTGTGAACTGTTCTTTGTAAATTGTGACAACAAAGGGATCGCAGACAGCCTCCTCCCTCTCTCCTGTCTCTGTCCTCTAGTCAGAGAAAAACTCAGCCTATGATCTTTGGCCTAGAGAAATATTAAATCTATGTTAAGTATGCAGACATGAATGGGCAAAGGAAGGATTTGTGGCAATGAGGATCTGCTGAAACAAATAAGTCATGTAAATAGGCAGAAAGAAATGTGAAATTGATTGCATCTTTCAGCTCCTGGTACTTAATGCAAAGATAAAGTAGTGGGAAAAGGTTGTCACTTGAAGTAATAGAAAGATGAGGGAATTTTGAAGCTGGCTGGGATTTTCCTGCCTGCTAATAGAGTGACTTGGATTACAGACTATAAAAGTGAAGATGTTTGAGGAGGGCAGTTCCATTTAGTACGGATCATGACACTCCCTGCTTTCTGAGCATCCTCTGTTCCAGAGGCGAAGAAGCAGAAATCCCCAGGCCTGGAAGATATTGGATAACAGCTCATTAAACTCTTGTCATAAGCCTTCATTTAGCGTCGTGGGAAGACTCACAATATCTACATTATGAAACCACTTAGATTTTTAAAAAATGCATGTTGTTAACATTTTTTGTTTATTAAGTGGAGCAGTAGATTGGAACTGAATGGATTTGATTCTCTCATCCTGTGTCGTATGCTCAGAAGCCCAAGGTTTCCCAGAATTTTTATTGTGGTAGTGAGAGCACATTTAATTAGTAGGTTTGAAAAGCTTTGGAACAGTTTAGGCCTGTCCACAGTTAATTGACTCAGTGATTAATATTTTGAGAAAATGTGAAGAATTAAACAAATTTACATTTCTTCTAGGATTTTATTTTGTCATTTAAGGTTATACTAAGTGAGTTAATTTTTGAACTAATAGACTAAAGCAAACTATATAGCAGGTAACCACTAACTGTTCACGTTATGCATCACCCTCCAGCACACCCCAGATTATTCCATGCGCATCACCTGTGAACCAAGAACCTATGCGCTTACAAGATTAATTTTTAAGGAGGCTCAACTTTCTGGATTTCCATGGTAAGGAAGTTTTTGGTGTGGGCCCCAGAAATGAGAGCTTCCTGGGAGGTAGAGACCATCTCTCCAGATGGGTCAGTGAAGGACTGTTGTGTGTTGTCTTCTGGGCACTGGCAGTTCTGAAGCAGGGGCTACTAGTGCAGGATGAAAAAGCCGGTTCAGGGAGCTGCTGTATGTCTGTGTGGATCTCACAGTGGAAAGAAAGCTTTAGAGATCATCTAGTCTGACCCCTGACTTGGTTCAGAAATCCCGTCTCCAAGGACCTCAGCATGTGCTCTCACGTGTCTGGCCATTTTCACTCTAAGTTACAGCTGTCATGGTGAACCTCTCCTGGGCCCACAGCTTCATTTTTCCATTAAGCTAAGACCTCTGTAGTAGACGCACCCTTGACATTTTTCCTTGTATCTAAACGTATGCTTGACTGGGGGTGGGCTTTCTAGCTGAGAAGGGGCCTGGGTTAGAGTGAACAGGCTGTGATGGCTCCAGAGCGCTTTGCCCTTCTAGAACATGTTCTGGTTTAGGAAGTGAGAAGAGAGCTTTTCCTTCAGTGGAGAAAGGAGGCAACAGGAGGCTGAGACCCCTGGTCTCACCCCTTGTCCTCACAGCAGGATCCTTCAGCCCTGCCCAGGTATCTATGGATTTGGTTATTCAAGGGTGTGGTGCCATTAGAGCAAAAGAAAAGTCATGGGCCCTGGAATATATAGAAGTTCAATTAGAACTTTGTGTTCCATGTGACTTTGTAGGAACTAGCTTCACATGCCCTGCTTAATCCCCCTGAAAAGTCATGGTGAATTAGAGGGAAACTTCGACTTGAAAAAGGTCTGGAAGATTGAGCCAAGGCCACCCCCACGGCTCTTGAGGGTCAAGCTGTTTTAGAACCTGGAACACTCCCCTGTCCACCGTCTCCAGCTGGGCACACTCCCTCCTTCCCCTGCCATCATCCGCCCTGCTCCCTTTCCCACTCTCAAGGGCTCTGGGCCTGATGAGAGGGTGGGTGAGTGCCCTAGGCCATACCGATAACATTGTGAACAGTGCCAAGAGAAAGGTATTCACCTGATGGTAGAAACATAGCTGCAGTATCTTATTAGGTCTGGATCATTGTCTCCTTGTTCAGTATCTTTACGTGATTCAGTGTTTTCTGTGGGATAGGAAAAAAATCCACATCTAAATCCCAGGCATCTAACAATATTGACAAAAGGGCATTTTTGCTAATCTCTGGTTAAAGCTCTTCAAAACCTGTTAGAAGATCCCCCTACATTTGGAGGTTTTGCAGATTAGAACCCCACCATGCTTCTGCAAATCCCGAAATGAGCTGGCCCTCCAAGGAGTCTGTTGATCTAACCGTGGTGGACCCTGGGGTGTGGACCCTGGGGTCTAGCGGGATCAGCTCAGAGGGGAGTTCTTCTGCGTGAGATCTCTGTACAGGTGAACTGACCCCTGCGCCCCCCGGATCCCTGTGGCAATTAGAAAGGACTGTGTTTATGATCGCAGCCAGCCTTCATGGAGCAATTACTACGTGCCAGGCACCTCTCGAGTGGTCTCCTTCAATCTTTGTCAAAGCCTGTAGGGTGTATGTGGCCATTCCCGTCCCCCCCATTTTTATGGATGAGGAAACTGAGGCACAGAGAATGACATAACAGGTGTAAGTTTTCATGCAGCTAAGCTTCCAACCTGGAATCAGACCTGCTTTTCTTTGATTCCATAGCCTGTGATTCTCCCCATCACACCATGCCACTTTCCAGGGAGCCACCATGTGCTGTCCAGTGAACATACACCCAACAGTGACCGGCTGGCCTGTCTTGCGCTGGAGAAGGCTAGGCCCCACGGTTGACCGATTCTTGATATCCTGCTCTAGCCAAGGGGCTTCGGTGCACAGCCACCTAGTAAAGGTGGTTGAGGGTTCTGTTAGCGCGGCCTCCCCACCTCCTCCCTCTTATTCCTCCCTCTCCCCCCAACCCGCCTTCTTTACATGGTCAGAAAATGTATGACTCTAAAGATAAAGGAAAGATGAAAATGAAAGAGTAACATACGCATAGTCAAATTACAGATGCTTAATTATGAAATGACTTGTTTCTGAATTTTAAATACTTGTGTCTCAGACTTTACTCCCCCCCTCCCCCCGCCTCCACTTAGGGTGGATTTATTTTTACATTGATGGATTATTTTCACATAGGGAGCAAAACTTTGAGCTGATCAGTGATCAGGTACCTTTGTTTGGCTGATTTGTAACTGGGAGACTTTTTTTTTCTTTTTAAAACCCTTCTTTAATCTTGTAAAAATATCTTTAAATGAATGGATGCTTTAGCTCTGGTCAAGGGCAGGTTGTGATAAAGGACTAAAGGGATGTGATTTACAGGAAACTTTTTATTCTTTTATTTAAAAAAAGAAGTAACAGTCATGCAGGGAGTAATATGAAGTGTCAGGAAATGATTTCTTGAAATCAAATCTTGGATTGCCGATTTCACCATGAATTAGACTCCTGAATGATGAGTTGGCCACGTAGCCCTTTTTTTTTTTTTTTTTTTCAGTTTTCTTTTATTTACTGGGTAAACCAAACTTGTTGCCTGTCCGGTGTTTAGTTCTGCTTCCCTCAGGCAACCATCATTTACTCAGAGTTTTACTCAAAGAGATAAAGGTGCACCATGAAACTCTGCTCTACGATCCGTTAGCAAAGTTAGGCCTGAGTCCAGAGCCCAGATGCTCTGCGAGCCCCGTGTATGTGTGTGTGTGTGGGGGGTGGGCAGAGGGCTGTCACCGGAGCTCAGGTGGCCCCACCCTCTGCAGAAGTGACTGTCCTGCCCGTCCTGCGCTGCACCCCGGCTAGAGGGCAGAGCTCAGGTTTTCTCTCTGGGGAAGGGGCCCTGGGCTGCTTCCTCCACCCGCCTGTCCTCCTGTCCTCTGGGTGGGCTGGGCACCGGCGAATTCCTGTGCACTTAGTCACCAGGCGTGCAGCCGCGGGACGATGGTGAGACTGAGACCGCTGCGGCTGCTGTCACCCCAAAGGAATGCCCGCTGCCCAACTGCTGGGCTGGACAAGGTCTCCTGCAGGCAGCCCCGCTGAGGCCAAGGGAAGCCCCCTCCTCTGCTTTCCCATCAAAGGAAAAAGGAGCCAGAGCTAGCACTGTGCTCCCTGGATATGACCCTTCAACTCACTTTTTAAATACGTATTTTTGTTTTGCACATTCCTGGGTCTGTAAACACACCCATGGCTATTCAAGCTAGGCATGTTAGTGAAAAGCAATGTTTCCGGCAAGAATTTCTCCCCATTGGATCACCTGTCCTTTTGTCACTCTGGGAAAGGCTGGCCAGCTTTGGTGGGGGTGGGAATGGTCAGGTTGGCTTCTTCAGCCTGGGTAGTCTCCTCATCCAGGGCTTCCCTCGAGACCCCTGTTCATGGGACAGCAGAACAAGGATGAGGGTTGGCCCCCAGTCTTACCTGTGCCAGCTTGTTGAGCCCATCCTGCCTGTTCCCCCAAAGTCAGCTGCTGGGTGAAACCCCAGGGTATGGCTGGTAGTTCTTTCTCGGAACAGATTTTTAAGTGGCTTCCTTTACTCTAGTGGGGAAGCCAACACCTTTACCCTGTGTCCAGAAAGCTCCTTCTAGAAGGAGATAGTAGAATCAGACAGATCCAGCTGAGAGTCTTGGCTGTGTTAGCTCCTGGCTCCGACACCTTGGTCCAGAGCTTCCCTTTCTGTGGCTCTTCTGTGAGCCGGGTGCTGGCTTCCTTCCCAGGCTGTAGGGGGTAAAGGACAGGGCTCAGCACAGGGCCTGGCACGGGACCCTTCCTCAGTGTAATACCAGCAGACGCCGTCGTGATGCCTTTACTCCCATGGGTGGAAGTGTTACAGAATGAGAGGATTACAAAGTAGGCACAAAAATATTGCATATTGAATGCTTTGGGTTCATACATTTCCAAAGAGTGAGATTCTCACCACACCGCTGTTTTTTTAGAAGTTAGATCTTCATATGCCGATAGAAATTAAGTGTAAAAAGGTGCAGACCATTGTAGGTAGTGTAAGCCTTCAGGTCTGCCTTTAGAAAGAGCATATATGGTGGTAAATGCTTGTACAACCATGAAATAGTTTTCCAAAAGGACTCCCAGACAGTGATAAGCACTTATACTCTGTGGGAAGAGGCTGGAGATGCTGGGTGACCCCCACTGTTCACCTTGTGCTCTTTTAGCACCGTGTGGATTTTCTGACCATGTGCATTTAGTGCTTTTATTCTTTTCGAAGGTCAGCGGGTATTATCTGGACAATAGGATTATGGTCCGTTTTTTAATTTTCTTTGTTATACTTCTTTGCCTTAAAAAAACTGTAATGTGGTTTTTTTTAAGGTAGTTTTTTGTTTTGTTTTATTTCTTTCTTTTTTTCTTTTTTTTTTTTTGCGGTACTCGGGCCTCTCACTGTTGTGGCCTCTCCCACTGCAGAGCACAGGCTCCGGACGCGCAGGCTCAGCGGCCATGGCTCACGGGCCCAGCCGCTTCGCGGCATGTGGGATCTTCCTGGACCGGGGCATGAACCCATGTCCCCTGCATCGGCAGGTGGACTCTCAACCACTGCGCCACCAGGGAAGCCCCCCCCCCTTTTTTTTTTTTGCTGTTTTGTTTTATTTTTCTTCACATCTGATTGTCCTTCTGTGAGAGCAGGCTCTGTGTGAGGACTTAGTGAAATCCTCAGCTCTCTGGAGACAGTAGCTGGGAAGCTCCTTGCTGTTCCTATTGAGAATCGGGCTTTCTCAGGAATAGAAGCCTGGGATTCACCTTCATCCTCTATAAGAGCCCAAACAGTAGGCGCTGGCAGGGACCTTGGTCCGGAATGCCCTTGGGACTGTGTGTGTGTGTGTGTTTCTTTGGTAAATGGCCTTGACAATGCCGTGTGCTTTTGGCAGGCTTGGATAAGGTATTCCCTGCGTAACCCTTGAAAAGAACAATTCTCACTTGTAACACCCTGTTTCTGCAGTTCTATGATTTTGTAATTAAAAATTTATGGGATCCCAGGGGCCCATTTAAAGGGCATCTGGTCTTAACAGACTAGGTAAAAACAGAATTTGTGTCATTGGTTCCTTTAATTTCTCAAATATGGTTATTTGTAAGTGCCTCCTACTGGATGCTTGTGCTCAGTGTTTTATTGATGAAAGAGGCAAGATTACCTAAGGAAACCAGGTGGCCTCACATTCTAATGTCTGAGTGCATCACTGCTTCTCGGGCATTACCTTGGGCAGGTCACCTTGCCTCTCTTGGAAACATGAAAAGGCATTGTACCCCATCAGTGGTTTGCAGGTTTTTTGACCAGACCCACAGTAAGATGTAGATTTACATCCCAGCCCCAGGACAAAATGAGGATATAACTAAGATAAGTGTTTCCAAAACACTTCTTATCTGATACAGTGCTCACTCTTCCTACCCAAGAAATACCATAATATTTTCTTATTCGATTCTAACGCTGGTAAGAGATGTATTCAACTGATTTTGAGAACTGTCACTGGGTGGCAACTTGGGGTTTGAAAAACACATGATTAAGGTCTTTTCTAGCTCTGATTTTGAGATTAAGGTGTTTTCTAGCTCTGATTTTGAGTGTGTTGGCTCCGAGTTGAGAATCCTGAACTTAGTACACATGGAAT
This sequence comes from Leucopleurus acutus, assembly GCF_964270905.1. Taxonomy (NCBI): domain Eukaryota; kingdom Metazoa; phylum Chordata; class Mammalia; order Artiodactyla; family Delphinidae; genus Leucopleurus; species Leucopleurus acutus. The sequence goes on from NC_139142.1 coordinate 153,974,180, forward strand.
TGGCCTTTGAGGTCAGCTTTCTGTTTTCTTATGAAAATGAGGAGGGAAGAGCATTACTTGTTTCTTAATGGCTACCCCCAAGGATGGGAGGGTTATAAGAATTTGAGTGTATGTTCCTAGTGGAAGGGTGTATTTTGTTGTCCATCCACAAGCATTTTTGAATATTGTGATCAATTGTATCTTATATACTTTATATCACTTCCTACTTTGTAAAATAACTTAAGTTTGCCATTATTTTTGTTACTTCAATAACTGACTTTTATACCTTCCTGTTTTTCCTCATACTACTTTAATACATACCAAAAAACTAAAGAATTTATCACGTCATTGTAACCACCAGTGTATTATTTTATACTGGAGGCTTTTTATTAGAAGGGAGCTTGATTCAGAGTGGCAGCAGATAATGTACGAGCGCTTATTATGTACTGGGTGCTCCTTCTGTTAACTCACACTTGCAAATAACCCCATTAGCTAAGTTCTAGCCAAGCTTTGTTGGGCATGTGAAATCATTAGACGAATTTTGAAAATAACTTGGTCTGTTCTGAAAGGCTCTATGTGATCCAAACCCTGTGGACCAGTCCCTGGTAACTTTGACGGCCATTTTGAAATGTTACCATAGTGATAATTCTTCTGGAATCTCAAGCCATTAAAAGTGATATGGCTAACTCTGGGCTGTGTGCTATAAAAATAAGTGTCATGGAATGTGTGAATCCTTTTCTCAAGATTATAGTCTATACCAACTGAAGGAATATTTTAGTTGATCCTAGAATACTTATTAGGGGCTCGTTGCTCTGCTACCTCTTTTCTTCGTGATGCAGGTCATCGATCCGCATAATCATTAACCTGTTGGAATGAATGGCGTTTAAAAAACTGTTCAATTTTTCCCTCATCTGATGACTTCAGTTATTTTGTCCCTTGCTTCCTTCTCCCAGTGAATTTTTCAAAAGTTGGGTTATGACAAAAGATTAATGACTATTGATATAGCTTCCATAGATTGGTTTGTTTAACTGTGTCTGGTGCTCCTTGGTCCTGTGGCTGGGACTTTGGCCTCTTACCCCGCCAGTCGTGGCGCCTCTTCGAGGAGGCTTGGGAGTTGGCACCAATTATGTCCTGTTTCCTGGAATGTGCTGTGGGCACCTCAGTGGACAGAGCACCCTTTCAGCTTTGTGCTGCCCCTTTCACTTCTGAACCCCAGGGTAATAATTAAAAGAGTCTATATTAGTCCCTTCTCTCGTTAGAGGAATACAGGTTGGCGACTCGTAAATAGCGATTAACCCAATGGTCTGGGACGTGAGGCAAACCGCTGGAGAATGTGGTCGGCAGGGACAGTTGACAGCATGTTTACACACAGTTGTGCTGTTGGTTCTTTGTGTTGACTGGAGTTACTGTCACTGGGGGCAGGGGTTGGGGGGGGAGACCAGCTTCACGCCGCCAAGTGGGTAGCGTTAGACCGACTGTGTGTATTTCACAGGCATGGTCCTCACCTCCAAGCTCTCAGTACCATGCGTGCAGCACTGAGGTTCAGCACGCATTGGCTGGTTGCTGCCTCTGCCGGGCACTGAGCTCAGCTCTGGGGACGTGAAGATGAGGGCGCATAGCTGCTCTCCTGGAGGAGACTCACCTAGTGGCACAGACTGAGGTGTTAATAAACTACACAGCAGTGTGGCGTGGATTTTATCAGGGCTGTGTGTGAAGTGTCATGGGAGCCTGGGAGGGGGCTGGTTGGCGTGGAGGGGTCAGGGATGGGTCACACATGAGCAGGGCCTCAGCAGATGCAGAGGAGTTTATTAGGTACCAGAGACTGAGGGATGAAGTGAATAAAGGCAGTACAGGAATAAATTGGATAGGCAGATTGCCTCAAAGAATGGGGCGGGGAGGCTGGCAGAAACCAGGTTGTGCTGGGCCAGTTTGTCTGCCTGACTGAGGAGATTGGACCTGACTTTACAGGCAGGTGGTGGCTGAGAAGCAGGAGAATGCTAAGAGCAGGTTTGTGTTCTGTAAAGGTTCTCTGACAGTCATTGGGGGAGGGAGGAAGAGAAGCTGGTAGACTCGGTGGGTGGAGAGCGAGCATAGAAAAGGGTGCCAGAGACCTTTGGAGAAAGATTTAGCAGGACCTGGTGAAGGATGAGGGTGATGGGGACAGCAGAAGAAAAGCAAAGAGCCTAAGCATGACCAGTTGAAGAAACTGAGTGATCGCTGGTGCCATTGACCAGGATAGAGGAAGACAGGACAGAAATTTGGTGGGGAGGGAGGGAGAGTGTTTACAGTTTCAATGTGTTAAGTTTGGGGTGCTTGGTGTGAGCAGGTGGACCAGTCTAGGAGGTTTCTGGAAACACCAACATGGCTGGAGAGAGAGAAAGCAGTGGATGCTGTTCTGGAAATCATCCCAGGACTTTGGAGGGGTGTGTGGAGTGGGAAGAAGAGAGTCCCTGGGCCCACTTTTCAGGATAAATCTTCATCTTTTAAATATTCTATATAAGAAAGAGCAGCTGATACACAGAAGGATATCTGTGCATCATCAAGCACCTGGCATATTCCCTGGAGGAGAGCTCAGTGAGCCCCTGTAGCAGCAGGAACCCCCAGCCCCCAGTGACCTGGGGACTGGGTCCAATGGCAGCTCTGAGTCTCCAAGGGAGGAGGCTGTTTTGAAGGGCCCAGGTTCTTCCTGTCAGGTTTCAAACAAAGATAGAGGAACCACAGAGAAAGTTTAGGTTAAGCCCCATGTGGTCCAGAGGAGGCCACAGTATCTCAGGAAGGGAAATTCATCCAAGGCCTTTGGAGGAGCCAGGCCTCCCCTACTGTTGCCTTTCCCCCAGCACTATCACTTGAGAGAATAACCCTCCAGAAGCCTTAAGCTTATTCTCAGTATAAGTAGTGTGAGCAAAACTACCTGATAAAGGTGAGAAGGGATGGAACCCCCTCCACCCTACCCAGTAAGATCTTAACAAGATGTGGATGTAACGCAGGACTGCTTGTGAGCTACTTCTGCTTCCAAAATCACCATGCTAGGGACCCCTAAACAATGACCAGAAAAGGGTCTTCGGGAGGCAAAGCCTAGGGGTTTATCTGGTTTACCTCTGATCACCTCTTCCTTTCTTACAAGTCTTATGTCCAGATAATTTAGTACATTTGATCTGCTAGCGGGTGGGACCGTAATGGGGCTGATATTACACACCCTGAAAGTCCTTTACAAACATACCATGGTGGTGATACAATAGTTTCCCGAGCAGCAGGTAACATTAGCCTGCCTCATGGGACCCTCGGATGCTGGCCATGCATGTTGCCATTCTTAGATGGAAGCGTGTGCATTCAATTCATGTAAACTATACTGCTGTTTCCATTTGAGGTTTTTGCTGTACTGTAATTTCTTTAGATTTTGTATTTTCCATAATGGTATCACTTAATGTAAAGATCACTCAGGCTTCGTGGCTGGGCATAATAACAGGTATTCATTCTCCTTTAGCAATTTTCCTGTCCTGTTAACCTACAGTCACAGGACATGACGTTTTCATTCAACCTTTTTTTTTTAATGTTTAAAATACTTGGCTATAAATGCATCCTTTTTTATTTCAAAGTAGGTTAGCCTTAATCAAGTCTCAATATTTCTCATCATGCTTTTTTCCTTCAAGTGGAAACACATGGAGAGAAAGTCACGTGTTTCTATCCTCTGGCTCACCTGGTACTGCCCAGAATGGCATACAGAGTTCGCATCCACGGAGGCTTTGTAAAGGTGGCATTAACTTTGCAGTAAAGTAAGTGACCCCAGACCTGTGTCACTTCAGACTTGGTCAAGCGCTAACCAAGCACCTTAAAACTTAAACAGAGGTGTGAGCTTGATAAATCAGTGTGTGTTTTGGACTAATTGGTGACCACCATTCTGAACATTAACTGCCCTTGGATTCCAGGAGGCTGATTGTGTGTAACCATTGAATACCTCCCTGAGTTTGGACAAGAACTAAATTCATATGGTGCCTTTGTATTTTAAAGGACTCTGGGGGGCCACGAATCACTTTCTTCTAAGGGCAATTTTTGCATTGTTTACTTTTTATGGTTGTTGTTCTGAATTTGGCATTTCCCATCTATGCCAAGACAAATTTATAGGTTAGACTTAAAAAAAATCTGTACAACTTAAATGTGAAAACCAGCCTGGGGGAAGGTCTCTATAACTCTACACCCGATTTCCTGCATTTAAAAAAATGCATTGGTAGCAGTATCTTTTCTTCTTGTCTCTGCTTTCTGGTGACATGTGAGACGCTGGCATGTCCTTGTGGCAGTGCTGATTGGACTGTGGCTCTGTTCACTGTGGTTTCCAAGGTTGGGGGAGATGGGGGTGCTGTTTACTGAAGTGCTCTCATGCCAGGGGCTCCTGCAGCGGCCACTTCCCACTTCTTCCAATTCAGGGAGGGCTTCTTGACCTCATGGGAAATGTGTTGTATGGAAATGAAAATGTAGTTTCATTTCCAAGGGGGGATAAACCCATTTCAACTGGTTAATGCAAAAAAAAAAAAAAAAAAGCCATTTTCATCTCAATGGGAAAGTTTGGGAATGGATCAAGCTTCAGGAGAGCCCCTGGGCACTGCCTTCCCCCCCCTGCCGCTCCCCCGACTCGCCTGCTTGCACGTTGTCTCCATTCTTAAGATACATATGGTGGTGAGAGGGTTGTTAGCAGCGTCAACCCTGCATCCGCCCAGCTTTGGGTTTGGTGCTCAAGAGCCAGTGGTCTGTTCTAATGGCACAGACTCATTTCCTTACATCTCTGTTGGCTGAGCTCGGCCCTGGTCCCTGCACTCTACCAGTGTGTTCCAGGGAAATGATGCTTTGATGGGCAAGCCCAGGCCACGTGGTCCCTGAGCCTCAGGGAGGAAGAGGGCAAGGTGATCTCCCTGAGGAAAATGTGGATGTTCTGATCAGAAGAAAGAAAGTCGAGAAACAACACCCACCCACTGTATATAGGCAGCACAAGGTTTACAGGAATACATTTCAGCGTGTGAACAGGTTGGAGGTACTTCCAAGGGCAAACAGGACTTTGGTTTCTTTCTCTTAGTGAGTTTAGAGGGAGATACTCTTTCTTCATGAGATGCTTCTTATTGTGGGGCACAGACGGCCTCTAGCTTCTCCCTCCTAACTCTCCTGCCCACTCTACCCAGAGCTGTCTGCCCTGGAGGAGGAGGGCCTGGTGCCATTGCTCTGTTGTCAAAATTGCATTGAACAGGCACATCAAATTAAAAACTTTTGGGCTCACTCACCAAAATGGTTTCCTGTACAATATTCCCCTGAGGGGGGATTGCAAGTAGTTATTTATCCATTTCATTGATCTATTGTTTTTATTAAAAAGAAAAAAAATCCAACCAACAGAGGAAGTGTAGCCAGCTGCCTAAAGAGTAGAGATGATGGGAGATGATATTTTGATTACATTAATCCATATCCTGTTAGTTCCCTTTGCTTCTGTCGCTGCTACTGGTGAAGTTACTAATGTGAACTAATTACATTTGCTCTGAAAAGCCAGAATTTTTAATGTGTCTCAGCAAGAAAGGTTAATATTATCAATTTAACAGCATGAATGAAACATTGTGTGTATTGAACTTGAACTGTCCTAAAAGCTTGGATAATAAAAACCCAGTGGCTTCTTTTGTAACTCACTGAATAAACAGCTATTGGTGAGAGATGGTTCATACTTTCTTCTTCTCTTTGAGTCTGACTGGGTGCTAGGCAGGCAGTGCTAGATGCTGTCTGTTTACGGGGCAATCTGGCGTGTAACATAGCAGACCACGTGACTAAAGGTGCTCCCTCCTTTTAAAAGTGTGGCGAGGGGGCTGCATGTGTCTTCCTGATCAGTGGGCGTATTTTATTTTATTTTTTAACATCTTTATTGGAGTATAATTGCTTTACAATGTTGTGTTAGTTTCTGCTGTACAACAAAGTGAATCAGCAATATGTATACATATATCCCTGTTAGACCTGCGCGGTCTCCTAGGAGTTTCGACTCGCCCAGGAAACAACAAGAGTCGGAAGTCGATGCAAAACGCAAGAGGTTTATTGAAGGCCGGTGCACCGGGGTTCCTCGGTCCTCACGCAGGAGGTCGAAGAAGGAACCCCTTTTGGGCGCGAATATGTCAGTTTTATAGGTTCCCACTTCCCCGTATGTAAATTATAGATTTGGTTGTGTTTTCCTGCTGATTGGTCCCGGCTTAGGCTCGGACCAGAGAGGGAACTTGTCCCCAGCTTCCTGATTGGTCTTTGACAGATACCTTTTTTACATTTTGTTTATCTCCCTCCTTCTCGGAAGGGGGCCGGACATCCTGGAAATTCACCCATTGTCTAAGAAGCCCCTATTGTCTGGAGAGTTCTTAATCATTAGCTGGAACAATGTCCCTCGAGTCCCACATCCCCATATCCCCTCCCTCTTGTGTCTCCCACCCTCCCTATCCCACCCCTCTAGGTGGTCACAAAGCACCAAGCTTATCTCCCTTTGCTATGTGGCTGCTTCCCACTAGCTAGCTATTTTACATTTGGTAGTGTATATATATCAATGCTACTCTCTCACTTCGTAGTGGGGGTATTTTAAAAGAGAAAAACAAATCACTTCACCCCCCCAGTGCTAACAGACTTCCTGTTTTAAAAGCATCTATGAATTACCAGGACTTAACAGCACAATATATCAATACTTAAAATGTCAGTCGTTTCTCTGGAACCAGCCAGCCCCTAAAAGACAGCATTTTGGAGAGCAAGGTGTTCTGGGAGGGGCACCTCACCTTCAGGGACTTACATGGCCCAGTCTCTTGCCCACACACATGGTCCCTGCAGTGCTCCCTTATGTGTAACTGTTTCCTGCTTTCCTGTGACTGACTCAGTGGTGAACAATGAGAATTGGCAGAGCCCTCGGCTGTTCTACGCTATCTGTGTCTTGGGAACCGTCAGGTGGCTTTCTCTCTGGGGCAGTGTGTTGAAGTTTTTGGCTGGTGACACTTTGGTGACCAGTTGGTTCCTCGGTGTCATTCAGTGTTGAGATTAGGAGCCCAGAGTGGATCTGTTCTGCTGAGAACATGACTGTCTCTCTCTGGCCTGAGAGGGATGGTAAGAGTAAGTTGATGGCTGGAAATCTGGTAAGATCTGAGGATGAGGTCGTTCAGATAAATTCCAAATGGTCCTCGGCTAAGTTTTTCAACTGGAATTTTCCCCAAAAAGTCATTTTTAGAAGAATTTAAAAAATGATCTTGCCTCCTTCCTTCCTCTCCCCTCCTCACCAGTATCCTAAGATGAAGAGGAGCAGGTTTTAGAAATACTTTTTTTCATCATGTATTTTTCAGCATTCTGAGCCTGTTGAGATCCATGTTGATCACCGTTGACCTGAGATCCACTGTGGAGCAGAGGGATGGAGTTAGAAGAGGAGGGGAGGTCTCGGGGGTGTGTGGGTGGGGAGGGGCGGCAGGTTCTGTAACCTCCTCTCTGGCTCTCAAAGAGTCTCAGGCCAGCCCTTCAGGATTTGTGCCATTGGTATGGCGCTGACAGGGAAGGGCCCGCCCAGGCCCTTGATGTCTGTTGTGGGCGCAGAAGTGTTTCCGGGTCCTGATCTGAGCTCCTCCAGTCTTGTTTGTTTGTTTTGTTTTTTGCGGTACGCGGGCCTCTCACTGTTGGGGCCTCTCCCGTTGCGGAGCACAGGCTCCGGACGTGCAGGCTCAGCGGCCATGGCTCACGGGCCCAGCCGCTCTGCAGCATGTGGGATCTTTCCGGACCGGGGCACGAAGCCGTGTCCCCTGAATCGACAGGCGGACTCTCAACCACTGCGCCACCAGGGAAGCCCCTCCAGTCTTGTTGATGAGGGCTGTCATTCCAATTCCTCTGGCTGCCCTTGTCATTCAGGTGTTTCTGTGTGCTGGGTCACGCTCGTGTGTCTGGACTGAAATCCTATGACAGTCCATCCGGTTCATGCCTAAATTTGGTCAGGGAGCCTGACGATAGAAAATGATGACGGAGGCAGCAGTTACCCTCCATCTGAGTAAACCATGGTGTATTCCTCAGTTTGGTACTGTTGTAAGGCCAGGGGAGGGGCCGGCTGTTGAAGAGCTTTAAAATGACCGGTGGGATGGGATATCCTATTCAGACTTAGGCTTGTCCAAGTTGCCGGTGCCCGTGCCCAAGGCCCTTGTCTCAGATGCTGTCTGTCCGTGGTGATGTCCTGCTGGACGTGGCCGAGTGCCCACCCTGGCTGCTGGAGACCATGCCTGGCACATGGCTCAGGCCTGATAAATATCAGAGAGGCTATTTATGAACATGTGTGGTCATTTTCTTTATGTTCCAGGTATTGTATGTGAGCTAGAAAATTGCCCCACAGAACTTTAGTCCTGACTTGTTCATTATTAGGCAGTTGTGCCTTTTTGAGGGCAAGTCACAATCCATCCCCTCTTCCTACCCCCATCCCCCACCTCCCTATTCATAAACCTCAGTTTTATTTTCAGGTGAATTTCTCTATTAAGGTTATAAAAGACCAAAATGACTGGAAATTCGGACTTGTACTTGAATACCTCATGATGTCCAACATTCTCTTGAATCCTGTTTTACAGTTTGCCCAGCATACTCACTTGATCCTCCCAACGGCCATTTAGGTGGGTGTAATTAACTGCAGTTTACATTCTAGATGATTGAATGTTGTGCAGTGTCGTTGCCCAAGCTTCTTAAGTGAACCCTCACACCCTTCCAGTGCCAGGATGTATACTCATATCCTGAAACACAAACAGAACAAAACTAAATAAGAACCAGATCTAGATGACCTTTTGTCCTACTTAAAAATTCAGAGCTTATACTGCTTTAAAAAAATGAGTTATAACTTTGAGTGTGGAAACGACATGCTTGCTGCTTTTATGCTGTAGCTGTACCATCTGGGGGCTGTACTCTGCATTTTAGACAGAACTGACCTTGATTAATGCTTGACTCAGGAACTATGCAGAACATCCAGGAAATGGTGGTGGCTGATCTTGGCCATTCCTGGTTTTGTGAAATAAAGGCTCACGTGCTGTGTTATCTGGGTGACCTGGTGAAGGTCTAGTGTGAGAGAATCTGCTGCTCTTGTGTTTGTCAACAGCCCTGTCAGCAAATCTTATGCACACATATTATTTTTCCATCATTTTCCTCAAAATGGCACTTTGGGACTTTTCCAGAGTCGAAGTGTAACTGGGGGTATTCATCAAAACAAAATTATAAATTGATAAGACATTATGTCTTTTGATACCAAATGGCATTTGCTTGGTGCTTCATCAGACCCTCTGTTAAAAATTTGTCTCTTGAACCTATACTACCGGCATGAGATTATTATGAAAATAGTCTGAAAAAGGGTATCTTTGCTAAAAGAAAATATTAACCTCGTGACTGGAAACTTGATCTGAAGGAGAGGACGGGAGGCTTGTGACTGTATCTGACATTCATCCTGTCCCCTCTGCTATGTACGTTTATGGGGGACGAGGTTTAACAGTTCTGTGAAGAACTCAAGCCTAGAGAACAAACCTGAGAGCATGCTTACATAGTGTCACGTTCTACTTGAAATATTTTGTCTTCATTATGTATTTCAGAGAGTAAAAGCATTATGGCTCAATGTTCTATTAAGCTTTGGGTTAGTTCTCTTGATGTTTGAAAATGTCTTAGCATTCCTGTGTTTGTTGGGCTTGCGATGTAGTTTTGCCCTAATTTACATACCTTGTGCAGGTGATGAATTCACCGTGGGATGTGTGTGGTTTTATGAACTCTTCTTTCCAGTTTTTCCTTTAGAGAATGTCAGGGCGGCAGTTAGGAAGATGATAAATGAGGCCAAGAGTAAATGAAGGCTAAAAAAAGCATTTAACAGGTCAAGAATCTGAAGCTTTTGAGAAGAAAAAAACAATAAACAAGAAACCCAAACAAAGCCAAAACACAGTCCTGAAGCACAACCCATCAAAACCAGGGTTTCAGCATTAACCATAGCCTTGCTGCCAACTCACACTAAGAGCTGAAAAGGCTTTTGTGGTTGGTTATGTGTGACATTAAGAAATCGATGTGTCTGAGAGAAGGAGGGGTTCTCTTTTTGAGGAGAAAAGGACAACAGAGGGAAATGTTTTATTTACAGTAAATACGCGGCTTGCGTCTCTGTAGGGCAGAGCTTGGTTGCTCGAGTTTGGGAGGCAGGAGAGGGGAGGATATTAAAATGTCTGTGCTGCGGAGCTCCCATTAGGGCTGCATGTGTGAAAACATTCTAGAATTCACACAGCTTAGACAAAGTGTTTGATTTAGGAATTACTCCTTCCTGCTCCTTGGCCCCCCCAAGTGCCTCTCCCCCACTTCCCTGTTAGGAATCTGAATTGGCTCTTTAAAGAGATTGAGTAAAATTTAATTATCTAGGGAAACCTCCACTTTGTATTCCACAGGAATAGTCTTTCTGGTGGGCACATCTCAGAATATCTATAGTCCAAAAAAATCCTTCCTGAGTAGAAATATTCAAAGGATGGTATTTAATATTGCTTCAACTTTTGTTTTTAAAAAAGTTTTATATGCTCTGTAGTTCCCAGTCTGACTTCACATTTCTAGACCCCATATTTTAGAATAACCCTGAACTGTTGTGTTGACCTGTCCATTTTGCTTTCCATTAAGCTGCCTCCATTGTAGGACTTTTGGTAGAGCTTCACTGTGGTTTTCCTGAGCATTGGGGGTACCCAGGAATCTGTGCACTCTGAAAAAACTTTTGGCTTCTCTGTTCATATCACTTCCTAAAACTTTTAGACACTACATAGAGAAGTGACTTTCTTCTAGGGTTAGGTAAAAGAAAGAAAGACAAATACAGTATGATATCACTTATATGTGGAATCTAAAAAATGCAACAAACTAGTAAATATAACAAAAAGAAGCAGACTCACAGATACACACAACAAACTAGTGGTTACCAGTGGGAGGGGAAGGACAATATAGGGGCTGGGGAGTGGGAGGTATGAACTATTAGGTGTAATATAGGCTACAAGGTTGTATTGTACAACACAGGGAATATAGCTAATATTTTGTAGTAACTATAAATGGAAAGTAACCTTTAAAAATTGTATAAAATTTTAAAATTAAATTAATAATTTTAAAAAGAATTAGAGTTAAGCTTTTGGAAATAAATCAGTGTGATTGCACAGGTGTAAATAAATAAACAAACAAACAAACAAATAAATAAATCTGTTTTGAGAGCAGGAAAAAAAGACTTCCTTCCTGGATGAGGTTTGCTGTCCAGTCTTTCTGCCTGGTTTGCTCATTTCCTTCTTCAGCAACAGGAGGCTCTATATTGGCCTTTTATCAGGTACCCAGAGTGTCATGCCAGAAAATAGTAGACTCTTAGCAAAAGCATCCCCTCATGGAGAAGAAACTGCCAAGTCCTTTCCAGGCCGCCGAAGGGTTCTTCAGGTGTCACATCACCCTGTGTTGGAAAACAGACACACTTGTGTACCTGCTGGCTGACACCAGTCCATCACTGCATCCTAGTCCTGTATTTCCTCAGTTTCTGTAGAGTAGTTCTTCTTGGACTAGAGGGACTCTCGGAGTTGTTGGATTTTTCCAGGAGATACTGTGAAGGATCGTCCTAAAGAAGCAAAATCAGGTCTTGGTCTAAAGCTTTCAGTAAGTAGGTTTAAAGGCGTAGTCCTGTCATTCTCTTCCTACATGTGGATTTTTATGTGGTTAGTAATACAGTTGTATACATTTATTTATCTAAATTTCTGTTATTTGTTCATGTTCGTGTGGATACATATTAATATATATACACTTGTGTTCAGACAGACTTCCAGCGTGTTTGAAAGGGTTGAGATGCCTAGTTTACAGAAGCCTCTGAGAAGTCAGGTGTGGGGGGCAGAAGGTGAGCCGGTGTGAGGTGGGGAACTTGGTGCTTTAAGAACCGGTCTGTCCTTGGAAAGCTATGGTTGTAAGCATTCTCTCCCAGAGCTGGGTCCTGAAATGGTTCACCCTACTCTCGTCTGGGTGGGAAACATTCTCTTCAAAGATCAGATCTTCTCCCTGAGGAGTGTGTCCAGCTGTCCCGCTTGTGTATCCTGTGAAATATCCATTTAAAATTAGCCCACACCTGGAGTGTGGACAACACGGAGTTAGGTCTAAAACACATCATTTTGTGGATAAATGAGGAATTGAGTAACATTTGAAAATAAACCCGCCAGAACTAGTGCTGGTCATTGTTAAAGCAGGCAGGAGCGGAGGGTAGCTTGGTCTGCCTGAGAGGTGAGATGCTTGAGGGGACGAGTGGGCCCGCGCATGGGGCATCTGTGCGCTCTGATACTGTGGAGGTGTTGTAAACATTTCTGAAGGGATTAAGATAATTTTGTAGCATTACCTCTAGGCTAATGTGGCTTGATCTGAACCAGTCCCAGCCACAACTCCTGTGATATATGATTAGCGTAAGATTTTCTGAAGTTCAAAATTTCAATGTAATTTTATTATTTTTTAAAAAAAGACGTAGTGATCATTGGGATTGTTTCAAATAATATTATTTTCACTTGTTACAAAAATTAAGTTCACCTGTATAATAATTGCCCTCATAATGAATCCCTTAAGGAAACACGTGTTAATTATGATTCATGGTAAATAGGTTATTTTTAGATTTTTTTTTTATTGCCCCTTCTTCCAGGAACTAGCACTTCTGTGTCTGCCTTTTGAAAATAAAAGTACAAATTAGAAGGTTGTAAACCTAAGGGAGGTAAGATGGAAATGCATTTCTGTTTTTATAATTTGCTGCTGATAGGATTTAGAAACAAACAAAACAGTGTTTCCACAACACAGATGTATCATCAAGGTCTTACAGTGTACCTTGAGGTAATTGGGATTTTCATGTCATTTGGAGGAGGGCAGGCCAGTGAGTCATTCATCTCTTCTTTCATTGGTTCATTCATTATGTAAACACGTATTAGATGCTCATTGGGCACGAAGAGTCATTTGCATACATTGGTGCCTGCCCATGTGGACTGACTATTGGGAAGTGCATTAATCACACCAGCCACAAACAAATACACTAGTTCCCCCTTATTTGAGGGGGATACATACGTCCCAAGACCCCCAGTGGATGCCTGAAACTGTGGGTGGTACTGAACCCTATATGTACTATGTTTTTTCCTATACATATATACCTGTGATAAAATTTAATTATAAATTAGGCACAGTAAGAGATCAACAACAAAAATTCATGATAAAGTAGAATAATTATAGCAATATACTGTAATAAAATTTATGTAAATGTGGTCTTTCTCTCTCTCTCAAAATATCTTATGGTACAAATTTAGTGCCTTTTCCATCTTAACTAAGCACTTACCATACACCGTGGCCATAACTTGTGCAGTTTGAGGTGTGACAGCAAAACTAGCACAAATTTCTTTTTTCCTTCTTCACAATTTTATAAAGGGAAGATTCATTCTTACCATAGATCTTAGCAACCTCAGCATATGATTTTTTTTTCCCTTTCTTTTTTAAGTCTAGAGCTTTCAATTTTCACTTAAAGGAAGCACTTTACAGCTTCTCTCTGGCACATCCAAGTTGCCAGCATCACTACTCTTGGGCTTTGGGGCTGTTATTAAGTAAAATAAGGGTCACTTGAACACAAGTCCTGTGATACCATTGATCTGATAACTGAGACGGCTACTAGGTGACTAATGGGCAGATACGCTGGACAAAGGGGGGTACTCACGTCCCGGGCTGGATGGGGCAGAAGGGCCTGCTTTTTCATTGGGCTGCACAGAACAGCATGCAATTTAATACTTATGAATTGTTAATTTCTGGAGTTTTCCATTTAATATTTTCGGACTGTGGTTGACTGAGGGTGACCAAAACTGTGGGCAGTGAAACCGCAGATAAGAGAGGGCTACTGTAGAACATGGCATCTGTGACGAGGGCCACCAAGGCCAGCTGTGGTGCTGTGAAGCTGAGAGGGAGAGGAAAGCCTGTGTCCAGGGCCCATGGTGGGAATGGAGGGGGGCAGGGACGGGGCAGGCCACGGCAGGGTCCCAGAGGCCAGGTCGAGGGCTTTGTGTTCACCATGTCACGAAGGGAAATCAGATGTGGGGTGCGCATGTGTGAGAGAGAGAGGATATAGTATTGAGAATGTCATATAAAGAATCACCCTGGTCCCCGTGTGCAGAGTAGATTAGAGAGCAGGTCTATTAGGAAGCTATTGGAGGAGCCGAGGCAAAGCGTGCAGTGAACTTGGACTAGTGGCAGTGATAAGAAGAGGTGAGCTGTGGAGAGGTTAGGAGGGCAAGTGGCCCAGACTCTGCTGAGCGGGTGGGTGAACAGGACTCAAGGATAGTGTGCAAGGTTCTGGCCTGGACGGCGGCTGTGGCAGTGCCTGTCCCTGAGCCAGGCGATGCCGGAGCAATCAGGCGGCAAGGATCACGAGTGTGAGTTTGACTTTGGAGGCAGTGAGTCTGAGGCACCTCCGAGTCAGACAGGCCTTTGGAATGTGGACTGGTGCTCAGAGCGGGGTCTGGGATGGCAGCTTAGTTGGGAAGTTCCTAGTCCAGCATCCGGGGAGGGGGTTTGGGGTGAAGAGGCTGTGCCAGGGATGGAGCCTGGAGGCACGTCGATGGTCAAGGGCCGGATTGGGGAACAGGAACCTGTCAAGGAGACCGAGTGGTCCAAGCACAGGGAGGAAGGCAAGGGAGTGTGGTGTCAAGGATCCAGGCGAGAGGTTTCTAGGAGGGAGTGGTTGGTCAAAAGTGCCCAAAGCCACCACGGAGGAAGAGAAAGGAAGAGGGCCACTGGGTCTTGCCACAGGGAGGCTTTGAGTATGTCACCTGAGAGCTGATGCAGGGGCGTGGTTGGAGGGGAAGTGGATGGTGGGAGGCGAGGACATAGAGACGAGTGGCCGTGCCTGAGGCAGAAGGGATGGCAGCTGGAGACTTTGAGGATGGAGTTTGTTTTCTTTACTTTTTTTTTTTGGCCATGCCACGTGGCTTGTGGGATCTTAGTTCCTTGACCGGGGGCGGGGGGTCGAACCCGGGCCCCCTGCAGTGGAAGTGTGGAGTCCTAACCACTGGACCGCCAGGGAATTCCCCATGGACTTTGTTTTCTTTAACAGAGCCTGGAGTCCATGGGAGGGACCCTGCTGACAGGGAGGGGGGCGGTCAATGAGAGAAGAGGGGAAAGCCCAGCAAGGATCTGGAGGCTGAGGATGGCTCCAAAGTGCAGATGCAGGGATTCGTTTCAGATAAGAGAGGGGGCAGATGGTCCCTTAGAGGTGACAGTAATGCTGACTTTCCCTGTTTCATGCCATATTATGACATTTACTGTGGACTTTGTGTATGTTTTCTCATTTCATCCTGGCAGAACCCTATGAGTAGAAGCTGCCATTACCGGCTCATAGAGGAGGACGCTGAGTCCTGGAGAGGCTTCAGAACCGTGCCCGTAGTCCCCCAGGAGGGACACAACCTAGTGCAGGACACGACCCCGGCACTTCCTTTCCATGAGCCCGTAGCCTTGGCGAGGAGCTGGGCTGGAGTGGTGGCCTTGTGCTCTGACCCAAAGGCCTGGGGGTAATGGCAACCGTGTCGTGACATTCTTACCCAGTAAAAGTTAGCATGAACTTAATGCTTTCGGGGATGGTTGCATTTATTTTCATGGTTAGTTCTTTTCCTGGTAATATTAACTAGTGTAGGGAGAGGAAAGCTAAGTACTCTTGGAGTAAAACAGCAGTATCTGTGTATTGATTTACTCAACTGAGCTTTCACCTCAATTACTGGCGTTAATTTACACTTTTTTATATTCTTGGTGTTATGAAATGATGGCCATGCATTTATTATAAAATGGTACCAGTTACTCGTTTTTGGAATACATGCATTGGGCCACTGGCTGCATTACGCATTTGCCTACATGACCCCCATTTGATGCTCCTGGCACCCCCATTTGGTTTGTGTGTTGCCACTGACACCTGTTGCAGGTGAGGAAGCTGGGAGGCACAGAGACCTAGAGGCAGTGACCCGTCAGGAGCTCCTCAGTGGCAGAGCTGTCTCTCCCTCCCGGGTTCTTCTCTCTTCTCTCTCCTCTCTCGTTTCCCTTGAAATGAGAGGGGACTTGGAAACTGGCCTGTGTGGGGGCCCTGGTGGGGCAAGAGGGCTGTGCTTCTCTTTGGTCCTGTTATGGTGTCCTGAGGATAAAGGAGAAAAAAAAAAAAGTCTTTGAGGAATTGCAGATGCTGTGTGAGAGATGTCAGGCTGAAAATCCTGGAAGCTGTTCAAATTCCTCTTCGGAGAAACTTCTCTTTTCTCTTCCTTTCCTGTTTGAAGGTTAAAGCTGCTCTAAAATCTAAAAGTCCAACAATCTCTATTGTCAAGACTTTGGAAAAACAACAACACTTAACACATTGCGGTTGTGACAGTTTGGTGGTGGTATCTGTGAAAGTTATGTAAACGCAGGTAACCTTTGAGCCGGAAGTCCTACTTCTGGGAATTTGTCGTATGATACACCTGCACACATAAAAATTGCAGCATTGTTTGTGATTGTAGTAGACTGGGAACAATCCACGTGTCCTTCAACAGGGACTGGTTAATAAACTAAGATATAGGCACAGAATGGAATACTCTGTAGCTTAAAGAAGCACAAAGACACTCTATTCTCTGTGTGAATAGATCTCCAGGATATTAACTGAAAAAAGGCAAGGTTTACTTCTTTTTTGTAAAATTAAGGAGTGGAAAATAAAACTATATCTTTGCATTTGCTGGTGTTTATATAGACTGACACCAGAAGGAAAACCAAGAAAGTGAGTAATGTGAGGACACCTGGGGGCAGGCGGGGAACAAACCAGGTAGGGACAGGGTGGAAGTGACACACCTCAGTGTACATTTTTATATTATTTTCAGTTTTGTCTTGTGCTTATATTATGTATTAAAAGTTAAAAAAAAAATACTGCTGTGCTTTCTCCTGCTCAGGTAGCAGTGTGCTCTGGAACTCCCTCTATGTTGATCTTGGATGGCATTCCCCTCTTGCAGGAAGACCGAGTGAAAGAGGCCAGTCCATGTCCCTTGGATAGATTTCCTTATTCTGTAACTTACACATCATTTGGGTGGTTGCCTCTCGCCACTTCTAAGAAATCACCTTGGCACTCCTTGTTGCATGGGTGTTTCTCCCACAGTCCACACCCTTCTAACATCACCTACACCAGTAGAGGGGAAACTTGTGCATTTTCTTAGTTTGTAGAAAGGGGTATTTCTAGACATGTTTGTCATCTTCTTTTGGCTTCCTTATCCTTCTCATCATTCAGATCACAAGGTCTGCTGATCAAATATACTCCCATTTTTAAAAAGAACTTACTTTCTGATTGTTCTGCTTTTAATAGAGGGTTGAGGCCACTACGTGCATGTGGTAAGGAATTCAAAGGGCCACATGGATGTGTCTCGTTACTTGTTTCTTTTACCCTCTTTGGGCACTTGAATGGTGTTGATTTCTTTACTAATAAGCATTGGTGAAGAAACGCTTTGAACGCTGGTTTGGAGCAGTGTTATTCTACATCTCTTGAGTTGATCCTAAGCTTTCTCTTGCTCTCTCTTCCCCATCCCCCCACCCCCTGCGCACCTCTCGGCCTGTAGGATTTTAGTTCCCCAACTAGGGACTGAACCCTGGGCCCCAGCAGTGACAGTGCTGAGTCCTAACCACCGGACCGCAAGGGAATTCCCTGATCCTAAGTTCTCTTGATGGATGAATATGTAATTCACCAGGTTCATGGATCACTATGATTACTTTTTCAAGCTATCAGCTATTGAGCTGTCTAATGCCAAATGTTCAGGAGATAATATAAATTCGGTGTAATGTAAATTCAAGCTGTTGACTCCAGCAACTTACCCTTTGAATTATAGCTCTATTGGTTCCCATTTATAGCCACCCTTTAACCACTCAGTTTGTAATCAGAGTATGTCACTTTGGGTGCTAAGTTGAATATGGCTTAGTTTGCATCTTAGATTCCCTCTGACAACTCAGTCTCATAAGAAGAGGTGTGTGAGCATGAGAACCGTGTTGTGTGGTCCTGGAGGGCATGTGGGGGCTTGGTAGTGATTAGAAGGGGATTTTGAGATTTAAAAAAAAGCTACTCCAAACTGCGGCCCTTGGACAATGAATCGACTGGTGGGTCGCCACTCTGTGGTTGGGACTTTCAGAGGAGTCCATAAGTTCTGCTGCATCTCTCCAGAGCAAGAGAGAAATGATGCTATGATAAATTTGGGTCAGCTGTGTTGCAGCCCATGGTAGTGGGTATCACTAGTTTGTTGGGAAAATGGCTCCTTACCGACTCTGAAAAATATCACCTATAATACTTGCTTTAGCAGCAGAATGTTTCACTCGTGGTGTGTATGTGTGTGTGGGTGTGTGTGGGTGTTGTAGGGAGGGGATGAGTTAGGCCAAAGATGTTTGGAATATATTTGTAGGAGATAAATGTTTGCCTATTGAATAATTCTAAAACTAAAAATACCCCCCTGCTTAATTTTGATTTGATTTGATTTGCTTATTGCTACCAGGGAATGATTCTTACATGATCAAAGTATGCTTTCACATATATATTTCTGCATGTCCTTTCTTTATCCATTTAGGTGCATTCCTCAGCGATTATATGTAAAATACAAATGTGTATGCAAATCGTCTTTTTCTATTGACTTTCATTGTAAAATCTGAAAACTGTAGGATCTAAAACAAATCCTGTTTATGACTCCTAATATTCACTTACAAGTGATTGCCTTTTTCAGCATTCTGAGTGTTTTGAAACCTTTTGCTATCGCTACAAACATTTACTTAATTGCTTTTATTCTTGAGCCATCCTTGCTGTACTCTAGGACCTGATTTTCGGCAGCTACAGTGGCTACTCCAGGAGTTATTAGAATTAAGAGCCAGAGGGAGATGCTGTTTAAGTTCCATTTAGGCTGGGTGGGTATGCTCACGTCTTCCGTGTGGGGTGTCTAAGGGGCTCTGTGCTGCAGGGTCAGGCTGGGAAGAAGGCCCTTTGGATGCATCTCTTTTCTTTCAATGAGGCCCCAAACGTGCATTAGTGAAGTGCTTCCTGTTGACCCATTATTCAACAAGTATTTGTTGTTCCTGGAGGATAACATTGCCTCTTTTTTTTTTCCAGTTGGTTTAAAAAATTGAGTTTAGGTAGAATTCATGTTGAAGCAGTATAATTTAATAGGTTATTGACCACCTCTCTGAAACTTTTCTTCATCTGTAAGATGGGACTGATACCACCTACCCAACTGGCTCACATCCTATAGGTCAACACCTATAGGTCAACATAAGCAACATTGGGAGCTAACGACCTAGAGGTTGATTTCAGAGATGCTTTAGTTTCAATTTGAGGTTGCTTTGCAACCGGCAAGAGATATTAACACTTCAGTTTGTGATGCTCTCTCCTCCTTGTGACACCCTCCGTGTTATTAATGCTTTAGACACTTACACTAGTACTCACCAGGAACCACAGAATAAGTCCTTTTATTAAATGAATAGCTTCTAATTTACCTATTTTTAAAACTTGGGTTTTTTGTACTCGCCTTATATGTAACCAAGGGGGAATGCTATCTCTTCAAGTGCAGAGGTAACGGTTTAAACTGTCTTAAATATTTATTTGTATTTCTGTTTGTTCTTGGTGACATAAAGTGATTTGAGTCACTCTGACATTTAATCAAGTTAAACAGTGTGGCTTGTAGAAAAAATGTCTAGCAGGTAATCTGAGAGCTTGATAACTAGTAAACAGCTGAGAAATTTTATCAGGATTAATTTATTAATTTCTTAAGCACCTCTTGTCCAGTTTGCCTTTAATTTTCATTTTTTCTAAGTTTCCATTAGCAACTGTGGCCTCACTCATTATTTAATAATGAATGGTTACAAATTGTTTGTGTGTTTTTGTAATTAGAATGTGATAGCAATCATCTATCAGATGAGCTGACACTGTAATGACATAAAGTCAGTAACAATTATGCCTAACAGGAAAATTAATTATGTAATCCTATCATACCCTATTTCACCTAGGAGATTAGATTTGGCTGTGACTAGGCTGGGCTAGGCAGGTGACAGTGTGGTGTAACACTTCTCATTTTTCTGGATAGGCTAGTCCACTGTCATGTTCACCGTATGACCCTGGAAAATCACTTGATTTAGATTTTTAAAAGAAATATTTTCAGGCTTTTGATTTTCTGCTTAAAGGGAGAGAGGGAGAGGGAGAGAGGACCGCTTTTACTTGGGTGGTTTATTCTTCCTGTTTTTTAGTGCATAAGGATATTTGCTGGATTTTCATCCAAGAGGGGCCATCCTTTCTTCTCCTCTTTCCTTACCTATTAGGGACAAGAGCTGTGAGAGTGAATTGTCTGCATACAGGAATACCACTTTGACTCCAGAGAAAGTTCTTACTTTACCTCCGATCTAAGGCACCCCTTCCTCCAGCACATGGAGCAGTTGCAAGTCCAAGGTGCAGGCAGGGACTGGACAGGCCGAGGGGTTCTCAGGTGACTCTGGAGCACCTGACCATGCCTGTACTGGGGTCCCGGGCTGGCCTGTTGTGCAGCCCTCACTGTCCCCTGAGGCTTTGTGGGTCTCAGGCAAGGTGGATGGTCTCTCAGGTCAGGTGCACTTTGCCTGAGAGGAACCCTGATATTATCTAGTCCGGCTTCTCATCTTCCAGGTATAAAAACTGCCGTACTCGGGTATTTAATGATTTGTCTAAGGGTGGAGCTGGGAACACAACCTAAGTCTTCTGAGCCTAGGATGGTATTCTTTCTATCACATCTTGTTCCTACTTTGTTCTGTTTTTTTAAATTGCTTAAAACTACTCAGTATCTAGGGATAAAAGTTTGTCTCTCAGCTGAAGAATTTGGAAAAACTCCAGAAAAGTCAAGCCCCATAAGTTCATCACTGAGAGCAGTTGAGTACATTTTCTTCTAGGTTTTTAAAGCATATTTTACCATAGTCAAGCCTCTTCTAGTAACACGTTTATTTCCTGGAAGTTTAAAGTCTTTCAGTGCCATGAAGTCATTCTAAGCCTTATTTTTTAATGATGATGTAACATTGCATGGGATGAAGGTGTCACAATGTATTTAATCATTCCCCAGTGTTGGCCATTTGTACTGGTTCCAGTTTTTCATAATTTTTCATGATTATAAATAAAACTGCAGTGAACACTGCCATACCTTAATCTTTGTCCTTTACTTCAAATGAACTCCTTAGGATACATCCTCTGAAATAGGGTTTCTGAGGAAAGGTATGAACTTAAGGCTCTTGCCCTGTTGCTTCCCAGACAAGCTATTGCCAGTTTAAACTCTGATTCCTGCTCCTAAATCCCGTGTGTGAGATGGTGACGTTCACTTTGTGAGAAGTACCCCACAAATAAGAAAACCACGAGAAGACAGACTAGCACCACTGTTTGGGTATATGCTGTGGTTCACGTGGGTTCCTCCTACCTCTTTCCCCCTCCAGCCTAAGTCAATCTCATTCTAGAAATCAACATACACAATGTAAACTCTTTACTGTTTATATTATACATTTATTTTTTAAACCCCCCCCCCCCCCACCGTCAGTGTTTGTTTGCATGGGAATCAGAGCATCGGGCTGTGTCCTTCAGGAGGTTTTCCATGCCCAGGTGTGTACAGTCTTAGTTCTTTGGGGACTGAGTTGGGGTGGCCCCAAACCCATTTACACATCTCCCCACACACCTGGCCTCATCGTTGGCTCTTCCACATCTCCCTGCCCCAAATATTAGTCAACGATAAGTCGGAGCTTTGAATTAAACATTCACTAGTGGACTTTTTTGTTTGTTTTTCTTTTTTTATCGAAGTATAGTTGTTGTTTTTTTTTCTTTCGGCATTTGTGGACTTTTGACATTTATGACTATTTTCTGAACCCCAAACCAGGTCATTTTGTATAAATCAGGGCACACAACTGTGAAAACTCAGGGCATGGGGCAGTTTCAGCCAATGGGTCCTGTGGAATTGTCTTGCTTTAAATCCATTTTTAAGGAATGGAGTGTTTATGAATGAAACCATACTTAAATTTTATCCCCTAAATATATTTACATGTGAATAATATAGCTCAACCTAGTGATTTTATATATATAAAATTTACTTTGAGTTATAAATGATACATAACTATATTTTAAGTAAAATGTATTATTTCAATCAATATCAAACCTCCAAAAAGAAAAACCTATGATCATAATAAAGAAAAGTTACTCAGATGAGTTGAGGAATATGTTTGGGACTGGAAAATTAGATAAACTTTGATATAAATTCTTAGAGGAAAGCAGAGTTTCTTTTTCTGAGTATATTTATAAAGTTGATAGGATTTTACATTAACGTAGTTTTTGAATTACTTCATTTAGTTTTTAACTTATCATCTGGAAGGGGACTGTGAGTAATTCCCTGTTAGTGAAACCATGGTTTCTTACAGATGGTTTTATTTCCTTTTTGTGATATTGCTTGGATCATGAAACAAGTATCTTGGAAAATGTGAGATACAAAGATGTGAGTTGAGTGATCTCTCTTGCATGTAAGCTCTTTCTGTAATAGAGAAAGGCTACTTTTAGTTTAAGCTGAGATGTTTCTCGTTTTCACTCTTGGCTGTGACTTTGTTGAGAGGAGCTTCTGTGCCTTTCTCCTTGAGGACAGTGTCTGCTTCTTGACATTATAGTGTTCCCCCTACCCTCTTGGCCAGCTCGTTTCCCAGGGAAGCCCAGTTTTTCTTTTTTGGAAAAATTTAAACGTATTTTAACACCCAATTAAACTCTCTTCCCTGTTGTTACTTTTTCCTTCTCCATATTTTGTTCTTAATGAATACTGTCTTACAGAATGGGACCAGTATCAAGACAGGGAGGGGACCAGGTCTCAACATTGCCCTTTTTCTTTTCTGCTTTTTTTTTTTTTTTTTTTTTTTTTTTGCGGTACGCGGGCCTCTCACTGTTGTGGCCTCTCCCGTTGCGGAGCACAGGCTCCGGACGCGCAGGCTTAGCGGCCATGGCTCACGGGCCCAGCCGCTCCGCGGCATGTGGGATCTTCCCGGACTGGGGCACGAAGCTGTGTCCCCTGCATCGGCAGGCGGACTCTCAACCACTGCGCCACCAGGGAAGCCCTCTTTTCTGCTTTTAATGATCCCTAATTAATCCAGGCAGCTTGGAAGCAGTAGCAGTGACTCTTCCTGATGTTTTCTTTCTACATTTCCATCTGGGATTTGTATATAGAGGGTTCTACCAGTGCTTCCTTTGTCCTTTTCTTATTGTCCAGAGAGTCTTAAGAGATCTCCAGGAAATCCCTAGCTGCTGCCAGCAGTCTGCCTGTGAATATTTGAGAGAAGTGTCTGCTTTTTAAATAGCAGTGAAGAAGTTCAAGGCTGGTGTTGTGGTTGTGACCAACTCCCAATGTGACTGAGGACTGCAAACGTTTTCAGGTCACCTTTGACTCAAACTGGCAGCAGTGGTAACATTGAAAAGAAATCCGAACAGAACCTTGGCTATAGTTGGAAGCAGCAAAGGCTGTGTATTTAGGTACTGCCAGGCAGCCCTTGGAGACCCACAGGGGGAAGTTTAGTTCCTTGTTTCTGTTCGTTTTTGAGAGGAATGAGCTAATAAAAAGACACTAGTAATGACGAGCTTCGTAGGTGAGGTTAGACAGTTAACCCTCTTAACAAGCCAAAGACGGGTGGGAGGAGCTATCCCCATTTTACAGATGAGGAAACAGAGGCTCTGGGAGGCTAAGGAACTTGCTACTATGTGAAGTCAGGATTCAAACAGTTGATCTGAGGCCAGCTGCTGCAAGGTATTCCCTTCCTACCTTCCTTTCTAAATTGTCTGTGCCTGGAAGGTGCTTTGTGCCATCAAAACAGATTTTGGGGGGGGGGAGTGGGGGTCCCTTTAAAATTTTCTTTAACAGAATAAAGATAATTAAAAAATGATGCACATGAAAGATAATATCTATATATATAAAACACATCTCAATGTGTTCTTTCTCTAGGAATATGAAAATATGCACATTTGTACAGTATAATTTTGGGTTTTCATAAAAATAGGATCATCTATTAATATAAAGAGTATTCTATAAATAGTATTCTGTAGCATTTTTGTTGATTTTTCTTAAAATATGGATGTCACTTTAGGTCAATTGCATGTATTAAAATGGTGGCAATTTCCAATATGCATGTACTGTAATTTAATCAGCCATATTATACTGATGGACAACATGTTGCTTCTTGTTTGTTTTTTTTCTGTGTTTTGTTGTGCTACTAAAACAGGATTACAGTAAATTCACTTATATATACATATATATCCTTGTTTGCTGCTACTTTTGTTTCTGTGGGAAAGGGCATTATTACCTTGCTCCTGATTTTAATAAAAATATTTCAGGGCTTCCCTGGTGGCGCAGTGGTTGAGAGTTCGCCTGCCGATGCAGGGGACACAGGTTCGTGCCCCGGTTGGGGAAGATCCCACATGCCATGGAGCGGCTAGGCCCATAAGCCATGGCCGCTGAGCCTGCGCGTCCGGAGCCTGTGCTCCGCACTGGGAGAGGCCACAACAGTGAGAGGCCCGCGTACCACAAAAAAAAAATTCAGTGTTTTAAGCATTGAATATGCCTTCGTTAAGTTTTGGTAAATATAACTGATCATATTTAAGTAGCGTATATCCGTTCATGTTTTAGTTTTTATTGAAAGAAGTTGATGAATTTTATTAAATGCCTTTTTGGCATGATATATCGATAATTGTAAGCTTTTGCCTCTATTTTGTGGTGTAATAAATTACGTTGATTAGATTAACCAATACTGAATCATCTTTGGATTCCTAGAATAACCCTGATTTGTTATGGTGTGGTATTCCTTTCATATGTTGCTAAATTTGATTTGCTAATACTTTATTTAATTTTTATGACTGCAGTCTTGAGATGGGTCTGGAGTTTCTTCCTTATTTGCACTCTGTCAGGTATTGATATTAGGATTATGGGATTTTTTGTTTGTTTGTTTGTTTGTTTGTTTTGTGGTACGCGGGCCTCACCGCTGTGGCCTCTCCCGTTGCGGAGCACAGGCTCTGGACATGCAGGCCCAGCGGCCATGGCTCACGGGCCCAGCTGCTCCGCGGCATGTGGGATCTTCGCGGACCAGGGCATGAACCCGTGTCCCCTGCATCGGCAGGTGGACTCTCAACCACTGCGCCACCAGGGAAGCCCCTAGGATTATGTTTTTAAAATGATTTAAGAAGAATTCATCCTTTTCTAAAGTCTGAAAGCATTTGCATAATACAGGAAATACCTAGTTTTTAAATATTAAGGGGAAATCAGCTGGAAAACCACCTGGGCTTGGTATCTCCCCCAACCCTACCCCAAAATCTTTTAAAACACATTCTTTAATTTTTTAGAATATATTACAGTTGTTCTATTCATCTCTTTACATTTTCTCTGGATCTTGATATTTCCTACTTGCTAGCAAATTAGTTTGCCTAAATTTAAGTTTATTGCACAGAATTGTACATAATATTGTTAAAATTTTTTTGATATTCATGGTAATAACCCCTTCCTTATTACTAATGCATATTTTTGCTTTTGTCCTTTTCCCCCCTTTATCAGGCTTGTTAGAGGTTTATATATTTTATTCTCTTCAAAGAACTAGGTATATTAATTTTATATTCAATATTACTTTTTAATTTAATTTCAGTATGTAATCTTTATTAATTCACTTTTACTATTCCTTTTGACTTAAGTTTAATGCCTGTCTCATTTTACTTTTACTCTTTTAAAATAATGGCATTTAAGGCTATAAATTTTCTTTAACAACAGCTTTAGTTATGTACCTTTGGTTTTAAGATCCGTCTCCTTTTTGTTATTTTCTAGATGGTTTATAATTAAAATATTTACTTGCACTTTGATTCTGAGATTATTTAGGAGCATGTCACTAAATTTTCTTTGGGGTATCTTTTGATGTCTTATTACCATCTATGAATGTGGCTCTGAAATATCTATCTAGGGGATTTATTAAAGTTTACTCGTGTCCAAGTACATGATCAATTTTTAATTGTTCCAGGGACGTAAAAAAAATTATATCCTTGATAAAATACAAAGCTTTCATTTTCTATATTTAGTAAATCAAACTTATTGATTGCATTATATTCAGAGCATCCAAATCTGTGTTTGTTTTTACTGTCAAATTGAGAGGTATGTTAAAGTGTCTTTTATAATTTTTAAGCTGTCTTTTATAATTTTAAGCTTTTTAAGAGCTTTTGCTTAATGTATTCACCTCCCATTTTGTTTGATGCATAAAGATGTATAATTCTTATTTTTGCCTCAGATTACATATTTATCATTATGTAATATCCCATTTTGTTCAGTTTAGTACTTACGGCCTTGAATTCTTCTTTATTTGATTTTAATATTGCCACCCTTGTTTTCTTTGTATTGCTTTGTATACCTTTGTTCAACTCTTCATTTTTAAACTCTTTATCACTTTGTTTTGGGCAGGTTCCATGTTTTGTTTTTGTTTTAAATAGAGCTGGACTTTTAAAATCCAAGGTGACAGTCTTGTCCTTTAACAGGGAAATTCTGCCTTGTCTCTATTGTGATAACTGATAAATTTTGCTTTATTACTTTCATCTTATTCAGTGGTTGTCCCTTATTTTACTTTGTTTTGTTCTTCTCAATTCTTATGGAATTGTTAATTTAAAAGTTGCATTATTTTTTGTTTTGTTTTGTTATTTGTTGTTTTTTTTTGTGGTACGCGGGCCTCTCACTGTTGTGGCCTCTCCCGTTGTGGAGCACAGGCTCCAGACACGCAGGCTTAGCGGCCATGGCTCACGGGCCCAGCCGCTCCGCGGCATGTGGGATCCTCCCGGACCGGGGCATGAGCCCGTGTCCCCTGTATCGGCAGGCGGACTCTCAACCACTGTGCCACCAGGGAAGCCCAAAAGTTGCATTATTTTTAATCCTGCGGGTGCCTAACAGTTGAAAGTAAAACTCTCGTAACATACCAGCATTAAATCTTTTGTCCACCTGGATGTACATTTGCTGAACGCGTGTTGTCCCCATAACTCTGGATCTCATGGGTCGGTCCTCCAAATCTCTTATCCTTTCACTCATGAATTCCAATTCTGTGTTCTTATCCTTTGCTTCTTAATGCCTACATTTCTTCTCCTTAATCCTCCAGAACATTAATTTGATACTCTAGAGCAATAGGTATTTTCTCTTCATTTAATTTAATTTTTTATTTTTAAAATTTTATTTTATTATGGTAAGAACACTTGACATGAGATTTATCCTCTTACATTTTGAAGTGTATCGTACGGTATTGTGACTATAGGTACAATGTTGTACAGCAGGTCTTTAGAATTTAGTCATTTTGTTTAACTGAGACTTTATGCTTTCCTGTTAAGTTTTTCATTGCTTTTTTTTTAATTCAGAAAGTTTTTTTTTTTTTTTTTTTTTTTACTATTTATTTATTTTTGGCTGTGTTGGGTCTTCGTTTCTGTGCGAGGGCTTTCTCCAGATGCGGCAAGTGGGGGCCACCCTTCATCACTGTGCGCAGGCCTCTCACTATCGTGACCTCTCTTGTTGCGGAGCACATGCTCCAGACACACAGGCTCAGTAGTTGTGGCTCATGGGCCTAGTTGCTCCGCGGCATGCGGGATCCTCCCAGACCAGGGCTCGAACCCGTGTCCCCTGCGTTGGCAGGCAGATTCTCAACCACTGCGCCACCAGGGAAGCCCCAATTCAGAAAGTTTTTAAGCTACGATCGCGTCTCCGTATGTGTTCTCATTACTTTTTTGTTAAAATTTTCCTCTGCTTCATTAGTTTTACTTCCGTGAGTGGCACTTGCAGTTCAGCTCGTTCACCCTCCCTCAGCCCCTTGTCCCTTTGCCTGCTTCCAGCTGCCCTCAGCAGCCATGCAGGTCTCAGGTTGTGTTACGCAACTGGTGGCAAAGTAGCAAGTGGTAGATGCTGGAACTGAGGGAACAGATAGCCTACTGCTGCGTTCTCTGTCCCCAGCGTCTCCTGGCCACAAGGCTTGGGAACTGTGCCACCTCCCATTGAAGCCACCTTCCCTGGGGTTTCAGCGGGGTCCAAAGCCTTCTTCCCTTCACGTGGACCCTCAGCTACACTGACTGTGGAGAATCACACCTGCTCTCTCTTCTGGAGCTATTCCCTGCCCTACCCACCCCTTAGAAGTCCCTCAACCCCAGGCAATGCCAGCAAGCTTTATAGATGTCCTTGTTACTTCAGGAAGACCTGGCAGGGAGGCAGGATCAAGTCTGTTTGCTCAGGCCACCATCTTCCCCATAGAGAATGTGTCAGAGTAGAAATTTATTTGCTCTGTGTATTGTGAGATGGAAATAGAAAAAAAATGCATACCTGCATTGGGAAGCAGCTGTTAAGAGTGATGATACATCAGTGGGGCAGGATTGGCTTTAATTTAACTGTTTGAAATTAGGATACTTCTGTGAAGGAGACATGCACAGTATGTTTGTCTTATGGAAAGGACTGTGTTTCTTACCCTCATCCCCAGCACCTTTGCCCCCATATCACTCAGTACAGAGAGTAAGACATCCTACCAATGGAGTAATCAACATCAATTATACACCTATAAGTGTACACACACACATACATCCCCCCCACCCCCCCGAGAGAAAGGTGGAATTTCCTCTCTTCACAGGTGGAAAACTTGAAGCAAGATACCTAACCTGCTCGGCCCAAATTGGGGAGTGTTAGCATCTGCATCTTAGGATAGGTGTTTGTGGCTTATATTAGCAGGCTGGTTATATGAAGTAGCACTGGGGTGTCCCAGAAAGGACTGCAGCATTAGGTTAAGGCCATGTATGCTTCATTTTAATGAGTCTTATCTTTGGAATTAGTGTGTTTTCCTCCTTTCCAGTATCTTAGAATGGAAGTGCCCAAGTACATCCAGGATTCGGTCCAACGTGGGAAAGACCTTCCCTTGCATCACAGAAGGGCCCCTTGTGTGGTCCATTTGATGAACACACGGATTATTGCAGCGAGGTGCTATAGAAATAGCTTCATGTCCTTGCAAAATTGCCAACACAAGTAAGAACCTGGAAATTGTTGCTATGCATGTATATCAGGTTTCTTAACCACTTCCATACTGAATTTTCTAAAAGATTTTTTTAAATTTTCAAGTTTTGTAGGCATCTGGGGCAGTATGTCAGACAAAGTTGACTATTTTCAAGGCATTTTTAGACGCTTAGGTACATATTCTGTTTAAAATATCTCTGTGTATCAGGTCTCAAAGTTAAAGTGCCTGTAACCTGCTAATAAAATAGGTGTCTGCTCTGACCAGCTGAGGTTAAACCACAGTACAAATTGCAGGGTTACTGAATGTTGCTAGCTTTTTATTCCTCAAACGATTTATCTGCCTTCCTGTCCCAAAGCACTTTGAGACTTATTTCTTATCTAAGTTGACCAGTATTTGCAGACAGGGCCAGTGCCTTTGCTGCCACTTTTACTTGTTTTATGCAAGAGAGCACCATCATCTTTCTCTTTTTTAATGAAGCATTAAGGTCCGTTTACATAGTGATAAATAAAGTAATTACTGCAGCGATGGCATTCCGCCTAAGTTACCTTGAAAACTGAATGCAAAATCTTTTTAATAGCTCCGTAAGGGTCTCTTGAAGTGTCACAGATTTTTATAACGATAGCTGTAATACAAGTGCCATTATTTACTGGGAGGCTTGAACACTCTGACCATTTCCATGGGTCCTCGTGCATCTCCAGCTGAGCTGAGGGAACATCACCGCAGACGCGTGTGTGCTGGCTCCTGTGATGGGTGTTTGCCAGGGTAGCCCTCCGCCAGCGGAAGGAGGCTGGCCTACCACCATCTTGTGATGCCTGGGCTGTGGCTAGTCCAGCTCCCTGTTGCCATGGAGGAGGTTTTAGGATATCTTCTTTTCTGGAAGAAGAGAGCTTCTGTTTTGGGAACTCTAAGGCACTGCCTGGTTTGGAGAGTGTTATGTAAGGAGTTATTCTGTTTTCTGATTGCCCATCATTTGATACAGACCAAACAAAGAACACTTCAGTGATGAAAGGGGAAGGGAACTGTTGCTCAGCTCTTTTCTTGCGGGTATCATTTGCTTCTTGATGTCTAAGTTATTTTGACATTTTAAAGGGACATATATTCTGAACAGTCTCTTTGTGCCAAATGCAGAGTGAACTAGAGATGAGTTTAGCACAGAGCTGTATGGACGGTCACCCTCTTGGGAGAGTCTGGGCCTAGGTGCCATGTGGCCACCCTACAGTGGGGATTCTGCAGCTCTGTGTGGAAGGTGCCCCTGGCTCTGAGTTCCAGAGTGTTCTCCTGTGGGAAAGGCTGCAAGGGCGAGGCCTAGCGCTTGGGTTGTTTGTACATCTGTTATTGGCTGTCAGTGGCTTTGATGGCTTGGGGTCTCAGGGAGACATGCCATTGTCACTCCCTGCAGTCTGCCAGCGCACAGCTTTCCAGGTCTTGCTGGGTCCCAAGTGAATTTCACAGAGGCAGAGAGGGAGAAGGAACACAATCCAGAGCCAAACTGGGGACGAGAAAAGGGTCTACAGTCATGGGAGGATGGGGTGGAAGGGGTAGCATTCAGAGCAGGTAGGGAAGTGATGTCATCCCACAGTTCACAGAGAGGGGCCCAGCCAAGGGTGATGCCCTCGTGATTTGACTTCATAGCTGGTCCAGGGCTGGCTACCTGGGTGAGGGGCCAGAGCCAGGGGTACAGGCTAGATGTGCTCCCCGTCCTAGGCTAGGAGAGCCCGCGTGAGCCTCTAGCTCTGCAGGACCCTGCCCTTTCCTGCTGAGGTTTGAGGTGGACCCTCTAATTGCATTCCCACCTGGTAGCCTAGTGGTCTCACCCCTAAGCTTGAGCTCTTGCCCCTGCCAGACAAGCCTTTACTCCTGGGGGTATTCTGTAGGTCCTATTCAGTCCTAACTCCTCTATGATGACTATCATGGATGCATCTTTTCAACAAACATGTATTTGCCACCTGTAACTGCCAGGCACTGTGCTAGGCATGGGGTGGTGGGGTGATGATAGTGATGAACTCGCCTTTGGTCCTGCTTTCAGGGTGCTCATGGTCTAGTGGGAGATACAGAGAAAACTTACATCTTAACTACACAGCCTTTTATTCCTCACCTGTTTTATCAGCCAGTCTTGCCTTCCTATCATTTATTCCCTGTTTAGAGTGTGTCTGAGGCATGTGGCACTTCCATACAGAGACTGCACTGTGGGTTTCCCCACCTTTTGTAATGATCCCACTTACCTGTCTGACGATGACAATAATTCTTGCATGTGTACAGTGACCGTTACATTTGCATAAAGAAATGTTGAAGAATATCCAAGAAACTCAGGAACATTGTTACCTCCTAAATATGTACCTTTTCGTATTATTTTGATATTTGAACCATGTGATTATATCACCTATTACAAAAATGTTTTGAATTTAAAAAATGCACACATTCCAAAAGTTAATTTTTCTGCTATGGAGATCATATTCATTCAAATATGTAAATTAAATTTAAAAGAAAAAGTAGACATTTGAGAGAAAATGAAAACCAACATAATGTGTAGAAATGCAGCTTTGACCATCTCTTGTTATTTAATATTAACATTTTCTGCTGTTCATCTGATATAGTTTAGCTAGGGAAAATCTTTTCATTTTTTTTCTTTCCAACTTTGTTTTTCTCACTGTATTTAAACCTTTCTCCATCCTGTTGTGTTAATTTTCAGTGTTGTGTTTTCGGATGTGAATTAGGGGTCACAAATGATCTTTGAAAGCAAGCAGACATCCTGAGGGCCATAGTTTGTTTGCTTGTTTGTTTTTAGCAACAGTTGACATGGTACAACTGACACGGCTGGGACTTCTGTTTTGTGTTTTTACAACAAAGCACTGTGTCATTGTCATCCTCATGTGGAGCAGGTGCCCCCCCCTCCCACCTTTCCCTTGTCTGTGAGGCCTTGTGACTGTGTTAATGCACAGCGTCCTCCCACCCTGGGAAAGATGCAGGTTCTCTTTGGAAATCCCTGGGTCTTAGTCTCATCCAAGTTATAACCTTAAATTCTGGTGCACACTTGCTTGTTAAAACTGGTCTAAGTGGATTTAACCTCTTTTGTGCCTTCATTTTGAATGCTTGGGCTGGAGAGTCCCTTGGAGACCACCTGCCTGGTCATCCACATGTGCTTGCAAATGGCATACAAGTTTTGGGGATTCTTTTTCTGGTAACAGCTTTACTGAGATACTATTCACATACCATACAGTTCACCCATTTAAAGTGTACAATTCAGTGGCTTTTAGTACCTTCAGAGTTACACAGCCATCACCACAATTAGTTTTTTTTAAGAGTATACAATGTTATGATTTAATATATGTATACATTGTGAAATGATTACTACAACCAATGTAATTAGCACATCTACCACCTCACATAGTTATGTGAGGGTTTTTGTTTGTTTGTTTGTTTTTGGTGGTAAGAACACTTCAGTTCTACTCTCCTAGCAAATTTCAGGTGTTGATAGTATACAATACAGTGTTATTAAGGATAGTCACCGTGCTGTGCATCAGAACCTCAGAACTTATTCATCTTATAATGGAAGGTTTGTACATTTTGACCAGCATCTCCTCATTTGCCCCACCCTACGACCCTTGGCAGATGTGTCTGGTTCTATGGGTTTGAATTTCTAGATTCTACATACAAGTGAGATTGTGCAGTATTTGTGTTTCTCTGTCTGGCTCATTTCACGCAGCGTAATGTCTACCAGGTTCATCCATGTTATCACAAATGACAGGATTTCCTTTATTTTTATGACAATAATATTATATATACGTGTATATATATATATATATATACACGTATATATATATATACACGTATATATATATATACACGTATATATATATATGTATGTACATGCACACACACATGCACACACACGTATATGTATATGTGATATAGAGATATCTCACATTTTCTTTTCCATTCATCTGTCAACGGATATTTAGGTTAGATGTGGATATCTTGACTATTGTGAATAATGCTGCAACGAACATGGGTGCACTTTCAATAATGGCCGTACACTTGTAGCAGTGCTCCCCAGCAGTGATACTGTCCTGCCCAGTGTGACCCTGTTAACATGAGTGGCCTTTAGTGAGAGAGTGTCCTGTTTTTAAAGCATTTTTTCCCCTCGTGGGTCCCTTAGGGAGTGGTCCTTGCTGTGTGCATGTGCCAGGTATGGGTACGTGTTTCAGCTTTTTTATTCTTCTGGAGAACATAATTGTTGCTAATGAGAACGCTTGGCATTGCATCTGATTTGTTTTTGCTGCTGCTGTATTAGTAATAAATAGGTACTCAGTTTGCATATTTAACACCACGTCTTCCTTCAGCCCACACCTCCTCACTACAGGATCAGCTTTTCATTGCTTGGTAGAGCTTTTAATTACATGGGGCTTTTCTGTCTTAACTGAGATATAACTTTTCTCCTTATTAATCAGAAAAAGTCACCAAGAATGTTACAGTGTATAATGGGGAGGAATATTCACAAATAAGCTTTTTTTTTTCTTTTCCTTCCCTTTTTTTTGGTTACACTACTTTTATCACAAGAAAAAAGAGGACTTTTGAAAGTAAAAATAAATTATTCATTTGCTAAAATCATCGACCTTCATGAGTAATACAGTTGGTTTAGTGTTTACAACAAAGGAATTACATACAGGAGAATGCTGGGGACTTACTGAATAAGAGAAATTAGATTTCATTACAAATACAGGCTTTCAACACAGAGAAAGGGTACACTTTATAAATATTGTGAAGAGTTTTTAGAGGTAATAGAATAATAGAGAGTACTAAACCAGTTCAACCAATTTCTAGTGTATTTTTTAACAACACTGTTTCAATGATAATGCTTTACATTGTCTTCGAATCCACAGCTCCACTAAGGTGCCTTGTGTTTTCAGAGCCATTGAGAGTCTGTTTTAAGACTTCCTTTCTGATGTATGTGGTGGGACATTTGCTTTTTTTAAAAAAAGTTTATTATTTTTTTTTATTGAGGTAAAATTCACATTACATAAAATTAGCCTTTGAAAAGTGAACAATTCAGTGACATTTAGTTCATCACAATGTTTTGCAACCCCCGTCTCTAACTATCTAGTCCAGAACATTTTCATCAGTTCAACAGGAAACTCTGTACCCATTGAGCAGTTCTCTCTGTTCCCCCTTCCCACCGGCCCCTCACAACCCCTGATCTGTCGCTATGTATTTACCTACTCTGAACATTTCATATGAGTGGAATCATACACTATGTGACCTTTTGTTTCTGGCTTCTTTCACTTATCATATTTTTAAGGTTCATCCATGTTGTAGCATGTATCAGTCCTTTATTACTTTTTTTTTTTAATTATTTTTGCCTGTGTTGGGTCTTCGTTGCTGCACATGGGCTTTCCCTAGTTGTGGCAAGTGGGGAAGCCCTTAGTTCATTTTTTATTAAGGTATAATCGACATGTAACATTATATTAGTTTCAGTTGTACAGCATACTAATTTGATTATTTGTATATATTTACAAAGTGATCACGCAATAAGTCTGGTTAACACCCATCACCTCACCTAGTTACAGAATTTTTTTCTCATGGTGAGAACTTTGAAGATTTACTCTCTTAGAAACTTTCAAATACGCAGAACAGTGTTGTTAACTGTGGTCGTCGCCATGCTGTGCATTACTTTTTAATGGGTTTTTAATGGGTTTTTGTGGTAGTTGTGGAGGTGATGGTGTGGTTTTCTCTCTCTCATTTTTTTTGGGGGGGGGGTGGTTATTCTTAATATATCTTCATATATCTGAGTAGTTGAGTTGGTGATTGAATAACTCATTTCTTGATTATTTTACTCTCTGTGGGTCTACAGGGACCTGTCTTTATATCCCTGTTTAAGTCCTCTTTTTAAAAATTTCACAATGTTAACCTCTGCCAAAGTGGGTACAGTTACTGTGGGTGGTAGGAAGCAAACCTATTGATTTATTCTTGCAGGCATCAGAAGCAGCACCACTTTAAAATGTTTTGTCATGATCATCTTGTACCCATAGTTCTGTACTAAGTCAGTTACTTTGTTAATTCAAGTTACTCAACAGGAGGTTACTTAAGCAAGTGAGAAATTTATCATTTTATTTGTAGAAAGACTCCATTTCAGCTAGCCAGCCACTTTATTCCAGGGCTGCATGTTGTAAGAGTGGGCTTCCTCCAGGTGTGCCCTTGACCCCTACCCTCCCAGGATGCCTTTTGAGCTATTGGAAAACCCAGATAGGTGTTTTGCATTGGTCAATGGGAATCATTAATTTTCCCATCTATATTTGTTCTGCGTTCTCTGGATTATTAGTTGTAAATAGTTCATTTTTACATGCTTGTATTAGATTCTTTATGTGATCTCTTAATATAAGTGCACTAGGGGAAGAACCATCTCAGTAGTATTATTTTTAGTAGTTCAGAGGAAATATCTTTTCTGAGCATGGATTTTTCTGTTCCATCTTTCTTTTCCAGGTAGGCTGTAATTCTGTGCTGTGGTTTTGTTTGGAAGTGGTGTTTTTTCAAGGTTGCTACCACTGTGAAGTAAGAAAGGGTATGTCAGTGTACAAGGCATAACCGTAATTACCTGGTTGGGCGTGGCTTGTATTTTTTCCTGACTCTTCATGAAATTTTGAAAAATTGAGACCAAAAGCGAGGTTCCTTTTTCCCCTCTAAAAGCTGTTTTAAAATAAAAAATGTAATGAATGTTACATTTGTTAATGTTATGACTGCTTCGAATAACCCAGAAAATATTTTTTATTGTCGGTATTCAATAATTTGCAAGTATAATGATCTCATAGGTAGGTTTTACCTTGATATGTTTTTAGAAATGGTGGTACTTAATATATTAAAATGTGTGGCTCTTAGTTAAAATAGGTTGTCACGGGATGTTGCGCATGAACAGAACTTCATACTTGCACCCAGCTTGTTTCATTCCAGGCAGCCAGCATCCTGGCTGGTGAGGGCCACACTTCCTGCTGGTACTGCTAGGATAGGGAGAGGTGGGGATCACTGTGCCTGTCTTATCTCCCAGCTCAGATCCTTAGCATTGCTTGAATATTTGTGTGTTTGTGTGGGGGTGATGTTTTCCTGAGAATGCTGCTAAATAACAGGAATTCCAAGAGTTCCTCAGCCTGCAGCCCAGTGGTGTGTGTTTCTTCTAGCAATGAGGTAAAATTCATATTTCTGGGGAGACAGCCAGACTTAGAGTTAGAAAACCATCCTCCTGGAGGAGGGGGTGGACTCTTTGGAAATCCACAGGTCCTTTTCCCACACAGGCCACCCTTCAGGACCTTGGATGAGCTCATTTTCCCAGGAAATTGGACTGAGGTCTCCTGATATCTTCAGCTGCACTGAGATTTTTTTTTCCCCCGTAACTTTGATTTCAGTTGATATGTAGTCTCTCCAAAGAAAATATTGATCAGATGCCCTTTCTACACCGTGGCATTGTGCAAGAGGTATCAGGTTTTAAAGTAAAAGTGCACCATTCTGGCCGCTCAGAGCTTACATATTAATACATTTAGCCAATGTGAAATATAAGCCCATTTGATGTTTGTTGCAAAAAAAAAATAGTTTATCTCATCTCTTATTTTAACTCTTTTTGGCACAGAATGTATCAAAAGAGTCAGCAAGAGTTTTAAGTGTGTGAATAAATGTTTTGCTCTGTTTTGTGAAAACTTTTAAACAGAAAGACTTAATATTTTCTTTGTAAGCAAACAGCATCAAAAAATAACATTTCTCTGCCTTTCTAGGCTGCATCTTGTGGCTAATTTGTCCATGAAGGGATATGTTTTGTGTGACATGGTTTAAATCACTTAAACCCTTGAAAACGTTGCCAAACTCACTCATCTTTGCTTTGACAAGTATAAGGCGTCAGAAAATGAATGGAAGTTAACTCATATTCTCCCTTTTCTGCTGGCTCCCTTCTGTTCTTTTTCTGTAAAAACTCCTAGAGCTCCACTCCTAGGCCTACTCCCAGGAGCCTCCTAAGCCCTCAATCTAGCAGCAGAGCTGCCTGCGTGCAGGGAAAGTAGGAAGATGCTCTCCCGTCATCCCTTTCTTTTAAACTTGGTAAGAAATGTGTCCCAGCATATCAGATGCTCTCAGAATCTCAGCGTGTTACACTACTAGTAATTAAAACTGGAGCCCAAATTGAAGGAGAAATTTTTTTTTTTTTTTTGTCGGTACGCGGGCCTCTCACTGCTGTGGCCTCTCCCGGGGGCGGAGCACAGGCTCTGGACGCGCAGGCTCAGCGGCCATGGCTCACGGGCCAAGCCGCTCCGCGGCATGTGGGATCTTCCCGGACCGGGGCACGAACCCGTGTCCCCTGCATCGGCAGGCGTTCTCTCAACCACTGCGCCACCAGGGAAGCCCCGAGAAATAATTTTTTATTGATTGCTGGCGTTTGTAGAAAAGGTTCAATTAGACCAGGATACTAAGGGGGCTTAATGGTGCTTTTATCTGCCAGCACTGACATGGGTATTTTCTGTATCTCGTTTTGCTTGGGAACTTATGAGTCTCTACCACCTTCTGATGAGTGTACCAGCAGCACAGCTTTTACACTTATTAACCATGGCCGTTTTGTTTTGTTTTGTTTTTAAACTTACACATCATGGCACATGCTCAAAGGTTTTCCCAGGCACAGTTCCTCTGAAGCGGGATTTGAAGTACTTGCCCCTTCTGTCCTAGGGCACATTGTCTTAGCCCTTCTGTGGTCTTTCCTGTCCTCTGTGGCTCTCTGGGTGCCAGTGGGCCATTAGCTGTCTCTCAAGTCCCTTCCCCTCCCAGCTGTACCCCAGCTCTGTGTAACTCCTCTCGGATATGGAATTTGGGGTCTCCACCACGTCGGCGGACTTCCTAGTTTGGAGGTGATGGTGAGTCACCATAGACTGACTAAATGTCCTTCTGCTGGAATTAGAAGTTAGGGGAAGAGAGGTTTGGGCAGATTTTTATCCTGAGGACCTTTGAACCAGGGAATGGAGGGGTAGGTTCAGGGTGTGGGAGTCCATGAAACTGTGAAATATTGTGTCAGCAGTTTGTCTATGTGCCTTGTTCTGGGCTGGAGGGACGCCTACAGTCATCAGATTCTCAACTATATTTCTGACCCCTAAACCTTTAGAAACCACCAGTCAATAAGAAGTTTCCAGTTGTGTCTTATTAGTCCCCATGGCAGTCTCTTGGAGAGAGAATGGAGCAAAGTTGGAGAATGGCTCCGTCTGGCTTCATCCCATTGATGAAGCTTTGAGTGGGGGTTGTTGATGAGAGTTGGGCCCCTGTTGTGTAAGGAAGCACAACTCTCCATCTAATGGGGCCCTCAGCGTGCAGCGGGTGGGGGGCGTGGAACGGGACGATGGTGGCCCTGCTGTTTCTGTCGGCTCCATCCATCCGTTGTGTATCCTTCTGTCCAAGTCCCTGACGTGGAGATCAGGAAGGGGCTGATCTATAGACCCTGCTGCTGCTCTGCTTTCCTAACGTGTGGCGGGACAGTTGATATTTAGTCTGGAGAACAAGGCTAAGTAGGATTCGTGAGTATTTTCCCTGCATGCTACCCTCCTATTCTCCACCCCTCTATTCGCCCATGCTTCCCTCTCTTTCTCTGTCCTCACCGCTGTTGCCTGGGGCTCCCAGATTCCCCCAAATGGAGCAGACCCACCTGCAGATGTGTGTGCTTACATGTGCATGTGTATTTGATGAGAAAAAGGGACAAGAAAACGGTGCAGTGGAAGGTGAGGCAGTTGGTCTGGGCCAGAATGTGCCCCCAGAGTGAACTCTGGTGGGGCCCAAATGCATCCTGGAGAGAATAGCTCTCAGGCCAGGGCTTGGGCTGCTCACTGAAGTTCATCTACAAACAAGCAATGACTTATGCAAGAGACGTGTTCAATGATAAAGGGAGAGGAAAAAATTTAAGGGCACAGTTAGGTTTGGATTGTTTGCTTGTTTGTTTGGTTTTTGGCAATTATTGTAAAGCCCAGGGTGTTCTTTGTTTACCAGCAGCGTGCTGATCAGGTTACGGACCGTTCAGGCTGACTTTCCCTCCTGCCCTTCCTCCTTCCTTCTCCTGCTCTGCCTACAATTTTTTTAAGTAGGCAGGAAGTCTTTTAATTTTTTAACAGCATGGGAATCGCTTAAACGTCCTCCCTTCTAGTGGTGTATTCATAGCAGCTTAGGTGTGGAAAGACCAGTTTGCACAGCTGAGTTCTCAAATGAACACGCTGCTCATGTTCTTTACATGCATGCATCGAGTGCTTCTCCACGGAGACCCCCAGACTGTGAATAAACACAGAATTTTAGTTGAACTAAAAGCATGAATTTTTTTCTTTAAGATATAACCCCATGGCAATTGTGGAATAATTTGAAAATTTCTGAAAACATGAAACAGGTGTTTGATGATCAGTTTTCTGACTTATAAATTTGTGAAATAAACCGTATCAAAAATTGCTGTTTTACATGTGTAAATATTTTGTTACAGTTGATTTATTAATACTTTCTAGCCTCTGGAAAAAGAGGAACTTTTTGAAAGTGGCTGGTATTTTTGCTATGCTTTTTCTTTCTCTTTTTTTCTTTTTTTGACTCCTCATGGAGTAGTAGTAGGCTCTGTTCCGTGGAATCACTATTGAACAGGCTATTCTGAACACCAAGGCTTGTGAAGAATTAGAATGGAAGAAGACTTCAAAAGGTCCTTTTTTTGGTAGGGAAGGGGAAGGGGAATGTGGACCAGTAGCAGCAGTCGTGACTTGTTGTTATTCTTTCCATGGCAGGTAAGTAAAGATCATACACAGTGCGTGCTGGTCTCAGGATTGTGAGCGAGGGGGATGTTGAAGGCCGATAG
Source organism: Leucopleurus acutus (assembly GCF_964270905.1). NCBI lineage: Eukaryota > Metazoa > Chordata > Mammalia > Artiodactyla > Delphinidae > Leucopleurus > Leucopleurus acutus. The sequence goes on from NC_139142.1 coordinate 154,014,018, forward strand.
TTAGAATCATTCTCCTTCCCCTTTGGCTAGAGCCATTGCTACTCCTTGATTCAAAGTGCTCCTTACATTATAAATACATGGATTTATGTTCTAAGCTCAGAATTAAAGAATCTTGCCTCACATTTGCGTGCCTCTCTTTCTGAATAAATACTGGTTAGGATCAGGTCAAGTATAGATAAAGTCAGAAAATTGTTTCCAGTAGGGGAACTTTTATCATCATCTCCCCTGGCTACAGTACTCAGATACTTTTGTGTCATTGTTTTTGCCATGCTAGGTAAGTAGCTGGTGTTTCAGAAGATCTCAACCCAACCCCCAATCACACGTTCCCATCCAGAATGTTGGGGGTTGTGCAAAACTTGAGGCTTGAAGTGACTGTCATTTTCTAAAAGATACATGTGGCTGCTCTTGGCCTGGAAGTTCAGCTTTATAAACATACATATAATTAGGGAGGATCAAGGTACCTGTGAACTCTTAACTTGCTCATAAGGGTTGAATCAATTCCCTGAGTGGGGAGAGCGGGAAGCTGTAATGCTAGATAGCTTAATATTCTAATGAAAAAGTTCTTAAGAAGTATGTGAAATATTGACACAAGGGTTCCCATGGAGTGTTGCTTAAGCTGTGAGGTGCCTTGGGGGACATGGACCAGCAACCATTTCCTTTTGCTCACAGCACCCAGGTTTTCCTTTGAGGACCCTATCTGCACTGTGTAGTAGTCACACATTTTGGATGACGTTAATCTCAAACTTGGCATAAGGGGATCAGAGCATCCTCCCATCCCCAAAGGATGGGCTGTCACACAGGCCCACATTATAATCAGGGGGAGGCATTTCCTGGCCACCATTAACAGTACAATTTGGGTTGATTCATTAGAACACTACTCAGGACTTTGGATTGGTGGTTCTGGGAAGCAGTGTGAATAAGCTTGCGCATTGCAGTTGTGCTGGAGCCATCTTGTAACCACAAGGGACGCCAACTTGAAGACGAAGCCAGTGGGGAGATGGGGGCAGGACAGGGAGAATCACTGAAACATGGAGCAGTAGCCCAGAGCAAACTGGGTGGAGTAGAAATCCACCCTGTTTCTGTATGTTTCAGTTTTGAGCAAATCTTCTTTATTGTATAATCCATTTAAATCAATTATTTTTATTCCTTTGGAGTTGATTGTTGGTCAATGGCCAATTTGGAAATAGCTGAAGAATTAGGCTATGGGTTAGATAATAACACTATGACAAAACAGAGAGGATCTTAAAAGAGGAGGGCCATTCACTGAGGTTTTATGAGCCCTCCCTCAGTCCCTTCAAATCAGATTTTAGTTCTTTCCCCTCCAAGTCTTCTGTGCTTAGGAATGTTGTGTCTTAAGTCACGTTGGCCACAGTGCCATCCTGGATCCCTCTTGATTCAGGTTGGATTCATTGGTCCAAATGTGGGGCCAAGATACAAGGCAGAGATTGAAAATTGGAGAATGTCATACACATTTTCCCACAAAGGATTGAAGGATTTGTTTACCACAGATCGCATGAGAACTGTCTGTTGCATGAGAGCAATGTCTGGGTTTTCAGGCATGGAAAATACAGAGCTTGACTATAGAGTATAGTTTTTTTTGACTGATAATTGTTTCTTTAAGAAGAAATGTAGAATATTATTCAGCCTTCAAAAGGAAAATTCCACTACGTGCTACAATATGGATGAACCTTGAGGACATTGTGCTGAGTGAAGTAAGCCAGTCGCAAAAAGAAAAATAGTGTTTGACTCCACTTGTATGAGGTCCCTAGAGTAGTCAAATTCATAGAGACAGAAAGTAGAAGGGTGACTGCCAGGGTCTGTGGGAAGGGGGGAATGGGGAGTTAGTGTTTAATGGGTACAGAGTTTCAGGTTTTTGAGAGGAATAGAGTTCTGCAAATGGATGATGTTGATGATGGTTGCTCAACAATATGAATGTACTTAACAGTACTGAACTGTGCATTTAGAACTGGTTTAAATGGTAACTTTTATATTATATATATTTTACCACAATTAAAATAACTTAATTTTTTTTTTAAAAAGAAGAAATTAATTGAGCAGGTCATTGGATATTAGATCAGAAAGCAGGAGGTGGGGTCTCACTTGCTCATTTTGTAGCTCAGGGAATCCTGGAGCTGAGCTCACATGCCTGCCGGATGGTCCTGGGTGTGAGTTCTGACTTGGGTTGGGGGCCGTGTGATTACTAACATGCCTTAGCCCCAGATCCCTTATAAGGAAAACAGGTAGATAATATCTGAGGCATTTTCATCAAGTCTTTGGCGGTGCCAGGTCCCTGGGAGCCCTCAGCATAGGTGACACCTGACTTGTCCTAGGCTAGACTTCAGGTTTACTGTCCCCCTCATGCCACGGCCCCTCTACAGCCCTGTGTCAGGTATCATGTGCTGCCATGTCTCTATTTTATCAGTCATGGATCAGCAGGAAGCCCTAACTTGTTTGTTCATTGTAATCACTGGGGAGCTTTTTAAATCTAGAGCCAGGCTGCCCTCCCCCGAGACCAGTCGAATTACCACTTGCCGTGGGACAGGGCATCGGTATTTCCCCCCAGTTTTATTGAGGTATAGTTGGCAAATAAAATTATAGATCTTTAAAGTGTACAAGGTGATGATTTGATGTTCCTATACATTGTGAAAGGATTCCCAACATCAAGTTAATTAACATCCATCATCTGACATAGTTACTTTTTTTTTGATAAGAATGCTTATGATCTGCTCGCTTAACACATTTCATTTATACAATATAGTCACCATGTTATGCATTAAATCCTCAGACTTTATTCATCTTAAAACTGAAAGTTTGAAACCCTGTTACCAGCCACTCCCCATTTCCGCCATGCCCTCAGCCCTTGACAACCCTCATTCTACTATCTTGAGAGTGAAAGTTTTTCTTAATTCAACATTATCTTTCAGTTTCCACATGTTAGTGATTCCCTGCAGTATTTGCCTTTCTCTAAGCTTTGTCTAGATTGTTTTACTTGGTGTAATGACCTCTAGGTTTATCCATGTTGTCATAAATGCAGGATTTCCTTCCTTTTTGCTGCTGAAAAATATTCCATTGTGTATATAGACATACCATATTTTCTTTATCCATTCATCTGTAGATAGACATTAGGCTGTTTCTATATCTTGTCTATTGTGAATAATGCTTCCGTGAACACGGGAGTGCAGACACTTCTTTGAGATAATGATTTTGTTTCCTTTGGGTCTATACCCAGAAGTGAGATTCTTGGATCATATGGTAGTTCCACTGTTAATGTTTTCAGGAAGCTCCATACTATTTTCCATGGTGGCTGCACCAATTTACATTCCCACCAATAGTACATAAAGGCTCTCTTTTTTCCACATCCTCGCCAACACTTGTTGTCTCTTGTCTTTTTGATGATAGCCATCCCCGCAGGTGTGAGGTGATATCTCACTGTGGTTCTGCTTTGCATTTCCCTGATGGTCAGCTGTGGTGAGGACATCCCAGGTGAGTACTGTGTGCGAACAAGCTGAGGGATGCTGCCCTGGACAGTGTTCTTCTTATGTCTCAGCCTGGTGTCCCGTCACTGCTACCACCACAGTTATGCCACCTATGGACTGTCCCAAGGTCCCGCTTGTGGGAAAACCCTGGGGAAGGTCCTCTGCCCCCTCTGAGATGTGAGAGTGACGCCCGTAAGCCCCAGCTGAAGCTGGGCAGGGGTGGCCAGGGAAGGACCATCTCCCTGTGTGGTGATTCTGGGAGCAGGACCCCTGGGGGGCTTGTGAAGTTTCACCTGGCTGGGCCCCCCCCGCCCCCACAGGGCTTCGTGACCCAGCACTTCTCTTACAAGTTCTGCGGTGACCCTGCTGCTGCTAGACCTAGAGTGCACTTGGAGAACCACTGGCCTGTTGAACAAATCTTTGCAAATTAGGGAGGTGTGTCATGGGAGGAAGTGTATCTAGAGTTGAAAGAGTATTTGCTTGAATACATTGCTGAGCATTTGCCAAGAACACAGCCTTCTTTCTGGCTTTAATCATACATAGAGTCTCTAAATCACACGTAATTACACATCCTTTAAGCAGCTTTTGACTGACTTTGGGTTTCTCTTTATGGTGATTTTCCTTAAACTCCTGAAGGGAGGGCAGGTAGGGCAAGAGAGATTGTATTTCTTTAAAAACAAAACAAAAGGCATATTAGTTACTAGTAGAGTTGCCTTCTAAGTACTTGACTTTAGAAGCGTTACTTTCAGGAGCCCCTTCAGGCCCCCCGGGTTGAGTTAGGGGCTCTGTGTAGCTGAGGCACATGTGGGGGCCACCCGGCAAGGCACCTAGTCAGGATGCTGATCTGCCCTTGCCTCTCGACTCACCTGAGGCCACGTCAGTGAGCAAGGATGGGGGTCTGTCTTGTCGCAAGAGTGTTTTCAAACTGATTGTTTGGTCTGTGCCTGGCTGTTAGTCCACAGAAAAGCCCGAAAGAACTCACGTCTTAAATGCCCATGACCTTGAATGTCTTTCCCAAGAGGTGGCTGGATATGTGCTCCTGTCACCTCAGGTATGCGTCCAGACTGCTGTTGTTTCGACGCTGGACAAAGGTGCTTAGGAAAATTCCTCACCAAAGGGCTTTCGGGCTTGACAAGCTCTTGCTGTTTCTGTGACCTTGTGCGGTGTCTGGTTTCACAGAAGGCTTTGTTTCTGGGTTCTCGTGGCTGCACTCAGCCTGGCCCTGTAATCACTGGGCGCCTGGAAGGGCTGCGGTCTGCTTCCTGGGGTGCGCTCACATACCGTGTCAGCCCACGTGTGTCGCCGTGGCGGCAGGGGGCCTGGGGGGCAGGGTCGCGAAGCGCACTCAATTCCTGATCATGGCCTTTGTTTGAATTTTGCACTTGCCACAGATGGAGACATTCCTTTGAGCTGCTCAGTGTGGTTTGTTTGAAATGGGCCATCTCTTAATTCACGTGACCCTGGAGCTGGGTAGGGTAGGTCCACATGCTTTTCCACGTTTAAAGTTTAGAAGCTGTTAGCTGTAACCTTTCAAAGAGAGAAGAACTTGCCTTGAATTCAATTTCAGCGTTTGGAAGTTTGAGGAAGGTAGTGAAGGGGGCAAGGGAGGCTCTTAGGAGGTCAAGGGGCCAGCCTTGTGGCCTATGTCGGAAGTCTTTAGTGTCCTATGCAAGAAAGGGATCTCAAGGGTTCAGATGGCTGTGGCATCTCAGGCTGCACATGTCAGTGATGAGAAGAGCACCTAAGGAATGATGTACACTGCAGGGGCCACCCAGAGTCGGGGGATGCTGTGGCGGGCGGGAGGGTGACGCAAGCACACCCTGAAAGCTCATGGAGAGAATGGCATTTTAGCTTAAGGAGGACACAGATGCATCATAGAGTCCACAGACACACACCCTAGACTTGGAGAGGAGCAGCTTGGAGCGGCTGCATTGTTTTTCAGAAAAGTAGGGTAAGTTCCCTGTCAGGATCCCACATGGAGATTGTGACAGTAAGACCCACATAAGGACTGACAGTGGGGAAGGAGAGGAGAACCTGACAGTACAAAGACCCATGCATGCTATTGTGGTTTTGGTGAGCGTGGGGGATATTGTCATTTATTGAGCACCTACTGCATGCCGGGTGGAGTATTTTCCATAGGGATACTGCAGAACTCAGTAAAAGCAGCTCTGGACAAGTCTGTGGGGGAAAAGAGAGCAGAAATGGGCAGTTATACCCCCTGTTCTGAGAACACAAGAGGGGCATCATGACCAGCTCTGCCTGTGGGCTGCTGAAGGCTTCACAGAGCAGGGGCATCTGCTCAAGGGCTCCATCACCCCTGTGGTGCATGACATCTGGTTATCTTAACTAGTGGGGAATGGAGAATTTGTAAGGTCTGTTCAATCTGCCTGTATTGACAGTTTTGTTCTTTGAAAAATTAAGAGTGTCTCGCTCCTTTGGCTCCTTTCTCACAATCCTTGGTGCTAAGGTATAGATAGACTTCGTTTATTGGTTCATAATCCCTCATTTTATTATTCATTATTCATGACCTACATCCCTATTGGAAGTCATCCGGTCCCACCCCTCCACTTCACAGGTGAGAAAACAGAGACCTGGACTGGGGCTGTGATTTACAGTTTGTCACATGGTGCAGAAGCCCAGTGGGCACAGGGGCTCAGCCTCTGACTCTCTCTAGTCCGCAGGCTCCTTGACAATAGGAAGGATGCCTTCCAGGGGAACAGAGTAGGGAGTGGAGATGGCCCTGGGCTGGGTGTGCAAAGGCCGGTCTCTGACTGGCCCAGTGACTGAGCAGGTCCCCTCCCTGACCCCTGAGTCTGTTCCCTTTGATGGAGTAGGAGGTGAGGCTGCTCCCTTCTGACTGACAGCATTCCCTTTCACATCTGTCCTGTCTGGAGCCACAGCCTGGTAGTGGCCTTGCAGTGGAAGCCACTGGAGCCATGTGTCGGATCTCAGACGGTGACCTTTGCTGTGTGATTTCCAGTGACTGATCACTGTGGTGTGTCTGGAAGTTAGCATGTGAGTAGTTCTCTGCCTTTTGAAAACAATGGAAAAACCCATTACCAGCTCCCAAACCAGCTGTCTTTCTGCTGATGAACAGAGAGCAAACCATGAAGAACAGAAGAGTGGTTCCTTGTAAGTGCTCTGGGAGTACATAATACCTTTTAAATAAGATTAAAAATTATGTATTATTCTTCCATCCTGGCATCACTGTCAGATAATTGAGCATGAGAGCATTAGGCACTGTGTGCTAGGTACGAACTAGTAACATCAATTCCATGTTCAGTACAGCCACTTTGTTCAAGAACAATGTATTCAAGGTCAGTGTATTTTGGCTGTGCTGCAGGGTTCTGGAAATTCCCAAGAGAATAACTTTTTTGTCTGTTATATAATCCAACACAAGTGAATGCAGTACCTCATGTTTAGTAATGACTTTAAAAATGCAATTGATTCTAAAATTTAGCTTTTAAAAATTTTGACTTGTTTAAAAAAATTCTCTTAAGGTTTAAGGTAGAATTTTTTTTTTTCCATTTGTTCAAGAAGTAGTTACAGAGCACTGCTCTGTGCTAGGTACCATCACAAGTGCTTTACAAATATCAGTTTATTTAATCTTAACCTCATTAGGTAAGTACTGCTGTGCCCACTTTACAGATAAGGGAACTGAACCACAGAGAGGTTAAAGTAAGTTACTCAAGTGACACGGCTAGTTGGAGGTTTTGATTACTTTTTAAGTTTCAGATAACCACTGTGAAATTTTCTTATCTTGAGCTACACATTTCAGAATCGTTTCTGATGCAGACCAACCATTTAAACAATACTGTCTCTTTCTCTGGAGTCAAACATGGTGATAACATAGTAGCACATGGCTTGGGCTTGTCCCTGGAGGAGGATGCATCCACGGGAGCTGAGGCAAGGGCTGCAGCACCTCTGGGACCACAGCCCTCCAGTAGCTCTGCCAGTCTCAGGATATCCCGGTGGAACAGAGATGAAGATGGCCAGAGGGAACCCAAGCAAAGAAGGGTCAGAGATGCTTTCACTAGCAGTGGAGTTTTCCTACCAGGCCTTGGTTGGGCAAGTCTGAGGGCGGAGCTGGAGTTCCCTGTTCTTTTGTGATCATTAAAACACTCACGGAGTTCTCTGGCTTGGGGATGTTTAGCTGTTGTAGCGACCTGTATGCAGCTTTATGGGGCTGTCATCTAGAGAGCCCTGCACCAGAGGGCAGCCTCCAGACAGCTGGTGCAGCGGGGTCTACTCAAAATACATACCTCATACACTTTAATGCCACCTATTCAAAGTTAGTGGCCAAGAATGGAGCCAGGTGGACATTTTTCTCTAATAACAACAGGCATTCATATTTATTAAAAGTATATCTCTGTGTCAGACACTATTCTAAGTGCTTTGCAATATATTATCTGATTTAATAATTAACTTTAGTAATTTAATAATTCTCAGTATTGTAAATTAATACAGTAAATAAGACTGTAAGGTGAATATGTAGCCTACTTGATAGAACTCTTTTAAGTACCTTGAAGAGTTTTACAATTTTTTATTTACAGGTGAAATTAACATGCGAATTACAAATCATCCTTCACTGTTCACTCAAGCAGGCTGGCTCCTGAAGGATCCCCTTAAGGTTTAGATGGACAACTTAATTGAATTGCTTAATATATTTGAAATTAATAACGTTGCATTTCTTTTTAATGATATAATCCAAATGACAAAGAATAACTCTAATAAGAAATTGCAGGACGTATTTATGAAAAATCTACCCAATCTTACTGAACAATATAGAAAAACAATTTAAATATAGTGAAACGTCATTTTTCCTAGGTGGGAAGCTGGAATATTACCAACGTCACTCCTCTCCAGATTGATTTATAATTTAAAAACAATTCCACTGCTTCTGCACTTTGTTTGGAGCTTAATAAAGTGATTCTAAAGTTTATCTGGAATATTCAGTAGGTGCAACAAATTTAAAATTTTTTGGCAAAAAAAGAGGAATAAATTGGGGTTGGAATGTGGAGGGGACTTGTCTGATCACTTTTTCTAGAATTAAGTGTCCTCTCACCTCAGCTCCTATTTAAGTCCATTATAAGATTTTTACTTTTTAAGGGGAACTACCAAATAACTGGGGAAGACACTGCTTATCATTTGTGGAACCCAATTTCTCAGTTATGTTAGATTTATTTAACTGAACTTCTTGTAAAATAGTAGTTGGCTTTATTTTTACTGTTTATCAAATGATTTTTGAATAGAAATAATGAGTTATCACATTTATTCTGTCTTGGTAAATATGATAGTATAAACAAGATTGTAAGGCAAATATGTAAACTACTTGGAGATTTTATAACTACCTTGCAGATTTTATAACTCCTGTTTGCATATGCACATCACATACTCCTTATATATGATGCCCTGTGCTATCATAGTGCCAGGTGCTGAGGTCATACTGAGTCCATTTCCTGTCTTTGTCTACTTGATGGATAATATAGACAACATTGGGATATTGCAAAGGTGAGGGGGTCAAGTTCACTGTTTCTCAAACTTTGAAATCCACTAAGCATCTTTTCATACACTGGCCAAGTAAATGGCTGATTATCTTATCCCCTCCCTGTTTATGTTTTAAACAGCATTTCTGGGATCTGTGTGAACAAATAACCTTCCTATTAATATGTAGAGTTCCTTGAAAGACATGAGTTTGTGAGTCCCTGTTCTAGTCACTTCTTAAGAAGGAACAAGTCGGTGACAGATTTGGATAAATACCTGAATCTGAGATATGAGATGATATGAAAAGAAGTAACTTAATTTTTTACCAAGTTGAATTAAGTGGAAAACACACATTGTTTTAATCACAGTTGATTGATAGAAATCTAAATTTGCATTCCGATTGACTTTTTTTTTTTATTACGGTGAAGATACATTTTTAAAATGTCTGTAGCATAAAGTCATTCCTCCTTCATCCATCCAAGTCATCATCCCTTTCCCCCGAATCATTACAAATAACTTTGAAAATACTATATCTCATTTATTGACATCTTATTATTATTTATAGGCACATATTCTAATATAGTTTTGAAGACTGAAATGGGATCATTCTTTTGCATTGTTCTGTACCTTTTTTCAGCTTAATAATTTACCGTGATTATCATTTACTGGCAGTACATGTGGATCTACCTTGTTATTTTTAACCATTGCATAATGCTAGAATGATGGACACAATTTGTTTAATCACTCCAAATTAGGCATTTAGGTTGTTTCCAGTTTTTTAGTATTACAAATAACCCTGCAATAAACATGTCTTGGATATGCATTCTTTTAGTTTAAAATAGTCATGTTCCTTCAGAAAGTTGCTCAATAATTGGCTTAGGAATTCTTTTGTGCTAATTATTGTGATTGCTTACTTTTGAATTCTTCCCTTAGTTTATTATTTTTGTAGTATATAATCCTAAACTATTATAACTGAAGTGGTCCTTCTGCTAAGAATGCAGTTTAGCTTAAAGATGGGATTTCTAAATAAAGACCTAAAAATTAACCTCTTTGGAGCTGTGACTTCCTGATGAAGTGGTAACACATGGACAGGATATGTTCTACATCTGGACAGCCTATATTGGGAAATTATGTGATTTGCAAGAAGCCATTTGTCTGCTTAGGCTGCCTCAGGATGGCAAGTGAACGTATTGTTGTTGAAAGATTTTTTTCCATTAAATAAAAAAAAATTTTTGAGATAATTGTAGATTCACATGTAGTTATAAGAAATAATACAGAGCAATCCTATACACTAGTTTCCCCCCATAGTAATATTTTGTAAAACTATATTACAATATCACAGTAGGGATATTGACATTAATATTAACATAGTCAATGTACAGAACATTTTCATCAACACAAGGGTATCTCCTGTTGCCCTTTTATAGCCACACCCACTTGCCCCTACCTCTGTAATCTTTTTAACCCCTGGTTACAACTAATCTATCCTCCATCTCTGAAATGTCATTTTAAGAAGGTTAAGTAGAATCATACAATATGTAACATTTTGGGATTAGTTTTTTTCCCACTTAGCATAATTCTCTATAGAGTCATCCAGGTTTCTGTGTGTCCCGTATTATTGCTGAGCAGTATTCCATGTCAGGGATGTACCACTGTTAATTTAACCATTTACCCTTGAAGGACATCTGGATTTGTTTCCAGTTTGGGGCTATTTTTTTTTAAAAAGCTACTATAAACATTCATATATATGTTTTTGAGTGAATGTGTTTTCATTTCTCTGGGTTAAAAGCCCAGGTGCAATTGTTAGGTTTTGTACGAGAGGCATGTTTAGTTTTTTAAGAAACTGCCAGACTGTTTTCCAGAATGGTTGTGCCATTCTACATAACCACCAGCAAAGTCATATGAATGACCCAGGTCCTTCACATCCTTGCGAGCCTTTGGTGTTGTCATTATTCTTATTTATTTACTTATTTATTTATTTAACATCTTTATTGGAGTATAATTGCTTTACAATGTTGTCTTAGTTACTGCTGTATAACAAAGTGAATCAGCTATATGTACACATATATCCCCATATCCCTTCCCTCTTGCGTCTGCCTCCCACCCTCCCTATCCCACCCCTATAGGTGGTCACAAAGCACCAAGCTGATCTCCCTGTGCTATGCGGCTTCTTACCACTAGCTATCTATTTTACATTTGGTAGTGTATATATGTCACTGCTACTCTCTCACTTCGTCCCAGCTTACCCTTCCCCCTCCCCATGTCCTCAAGTCCATTCTCTATGTCTGCGTCTTTATTCCAGTCCTGCCCCTAGGTTTTTCAGAACCAATTTTTTTTTAGATTGCATATATATGTGTTAGCATGCGGTATTTGTTTTTCTCTTTCTGACTTACTTCACTCTGTATGACAGACTCTAGGTCCATCTACTTCACTACAGATAACTCAATTTTGTTTCTTTTTATGGCTGAGTAATATTCCATTATATATATGTACCACATCTTCTTTATCCATTCATCTGTCGATGGACACTTAGGTTGCTTCCATGTCCTGGCTATTGTAAATAGAGCTGCAATGAACATTGTGGTACATGACTCTTTTTGAATTATGGTTTTCTTAGGGTATATGCCAAGTAGTGGGATCACTGGGTCGTATGGTAGTTCTAGTTTTAGTTTTTTAAGGAACCTCCATACTGTCTCCATAGTGGCTGTATCAATTTACATTCCCACCAACAGTGCATGAGGGTTCCCTTTTCTCCACACCCTCTCCACCATTTATTGTGTGTAGAATTTTTTTTTTTTTTTTTTGCGGTACACGGGCCTCCCACTGTTGTGGCCTCTCCCGTTGTGGAGCACAAGCTCCGAACACACAGGCTCAGCGGCCATGGCTCACGGGCCCAGCTGCTGCGCAGCATGTGGGATCTTCCTGGACCGAGGCACGAACCCATGTCCCCTGCATCGGCAGGCGGACTCTCAACCACTGCACCACCGGGGAAGCCTGTGTGTGTAGACTTTTTGACGGTAGCCATTCAGACTGATGTGAGGTGATACCTCATTGTAGTTTTGATTTGCATTTCTCTAATGATTAGTGATGTCGAGCATCCTTTCATGTGTTTGCTGGCAATCTGTGTATCTTCTTTGGAGAAATGTATGTTTAGGTATTCTGCCCATTTTTGGATTGGGTTGTTTGTTTTTTTGATATTGAGCTGCATGAGCTGCTTGTATACTTTGGAGATTAATCCTTTGTCAGTTGCTTCCTTGGCAAATATTTTCTCCCATTCTGAGGGTTGTCTTTTCCTCTTGTCTATGGTTTTCTTTGCTGTGCAAAAGCTTTTAAGTTTCATTAGGTCCCATTTCTTTATTTTTGTTTTTATTTCCATTTCTCTAGGATGTGGGTCAAAAAGGATCTTGCTGTGACGTATGTCATAGAGTGTTCTGCCTATGTTTTCCTCTAAGAGTTTTATAGTGTCTGGCCTTGCATTTAGGTCTTTGATCCATTTTGAGTTTATTTTTGTGTATGGTGTTGGGAAGGGTTCTAATTTCATTCTTTTACATGTAGCTGCCCGGTTTTCCCAGCACCACTTATTGAAGAGGCTGTCTTTTCTCCATTGTATATTCTTGCCTCCTTTATCAAATATAAGGTGACCATATGTGCATGGTTTTATCTCTGGGCTTTCTGTCCTGTTCCATTGATCTATGTTTCTGTTTTTATGCCAGTACCATACTGTCTTGATTACTGTAGCTTTGTAGTATAGTCTGAAGTCAGGGAGCCTGATTCCCCCAGCTCCGTTTTTCTTTCACAAGATTGCTTTGGGTATTCGGGGTCTCTTGTGTTTCCATACAAATTGTGTGATATTTTGTTCTCGTTCTGTGAAAAATGCCATTGGTAGTTTGATAGGGATTGCATTGAATCTGTAGATTGCTTTGGTTAGTATAGTCATTTTCACAGTGTTGATTCTTCCAATCCAAGAACATGGTATATGTCGTCTGTTTGTATCATCTTTAATTTCTTTCGTCAGTGCCTTACAGTTTTCTGCATACAGGTCTCATTTCTCCTTAGATAGGTTTATTCCTAGATATTTTATTTTTTTTGTTACAGCGGTAAATGGGAGGGTTTCCTTAGTTTCTCTTTCAGATTTTTCATCATTAGTATATAGGAATGCAAGAGATTTCTGTGAATTAATTTTGTATCCTGTTACTTTACCAGATTCACTAATTAGCTCTAGTAGTTTTCTGATAACATCTTTAGGATTCTCTATGTATAGTATCATGTCATCTGCAAACAGTGACAGTTTTACTTCTTCTTTTCCGAGTTGGATTCCTTTTATTTCTTTTTCTTCTCTGATTGCTGTGGCTAAAACTTCCAAAACTCTGTTGAATAACAGTGCTGAGAGTGGGCAGCCTTGTCTCCTTCCTGATCTTAGTGGATATGGTTTCAGTTTTTCACCATTGAGAACCATGTTGGCTGTGGGTTTGTCATATATGGCCTTTATTATGTTGAGGTAGGTTCCCTCTATGCCTACTTTCTGGAAGGTTTTTTATCATAAATGGATGTTGAATTTTGTCAAAAGCTTTTTCTGCATCTGTTGAGATTATTATGTGGTTTTTATCCTTCAGTTTGTTAATATGGTGTTTCACATTGATTGGTTTGTGTATATTGAAGAATCCTTGCATTCCTGGGATAAACCCCACTTGATCATGATGTATGATCCTTTTAATGTGCTGTTGGATTCTGTTTGCTCGTATTTTGTTGAGGATTTTTGCATCTATGTTTATCAGTGATATTGGCCTGTAGTTTTCTTTCTTTGTGACATCTTTGTCTGGTTTTGGTATCAGGGTGATGGTGGACTCGTAGAATAAGTTTGGGAGTGTTGCTCCCTCTGCTATATTTTGGAAGAGTTTGAGAAGGATAAGTGTTATCTCTTCTCTAAATGTTTGATGGAATTCGCCTGTGAAGCCATCTGGTCCTGGGCTTTTGTTTGTTGGAAGATTTTTAATCAGAGTTTCAATTTCAGTGCTTGTGATTGGTCTGTTTATATTTTCTATTTCTTCCTGGTTCAGTCTCAGAGGTTGAGCTTTTCTAAGAATTTGTCCATTTCTTCCAGGTTGTCCATTTTACTGGCATAGAGTTGCTTGTAGTAATCTCTCATGATCCTTTGTATTTCTGCAGTATCATTTGTTTCTTCTTTTTCATTTCTAATTCTGTTGATTTGAGTCTTCTCCCTTTTTTTCTTGATGAGTCTGGCTAATGGTTTATCAATTTTGTTTATTATCTCAAAGGACCAGCTTTTAGTTTTATTGATCTTTGCTATCGTTTCCTTCATTTCTTTTTCATTTATTTCTGATCTAATCTTTATGATTTCTTTCCTTCTGCTAACTTTGAGGGTTTTTTGTTCTTCTTTCTCTAATTGCTTTAGGTGTAAGGTTAGGTTGTTTATTGGAGATTTTTCTTGTACCTTGAGGTAGGATTCTGTTGCTATAAACTTCCCTCCTAGAACTGCTTTGCCTGCCTCCCATAGGTTTTGGGTCGTCATATCTCCATTGTCATTTGTTTCTAGGTATTTTTTGATTTCCTCTTTGATTTCTTCAGTGCTCTCTTGGTTATTTAGTAGTGTATTGTTTAGCCTCCATGTGTTTTTATGTTTTACAGATTTTCTTCCTGTAATTGATATCTAATCTCATAGCATTGTGGTCAGGAAAGATACCTGAGACGATTTCAGTTTTCTTAAATTTACTAAGGCTTGATTTGTGACCCAAGATATGATCTATTCTGGAGAATGTTCCATGAGCACTTGAGAAGAAAGTGTATTCTGTTGTTTTTGGATGGAATGTCCTATAAATGTCAATTAAATCCATCTTGTCTAATGTGTCATTTAAAGCTTGTGTTTCCTTATTTATTTTCATTTTGGATGATCTGTCCATTGGTGAAAGTGGGGTGTTAAAGTCCCCTACTGTGATTCTCTAACTGTCAGTTTCCCGTTTTATGGCTGTTAGCCTTTGCCTTATGTATTGAGGTGCTCCTGTGTTGGGTGCATGAATATTTACAATTGTTATATCTTCTGCTTGGGTTGATCCCTTCATCTTTATGTAGTGTCCTTCTTTGTCTCTTGTAATAGTCTTTATTTTAAAGTCTATTTTGTCTGATACGAGAATTGTTACTCCAGCTTTCCTTTGGTTTCCATTTGCATGGAGTATCTTTTTCCATCCCCTCACTTTCAGTCTGTACGTGTCCTTAGGTCTGAAGTGGGTCTCTTGTAGACAGCATATATACGAGTCTTGTTTTTGTATCCATTCAGCCAGTCTGTGTCTTTTGGTTGGAGCATTTAATCCATTTACATTTAAGGTAATTATCGATACGCATGTCCCTATTACCATTTTCTTAATTGTTTTGTGGGGTTTTTTGTACGTCTTTTCTTTCTCTTTAGTTTCCTGCGTAGAGAAGTTCCTTTAGCATTTGTTGTAAAGCTGGTTTGGTGGTGCTGAATTCTCTTAGCTTTTGCTTCTCTGTAAAGGTTTTAATTTCCCTGTCAAATCTGAATGAGTTCCTTGCTTGGTAGAGTAATCTTGGTTGTAGGTTTTTCCCTTTCATCACTTTAAATATGTCCTGCCACTCCCTTCTGGCTTGCAGAGTTTCTGCTGAAAGATCAGCTGTTAACCTTATGGGGATTCCCTTGTATGTTATTTGTTGCTTTTCCCTTGCTGCTCTTAATATTTTTTCTTTGTATTTAATTTTTGATAGTTTGATTAATATGTGTCTTGGCATGTTTCTTTTTGGATTTATCCTGGGACTCTCTACGCTTCCTGGACTTGATTGACTTTTTCTTTTCCCATGTTAGGGAAGTTTTCAACTATAATGTCTTCAAATATTTTCTCAGGCCCTTTCTTTTTCTCTTCTTCTTCTAGGACCCCTATAATTCTAATTTCGGTGCATTTAATGTTGTCCCAGACGTCTTTGAGACTGTCCTCAATTCTTTTCATTCTTTTCTTTGTTCTGCTCTGCAGTAGTTACTTCCACTAGTTTATCATCCAGGTCACTTATCCGTTCTTCTGCCTCAGTTATTCTGCTATTGATTCCTTTTAGAGAATTTTTGATTTCATTTATTGTGTTGTTTATCACAGTTTGCTTTTTTGTTCCTCTGGGTCCTTGTTTAACGTTTCTTGTATTTTCTCCATTCTGTTTCCAAGATTTTGGATCATCTTTTCTATCATTACTCTTTTTCTAGTAGACTGCCTATTTCCTCTTCATTTGTTTGGTCTGGTGGGTTTTTACCTTGCTCCTTCATCTGCTGCATATTTCTCTGTCTTCTCATTTTGTTTAACTTACTGTGTTTGGGGTCTCCTTTTCACAGGCTTCAGGTTCGTAGTTCACGTTATTTTTGGTGCCTGCCCCCAGTGGGTGAGGTTGGTTCAGTGGCTTGTGTAGGCTTCCTGGTGGAGGAGACTGGTGTCTGTGTTCTGGGGGGTGGAGCTAGATCTTGTGTTTCTGGTAGGGAGGGCCACGTCTGTTGGTGTGTTTTGGGGTGTCTGTGAACTTAGTTTGATTTTAGGCAGCCTTTCTTCTCTTGGGTGTGGTTGTGTTCCTGTCTTACTAGATGTTTGGCATGGGGCATCCAGCACTGGAGCTTGCTGACCATTGGGTGGAGCTCGGTCTTAGCGTTGAGATAGAGATCTCTTGAAGAGCTCTCACTGATTGATATTATGTGGGGCAGGGAGGTCTTTGGTGGTCCAATGTCCTGAACCTGGCTCTCCCACCTCAGAGGCTCAGGCCTGGCACCAGGCCGGAGCA
This sequence comes from Leucopleurus acutus, assembly GCF_964270905.1. Classification (NCBI taxonomy): domain Eukaryota; kingdom Metazoa; phylum Chordata; class Mammalia; order Artiodactyla; family Delphinidae; genus Leucopleurus; species Leucopleurus acutus. Next base: position 154,030,760 of record NC_139142.1, read on the forward strand.
CCAAGACCCTGTCAGTCACACAGCCAGGTACTTGGGTATTTTCTTGCCTTTTGGGAAGTCTGAGGTCTTCTGCCAGCGTTTAGTAGGTGTTGTGTAGGAGTTGTTCCACTTGTAGAAGTATTTTTGATCTATTTCTCAGGAGGAAGGTGATCTCCATGTCTTACTCATCTGCCATTTTGAAGGTCCCCCTGTCATTGTGGTTTTAATTTGCATTTTCCTGATGGCTAATGATGTCGAACCACCTTTTCATGCCTTTATTTGCAATCCATATATCCTTTTCGGTTAAACATCTCTTCATGTGTGTTGCAGATTATCTAACTGGATTGTTTTTTAATGTTGAGTTTTCAGGGTTCTTTCTGTACTCCAGAGACTAGTCCTTTGCCGGATTATGGTTTGTAAATATTTTCTTCAAGTCTGTAGCATATCTTTTTATCTACTTGATGGGGTCTTTGCTAAGCAGAAGTTTTAAATTTTGCTGATGTCTAATTTATCAATTTTTTCTTTCATGGTTTGTGATTTTGGTGTCTAAGAACTCTGGCTAGTGCTAGACCCCAAAAGATTCTCTTCTATTTTTTTTCTAAAAGATTTATAGTTTTATATTTTAAATGGTTCATGGCCCATTTTGAGTTAATTTTTGCATAAGGTATGAGACTTAGGTTCAGTTTTTTTTCACCCCAAAAGATATCTAGTTCATCCTCATTTGTAGAAAAAGCTGTCATTCCTCCACTGACTTGCTTTTGCTCCTTTGTCATAAGTCAGTCATGCATATTTGTGTGGGTTTATTTCTGGGTTCCCTGTTCTGTTCCATTGATCTGTGTCTCTTCCTCTGCCAGTATCACACAATTTTGATTGGTGTAGCTCTATAGTAAATTTTGAATCAGGTAAACTGATTCCTTCCACTTCATTGTTCTTTTCCAAAATTGTTTTAGCTATTCTAGTCCTTTGCCTTTGATATAAATTTTGGAATAAGCATGTCTACATTTTAAAATATCTTGCTGGCATTTTGCCAGGAATTGCACTAAACCTGTATATCAATTTGGGGGAGAACTGACATGTGTATGATGTTGAGTCTTTCATTCCTTGAGCACAGTGTGTCTCCCCATGTATTTTAGTTTCTATTTGATTTCCTTCATTAGCAGTTTATAGTTTTCAACATACGATTCCTGTGTATGTTTTTTTAGAGTTGTACCTAAGTATTTTTTTTTTCCATTCCTAGTATATTGAAATACAATTTGCTGAGCTCACATAACAGTTTTAGGAGGTGGTTGGGGTTTTGTTTTGTTTTGTTTGTTTTGCTTCGTTTTAAAATTTCTTGGGATTTTCTACATAGACAGTCATGTCATCTGCTAATAGGAACAGTTTTCTTTCTTTCGTTCCAGTCTGTATGCTTTTTATTTCTTTTTCTTGTCTTATTGCAGTATCTGAATAAGGATGATGAGAGGAGAATTCCTTGCCTTATTTATGATCTTAGAAGGATTTCCATATTTTTTCTTTTAAACCTTCAGCTAAAATAAAATCTTACTTTTCTTAAAGATAGAGTAGAATATTTTTCTATTTCAAAACATGTTCTTGTACTAGATAGTACTAACATCTGCCTTATCACCATACCATGGCTTTTAACTTTAATTTAATCTAGAGGAGTTAGTTTATGCTCAATATATTATTTTTATTAGGAACCACCTCATAAATTTTGTGTAGCATAGTGATGCTATTTCCCAGAAAAAGCACTTTTGTCATAAAGTGAGTTTATATATGTTTAAAACAACTTGTTTTGTAAAATTCCTTCCTTCTTCCTGGAAAAGATTAGAAGTTATTTCGGTACTATGTGCATGCACAGTTTCTGATTGGTCTGTCACATGTGAAATGGCATTTAAGTCCAGTTTTTAAGTATAAGTTTTTGTCCACCTTGGGATTAGTTGATATATGGTGCAGAGAGCTGGCATTCTCCTCCCCATGGCAGTAAACAGAGGAGGCCTAGGGGAATCTTTTCCCATTTGTAAATACAAAATATCTGAGAATCCTTTTTTTTTTTTTCCTTTGCTTTTACTGCTAGAGAGAATAGTGTATGAACCTATTCGTACAGGATGAGGCATGAACCTCGGTGGTTGGGGCTGGCCAAAGCACAGATTATCCTGCTGAGCCCTTTAGGCCAGGCTAACTCATACCTGACAACATGTCCTAGTTTATGGTAATCCTTTACCTGAGTTATTATAATTCTAATCACTTGTCATTTAAAACTGCATGTTTATAACATGCCTAGTTTTTGGACAACTTATTAAACTAGAAAGAATATGAACACGCATACATTGTGTATGTGTGTGTGTACATTTAAAAGGGTGCGAGCAGTTAAACATGGGAACAGTTCCTAGTAGTTCATAATTTTATGGTTACAATTCAGTTTGCAACTGCAATTTGTCTTGATTGGTTAGTGTCTTGTAGTAATTAACCTCCAACTCATCAGCATGACATCTTGTTACAAGGAATTGAATCTAATTTTCTTATATAAAGGATGTTTTCAGAAACAATACAGTGTATATCTTGTTTGTACCAAGAATTGAATGTACCCAGTCAGGTACTTGCAGATTCCTTTTGACATGTGAGTTTCTTCATCCTTCTTTCTCTCAGATGCTACAATTCCCTATTTCACTATAACACGTGAAAGTAGGGTGTGTGTGCTGAATTTGGGAACATCAAGTAATAGCATCCATAGAAAATACTCACTGATTTCTGTGCTAGGTAATCCAGAGTTTAAAACAATGTCCTTATTGGGGAGGAGTAGCAAAATTTACGTTTAAATACTAATTATAAGAGATGGTGTTGATCAGTCCTAGGGGCATGGGCTTTGAGATCCAACAGAATTTGTGGCTTCTAGGGTTTTGTTTTTCTTCCAGTTGTATTGAGATATAATTGATATACAAGCACTGTATAAGTTTAAGGTATACAACATAGTGATCTGACTTACATACATCATGAAATGATTACCACAAGTTAGTGAACATCCATCATCTCATGTAGGTATAATATGAAAGGAAAAAGAAAAAAAATATTTTTCCTGGTCATGAGAACTCTTACGATTTACTCTCAACAATTTTCATATATAACATACAGCAGTGTTAGTTATATTAACCATGTTGTACATTACATCCTTAGTGCTTATTTATCCTCTAACGGGAAGTTGGTACCTTGTGACCACCATCATCCAGTTGCCCCTCTCCCCACCCCCGCCTGTGGGAACCACAAATCTGATCTCTTCTTCTATGAGTTTGTTTGTTTTTCATGTATAATTGACCTACAATACTACGTTAGTTTCTGCCGCACAACACAGTAATTCGATATTTCTATACATTTCAAAATAATCACCACGATAAGTCTAGTTACCATCTGTCACCATACAAAGATATTACATTATTATTGACTATATTCCCCACATTGTACATTTTGTCCTCGTGACTCATTTATTTTGTAACTGAAAGTTTGTACCTCTTAATCTCCCTCACCTATTTCATTCATCCTCCCACCCCCTCCCCTCTGACAGCCACCTGTTTCTTCTCTGACTCTTTCTGTTTTATGTTTGTACGTTTGTTTCATTTTTTTTAAGAGTCCACATATAAGTGAAATCACATGGTATTTGTCTTTCTTTGACTTGTTTCACTTAGCATAATACCCTCTAGGTCTATCCATGTTGTTGCAAATGGCAAGATTTCATTCTTTTCTATGGCTGAGTAATACTGCGTTGTATATATATACACCACATCTTCTTTATCCATCTCTCTATGGGCACTTAGGTTGCTTCCTTGTCTTGGCTATTGTGAATAATGCTGCAGTGAACATAGAGGTGCATGTATCTTTTCAAATTAGTGTTTTTGTTTTCTTTGGAAAAATACCCAGGGATGGAATTGCTGGATTGTGTCATATTTTCTATTTTTAATTTTTTGAGGAAATTTCATACTGTTTTTCATAGTGGCTGTACCAATTTACACTCCCACCAACGGCACCCAAGGGTTCCCTTTTCTTTACATCCTCAGCAACAGTTTTTATTGCTTGTCTTTTTGATAATAGCCATTCTGACAGTCGTGAGCAGGTATCTCCCAGGGGTTTTATGGAGCATGTCTGGAGACCTCATCAGTACATTGGGAATAGACACACCTTTAGAGGTATTTTGAGGATTGAAATAGATAAGTGCATAAAGCAGTGTAGCTTGCTGTTTTTATACTATTAATGTTAATACTCAGTAGCCTGTGTCATTTTCCCCTTGGGGCTCCTTCTGGCACGATTCCCTCCCCAGGCAATAAGGGAAAGAGAGGCAGGAGGTCGGACCATGTGGGATGCCCAATACGGTATCCATATTGTAAATCTGGAATGTGGATATCTTTTGGGTTTCCTTAAGCAAAGCACACCTGCATGGCCACTAGCTGAGGCACAGCACACTAACTGGGCTGATGTGATGAAAGCATGGGTTGCTGGCGGCTGTCTAATCCAATTATGGATGGTTTCTCCATGCCCAGCCTTCTAGTTGTGCCCAGCCCATCTCCCCTGCAGGCCCTGCCCTCTCTCACCCTTCCCTTTCCATGCGTGGTCCGTGGCTGCCCCAGACTGTACTTGTAAGCTTCGCCAAGTACAGTCTCCTTAATCACAGGTGTCGAAAGCAAGTTGCTGAGGTCTATGGTTGAGCGTTAGATTTCCCAGCAAATGACCTCAGTACAGGTCTTGTTCATTCCAGCCATTCAGGGCTGGCACCCTTGTGAGGCCAGGAGACTCAGAACAAGGGGAGGGAAACGTGAAGGTGTAACATGGTTTCCTTGGCTCATCTAATGGAGACTCAGAATAATTATCATTGTTGCAAATGGTCCTTACTTTGTGGTCTAATTGTTAAGCAGGGAGTTAAAACAACAACAATGACGACCAGGAGGAAGACTAACATCTTGACCTTTTTGAACAGATCTCCCACTTGAAAGAAAGCTGCTAGCTGCAGGAGAGGGCCCAGGTCTCACAGTGTGGGGACCTCCAAGCTGCCTCTTTATAGGTTGCATGTTACAGTGAAATCACCCATCCCCTTTTGCCCATGTTGGGAAAAAAAGTCCAGGTTCGTGTATGTATTTTTCACTCATAGGGCTTATTTGGCATGGTTTGGGTACAGCTGGTACAAGATGGTACAAGATGACCCAGCAGGCAGACTGTGAGCTGGGCCGTTCAGAGCTGCCTCTGAAATGTGAACACCCTCCCAGCTTGTTGCCATCCTAACCTTTTCCTCAGTCGTGGAGAACTGATCCTGACGTGGGCATTCCTTACTTCTCTCACCCACTTGAGGATTGTGCAGGACCTGTGTTCGGGATGAAAATGGCACTATTTCTGGTTGTTGATGACATACACGAAGCCTGCAGTGCAGTTTAAATATCCTCAGGAGTGCCCTGGACCCATATGTGCCAGTGAGTCCTTGGTCATGAGACCTGGTGGGAGGGAGTCAGGTAGAGCCTCCTGTCCTGGTTCCTGGGAAGGAGTCACTGCATGGCAGGAGACTCCAGTGTGGTACCCGTTTTCTGTCCTTGCCTGAATCTGTCTGGCCTGTAGAGCAGAAGAAAGTCACCATCTGGGCCACCCCTGGCCAACCAGAGTTTTCTGCATTTGGGGATTGAGTGGAAGGCGCCCCTGTAGCCATCCAAATAAATGCCTTCAGACAAATCCAAACACTGTTACAACACCCACCTCAAAATTGTGACACTGTCAGGTTGACTGAATCCAGGAGACGGTGTAGAGCCTTGAGCACGTAGAAATGGTTAAGGAGACATTGCCTTTCATCATCCAAGTTAAACGTTACCCAGCCCTCTCCCCCACCTTTACTAGAACGCTGAACCTGTAGAAGATGGGCATCGACTGTCCTATTTTTATTGAGCCTGAAAAAGGCAACCTCGCACCCTCAACCCAGCTGTATTTCTAACTAAAATCAGTTCTACGTTGGAAACGCTCTGCAGAAACTTTTAGAATCCTCAACTCAGAAGGAAAAAATTGGCGTTATCAGGTGATAGTTTCTGGAAAGGGTATGTGTCTGCTTCTTGAATGGGTTACAAGTATTTTGCACATGTGCCTGGAGGCCATTTGTGGCATGAGAACCTTTTCTTTGAAGAGGGCAAAGGAGGCAGAAGGGCAACAGGAATGATTCTTGAGGCTGCCTCTTTGTGAGGGACAGTGGGGTCCTCAGTTTGTGTATTTAACCTCTGGAGCCTTGGCTCATGTTCCAGTGATGGCTAGGGATTTTCTTTTCCTTTTGCAGTTTTCTTAGTTTTGGTAGCTGGTTTAGTGACTGCTGTAGGTTGGTGAAGAACTCTGGGGTGACCTGCATGTGCTGATGCTGGACTGAGGGGCTTTGTGCAGGAGCAGATGTTTTATACGCCCTCTGAATGGGTAGATTTTAATCTGAAAGCATCAGATTCTGTGCCACTTCCAAAGTTAGAAAGCAACCTGCATGGAGGCGGCGGTTGCCCTCATCCCAGGGTTCAGGTGAGCCTCTTGGACACGGACAACGTTGGAGGAGGAGATGCAGGCACCTCCCCTGGTGGGCAGGGCAGCCACCATCTCTGAGTCATGAGCTAGGACTAGTGAAAGGTCAAAGGGAAGAGTTGTCCTGCTGTCTTCTACATTACAAACTCTCTTCCTGTGCTCTGAGCCCAGTCACTTATCCAGGGTGCTTTTTAGTCAGAGGTGCCAGTGTCTTTACATAGTATGTGCATCTCTTCTATTAAAGGATTTTAAAGGCATTTATCTAATGCAAGTCTCCCTCTGTCAGGGGATCTTTTTCCTGATTGCATGTAAATAATGATGTCAACTTTGCACTTTGTGTAATTTCTCAAACTGTTTACTGCTTGGCCTTGATCGGGACTCCCTGAGGATGCTTTGCCCATGCAGAGCCCCGACAGCCCCGGGAGGGTGGTGAGGGGTGGTGTTGTCCCCTGGGCACCATCAGGTGATTCCACTCAGTGTGGAGGCTGTGCAGAAGCAACTCTGTTCATCCTTGTGCAAAACACATTTTCTCTGTCCTTTTCCTTTTTCCTCTTTGCCTGACATCTCCCTGGTTTTCAGCAAAGCAGTGGGCTTCATGTTTATTCCTTGTGGTTTCTCAGCAGTTACTTCTAGCATCAATTTCAATCGATTAAAGTGGTTAAAGAATTTTTGTGCTCAGGAGTCAGTTAAATATTATTTTCTCTTTTAACTTAGAAACTAGTTTTACAGTGGCTTTTTTCTTTTTCTTTTCTAACCGCCTCCCCCCCTTTTTTTAAAGTTTCTGAAGGCAGATCCTGCTCATAACAGAAGAGAACACGTGAGCTCATGGCTTACTTTTCCCAGTTGACTTTTCTGGTCATTTACCTTTCTGTAAAATGGAAAGACAAACAAGCAAACCCTTAAATCCAACTCAGATCATGATTGCCAACTTCTTTCTTTGTGTGTAATATTTTCTTTGTGTAGTTATATTATTTCTAGGTTATGCCTTCTTTATCTTTGAAAGAAAAAAGAAAAACCTTTACACTGTTTATAAGAACTCGTTGTTCTAGGCCGTACAATTGCATCTGTGATGCTTTTTCCATTTGGAACCACGGGGGCGATAAAGTTGATATCAGCTGGCTAGCCATTTTTTTTTAAGGCAAAAATCCATAGTCTTAATTTATACTGTAATCATTTTCATTACGTTTGTAGTATGTTTCTCAGAAAAGCAAACGTCGCGGTTTCAGTCTCTGTGGTCGAAGCCTCTGGTTCGTCCTTCCTCTGCCTACCACCTCCCTGCTCCTCGTCTAGTCCTTCTCCTTGGAGGATGGATTGTCTTTCATTTGAAAAGTGAAAATTCCATACCTTACAAAGAAGGCGACATGCCATGTCTTCAATGTAATTAAATGCAACCGTGACTTGAAGTGGACCTTTAAATTTATGCCATTGAACTTTTTCTTTGGGGAAGGGGCTTTTTCATTGAATGGTCTTACAGTTTAATAATGGGGGGGAAAACAACAGACTGTACAGGGATACATTCTTAAATCCTGTGACCAAGACCCATAATGTAACCCAGGGGCTCTTTTGTGGCCTTGGGAGGGTCTTACCACTTTGATGAGGAGGGGAGTCCCGGGGGAAGCACCATTGGAGGGAGAATGGTACGTGGGGGTTTGCTCCTGGAGCTCAGAGAAAAAGGAAAGTCCAGGGCTTCCCTGTTGGCACAGTGGTTGAGAGTCTGCCTGCCTGCCAATGCAGGGGACACGGGTTCGTGCCCCGGTCCGGGAAGATCCCACATGCCACGGAGAAGTTGGGCCCGTGAGCCACAGCTACTGAGCCTGCGCGTCTTGTGCGCCGCAACAAGAGAGGCCACGATAGTGAGAGTCCCGCGCATCGCGATGAAGAGTGGTCCCCGCTTGCCACAACTGGAGAAAGCCCTCGCTCAGAAACGGAGACCCAGCACAGCCAAAAATAAAAAATTAATTAAAATAAAATAAAATAAAAGGAAAGCCCATACTCTGAAAATAGCCCTGAGTTGCTCTGGGTATACTTCATCTGCCAACATTTAGTATCTGTGACTTAGCCAGAGGAAATGCATATTAGCCGCTGAGTTTCCATGGCTTGTGTTCTGGGACTTTGCCCCATGAGGGTACTCTGTGAAGGAACAGGAGGCTCTGTGCCGCTGGGGTTTGAGAAGGGCTGGGCAGGTGACTGGAGGAGGAGTCTTGGCAACACCAGAGGCATCCTGCTCGGTCATCTCAGTGTGCATGTTGGGGTGCGGCGTGTGCTGTGACGCTGCAGGTCAGAGTGCACAGGGGAAGTGGGGTGCAAAGTGAAGGGGGCACCTGAGTGACCCGTATCCTTGCCTAGAAAGATCATCACTTCTTTCGTTTAAACAAAGCATGTGACGGAACCGTCAGGGATCATTTCCCCCCCTTGTTTTTCCAGGTGGCCTGTCCCTCGATAGGGCTGTGACAGACCTGCACAGAAAACCTTAACTTCCACATGGAAGCACATCTGGGGAAGCTTATTTCAAATGCAGTTTGCCCCGTGCACAGGTGCTGTGGTGCAGCGGGTGGAACAGGGAGCCATTGTCCAGGGGCCTGGCAAGAACGCTGGCCTGGGAGCCTGGAGCCCTGGGCCTTGCAGTTTTGATTGGCTCAGCAAAGCCCCTGGCCTCCCTGGTCTCTTCCCTCTGTAGGACCTCTCTTTATGCCCTGAGGGAAAAACAGAGAAGGGGCTGATCAGAGTCTTCCCCTCACAGAGGTAAGAGGAAACAGTATTTAACAACATGAAAACAAAGTATAAAACTTCTGCCATCTTATAAAACCTATTTTTCTTTCACTTCATGTTGAATCATATAGTCAAGCTAATCAAATTATAGAGTTTTTACCACCCTAAGTATGTGTGTTCATTTACCTTGTAATGCTTAAAACAAAAGCAGAAAATAATATGGGTAAACATAAAGAAAAGATCATTTCCTTTTTTATATTCTTGATGCCTCCTAGCCAGGTAATTATAGTCACATACAAAACCATGTGCAAGCCTTCATGAGACTGAAGCTTGTACCAAAATTTCCTTTAAAGTTTTCATAGCTGTTGGTGCCTGCTCAGATGGCTCCATGATGATAGGTTCTTGATTAGAAATTACTTAACAATGCCTAATGAACTACTGACTAATAAATGTTAACATATATTCTTTTAGTGCCTAAATCACATCTTTGTGGTGCCAGGAAAGCCTTATGTGTGTGGTTGCCCTTATTATAGGCCGCTATGCCTTTGGCAAATGCAACACATATTACTCTGGTATCTCAAAAGACTTAAAAAAGCAACAACCAACTTACTTTGTATCTTTTCCTCTAATAATTGACTTTTAACTTATTTGTAACTTATTATTAAACCTAGTAAGCAGTTTTCTTTTTATTAAATTTTACTTGTATAAGAATGAAGCCAAAAAGAGTGGTGATCTGTTCAAACATTAAAGTCCTTATCTATGACCACCTACCATGTAACGTGTGACTTGTGGGCTGTGAAAGAGGACAGTTTTCCCACATAAAGCATTGATATCATAGATTGACAAACTATTTTGCCACCTGATAAAAAGTAAAATGGATGGATGGATCTTGGAGACAATGTCCAAGTGAAAGAAGCCAGTCACAAAAGACCGCCTATTGTCTGATCCCATTTTTAAGCTGTAAGTTGATGAAAGGCTGTGTGACCAATAAATGCTGAGTGTATTTTAGTAAACAGAGTTGTGGTGCTAGAATGAGTTAAAAATGCACAGGCATGCGTGACGTAGTTAATGATGTGCACAGTCAGTATTTTGTTGATGCACAGCAATGATGCACAAATGGAAGGTAGCACATTTAAGGTGCCTGTTATTTTACACAAACACAAATGAAGGGCCTCAGTGGTGTGGTTTGCTGGGGAAGCAGAAGGTGGAAGGAGAGACGTTGGCAAAGTGGAAATCTGCTCGGATAACTTCTGTACATACTCTAGTCATAGCTCCTCACCTGGCAAGGGGTTCGGTGGAAGAGGCTGGGTAGGGTTTATATAATTCTCCCCCTTGGAAGAGAGGCTGGGTAGGGTTTATATAATTCTCCCCCTTGGAACCAGGCAGTTCAGAGAAAAATTTTTTTGTCCTCTCTATTACCTTAAAAATCCCCAAATTCACTTCCTGTAGAATTCTTGAGTCAGATTGTCTTCCTGACTTTCAGGTTTAAGGTATGAAGGGCTGACAGTAAACCCCCCCCCCCACCAATGTTTCTTTGCTGATCCAAATGAGTGTTAATTGGTAGAATATTGTAAATGTAGGGGGGGTGGAATTGGAGACTTCAAATGGTAGCTGCTTAGTCTCAGGAGAAGGGAAAGTGACTGACACCCACACACATACCCACCATTATATGAACTAAGCATTTCTGAGGCATTTTCATGTATCTTGAGAGATAAGAGCACCCAGATTTCTGAGTGAGATTCATCTTTGGAAATATAGAAGACAAATTAGCAAAATCTTTCTAATTTTAAAATGTGCTTTTTGATTTGATGTCTGTTTGTTTGGAAAGAGGCTTTTAAAGTAAAAGCTATCGATGTGTGACCATTACCATCAAACGCTAAATCCTGGCGGGAAGTTATTACCCGGGTTACCATATTAAGATGATTATGGCTGGCACACGTTATAAGATCTTTTCATATATATTTTTTACATTATAACTTCAATGTTTTTTATTTACATCCCTAGATGGGGACAGGTGGGAGGCCAAATTCCCAAACCCCAAATTTTAAACAGTTATTATTCCTCTTAATTATTGGATGTTTCCTTGAATTTACTGGGTTTTACTTTTGGAAAAGTTCACTTTCATTTTTGGATATTTTGTACCAATATTCTGTGCCTAAACACAGAATTTTTTGTGTGTTCAATAAGTTGATGTTTTGAGAGGTGGTGGTGGGTTGCTTGTGACAGACCAAATACAGATTTGAGTTCAACAAGCTTTTGAACCGGATGTTTCTATGTGCTAAAACTCTGTAAACACTTGTAGCTTTGTCTGCCATTGTATATTGCTGTATTGATTTTTTTTTTTTTCCTCCTGAAAAGCTCCAGGCCTGTCTGTTCTATACCAATACAAAGGCTGGCCTGTTCCCCAGGGCCACTGCACGAGAACCTCTGGGGTCTGTGCACTGTTAGATGTTACCATCTGTGAAGTTGCTCCAGATTCTCTTGCACTTGATCATAAAATTCCATTCCAATTTTATATGAAGTTTCTTTGTCAAAAAGAATAAATGGTTGCTCAACAGATCCAGTTGTCAGTTGCTGACAGATGTGAAAATTAACAAACAGCAAAATGTCTCCCTTTTAGGAAAGGAACGCAAGTACTTTAAAAAAGAAAACCCTTATATTGTCAATAAATGAATCCGTTTTAAAAGCATTTTCAAACATTTGTAATGAAAATGGAGGCCTTCTAATGTTTCAGGGCTTAGGGAGAACCGTACGTAATCAAATGCTCCTGTTACTGTTATCACTGTAGTAATAGGGCTTAGTTCTGCCCTTTAAGTCACGGACTCAGGTTACTCCCAGTTTTAGCTGCAATCACAGTATGTTTCTCTTTAAAAAGAGATTGTATCCCAACACTTCTCTATACTAAAACATGAGGAGACGGTAGCTTGTTAAAGTGACAGTTCAGATGTTGTTATTTTGACAGAAATATTAGTAAATGCGTCATATTATCCCTTGCTAAATATTTATAGCTTAGAATGTATACTCTGATGCATAATATTTTATGAAAGAAACATCCTTTTCCTCAAATTTCTTCTACTTCATTGACATCAATCTGTAATTTACACCCAGAGATCTGTAGGAAAAAGACTATATTAAGACCCTTTTATTTCAATGAAGATAAAACTGTTCTAAGAGGGAACACCCTTGAATCTTTGGGACCCTTAAAGGTAGAATGTTATGAAATATTTGTATTTATTCTTTTGCTCAGATTTTAATAGCTTCACTTTTGCAGAAAGGCACAAAATGAGGGTGACTTTAGTGCACAGTTTTAGGTTTTGAGATGAAGCAAGGTGCACGATGGTAAGTTACCTGATCTCAGTGCTTACGTAATGGCCATGACAAGTGCCCTATGCATTCCCATCCAGAAAAGAAATGCTGTTGTGAAAATGGCTGTCTTCTCTGCGTTCAGCTCTGTGACTGAAAGACGTTGTTCAACAGCTGTGGGTTTACAAGATGTTGCACATGGAGTACTTTCCTTGTCTCATTTAGAAAAACCAGTCTCGACTTCCACGGTTTGGTATTCATGGCCATGGTTTTGGACTTTATTAGATGGCTCTCAGAGGTACTTTTCAGGTGGACATTGATTTCGTGCCAGCTGTCTGAGATGTTTTTCCCTAAATATGGGTGGGTGTGTAGGCTACGGTCTGCAGTGGAGAGCAGATGCCCGCGGTGGGCCTCAGGTGGATTGTGTGGAAGAAGGAAAGGAGCAGAGGTAGAGGAAGAAGCCTGTATGTCCCGCACAGCTCTGTTAACAGCTGAGTAGTTCTCCAGGATAGGCCAACTACTGTTTTTATTCACAAAATGGACTTGAAAATCAGTTAGTAAACAAACCGTCTCCTTTAGATAAGTGACATTCTGATTTGTCTGTAAAAAGTTCCGTTTCCTAGCTAACGTCCTCTGAAGCACTTTTATGTGCAACCGCTGTGCCAATGTTTGCTGTCATTTGGTTGTAACGAAATCAGTCGTGAACTTCAAAGTGGAATCATTTCAGAGCCTTTCCTCTACAGTAGTTCGGGAAACACAATACCAAGTGACCTTGATTCACTGCGAACTCAACTGGAAAATGTGCCTAGTGTCTCCCTGAAGCAAGAATCCCTCACCTCTTGACCCTCATCATTTTGGGCTTGAGTCTTCAACCTTGTTGTGCAGACGTCAGCACCATGTAATCTGTGACCTTCTCTGCTCTCTTCTAAGCTATGGCCTGATTGTTTATACCTTAGTGTTGCTATCAGTTTGGACCAGAAGTCATGAATCTTTCCCTGACCTTAACCTCACTGTGGATTGGCTTAAAGAAGAATCTGGATCTGCTGATGTATAAGCACTAAATTATGTGAAAATTAATAACATTTAACCCTCAACTCCTTAAGTAATAAAGTAGTGGGAAAAGAATTGAATGTTTTATAGCAGTTGTAAGTTATCTAGGAAATAGCTAACAGGTAAGTTTTTATTTAACTGAAGTTTCTGAAAGTGGGATGAAAGAGGGTGGGAAAGGAAAGAGCCATTAAGAAAGCTCACTTTAATCTGTATGCTGTGTTATTTTAACTTTGCCCTCCAGGCTTGGTTAAATAGTCATGTACTTTAGGTCTTAAAAAACATACCCACATGTATTAGTAAGTTAAAAATTTAACAGAACACAAATTATGTTAGAATTATGTTTCTTGAAGAAATGATCTAACTTTAATAAGCATATTTTACAAATGCTATTTACTGAGAACCGCTGCTTTTAGATGGAACATGCCTTTGTGTTGGTCATGCTTTCTTCCTAGTAATTTGAAACACCTATTTAAATTATCTTTTGCAAACAAGCTAACTAGATCACCACTGAGGTTTATAATGTGCTTTTTGGATATCTGAAATACTGGAGGTATTGAAGGATAGTGCTTGCACGCTCATCCATCTCTGCCTCGTGGATATATTGTGCTCCACCGTGTAGCCCTGCAGGCGGCCCAGGGCTCAGCTTGGACAGGGTCCATGAGCACCCCAGCCCAGGAAGAGGTGGCCAGCAGGGGACGTGGACTGCGGGGCCCAGGTCTTGTGTTGGGCACTGTGCTGGCAGGTTGTAGTGGACCTTCCTGTGCCCCCCTGGGAGGATGGGGGTGGAGGAGAGGTAAAGGCGCCTCTGTGTATGGTTTTGTGTTTGGTTTTGTTTGGGATCTGTTGTAAAAGCCCAGGCCCTCCCTCACCTTTGGGAGGTTCTGTCACAGAAGTGAGAACTTGGTGGTGAGCATTTCGTTTCTTCAGCAAATGCTGCTGAGCCTCTGACCTGTGCCTGGTGTTCTTCTTGAGCTGAGAATCCTGCAGGGAACAAGCGCAACATGGATAGCTTGGTCCTGCAGTTTACATTACAATGGGAACACATTTGTCTGGCAAATAGCATAACTTCTCAGATGTCTCTGAACCCCACATCCACAGTCTGAGCTGCTGAGGTCTCGTGACTGGTAATTGGTGATCTTAATCTGGATTTCTCCATTTATTATTTTCTAACATATGATTTTAACTTACTTAATAATTAAGTCTTTGGTATATTTTCTCTGTCTGTGTCTCCCTTAGACCCACACAAGCTTTACAAGGGCAAGGATCTTATCTTTTTGTTTTTCTTCCCCATGTCTCCCAAGCACCTAGACAGAGCCTCTGTTCCCAAAGCTCCAGTCAATGTTTGCTGAGTGTGTGTTCACACTGGGTTTGTTTGAACACTCTCGCTAATGAATCCTATTGGAATTCTGACGGTGCATCTAACTCTCAAGGCCGGGGGCCCAGGGTCTCTTGGGGTGGGTGAGCTTGCTTCTACCTCGTCTGCGGGGTGCTCGTGTTGGAGTGGGTCCCCCACATCTTCCACAGCTCTCCCCCCGCCCTATGTGTGTAGTGCCCACAGTCACGTTTTGTGGTCCTGGTTTCCCCGAGGTCATGACAGCAGCACCATTAAAGTCCCACCTGCGGCCTTGCGGGCAATTTTTCTTGTTCAGGGAAGTCACCTGATGTCTCTGCTGCGCAGGCAGTGAGTGCATCAGAGGCCAGGAGGCTGGGCACTGGGGTCGGGGTGCTGGTTTTTTTTTTTTTTTTTTTTTTTTTTGGCAGTACGCGGGTCTCTCACTGTTGTGGCCTCTCCCGTTGCGGAGCACAGGCTCCGGACGCACAGGCTCAGCGGCCATGGCTCACGGGCCCAGCCGCTCCGCGGCATGTGGGATCTTCCCGGACCGGGGCACGAACCCGTGTCCCCTGCATCGGCAGGCGGACTCTCAACCACTGCGCCACCAGGGAAGCCCAGGGGTGCTGGTTTTGAGTGGTGTCCCCAGGCAGCTGTGATGACCGCGCTCAAGCCCGCTCAGGGAGAAGCGGAGCTGACACCTGGTGTTTGGACAGGTCATGCCGTGCAGGATCATTGGCTGTGCGTAGAGTTGCTCATCTGTGGTGACAGATGTTGAGCTGTTATTTAGTAACTTAGGTTTGTTTTCCTTTGCACACAAATAACCTCTTAGCTGCTGAGTGTTTCTGCGGGCGACCACAGAGCCCATCAGCCGGCAGGCGTTTGCAGGCTCCAGAGGTGTTGCATTGAAAGAGAACTTTCGGAGTGTGTGGCATGGGGAAGAACTGGCCCTCCTGCCCCGCTCCCAGATTTCCTTTGTAAAGAACATCAATATAAGCACCACCATTCTTCAGAAACACAGGCCAGGTGCTCGGGTGCACTGTTGTAGCCACTGAGGGCCCAGTGATGGTAACGTTCTAGTGGCAGAAACAGACCATAATCAAGTCACAGTGTCAGACAGTGATGAGTGCTGTGAGCAAGAATAGATGAATAACTGGTGGGGGGTGGGGGTGGGGGTGGGGTCTCAGAGAAGGGCTTTCGGAGGAGGGGACATTTGCCCTGAGAGTATGAGTCAGCCAGGAGGAGACATGGGGACGTGGTGGCAGGGGACCATAGGTGGAAAGTCCTCAAGGTGGGGATGATCTTGGGGTGTGTGCATGTGGAGAGCAGGGCTGTTTATTCACCCCACACTCTGCCCTGTGCCAGATGCTGTTCTCGGTACATGGATGAGTCTCTGCCTTCATGGAGCTTTTGTTAAATCAGGGCGGCCTGGGGACTGTGCTGGGTGGGGTGCTCTTTTCTGTAGGGTACTCAGAGGGGTCTCTAGTGAGATGGCATTTGGGCAGAGACCTAAAGGAAGGGTTGCAGGAAAGCCAGGAGGCTGGAGGGCAGGGGGCCATGGTGAGGACCTTGGCTTTGACGGGGACAGGAGATGGCGGGATTCTGAGCAGGGGGGTGACACTGGCTTCTGTGTTGCCAGTAGACTCTAGGGCCAGGACAGAAGCAGAGAGACCAGTAGGAGGTGGCAGTTGCCATGATCCAGGGCAGAGAATGTGCATCTTCGACCAGGATAATGGTGAAGGTTGTTGGGAGATGCAGTTGGAATCCCACAGTGCCAACAGGACTGGCAGATGCATATGGGATGCATATGGGACGGCAGAGAAAGAGGAAGAGACAGTCGTGGGGCTGGAGCCCATGAGGGAGGGGCAGAGGGTGCGCACAGCCAGATCATCATGTGGGACAGAAAAAAAAAAGGGGTTTATTCTCTGTGTTGGAAAGTCAGCAGAGAGTTTAGATGGGGGGTGAGGTGACATAGTGACAACTTAGCAAAGCAACTAATATTTATTGAGCACTTATTCTGTATCAGCCCTTATGACAGCCCTGCAAGAGTCAGCTTCATTGTTATATCCATTCTATAGATGAGGACGCTGATGGACAGAGAGCTTATAAGGTATCTTGCCCTATATACCACACATTTAGTTAGGGCCAAACTTGATTAATTGATGTGCGTCCTAGGGTGTATTTTATTTTTCCTTTAGGGAAGTTACCATGTCTTTGGGTAACCATGCCCACACCCAAGGGGTTAAGAAACATTTTGATGTTCACCAGTTGTTTGCAGATGGGGCCAGAGACAATTTAGGTATTAAAATCTCACTAAATCTGTATCCATTATATGACTCATCTATCTCCTTCTTCCATGGGCCCCCCTCAAAAAATGATCATGGGTACATTCCCCTTACCTGTAAAGCATGTTCATGGTCACAGAAAATACATAGAGAACCACAGGTCTGCAGGTTTCTACATGGGAACTCTCACACTATGGTCAGAAGGTCTGAGACTAGTTAAAAAAAAAATGGTTGTGGAATCCGGGCAGCAGCCACTAGGTAATCTCTTTATAAAGGTTGGTGTAATTTCTGTAAGACTTGTTTATTTTGCTCTCAGTTGGTTATCTTGACATTGTTGTCTTTGAAGAGGTTATTGTGATTTAATTACAGACCAGGTATCTTACAAGATTAATTTGCTATCTCCACATCATTTTCTCATTTCTTTGGCTGTCAATCCCTGGGTGAAGGTGGGAGGGGGAGGCCTTCGTGAGGGGAGAGAATGTGGTAGCAATGAATGTTTACTGCACAAGAGCGCTCAGGGCTTCTATTATAGTCTGGGGATGGGGGAGGGAGTGGCGGGGAGCACGCAGGAATGTGACCTCCTGGGCCCCAGCCCTGATGAGCAGGGCGGGATTACAGAGGGACTGTAGTGTTAAAGTTAGGATTTTCTGGAAATGTAGCAGACTCCCCCGCACCCCTTGCCATTTGAGATTTTGAAACCCTACTTCTGTTTTGCAAGAGCCGAGAAGGGACCAGTTAATAGCTCTGATCATCTTGTCTCTGGAGAGAATTTATATCTCAATTTACCAGAAGACAGCTCTGGTATTAGGGCAACAAGAATGGTTTTATTCCTGTTTCCTCTTCCTGCACTCTGTTCCTATTTAATTCTTGCATTAAAACCATTCCTGGTGTGCTTGCTTCGGCAGCACGTATACTAAAATTGGAACGATACAGAGAAGATTAGCATGGCCCCTGAACAAGGATGATGCGCAAATTCGTGAAGCGTTCGTATTTTTGAAAAACAAATACTGTATGCTAACACATATATATGGAATCTAAAAAAAAAATGGTTCTGAAGAACCTAGGGGCAGGGGCAGGACAGGAATAAAGACGCAGACGTAGAGAATGGACTTGAGGACACGGGGAGGGGGAAGGGTAAACTGGGACGAAGTAAGAGAGTGGCATGGACATATATATACACTACCAAATGTAAAACAGATAGCTAGTGGGAAGCAGCCA
The DNA here is from genome assembly GCF_964270905.1 of Leucopleurus acutus. NCBI lineage: Eukaryota > Metazoa > Chordata > Mammalia > Artiodactyla > Delphinidae > Leucopleurus > Leucopleurus acutus. The sequence goes on from NC_139142.1 coordinate 154,049,150, forward strand.
CACAGCACAGGGAGATCAGCTTGGTGCTTTGTGACCACCTAGAGGGATGGGATAGGGAGGGTGGGAGGAAGACGCAAGAGGGAGGAGATATGGGGATATATGTATATGTATAGCTGATTCACTTTGTTATAAAGCAGAAACTAACACACCATTGTAAAGCAATTATATTCCAATAAAGATGTTTTTTTAAAAAAAACATTCCTGGTAAATTAGAACATGCTCTGTGTTCAGGCCTTGTTTTGAAGAAGGGTTTTGAGTCTAAAAAATTTGATAGCCTCCCATCTATCATGGTGATTTCTGACTTTCCTAAGGGACTGTGTACTTGAGCGAGGCTTGTTCTTTTGTAAGAACCAGCCTCCCTGGGCCTGGGAAGTGGTGAAAGATGCTCTGCTGGGAGGGGAGCCATGGCAAAGGGTTGGACTTGGGGGACTTCAGGATGCAGCATATCAATTGTTGGTGTGTTTGGAAATATGAAAAGTAATATTAAGAATTAAAGTTGTACAAAACCTCCTAAGATTTCTACCATGGCTGTATAAAGTTTGAGCATGGTGCTATCAATTTAAAAGTGGACAACTTAAAAATTCCACCTCTTTTGGAAATTTGTTGCCACCTCTATCCCAATTCGGCAGTCTTTAGATAAACTGACAGCCCCCATTTACCAACAAGGAAGAACCTTTGATTTTTGTTTTTTATTATTATCTTTTAAATAGCAGGGTGGTGAAAGATACGGCGTGTGACTCAGCAGATGGGAATTTCTTTAATAACACACTGGGTGTGTAAGCATTAGCCCTGCTCCCCACAAGCAGCTCTGCAGAATGCCCTCCGCCTGTTTGGGGAACAGACCTGGCGACTGAGAGAGGCAGCCCAAACTTCCCTAGAGGAGGCAGACTCGGTGGTGGAATCTGAGGGATTCTCTTTGTTTCATTTGTTTTCCCTCTGTCTTGGAAAACACGGACGCAAATCCAGTCCGGCTCCTGCAGCTGCTGAGGCAAAGCAGGCTTTTTATGAATGAGGCCCAGGAGGGGGAGGAGAGGGCTTGTGTTACAGCAGCAGTTGGTTGGGTAATGCATTTCATTCACTCCCAGCCATCTAGCCCCGGCTGTATTTTAAAGGATATTGTTCATTTTTTGCCGATTCAAATTAGACTTTTCTGCCCCTTGTGCAACTGTGTGTAACTTAGAACACTAAGCATGTTGTGTGCGTTAATTTTTTTTTCGTTTGTTTTGTTTTTTCTGAGTGTTTGCTCATTTAGTTGGAGGAAATGGTAAGAGAAGTGAACTGGGAAAAGGGAAAAAAGGCTTTGTCATCCCTGGGGGCGTTGGTTACATCTCTGTCCCCAAGCCACCCAAGAGGAGGCAGGTGGGGTCCCTGTGCCCAGCCCTGAGAGTGGAGCGCTGATTATGGGCCACGTACTACCTGGTGCCCCAGGTCTGCACGTGCTGGCTCCCTTGCCCTGTCCCGCTCTCCTGTTCCCAGTGGGCAGCTCATTATTTGTGGCACTTGAAGCCTCATTGTTGTGGTCACAGGGTTGTGTGAATTGGAAGCTGTGTGACAATGCTGGCCCCCCTCCCTGCCACCGCTTCCTGCTGGGAGCAGAGAGAAGAGGGCAGGCATTGTCTTGGGCATAAATGAACCTCTATCAAAACAAACACCAGAGAGAGGGGCGGCTGGGTTACAGCTGCCCCTGTGAGCCCCGGCAGAGGGCCGCCATCCTCGCAAAGAGCGCTTTAAGCCTGGATGAGGAGTGTCCTCGCTGACTGTCCTGTGCGCAAAGAGCGAACCCCAAACCGACTGGCCATCCACACCACCCTCAAAATGATTCCCCATATCAGAAATGCCGGATTTGTGTCCTTGAGCATGGTTGGGGGAAGAGAATTACCCCGAGGCATCATGGCTGTATATGAAGGATAACGCTATTGTAAAGTTGTTCTGCCAGAGAGGTTAAGCACACCCTTCTCCAACGTGGACACTGAGAACAGAGATAGAGACGATTAGGCTGTTTTTTTGCTCCAGCTTTTAAATAGGACCCTTCCCTCCCCATTGCTAGTGGTGCTTTAAGGCACCTAATGCCTGATGTCACAAACTCTCCAGATGTGCCAAGCATCTTTCTTTAGCTCTCCATGTTTTGATGTTGTATAAACACAACTGGCAATACCCCTAATGCCCATTGCCCAGCGCCAGTGTGGAAGCTCACCATTGCATGCCTGACTCGCTTTCCTGGTTGCCCTGGTTTCTCTCCTGTGTGGGTGTCGTGTGTCCCATTAACACCACATGCCCCTCCCCAGCCTTGAATACCACATCTGGGCTGTTTTAGGCATGGGTGATATGAGTTCAGTTTCTTTTTTTTTTTTTTTAACTGTAAAAGGAAAGTCTTTCATTGCAATTATACCAAAGGAAGGGATGAGAAGGAATGCATTAAGGACTTGATATAAACAGCTAGTCTTGGGTCCTAATTGTCCCGTTTCTCTTTTTGGCCAGCAGCCAACATGAGGTCACTGTGTCCACGTCCTGAGGGTCTGAATTAAAGGCACACTGCATGGGCCAGCTCTGGGTACAGCGATGGCTTTGGCTTTGAAGTTCAGTTGGGGTCCTGATTAGAAAAAATTTGGGGTAAGCTGACCCAGGGCATGGCTGGCTGGTTCTAAGATATGATTCTGGCCTGAGCCTTAGTACTAACAGTGGTAGGTCACTTAAGTCCACAGGCTAGGCCCTTGGAGGACTTCAGGACTTAAGGAAGGAGAAGGGATAGAGAAGGATTGCAATAAGAAATAAAACAAGGAACAAGAGAGAACTGCCATAGAAGGAGAGGGAGCAGAACACTTCCAAAGGGGGTATTTCCTTATTTAGGAGATTGAGTCATTATAGTGGATGACTGTGCCACTGGCGGCAAAACCATTTTAGTTGAAGGAGCACACCCTGGGTGGCCCAGTGGTTAAGTTGTCAGCAGAGGCAGGGACTGTAGCCTCCTCCTGCCGAAAGATGGGTAGAAAATGGAAGAGGGGAGATAACGCAGGACTGAGGAATGTTTGGGGTTTTGTTTTGTTTGGCTTGAGGGTGGAGGATTGCACCCATGAGGTCAAGGAAGCCAGAATTGTCAAATTCAAGAAGCGTCTCAGATGTTTTGACCAACAGCAACTTTGGAGAGCAAAGCGTATACAGGCTTTGAACTTACCTCCTTGAAAGACTAGACAAATTCACATTGAAAGAATGGATCCCCTCATAGCCATGGTCTTGTCTACATGCAGACATCTTCTGTATGCATTGTATTTGTCTGGCATCATTGGAACAGAAGTTTTTTGCTTGAGTTGATTTCCCAAGTAATCAAAGCTCCCTTCTCAGAGTGCAAGATGTTTACATTTTTCTCTTAATTTTTGTTCATTAACAGCACTTTGCTGTCTTTAATGTGGATCATTTTCTTGGCATTCCAGGGCACTATTGTGAAACCTGGTGCCTCCGAATCTGTTGCTATGTGGGGCTCCAATTTTTCCTTAACTTAAATGGCCTTGGACATCTATGCATGTTTACATTTTATGCATTTGGTGTATTCTCCTTGTATGCAGGGATTGCGAATTCTGACTTAGTCTGTCTGTCTCTCGGTAAAGTAGATAACTGTGAATATTTATAAATGATTTTCCCTGAAGCTCAGAGGACTTTTGCTTTGCTTTTATGTCAGCATCAGGTTCCAAGTGTTTCGTGGTTGAGGTACTAGAATCCTGTTCATCAGGTCCATGGAGCATTAAACATATACTCATATAAACACATACTCGGCTATGAACTCCAAATGGGAAAGATTTTTATTTAATGATTTTAGATTTTTGGGCCACTTCTGTTTATATCGCTATATTTTTGTCTCTCATATTCATGGTCTTCAGCAAGTCAGATCCCCTAAGAATTTTTGGTTCGTTTATCTTATATTTTTTTTACACATAGCTCTTTATGTTTTCCCAGACAGGAATTGTGCTACTTGAATTGAAAAGTAAATGTAAATGTTCTGTTGGTAATTGTTTGTTTCTACTTTAGGCTGACACTGAACTAATGATTTTTTAATTGTACCTGGCTTGAAACACAATGAAAAAGTGATTTCCTCCTGCTTTTTTCCCTTAAGCTGGTTCAGTAACTTGAAGGTAATTAAAAATGTACAGACCTCAGGAATGTATTTATATTCCGTAGTCATGGGTTGACCAAGTAGTGCTCATGTATAATAGCTGGATGGGATGTACGAACACTGAGGTAATGAGTAGCCTGTTTTATATATTTATTATGTTATTATTTATTTAGAGGAATAAAAAAATCCTTTCTCTGTAGTTCTAGAATGCCGTGAAATGTCTGTTTGAGGCGTTATCCTGCCATTTTTACAGGGTGATCTTCCTCTTCTGAATGGTGTTACATGTTGCCAGTATCCCAAGGGCTGGTTTGGGACTAAGGCAAACGATTTAGGAGGCACAAGTGAAAGGGAAGAAATAAACACATGCCTTTTCTTCTTAAAAGGAGGGTAGTAGTTGGCTTGTTGACTTAGCTTCGAGACTGTGGAGGATGAAGCCTGCACTGCAGGGTAAGTAATGTAGGGGGAGACCCTGAAGGGGAGGTTACGGGGTGGTAGACTGTGCACACACAGTATTGTGACTGTGAGTTGGGAAGGAGAGTGCTAAGAGTATTTTCTGAGTCACAGCCACTCAGACAATACTTGCTAATCCATTTGTTTGAAGATACAGTGAACTGGAGAGGATAAACAAAAATGGGAGATTCTTGCAGATAAGAAATCCAGGATAATTATTCACCAGAGTTTGAAATCATCACCATATTCAAGGACATTTTCTTTTGGGGTGGTTTTATATCTAAGGTTTGCATTTAGATGATGCATGATTCAAAATCCTGGGGTATTAGTGGAGTATCTAAGGTACAGGGAAATTGCATTTGAGGATACTCCTGTTTAAACTTTCTGCTGCCAGAGTTGGCAGGCAAGTGAAAAGTGAAAAGAAATTTGGATAGGTCTTGTTCCCCACCCCCTTCCAAAGCTGATACTCACTTTGGGTGGAATGTTTCTCATTTTTTACAGGGCTAATATTCCTCGAGGATTGTTTTCCCCAAAGCGGGCACTCATAGACCCTAAAATCGGGCAGAGCAACAAGACCAGTCTTCCAAATGGCAGTCTGCATGTTAATGTGCTTTTGTGCTCATCCTTTCCAGAAGGTGTCGGTGTGTTTATATGGTATCTTTGTGTGTGGGGGTGATTCAAGGCACTTTGCATCTGCCCACCCTCACCTCCAGCACCCCTGAAATGCAGCCCCTCTTGTCTCTCTTAGTTGCCCTGTAAGTGGTGACCTGTGATAACTCCAGGAGGGTCAGGAAGAAGGATTTGTTTTTCTTGTCTTGCTTAACGAATAAAACCTTTAACTGTGGCCCTTAAAAGAACCTCGAAAATCCTAAAGTAGCTCTGATAAGTTATGATCATAAATTAGTTTTTGTTAGCTAACATGAAGGACTCAAATACCCTTTTCTTTCTGGTTGGTGGGCTTTACGACCAAAACCATTTCTAATAGTTTTGTCGGCTTGTTAGGGAAGACAAAGTGCACTTTTGGTCCTTTGAACTAGGAAAGCACTAGCCATGCACTTCCCACGGCCCTTCTGCAGGGTGAGTATTGGACAGAATTTGTTAGGGGACCGGGCAGGAGGCAGGTGCAGATGTGTGTCTGCAAAGGGCCAGAATCAACGTGGACCCACACACGTTCCCATCCAGTCTCTGGTTCCTTACCTGTTTCAGGTTTCTGTTAGAGTCTGTCTTTGTCTTAACCTTTTCGGTGCTTTTGGTGAGCTACTTAGGAATGTTGTGGGGAGGGCTGGGATGGGTCGGCACAGTGATTTTGGTGAGGCCCAAGAGTAGGCCAACAGTCCAGGACTGTCTTATGTATCAGAGGAAATACAGAAAGAGTCGTCACATGTCCTCTTGTCAGCCCTTCCTGCCCCCTCCCACCAGCCCCGCTCCTCAGTTCTGGGCTCCAGGGAAGAAGGCCTCCCTGCTGCCCCTGACCAGCTGTTTCTTGAGTGCAGCAGCGGCTCTGGGAACTCTCCAAGGAGGCCTCCTTCCTGTGGTTGTCACTCCACTCGTACAGCTAGTCCACAAGTACCTCAGGACAAAATGCAGTCTCTCTCTCTCCCCATCCCCTCTCCTCTTCCTTCCTATATTTGGAAAGTCTGGGGCTAGCCTGGCAAGAAAGTGGGAGACGGGGTGCAGGAGGAAGAACTGGGAGCAAATGAATGATGCTTCTGTCAGAGGCGTGCAGGTCTCTAAGAAAGTAAGAATGTAACCGCAATGCCCTGTCCATCCGCTAAGCCCCCTTGAAGTGGGCTCAGCTCCGTGTGCCACGCTGACACTGTGAGGCCAGCGTGGGCCCAGCCCATCTTGCAGCGCCTGTGCTATATCTCCCAGCTGAAAGTTCTGCCCCTCCCTTCCCTTCATTTTTTCTTGATAAGAGCTAAAAAAAATTTTTTTCTTTAAATTCTGGTTGAATAATAGGAGCCTCCCTCTATAATTGGCATGTGTGGGAATATATATTAAATAAACACCTTCTAATAGGTGTTACCAGAACTCCTATGGGAATTCTTTCACAGTGTTTTTTCAGCATTGAGAGGAGAAAGGCTAAGGATGTCTCTTGCCCTATAGTCCTTCTTGTGGACATGTGCTGAAAGCCAGGAGTGGTCCTGTGCCTGGAAAAGTCCATTCTCTGGTGTTAGTAAGTGATAGACAAGGGTGTGTATTTACCAACATCAGGCATCCACAAAATATTGACGTAAGTGTTTTAGGGTACAACTGGCCCTAAACCTGACACGACAGTTAATATCATGCAAGTTGAAAGTTTCGTAAGTTCTGATGTGATGCGTTCTGTGGGCATTGAAGTCAGAGCTGCCTTGCTCATCCCCAGCGCTCGCAGATCATACCCCTGTGCCTGGCTCACAGCTCCTCAATACGATGCTTTGTTCATTGTAGCATGGTGGGATTTTTATAGATTCAAGTAAGTTGGAGGTAGTTTCACATTTTTAACAGCTAAAAACATACTAATCATAAAGCTTAGATTCTCCCAAGTAGGGCGTTGAACACAGGCTGCATCCTGGATGTATTGACAGAGGAACCACATAGTGTGATGGATTCTTTGTCCCTTGGAGCTTCCCTTTGCCTCCCCGAATGCTATACGGTCTAGGCAGCTTTCTAGAGACTTTCCTTATGCAACATGTACCTGTACAAGAAATGTACTCTTTTGTGCCGTCTGAGGCATTTTGGTTGTATGGAGCTTGTTAAATTTCGATTCCTGGCATAGTTTCAGATGTAGATGTATGCTTAGAGAAAGGGTAGGGGCTAAAGCCATCCACTGCTGCCAGATGGGGTTCCATCCTGGCTCTGTTGCTTACTGGGTGTGACACCTGTGCCTCTGTTTCCCCCTCTGTAAGATGGCATGAACAGTGGTGCCCCCTCGAGGGTTTGTGAGTTTAAAGTGAACCAGTGACCGTGAGGACTTTACAGTGGTGCCTGGACCACAGTAGAACACTGTCCGTGGAAGTGTAAGCCATCGTCACTTTTGTCAACATCACCAGTCATTAATGCATGCACTGTCCCCTGGCTTTTTTTTCTTTCATCCAGCAGTTAGGATTTTCTGTCAAACAAAAGAAAGCCTCTATGTTTCACACAGTGTACGTTCAGAGGAAACAACAGCAGCTGTATGAAAATAGTAATGTTCCTTGCAGAGTCATTATTTGTAGATTTAGTCAGAATGTTTGATCTACAAGTTTTCGTTATAGATATTGTCTTGTAATTGGAAAATTCTCTAAGAGCAGCTCCAATGAACATTCCTTTTTGATGGTTGAGGTGTCACTTTTGTGTGGTAAATAAGCTGTGATGCAAAGACACCAAATACATGTTGTTCAGGACAGGCCTTTGTGACAGCATGGCATGGGACAGAGTGATGTTGGGTATCCCCACGAGGAGCTTAGATCAACCCAAGGGAAAGTCACATTCGTTGGTGTAAGAGCTATTAATATTAGAAAGAATTTAAAAATAATAATAAGGTATTGGGATATCAGTTAGCACCAAATTAGATAACTGCAACTAAATAGCCTTTCATTAATTCTGAAACCTGAAGTTGAAAGATTTCCATTTTCCTCATCAATATGTTTATCTCCCTCACAAATGTTTCCAGCTGTGGGATAGATTGTGAAGAATTATTTCACTTTGATTTTTAATATTACCAATGGAGCAATTTTGCAATGAAAGAACAGTGGCTATAGGAATGACTCTTTAGCCCTCCAGGACTACTGTGTATACCTGTGTTGCCAACAACACATGGGAACTTAAAAGGCTGGTGAGTTTAATATCCATCCACTGAGAACGCTATAGGCCCTTATGGGTTTTTGTACTGGAGTCATGATGATGAATGTGACATGGACTTCACTTATGGTCTGTGCAGGTATAGGGGAAGTATGTTCTTGAAAGATTCCTATCAGACAGTTAAGATTAGAGGCTTTTTAGATGCAGACCTATTCTGAATGTTCCAGGCCCTCCAGGTGCTAGGTGAGGTGACTGCAGGGTTGATCTGGTGTGGATAATGAAACTCTGAGCAGGGCACATGTCCCAAGGTTCTGGCTGAGCCCCTTTGACATTCCACAGGCCCCTGACCCTGACTCTGCCCGGGCACGTACTGGAGGCAGCCTCAGGGTGGCACAGGGATTCGGGGCACGGCTAGTGGCACTTCAGGGTGCTGGGAGGCTTACCGACCTCCTGTTGTAAACTTGGATTAGTGTTTTTCCAGAGCAGCTGAGATTGGACTCTACCACCTCAGGGTCGGGAGCTGGAAGTGCTGGCTTATGCTCAGGTAGATCCCGGAGAAGAGCTGTCAGCGTGAGCTCCATGCCTCCCAGGTCCTGCCGGCTCGAGAGGCTTGCCCAGCACCAAGGCTCTGGGCGTTGGGAGTGCTGCCTGCCTGCCAGCCAAGAGATGCGAACCACCGCAGTGAACTGGCAGTGAATTAGCAGGCTCTTAAACTGCCATTTTTTCTCCATTCTGTGTTTTTATAACTCTGCTGCGTAGACACCAGATTATAAATCCTGTGCACATAGTCTTAGAGTTTCTGGATTCAACCCCAGAGAAGACTCATTTGGTTTTGAGGAATACTTAAAGAAAACGTTGGGTCAGTTCCATTTTCCCACTTACAGTGCTGCATAAGGGCTCTGCTGTGACAGCCAGACGTGTCCACACAGCCCTCGGGGAGCATCTGCAGTGGACTCAACTGCTTTGGAGGGAAATGGTTCCAATGGGTTTCCCATCCTCCATCTTTGTTGCTAAAATTGTGTTCCCTGTGTTGTGTTTTGTTAATGTAATGAGAACCCACTACCCCTACTGTGGGGTCTAGGTGGGAGAAGACTGGGCCATCCAGGACTAATACAGGGCTTGGCATGGGCTCTGTAGGTGTGCTCCATCCTGAGGGGGATCCAAACTGGTCCTCACTTTGGGGATTTTGGGTGCACTAAGCAAAAAAGAGGTCAGGAGAGGTCATGAAAGTCAGTTTTATGGTTTGAATGAAGGCCAGCCTTAGAAAATGGGGCCCAGGGTGTTGAACTTTATGGTGGAAGGCATAGGGGGCGGGGGGGGGGGCAGTTTTTTCCTTGCCTCTCTGCGTAACCTGACCAGCGCCCTGCTCTCTGCTTTCTAGTGGTCAGTGGCCATGCTGTTTGCTTAGTATCTGCATTATATCAATATGGTGTGCTAGAACCTAATTATTGCCAAATTACAGTGTGACATATTTTAGATAAGATTTCCCACCTCATCCCCAAACCAGCACTCTGCCATTTAAAAATGAAAAGTTAAAATGTTTTATTTTAGTCTTCTGGGATAAATTAATCTTGAGAAGAGCAATATTTATCGAACATTTATGTATGTATATGGCCATCCCTTTATATCTTATTCATAAGTGAGCAATTCTCTTGTAAAACAAAGAGTCCAAATAATTTTCTTAAGTTTGACTCAAGGTTTGAAAAACAATAGCCCATGCCACCAAAGCAAGCCCATCATACCTGTTTTTGTAAATAAAGTTTTATTGGAACACATTCATACTCCTTTGCTTACCTCTGTGGCTGCTTTCTTGCTATATGACACAAACAGCACAGTTTTCAAATCTCTTTACAGAAAAAGTTTACTGAACACCAGTGTATTTGGTAGAGGAATAACTAGTCTCTCCTTGAACACCTCCATGTCCAAGAACCTCTTCATCTTATGAGGCAACTTGTTTCATTTTCAGACAACTTAAGAATGCTAGAAGATTCTTCCTTTTTAGAAACAAACAAAACCCTACTTCCTTATAACCTGGTTCCTTTGTGTTGGTTCTATTTGTGTCTTATGAACCATAAAAAATAAGTCAAATATCCCTTCAAGATAGTTGCCCTTTTGAATATGTGAGGACAGCTATTCTGTACCCTCTGAATATTTCCTTCTCCAGATTCAACATTTCCTGTTCCTTTACCTGTTCTTTACTCCATTTGATAAATTCTAGTTTAACAACCCTCTAAACCATGTCCCGGAGAATTAAAATGCCATCTTTGAGGGTTGTAGCCAATAGAAATCAGACCCAGACTGTTGACTAGCCTTATTTTGGATGCCGTGGCCCCTGGGATGCAGCTGAAGACTGTGTCATCTTTTTGGAACTCATTGACATGGGCCAGCAAAGCACCTTGGACTCTCTGACCCTTTCAGCTGTTAGCCACGTCACCAGTGTATTATGCTTACATTGTTGTTATTTTTCATTAGAACTTTTTAAAACTTTGTTGTATGAGATTTGGACCCTCTTTCCAACCTGATCTTTTTATATCCTGTTTTATCTGTTTGCCCTTGCTCTCAACTTTATCTTTGAATTTCATATGTATGTTGTCCAGGTCCCTCTTTGAGGCCTTGTCCTTGGGCTTAGCCCTGGATCATCCCCGTGGACTTGACTCCAGATGAGCTGCCTTCACAAGTGTCATGAAATGTACTACTGTTGGCAAGCGACCATCAGCCCAATCTTAAGTCCATAGACCCACTTCCTTTCTCTTATGCTGTTCTAATCTTCAGCTGAAAAGCAGTGGTTTAAGTGGCTTTGCTGGCAGTGCTGATGAATTGGGAGGTCTTCTTCAGATGTTCTCATCATCCTCTTGACTTGAACGAAGGGTACTACCTGGGGCCATGAAAGTTTTGACTTAATTGACTTGTGCTACCTTTCTCTATTAATCATGCCTTTTTGTGTACTGTGATTCTGGTGCTTTGATATCTTGAGGCCTTTCTCACTCTGGAGAGACTGTCCTTCCCAGAACTAGTTAATATCTAGAGACAGTAAGTGAGTACACCTTTCATGTGTAAACTAAGCAATCCAGAGGCCATGCCCTCCTCCGTCCTTCCAGCTCCCGTATAGGGCTCTCACGCTCAGGTCCATTATCCACCTGCCCTCCTCACCCCAGGGCCAGGTACCAGCCAACTAGGGACAGCCCCTACACCCCAGAGCCCACTGCAGTATTCAACTCCAGCCAATCCTAAGCCTGCTTACCCTGCCTCACCCATTCCTTCCTGCAGAAGCCACAATTAAAGCTCTTGTTCATGTTTCCCTCTGCCTCCTGACTGACCTGGTGCTTCCCTGTGTGGCTCTGTGCGGCCTGGTGCAGCACTCCTCTTAGGAACTGCAGGTAACAAACTGTCTTTTCAGTGGCAGTCGTCTCCCAATCTGCTGGTCTCACCATACATGAGTAACAATAAACCCACCCTTATAAAACATGTTGAGATTGTCATATGCTGAGAAATGGATGAAGATTAGGGTAATTTACTGGATGCAGAGTGGACCCATCAATTCCTTATGTCTGAGCTCTGAGACTGGAGAAAAGGTGTAACGGAGCCTGAGTACTGAGAATTTCCTCTTCTGGTGAAGTAGGTTGGAGATACCCAACCCAGCTCCATCATTATGACTCCATATGTTGAAAATCACAATGAGTTTTGACAACCTAGCTCCATCCAATGGGAAAAGGTTCGTAATAGACTCTGGTCTGGCATAGTCGAGGTTTTTTACTTTCAGTGCTGAAGCCCAGGCAAATGCGAAAGCATCCCTCAAGTGTTGTGTCAGTCGTGAGAGAAGCAAAGTCGGTGCAATGCTGAATAAACCGGAATCTCCTACTTGAGCCTTATAACAAATGAAGCACATGATTGTGGACTGCTCGCCTCACTAGGTCCTATCGAGAAACCAAGAGTAAACTTTAAAATACATTTTAGTTTAAGTTACTGGCATGAGTGATAAATCCCTTCAGAAGAACACTTTACCATGCAGCTAAAGGTCCTTTTTCTGCCCCGATGTCGCATTGATTGCTGTAGCCTTATATGGTTTGTTGACATGGTTTGAAAAACAAAAATGTATAAGCTCTCCAGATGGCTTTCAGAGGGTTTATTAGTATCTTGGCCATTTGAAACTCCATTTCATCTAAATTGGGAGAGTGAAAGAGGTGAGTAGGAGAAAGACCATTAAAATAGGCGGAGAAGAAACCTCTTTGTGTCAAATGTCAGTGGCTCAGACTGGGAGAGTGGCCATTCTGAATTACTGGAAATAGAAAGATGATTTTTAAGCTTTCTTAGTGGAAATATTCTAACTGGTAAATAAGGGCATTCTGGCTGAGGCACTTTCTTGTACCTGTGGGGAAAATCAAACTTAAATTCTGAAAGGGAATCATAATGCTTTATATTTTTAAACACAAATGATGTCTTTTTCAAGCAGCACCTATAAAGTAATGAGCTTTATTCTTTAGTTCATGCTTTTTTTTAAACCAGGAATAGGAATTAGTACAAAAATATAGTCACTCACTTAAATTCTATTTAATTCCGAAAGAGTATGAAGATATAAGATATAAAAACAGGAACATTTTGAAAGTTTCAGCTTATTACAATTTAAAATCATGGATGACATTTCATAGAAAGTTTAAAAGAAATCACCAGCATAAAATTGTGTGATTGGAATTTTAGAGCAAACAGCTCTCTTCTGGTGAAAGGAGAGCTTCCTGGATAAAGCCAAAGGCAAGGGAAAACCTGGGGAACAATGGCCATTGTCTTTAATGGGTGCTGTTCCTTTTCCTCCTGGTAACAGTCTCTTCCTTTCGTAAAGGAATCACTGCAGTGAAGTTACTGAATAAATGAGGAGGGGGAATCACACCCATCCTTCTGCAGCGGAGAGAGGCCCAGGCCGTGAAAGCAGGCCTTTGTGTGCTCTGGGCTGGGCCCATGGCAAACAGGGCACAATCCAGCTATTGTTTGTTTGGGAAAAGCTACAGTATCCTATTGCAATTATTTACGGAAGAAAAGATTTGATGTTTTTGGAAGAGGTTGGGTGTGTGGGGATGTGGGAGGGAGGGAGACTCACCTCTTGTGCCATCCATTCCCCAACTCTCAATGTGTAGGAGAGAGTGTTACATGATCCCAGGTGTTGGGGCAGTGAAATTCAAAGCATCCCCAGCTTTGGTCACAGGAATGAGAGAGGGGTTCACCTTCCCCTACGTAAGGCTGATGGGAGGCAGCTCTGTTCCCTTTGAGCCTTCCAGTCCCTCTGACTTTTTGATGCTTTCTTGTACTATTGCCCACACTCCCTCCACGCTGGCTGAAGTCTGGACCTGTTGTGTTGATTGTTAACTAAACGTTAGTGAAAATGAGAACATGTTTGCAGCATCACCACTGACCCTCAGTGTGCATCCTGAAGCTGGCTGCTCTCCCCTCCTCCAAAGGGGTGTCCCACACTCCTGAACAACGGGCATTGCTTGAGACGCTGTTTCTGACCCCCCAGCCCACATTCCCAGTCCTCTCCGATTGGAATTCATGTTCTAACAATGACAGCCCTCCTGCCTGTGCCCACTTCATCTCCCCTCTCAAACATCTGCCTTTCTCTCCTGTGGCGTTCATCATGCCCTTCTCCCTCTGAAGCTTCCCTGACCCTAATCAGGGGTCTTTCACTGATTTCCCTGACCATCTGTGATTTGAGTGCCCAGCCCTCCTCAGGACTCTCCCAGAAATTCCGATCAGTAACTCCAAGAGCTGATTGGTACCTTGCCCATAGCAGGCCATCAGGAATTTGTGTGTTTACTGTTCCATTATACATTTTCCTTTACAGAATCATCATTCTTCATACTGCATTTGTGTGCAGACCGCCCTTTTCAAAGATCCAGTAATTCAGAAGCACCTGTGTATATGGAGTATGGTAGAAAGAAAAGACATCGATCCTGGTTGGCGGGTCTCTCCCCATCTGTCCTCCCCTTCTTTGGCCTCCACGAGTTGCCTTAGGTTTCTGGAGCAGCTCAAGCCTGGGCCCTTGAGAAGTTGCGTGCACACTGGGGACTAACTTTGCCTCTCCTTGGGCCTGCGTGCTTTTGTTCCCCAGGCCTGTGCTTTAACATAACACTGAGACTTGATGCTCCCCGGAGTGAACAAATATGAATAACTACTCACTGTAGGTATTACCATTAATTATTCTCTCCTGTCCCACTTGGTCCCCAGAGGACTCTGAGATTGGCACAAACACGATGACTTTCTTTGGGAGGTGGGAGTGGGCCGGGCTCAGAGAGTGGCTGGAAATGCCCAGTTTAAGTTTGAAACCTGCAAAGGCAGGTTCATCCACTTACTTATCGATTTAACTGATACTTAGCATCTACTCGATGTCCTGTCCCGATATAGCAGTGAATGAGATGGAATCGGTTTCTACTGGGTTGGGGGTGGGGTGGTACTGTGTTAGGCTGAGGAGTCAGGGAAGCCTCTCTGAGAAGGTGGTTGCTAGGGTCAGCCATGGGACGTTAAGGGAGAAGAGCAAGAAGAAAAAGCCGTGAAGTGGATGCAGACTGGTGCCCAGGAGGCTGGAACTTGTCAGAGGAGGGAAACGGTGTGTTAAACAGCTTGGGATGTGATACAAAATACCAGCACCTAGGTGGCTTAAACTAGAGCCATTTATTTCTCACACTTCTGGAGGCTGGAAGTCTGAGATCAGGGTGCCGGCATGGTTGGGTCCTGGGGAAGGATCTCTTCTGGCTTGTAGATGGCTGCCTACTCGCTGTGTTCACACATGGCAGAGGGAGATCTGGTGTTTCTTATAAGGACACTAATCCTGTTGTATCAGGCCCTTACCCTGATGACCTCGTTTAACCCTGATTACCTTCTCAAAGGCCACTCCAATACAGTCAGGCAGGGGTTAGGGCATCAACATAGTAATGGGGGTGGGGGACACGCATGCAACTCAGTCCATAGCACTGAGTTATGAGATGAACCAGAGTGGTAGGCAAGAGCCAGAGCAAGTGGGGCCCGTAGGCTGTGGCAAGAGTGACAACTTACTTGACCTGCAGCAGGGAGCCAGTGATAGGTTAGAAACAGACACGCTCTGATTTATATCTTATAACAATCACTCTGGCTGTTGTGTGGAGAATGGACCAGAGCCTGGGGAGGGGCAGTAAGACCAGTGAGGAAGCTGTTGGGATAACCCAGTGGAGAGATACAGGTGGCTTGGACTAAGCTGGGTGTCAGCCTTGGGATTAGTGACATTTGGGGTCAGATACGTCTTGGCGGGGGGGGGGGGCTGTCCTGTGCATTGTGGCGAGTTCAGCAGCATCCCTAGTCTATACCTACTAGATACCAGCACTCCCTCCCTATGACAATCAGTTGCCAGATGTGCTTGGGAAGGGGATGGGGGTCAGTGGGGTGGGGCAAAATCGTCCCCTGATCACCTCGGGATCAGAGTGATAGCAACTGATAGTGAACTGATCTAGGAATATCTGGGGATTCGTGAAATGTATAGAATATGAAGAATGGAGGGAGAAAAATAAAGATAACAGAGACTTCTTGGCTTGGATAGAACAGGGGATGGAGGTGTTGGTTCCTGAGCTGGAAGGGGAGTGGGGGAGGAACAGGTCTTTTCGGGAAGCGTGTAGAAGAAGCAGGATCTCTGTTTTGCATTTGCTGAGTCTGCAATGCCTCTTAGACACCCAGGGGAAGAGCTAAGAGGGAGCTGAATATCGGAGTGTGGGGTTCAGCAGTCAGGGATGAAGGAAGCATTTGGGATCATCTACTGTTGCTGCCCTTGGAGGCAGGATGAAATGACCTAAGGGTTTTCAAACTCTTTAGTCTTGGGACTCCTTTACCTGGTTAAATATTGAGAGAACCCCAAAGAGCTTTTGTTTATGTGAGTTATATCTATTGATGTTTACCATATGAAAAAGTAATATTGAATAGGTAAAAAATATTTATTACTTCATCTAAAAAATAATAAACCCATTACATGTAAACATTTTTGTGGGGGAGGGACCTTATCCCCCTCCATCAAAGTAGTGAGGCGAGAGGTGATGTGTTTGAAAATCTCTTTAATGTCTGGCATAATAGAATTCATTTGGGTTCTGTTATCTGTTTCCGCATTCAATCTGCTATCAATATCACACGCTGAAAAAGTCCACTGTACACTCGTGAGACGGTGCAAGTGAAAAAGGCAAGTAATATCTTCGCAGTGTTATGAAAATTGGTTAATCTCATACCCCCTGCTCCCCACCTCCCCAGACCTGGGCAAAAGGGCTGCAGAACCCCCAGGGGTCCACAGACCACACTGAGAGAATTTTTTTTTTTTTTTTGTATAAGAATGTTCATAGCAGCTTTATTCATAGCAGCAAAAAAAAAGAAAAGAAAAGAAAAGTGGAAACAGCCCAGGTGTCCACCAAAAGGAAAATGGAAAAAACAAACTGACATATTCATACAAGAGAATACTCAGCAATAAAAAGGAATGAACCACTGATACAGGCAACATGAATTAATCTCAAAAACATGCTGAGTGAAAGAGGCATTATGCTTTGTATGATTTCATTTATATGAAGTTTTAGAATAGAAAAATTTAATCTGTGAGGCAAAATAATCAGAACAGTAGTTACATCTGAGAGTTGGGGTAGGGAATGACTGGGAAGGGGCATGAGGAAACTTTCTGGCATGATTGCAATGTTCTAAATTTTGAAAAGGGTTTGGGTTACACAGGTGTATGGATTTGGGAAAAATCAGCAAATTTATACTTAACACTTGTGCATTACACTGCATGTGAATGTACCTTAAAATTAAAAAAATGAAACCATACTAAACCCTACTTAATGATATGCCTTTTGAAGTATTAGGGGGATATATACTGATGTCTGCAATTTATTTTGAAAAGCATCATAAAAATAACATGGATGGATAAGTATTAAAACATGTAGAATCCATGTGGTTGGTATTTGGGTATTTACTGTAAAATTCTCTCAATGCCATCGATCCAGAGATTCAATTCCCTGATCTTTATGCTGTTCAGAGTGTGGCTGAGGCTCATCAACACTCCCTTACAGACAATGAGTTCCATGCCCCAAGCTGATATTTCAGTTCGGCCCTGTTTAACTAGGGACTTGCTGAAGCCATTTCCATATATGTATAAATTTAGCTTTACCCTCTGCTCATCAAAAGACATGTACATGGGTACCTTCATATCACAGAAATATGTCCTAAACAGCAGAGCGTTCCAAGAATATGAAGAAAAGTTTTAATTATATAATTAATAACTGAGTTACCTGGGTAGTGAGTCATCCTTTTTAAGCAACATATAAAATAATTATTTTTAAAGGAAATATTTCTAAAGGACATTTTTAATTGCTTGCATTGAAGAGAATATAATGAACGTAAACTCACTTTTCTCAGTAGGCAAGGTCATCACTGTGAAAGTAGCTTCATTCTCTGATGAGATAATAAAGTGAAGTTCCCAGGGGGGCAGAGTAGAGTTTTTCATCTGTGGCAATTGAGACCCCCTTTAAAGGTAAAAGATATTCACTGCCCCTCAGTGTCATTTATAAATTGCTCTGCTATAAAGATACCTAAATACTACAATCATTAAACTAGGCATAAATGTCTTATGATTCTGGATTTTTTTATAGCTATAAAGTAAATAAATGTACACATTAAATGCAGATAAGACCCCAAAATTCAAACCTAAACATCAGTTTCATGACATGGTGATACTTTCCTGAAACCAGATCAGCACTTAGAATGTGAATAAATAACTGACCTCAGAGGCATGAGTACCTTTCAGTTGTGGGATGCCTCTCTTTGGCATTTCAGGTAGCTTTTCTTTTTAAGTATCGAAGAGCCTCAGTTCACACACAGCACCATGACATAATTTGGTCTTCACATGAGTATGTAAACACGTGTTCGTATATTAAATGCACCTTTTCTCTTCCTCTTGGTGTACAAGAACTAGAATAACACAGTCTGCTTCCAGTGTGTTTTTGATGTAAATGCTGATGCTAAAATTGCAGCACTAAATTCTAAGAAGGTTAAATAGAGGAACTAGAAGTTAGAAAAATAGATCATACTCAAAATGAAAACAAACAAAATGAAAATTATTAAGGGGAACTCTCAAGCCCCCAAGAGTGTGCTTGACAACTTTTGGTGTGAGAAGCACCGCACTATGTAAATGGCCTGTGAGTGCCTGGTTTTTGAGATCCTGTGTTGGCTTTTTGTATAGTTGCCTTTTTTTGCATTCTTCGTGTTGCTTTTGTTCTAACTGATTTTATCACTGCCTCCAGCCTTACTCCCTAAAATTGGCTGCTTCTGATCTACTATAGGCTTAGAACTTAAATATTTAATTTTGCTAAAAGTATATGCAAGTTAATGTTCAGTAGACCATGAATTTAGATGAATAAAACAGAATCGTGAATACATAGTCATCATGGCCCCTTCCTTGCTGGATTTTGGATATGTAACCATTTTGGAAGGGAGTGGAAGGGGAAAGGGTGGCTTGCTAGCTAATTGAGTTATGGGTAAGGTAGGTGTTAGACGTGCATAGTACTCTAACATGCCTCAAATATTTTGACACCTAGTATGACTTCTTTGCCACAGATGATGAAGCCAAGGCAGAGAAATGAGATGTAGCTCTCTGACCTTTGTTAGTGATGGGAGTGCTACTGATTTATTCATGAAACTCAGTCTCAAACTACTAAATTTGCTTGCTTTGATACCTGCAAGGAGCTTTAGGAATAGGATGCCTGGGACCAATAGGCCAAGATTTGAAGTGTCATAGGGTGGAAGGGAATTAGTTACTGGCCTAGTACATGGAGAGATGTGCTCACGTGCGCGCGCGCACACACACACACAGGTTTACATTCACAGTGGCTTCTGAATTCCAACTCCAGACCAGCTCAGTTCCCTTCCCCACCACAGGTAGTCATGAACCTACAAAGGGTGTGTGAAGTGCTAAAAATATTTGCAGAGTATGTTGCAAATATTGAACTACTCTATAAATGATAAGTAATAATTGATGGGAAAGTCTGGGTAGAGCAGATCAGTGCAATCACAAAAAAGAGAGGGCTTCCCTGGAAGCCACCTGCCAATGCAGGGGACACAGGTTCGAGCCCTGGTCCAGGAAGATCCCATATTCTGCAGAGCAACTAAGCCCGTGTGCCACAAGTACTGAAGCCCGCGCTCTAGAGCCCATGAGCCACAAGTACTGAAGCCCGCGCACCTAGAGCCCATGCTCCACAACAAGAGAAGTCACTGCAATGAGAAGGCTGCGCACCGCAGCGAAGAGTAGCTCCCGCTTGCGGCAATTAGAGAAAGCCCGGGTGCAACAACGAAGACCCAACGCAGCCAAAAATAAATCAATAAAACAGATTAAAAAAAAAAAAAAGTCAGGCCTTCAGAAAGGTGGAAAATTCCCTTCATCTCTGCAAGAACTGTTGTAAAGCGGTTGAGCCATCCTCAAATAGTTTTCTATAGTGAGTGTTCCACAACAAAGACGGCCCTGAGAGAGAAACCCTTCCTGAGGCCCTGCCTTCCTGAGATTTGCACCCAGGGCAGTGATGGAGTATGGGGCTTGGTCCTACCCCTGGCCTGCAGGCCAGGGCCAAGTTCTCCTGAGTGTGTTCACGCATCTTTTGGTGATGTTTCTGGCAGGGAGCAAGTAAGTACAAGATTGGGGTCATAGGCATGTTTTAATCTTGAGGCCTTTGTATGTTTGGTTAATGTGGCTACATTTCCCACAGTATGATCAAGTTCTAGAGTGATAGGAGTTCCTGTCTTACAAGAGCCCAGTGAGCCTAACTTAAAATTTAAAATGCATTTTGACCTGTGGGTATTGGAAGCTGGTGAGTCATTGGGCTTCTCATTGGTTTGGGTTTGTAAAGCCTGTTAATTTTTTTAAAACACATTATCCTAAAAGGAAGCGTTTTGCTTTGAGTTGAACATAAAAAGTTAATAATGTTGCACCAGATCCTTGAACTCTTTGTACTGTTTTGGGACTTGTGTGATCACTCACTGTATAGAAGATGGAAAAAAAACAGAACAAACTGCTTTATTTTCCAAATCAGAAAGGAGTTGTTCCAACTTCTGGTGGTCACATTGTTAACACAAAAACAGTAGAGTTAGGTGAAATAAATTAAGATGACTTATTGTGGAGAAAGAGAGGTAGTGTTTGACTAAATTAGAAACATTCTCTGAGTTTTCGACGTGTGAATGATTTAAATGCGGCTCCAGCACAGGATTGCATGTGGTTTCCATTTTACAGTTTTCCTGCTTGAAAACAAACTGTCAGGATTTTTATTTAAGTTGATCTGATTTAACTCATTCAGGGCTCAGCGGCAAGCTTTGCTCCTCTTCCCATCCCCCTCCTTGTGCCAGGAGGAAGGTCTTAACACGGTGGTTGTGCTGGTTGAAACATTCATCTCGCCAGTTGTTATAAACTGGGTGAAGTTAAACAGAGGATGTTTGACACTTCATGACTCCATAAGACATGCTTCTTCCTCTCTCTTTCTCTTCTAAATGACTTGGCCTGGTGAGGTCCTGAAGTCCCCGACAAGGGGGAAGCTGAAATACAAAGTTGAATAACAAAGTGATGTCACCAGGAGCCAATTGGAACAGTTGACATCACGTGCCTGGCAGCGACTTCAAATGCCCATCACACAAGAGTAAGGGCTTCAGACCCCCTCCCCGCCCCAATGCCTCCGGTCAGCAGTAGACTCTTCCAAAGAACAGAGGCAGAGCAGTACTAAGCCAGGCTGAGCAGTTCATGGAGCTTCCATCTTTTTTTTTTTTTTAACATTTTTATTGGCGTATAATTGCTTTACAATGGTGTGTTAGTTTCTGTGAATCTAACTATACATGAATCAGCTATACGTGTACATATATCCCCATATCTCCTCCCTCTTGCATCTCCCTCCCTCCCACCCTCCCTATCCCACCCCTCTAGGTGGTCACAAAGCACGGAGCTGATCTCCCTGTGCTATGCGGCTGCTTCCCGCTAGCTATCTGTTTTACATTTGGTAGTGTATATATGTCTATGCCACTGTCTCACTTCGTCCCAGCTTACCCTTCCCCCTCCCATGGAGCTTCCGTCTTAGCAAGATAGTAGGATCTCACAAAGCATCAAGACTAATTCAAAGCTTATTTTCTGTTTTTGCCCTACCGATATGGCCAAAATCATTTCTTATTGAGTGAGAACTGGGATAGGGTCAGCTTTGATTCCAGTTGACCTTTGGGAGCTGAACAGGGCTGGTCTGTGAGCCCTGTGGCACCTTTCCAGGTGACAGACCCCTGAGGCTTTAAGCTAACATTACTTTTCCTGAGCTTAGAGCAATACCCTCTTGGTTTCATTAGCATGGGAGATTGTGCACAGCCTCCACAATTTTCTGTTTGTGACCTAATAGTTAAAACTCTCCAAGGACATGCTTCTCACTTGGACCACCCTGGTTTAAAAAAACATAATAACCATGACAAAAAAACAAAAGCAGCTTGGTTGAACTACTACTTTCAGGCATATTCTCAGAGACTAGACATCTTAAAATCAAGCAAGAAGACTGTACTCATCTTTTTTTTTTTTTTTTTGCGGTACGCGGGCCTCTCACTGTTGTGGCCTCCCCCGTTGCGGAGCACAGGCTCCGGACGCGCAGGCTCAGCGGCCATGGCTCACGGACTTAGTTGCTCCGCGGCATGTGGGATCTTCCCGGACCGGGGCACGAACCCGTATCTCCTGCATCGGCAGGTGGACTCTCAACCACTGCGCCACCAGGGAAGCCCCTCATCTTTTATCATTCAGTCGTTTGTGAATGATGTGGTTCAAACAAAACTGAAATGAGAATAGTCTTTCTCACCGAAAATATGTTTGTTGTGTTCGGATGGAACTAACTAGCGGAGGTAACAGGAGAGCACAGTAGTCTGTGCCACCCAGGTGGCGCTGCTTCTCCCCAGGTAGGAAAGAGCAAGTTCACCGCCTGTGTGCACACCCACCTGTCTCTTCTTACTTTCCCATGTGTATCAAGTGGCTCATCATAATTAGGCAGGACTTGGAAGGAATTTTCCTCTCTGTTCCTCTCCTTCATTCTTTTAGGCAGATGCCCCCCATTTCCCTCCCTCTTTTGGTCCCCCTGCCTCTCCCCTAATGTGGTCTCCTGGTTAGAGTCCTCACCATCAGCCTTTCCTCCCCTCTGATCCATCCTGTAAAGTACCCAAACTGTTTTAGCTAAAGCACTGCTTTGGTTAAGACACTCGCCCACTCAAAATTATTCATAAAGGCTCCCTATTGTCTCTGATGTGAAGTCCTAACTGCTAGACTTAGCTCTCCCTGCTCCATGCCTAGGCTTATTTTTTGCAGCTTTCCGGAAATTCCTGCTAAGATGTCTCCCACCCTCAATCCTCCATTCATGCTTTCTCCCACGTGACTGGACTTCCTTCCCACATTCTTTCCTTGACCATCACTCCCTAACTAAGGTCTCTTTTTTCCCTAAGTTGTAATTTTCAGTCCCTCCCCTAAGACTTGATCATGCACTGAGCTGTTTTTTTCTTTAACTTCACAAACTTGGTATAACCTGGAGGACATCATAACGGTCAACTCCCTGGATTTGGGAGCCCAGTGGATCCCCTGGTGTTATCAGCTGTGTGACCTTTGTGGCCCTCACCGTCACTTTCCATATCTTTCAAGGAGAATGATCATCTCTACCTCTCAGGGATGTTGTGGGGATGAAATGGTGTGGCCTGTGTGTGTAGAGTGCTTCTGGCAGTGCCCGGTGTGTTAAGTGCCCATAAAGCACTGGTCGTTGTGATAGTGATGGACTCCTGGAAACATGGAGATCCCCAATCCTTCTCCCACGTCCGGACACCTGCATGTTGCAGAAGTTCAGTAAATATTTTTTTCGTCCGTTACTTGTGTACATACACTGAAATTAGCTGAGTCTTTTAAAACCAGCCCAACTGTACATTTCCTTCAGGGATTTAACTTGCTAAATGTAGAAGAATGATAGAATAGGTAAGCAGTATTTTTCTTGTGATTCTACGTACTATCCATGTTGCAACTTAAAGATTTTTGGAAAGCAATGTAAAAATGATTTACTCTTCTATAATTGGTTTCCTGAAAGCAAAATGATATTTATGTGAGCTGCAATGAAAGATGCAGCTACTGTAATTTATCACCGAGGAGTATTTTCAAAGTGTACGGAATGACTAACGCTTAAGTGTATGTATTAAACATTCTAGAGGAAGACATTTAGACTATAAATCTATAGACTTTTTGGGGAATTTGTTTTCCTTCTTCTCTGCCAGGTATATGAAGATCTTAAGTTCTTAGGCCTCGGTGGGAGGAAGATTTAAGTTTCCGGGAGTACAGTTGTATCTCTTTTAAATTTTCTATTGTTTATCAGTGACACATATAACCATTTTAGGGAAGTGTTTACTGTAACATTCCCCACCTTAGCTCTGTGTAGTTGTCTGGCAACCTGTGTGATAAAGATAGAAGGAAGTGCTCTATTTTGTTGCTGACAAGGGTATCTTGAAAGTGCTGGAGCACCTGAATAGGCAATAAAACATTGAGAACCACGCCCGGAGCTTGCTCACTGTGATGTGTCTATGGGGTTTATAATGGGAGACCATACAGCTGCCTATGATTACCCTCTCTTTATATCACACTAAACACTCTCCTTAGAAGAAAGAACAAGGAGATAGTTTATTTTAAAATGCAATTGCTATGTTACTAAGATTTGAATTTAGTACTGAGAATAAACCATTATCTGTTATAGAAGCTGATTGGCTAAAAATGTTCAGTCTGCAAGCACCGCCCCCCCCCCCACCCAAGAAAAAAGAAGAAATAACAAATGAACATGACAGTGGAGTCTCACATTGGCATTTTCATACCTGTGTTCAGGAGTTTGAGAGCGAACAGCTCTTGGAAAACATGCAGAATATATGGCAGTGGGTGTCTGAATATATACCTCAGTACACAACTCCGTTCAGACCCCTAGTCTAGATTGCTTTGTTGCATTTAAGTGCTATTAACATCCTTAATGAACTGAAGAGGAAGCAGTTATGGGAAAACTGCTGGACTAGGTGTCATTCTAATGCTTATGAGGAGAGTTGGAGGAAACCCTCTGACTTGGTGAACTGGGCACTTGAAGGTAGTGTGAATTGGTTTAAAAGGCCATTTACTCCTCCTTTTGTAAATGGCCTTTTAAACCAACTCTCGCTTAGCTGATTAAATGTGGTCATTTAAACTACTAGCAACAATCAGAAGGAAAAAGAGGTTCTCATTGTGGCATTCCGCAGTGGAGAGGGAGGCTTGAAAAGAAATTTTTCCTCCCATCCCCATCTCTCCTGCTGAAAGCTGATGCATCAGCCAGGTATCAAGTTTTCCCTACTGGTGGTAAAGTGGCCTCCAAAATTTGGTGGCAGAGGTTGCGGGTGTGGAGCGGGGGACGATCTGAGAAAGAAAGGCAGTCAGGAGACACGTCACCCAGAGTATTCCACACTGCACAAGTGTGCCCTTTAGAATGGTCCCTCTCGCATGAACAAGACTGCCCAGTTGGACTCTTTATTGACTTAGAAAGGAGTGAGTTCTCATGTTCCTCCCAGCGCTCTAGATGCTTGGCCTAAAATTTTCACAGTCCTTCCTTCAGCCTCAAGAGCGGCTGTTGGGAACTTTCCTTTGACTCCTAGGGAGTCAGACTTCAACCAGAATCCCAAAAGGAGCTCTCTCACCCAGTCATGTTAGACACGGCACCTTGGTTGGGTCCCTGCCACGGGGTGGGCTGGGAGACAGAACGGGCAAAATGACTCACCTGTACCTGACATCTTGTACTTCTGACTCGTTGGATTCTAACAGGGAGACAGAACGGCCTCTGGAAACGTTTGGGGAGAACAAGGGTAGTTGATCCGTTTTGGAAAGAGCACACACACTTTCCGAAACCCATCTAATCACATTGATGTTCAGTTCCTGTGCCCCTGCTGGCCGGGTGGTCTCTGTACCCCACCTCCTCTGCGAAGTAATTTATAATTTGCAAAGAAACACTTACAGGCATGAATAGGACCTACTATTCAAAGGAATCCTGAATGAGTATTTCTTAATTCATATTTGTCCTAATGTATTTACTGAGAATTTTTTTTTCTATTTTGAAGTTCTCTTTTTTTAACCTAGGGAAGGCCTACTATGTGCTATTTAGTACATTTGCTCATCTTAATATCACAGTGCATGACACAGTTGACCAGTTCAGTTAAATGCCATACAGTCCTTTATATGAACTTGATGATATTTGAACTACTTGAGAACAACTACTTTCAAGCCCTCAGAAACACTTAGTTACAATTGTTGGCCTGATTGCACATTATTCTTATTCAGTGAAACAAGTTCCTGAGGGCTTCTTAGGATACTGCGCCTTGTTATTTTAAGTCCTTCTTAAAGTCCTTACCAGTAGAAAAACTTCATTAATTTGAAAATAATCTACAATTCAGGCTTATATTCAAACAAGGCATTTTACCAGCAAGTCCAGCTCAAAGAAATTGTTTTTAACCACATTTGATGTGTTTAGTAAGAGAAGACTATTTTTGCTAGATTCCCTGTTGTTCCTGAGATCAGTTCTCTCCACATCTCTAGCATTATCCATGTCTGAGATTATGTGATGCTAAGTAACCGTAGCACTGATTTGATGGAATTGCTCCATGACTTTTCCACAGCAGTAGCTGCTATTACCTTAAAAAATAACTTGAGTTCTTTTGCCCCTGTATCAAGGTGTTACACAAATATATATTTAGGCTGTTTGGGGGTTACAGATGGCAAACAGCAAGTCCGCGTTTAAGAACGCATTTGCAAGCCAAAATTAAGTGGTGAACCGCACCGGGGTGTGGGTCTACCGGGGGGTAATGTCTACTTTGCTTCATTTTGTGGGATAATTTTTCACATTTCTATTTAGCATTCATGATGCTCTAAATAGAAGCAGGAGAACACTGTAGTTCTTGGATCCCGGGAGAGGCAGGCCACGAGAGCTCCTGCTGTTTGGGGACAGTCTGTGATTCTACGTCTTTTTATATGCAGCAATTATGACCTGGAAAGTGGGTGACTCTAATGTTGGTATTCGTCGACTTGAAAATTTTTTAATGCACCAGTGCCAGAGACCAGATCGTCTCGGATGGACCAGAATTGACCACTGCTGTGTTTGGACCACAGTGGTTTGGTGAAATCCGATGCCCTCGCTTTTCTCTGTGTACCTTGTATTTTATTGGAAAAAAATTTATTTATGAAAATGACTGAATATGAAAAGCAAAGTATAATTGAAATTAAGGGGCAGTTCCATAGAGTTGTAACTAATTGACTAATCAGATGTCTATCATAAAATATGTTAAAGGTGGTTTTTCAATACTGAGACAACAGGGGCAGGTAGCCCGTCCTTTGAAGTCTTGTTTGTTCACTTGTCCCCACTGTATCCTGGCCTGGAATGTCCTTTCCCCTCCCTTCAGCAAAGCTGACCCACCCTTTGGGCTCAGCTCCAGCCTCACTCCTATATGGAATCACTACTGACTCCTGGACCCTCCTCCGAGCTTTTGGAGCAATGTTCCTATCTTCCTCCTTTCTGCCTGGGTGGGAGTCCCCGGGAGCTCATCACCGTCATGGCTTTATCTAACATGGCTGCAAGGTGCGTTCTGCCTGGACCTGCCTTTCCCCTGAGTTGTTTTTTTTTTTTTTTTGCCCCGTGTCTCCCATATCCACCAGACTCATGCATTGGGAAAGCCTCCCATCACCTCACACTCAGCCTGTGAAACACCACATGCCTTTCGCTTCTTCAAAGCCAGCCTGGCTTCTGGACTCTACCAGTGATGTACTGGCCTCAGCTCAAAACCTTGAAATCTGTCATCAGGCACCAAATCCTGCCACTTCCTTTCTACTTAAAAGTTCACCTTTCCATTTGTTCCACCCTCATCCGACCCCAGGATTTCTAGCATCCTGAGTGAATTTCCTGCACCCACTTTCTGCACATCTGAATCCATCTTGCCTTCCCACCTGCCAGCTTAACACTTTTTTGCATGGATCCTGCTCAGGCCAGAAGGTCGCTCACTGTTACCGGATCTAGAACCCACACCCCGCTCACATGACCTCTTCCCCCCACTTACACTGGTGTGTGCTGTCCATACCTCTACCGTGTCTTGACGACATCGCGTCCTCTTCTATTTGCCTGTGTGTCTGGGTCCTTTTCTTTGTATTGCAGGAAATTTTTCCTCTCAACTCGCAGACCTCACATTGCTTTTACCCTCTGGCGGTTTACATCTGTTTAATTTTATCACTGTGTACAGCTTCTGTGTGCCCAAGGAGATTGTAAACTCCTGGAGGGCAGGGATTAGGTTTTACAGCACTGGAGGGTAGACAGACATCTTAATACACTCTTACAGCCCCTGTTGCACTCAGAGGTGTAGGAATCACACATGTCTTATACCCTAATGGGTCCCTGGCACCTGGCGCAGACACAGGCACATTCTGGGAGCTCATTACATATTTAAATGAATGACTGAATGAGGGAGAGAGGCCAGGAAGGAAATTTTTTATATTTTACATTATTAGGTTATCACTGAGATGTTTAACCTCCTCACAAACTAGATGTTTTGAGCCACAGTCTAGGCATTTTATTCCTACTCAAGCAGCAGAAAGATTAAGGATAATCCTTTTACAGATATATGTTGACATGTCTCTGTGAATATGAATTAGCTATGTAAATCTTGATTGCCTTTCGTGGGTGCACAGTTTTCTCTCGAAAAGCAAACTTAAGTTAGGTGGGATGCCTCATGAAGATTTAGGCGTCTTTCTCTTCTCTCTTTTAAGACACAATTAATTACGTTATGCTAACTGGAAATTGGCTTCCTAAACTCTGTTTACTTGCTATATGTCTGCAAAAAAAAATTGATGTAATGTGAGCCAGGGCTTACAGAATTTCTGGCACATTCATCTGGTCCCTATTACTCACAGATTTGTAAAACCAGTTTCTTATTGCAAATAGTACTGTTATCTGTTTAATTGCTTCAGATCCTAAACAGTCTGTATCTGTGATAGTGATTGCATTCAGTTGTGGCCTTGACTGGGATCTGAATTTTGACCTAGTGTGATGGGCTTGGGTTGGCTAAATGATGCTATCCATTACTAGGAGGAGATGGTGGGGACTACATTATGGACCCTCCCTCCAAATCATAACTGTCAAAGACAAGTCACTTTGGGTTGAAGTGTCTACTGGTACCCTCTCCTGAAACTCAGTAGAATGACATGTTGTGTTGGACCATACCAGAAAAGCAAATGAACAAACTTAGGTTCTTGTATTAACTCATTTGATCGCCATCAACGTCAATTTCCTCATCTGTCAAACAGAGTTTTGAATAGTCAACCTCAGTGCTCCCCATGTGGAAATTTAAGAACCACTGTTTATGGAGTTGCCAATGGAGAGTACCATACTCTCCGTTCTAGACCTTTGCCTGTAGTATCAATGAGTCCTATAAAGTGATATAAATCATAGTTTTTAGTGTTATACGGACTTGGACTTGACTGACTGATTCAATCTTAGTTGTTGACCTGGTCAACCTGGTTTGGTCCAACCTCAGAATGGATTTACAAGTAGACAGCTTTCTAATGTTTGTTGCAAGTAAGCAGCTGGAGTACAGTATTTGCATCAACTGTTTTGTAGAAGTGAGTGATCCTTTATTGATGGTAATACCTTCAGAACTTCATATGAATGACTTGACAATGGTTCCCATTATTGAATGGCCCATTGATAGTTGTCGTCTAAAATTTTCCAGAAATTACAAAGGATTTTTTAAAATGGGCTGGGAGTGAGGAGGGGGCATATCAGTTCCACAAGAGTCTTTAGGGCAATTTTACGCTGTTAGGAAGTACATGTAATAGAAACACAGATACGCAAGCTTATATCACACAAATCATTAATCATGCATGCTCCTGACAGGGAGATTATTTTCCAGTTTTTTTAAAAAAGAAATCTTAAAAGCTTAAGCTTTTTTTTTGCTTTTTTTATTAAAAAGTAATTTGGAGCCAGTAACTTAACCTGTTTTTCATAAACGTGCTAGCTGGAGGCAGCCAAAAAAATATTCATGCTCGCATAGTCGGGGTCCTCAAGTGAACTTATGTCTTGGATCATGATATCTGGTAATTGCTTGAATTATCCTTGTTGAGTAATAGTATGGACCCTGAATACAGGGTTTGATTTATCATGGCCAGATGTCTACTCTGCTGGGTTTATGAGGACTTGCTAAATGGTATCTCCTAATTAAAACCCCCTTTGCCCTGCCACCCTTCTCCCCTACCCCCAGGAAATGAATCCATTCTATCTTCATAGCATGTAACAGTTTGTGTTGTTATATGTTTACAGCTTGATCTTTGGCTAGACTGTGGCTTTTTTAAGGGTTTTTAAGACTTTTAAGCTAATTCTGATTTATCTTTGTATCTCCAACATCACCATATGCCTGGCACACAGTAGGATTTACACTTACGGCAGAAACACAAAATGTTCATGATAGAAATATCAGGAAGAGTCACTTCCTCTGGCCATGGTAGTCACCATCTATCTGTTTGGCAGGGGGGAAATACCCTTAAGAAAATGGAGGCCATTAAAACCCTCTAGCTTCAACAATATAATCTATGTGCTTCTTTGTTTATTTCACTAAAGGATCAGATTCTGATGAAAACTCTTGGCTTCATGCTTGTTTCTGCTTTTTTCTGCCTTATTCACCATTTAGCCACCAGAATTGATGCATGGGTCAATAAGGCCCCAGCCCTATTGGCAAAAATAGAGCTGGAAAAGACACTGAACTCTGGGGGTTACCAGAAATATCAGAAAACAGAGCAATTACTGTTAGGTGGGGATCTCCGAGCATTCTTAACTTTGCAAACCCTTATAACAGCTCTGAAAGACAGCATTGCTAGATGAGCCAGGCAAAGCAGTCCTGGATGGTTCAGCTGGCTCAGGCATTGGGGATCAAGGGGACCTTTTGCCCATGGACTTGGAAGGGTATTAATTGGGAAAGGACATTTAGGGTGTACTCATAAACTAGCAGACATAAACACAGAATACTAGGGTACGTACTATTACTTGCACTTAGACTGTTGTCACTGTTACAACAGTTTTGGTTGGGGGTTTTCGGGGGGGCGCCAGTGGGACACACCTAAATGCTTGCCTGTGTTTGTAAGTAGGAAAGTATTGAGCTGTCTCATAGGCTATGTTGAGCCAAGACAATATGATTTTTGTCAAGAGTAACTCAGGCTTTTTAGGTGGCCAGGGCAAGAGAAAACACAACACACACAGGATTTGAGGACTCTGCTGAGAGGATACAACTAATACAACTGTTGTTCTTTTGTGTAGGTAACTGGTGAGAAGGAATACAATAGGACTACCTACCATTAACTCTGACCAACTCTTACCAACAAGGTGGAAGCACTCATCTTTTTTCCATTCTTACCCTTTCAGTGAAAGTTGCAGAGGAGGGATGCAATTTTAATTGTGGCTTTAAAGTGGAGATTTCCTCCAAGAATAATTGTTCCTCTCAGTTAGGAGGTAGGCTTCCATAGTTGTTTAAGACTGTGTTCACCCCACAGGTTGACATAGGCAAGCAGGGTAGACCCTCTTCAGTTAAGTTAATTTTAGTTAAATTTTAGGCACAACCAGTCAAAGTGGGTGAAGTGGGGAGGGGGGAGTTACACGTCCTAGAAACATGTGAAGTTGACTTAGTCTGTAAGGGAGTGGAAAGGAGTGGAAAGCCAGAGCCATCCCCGCAGCAACTCCACGCAGTTGCAGTCTGGGAAGAACACTGGTCTCCAAATCCTCTAACTTCTGTATAACGAAGCCGCTGCATCCTTAAGTAACTTACTAAAAGTTTGTCAGGACTGCATTTTTTACACAGCCAAGTTCTGAATAAGGAGTGTTTGCTTTGGAATTTAGTCCAATTACTGCAGTATTGTTGAGGGAGATGTGCCCATGAAGGGGTGGGGGTTAAATGAATTGTGAGGATGGTATGAAGTACTTTCTCAATAATTACACTTTCCTCAATGTCAGTGTGACTTCTTTATTCACCTTCTTCCTTCAGTCTATTGAATTTGAATTTCAACTATGTAATATCAGTGGTACTGAAGATTATAAAATCCGTTAAGGGAGAAGAATCTGGAGAGCTAGAACCAAAGCCAGCACCTTTGTAGTGAGGATGACCCCACTCACCAGGGCTAAACTGAACAGTCTCTCTCTTTCTTTTCTTTTTTTTTTTTTTAATAACTTTGTAATAATCTTAGACCTAACCAAAAAGTTGAAAAAACAGCACAGAGAGTTCCTGAAATGTCACCCAGTTTTCCCTAACGTTAACATCTTACATAACCATAATCCAATTATCAAAACCAAGAAATGAACATTGGCACAATACTATTAATTACAGGCTTTATTTGGATTTCACCAGTTTTTCCATGAATGTCCTTTTTTTCAGGCCCAGGATCCTTCATTGCGTTAGTTTACTATATCTACGTGGTCTCCTCCAATTGTGACAGTTCCTCTGTCTTTCCTTGTTTTTCATGACCTTGATACTTTTGGAGATTATTGATCAGTTATGTTAGAGAATGCTCCTCCACTTGAGTTTCTCTCATGTTTTCTCCTAATTAGACTCAGTTTCTGCATGTGGGGGAAGAAGACCACAGGAGTGAGGTTGTGTTCCTCTCAGTGCATCATGTCAGGGTCATGTCAGTATGTTTACTACTGTGACATGGTCAAGGGCAAGTTTCTCCACTGTAGAGTTTCCTCTTTGTAACCTAATATCTTGGGGGTGGAAGGATGATACTTGGAGACTGTACAAATGTCCTGTTTCTCATCACTCACTGATGTTGGCATCCCTTGGTGGAGCTTACCTGCAACAATGATTACTATGATGTTCTAACGGCAAGTTTCTGTTTCCTTCTATATGTATTCATTGGGATTTTTCTGTAAGGTTGAGCTGTCCCTTTTCCCCTGAACAGGCTCTCTAACCATATTTTTCTCCAGGTAACTTTCTGGGTGGCTGAAAGTGATTTACAAAGAATGGAAATGTCTCTTAAATGTTGAAAGGACAGCAGTGTACTGGGTCCCAAGAATGTCTTCTTCACCTGCCGTTGCGAATCTACAAACTGCCTTGACCGCCATTCTGATTTGGATCCATTGGATTGCCAAACCCGTTAGAGCATTTGCAAAATAGTTTCCATGGCTTGAGAGTCCTTCTGATACTGTTTTTTGTTTTTTTAGTGTTTCTTTACAAACAGCATTCATTTAGTAGGATTTTACAGAGCATGTTTTGGGCCTATTGGAAAGAATTTAGATTTTTCTTATTAAGCCTTTTCTTTTTCTACAAGCATTTAAAGATATTATCCAGACCCTTTAGTTTATCGTCTGTCTGCATTTGATCATCTCAGTGCTTCTTAGTGTCCTCACCAAATATTGAAAGGTCGGTGAATAAAATGAAATATATCTCTTTGGAGCTGTATCAGAAATACAAGCTATAGGTTAGAATAAAAGAAGTTGACATTACTGACTAAAAGGAATTTCTAAGATTACCTAGATTTCAATTAACCATGCTCTTTGGCCTTGCTTACCGCAGATTATCAAAAGCTGGCCATCCGGCAAGGAGATAAGAGAGATAGGTTGTCATAAATTCTACCAAATGATGATAATATGTTATTGATGTACAGCAACTTGAATTGTGGGATCAAGATAGAGTCCTCAGCAGAGATGGTATCCAAACTAACTATACTTACAAGAAGATTAAAATGCCCTCTACATCTTGTATGTAAAGTAATGAAAACTGACACATGACCCTGAAAATTCTCTGCCCCTCATTCTAGATTTTGCAGTTAAAAACGATGTCTGGAATGTTAAGAACTAAGACAATTCTACGACTTCTTGGAGTATGACTATTTAGGAGATGGGAATGGTAGGGATGCCTACTTTGCTTTCTTGAATTCCAAACTTATTGTTCAGAAGATAGATGGCAGCCTGTCTACAGCTGGGCAAGGCTCCAGAATGGCCACTGGGAGCCTGTGCTCCTGCAGAACACGACCTTCTCATGTTCTTGCCCATCAAGACCTTCCCAGCACTCCCAAGGTCAAAGGGCTGGGCAGTGTGCTGATCTGAGCATAGTGATACCCTTGACTGACTCATCTCTATTTATCGGTAGGTCCCAGTGCCCAGAGCATCCCTTTAGAATGGGACTTAGAACAACTTAAATCAGCTTCCAGCCAGAGGCGGCTGGCTGCAGTCCTGGGGGAGCTGCTCAGGCTCCTTTGTCATTGCCTGAAGCTCTGCCCTCCTGTCCCTCGGCTTTCTTCTCCTGACCACTCAGCGGACCTTGGAAAAATACAAGAATTTGTTTCTTAATGTCTGTTGGAGAGATGGGCTCCTGCTTGTGCTGGGAGAGTTTCTGTTGTCTCAATGCTCACTCAACCCCAAACTCCTACCAAGGCCACCAAGGTCAGGGGGAGAACCAGAGGGCATTTAAAGGGTGAAGAGGCCACTGGGTTTCACAGCAGCACTGCCAACCAAGCTGTAGCTTGTTAGCCCTTCAGGACTCTCGTTCCTCCTGCAAGGTGAGCTTACACTTAGATTACAACAACAGCTGACACTGATTCAACATTTAACATATGCTAGGTACTACTCTAAGCACTTTGCACAAACTGACTCAGTTTTCACATAGAATTACTATCCCTACTTTAGAGGTGAGAAAACTGAGGCCACAGAAGGGGTAAGTGAATTGACCAAGGAAGCACAGCTAGTAAATGGCAGACCTGGGCTTTGAACCCAGTCGATCTGGCCCTAGAGACATATCTTAGACGCTACTCTCTGCTGCCTTTTATTACAAGTCCCACCACCTACCCACCCACCCCCAGCCCACTGCCAAACACACACACTGACTCTAGCTGGATGGTTCAGATGTTCAGATGGCTGGAAGTGGTATCTCAGCTCTATATGCGTGAGATATGAAAATGTTAGATTCAAATGCCACTGAGACTTCAGATATTCTGGTGGCTTTGTGTAGAGGAAGGAGGGCCTTTCTGTGTTTGTGTTCCCCTTCTTCCTAGACTTAGTGGCAAGATCATTCTCCTGGATGGTGGAGATGCTAGTGGTAGATGAGATATAACAGCCCCCTGATTCTGCTTTGCCCCCATGAATGACAGGTCCAGGGACCCCCATCTTGCATGGATGTCTCTGCTCAAATGGTCCCTGGGTCTTCATTTCATTTTGGAAAGAAAATCATTTGTCTGCTGTCATTTTATCTGTAATTAAAAAAAAAAATACAATCCAGACTTTTTACCATATTATTTATTTGTCAGTTACTCTTTTCAAGTCCCTTCCAAAAGCTTAGTTGTTCCACCAAACTTTGACGTGGCCCTTGTGCTTAATTTTATACTTAAATCACTC
Organism: Leucopleurus acutus; assembly: GCF_964270905.1. Classification (NCBI taxonomy): domain Eukaryota; kingdom Metazoa; phylum Chordata; class Mammalia; order Artiodactyla; family Delphinidae; genus Leucopleurus; species Leucopleurus acutus. The sequence continues at coordinate 154,083,890 of NC_139142.1, forward strand.
TCCTTTGTAGTTTTAACTACACGTTCCAGTCTTTGCTGTCTTCCTGGACATTATTGCTAGCTCAGTTGGGGCCGGCAGGCTGTCAGGGATTCCCCACCCCCACCCCTGAATGGGGGCATTCCGGGGGGAGGGGTGTTAAATGAGCCCAAAGCACATGATGTGAGAGCTGGTGTTGATGAAAGATATTGCAAAAACAGTGTGTGCTGTTATCAAACCTGACTGCCCTTAAAACATTGCTTTCTGTGGTAGCAAAATAAGCTTTTTATAGTGTCCTGTTTCTTCTGGTATTATCTAAACTAGTGGGGGAAAAGTAAGTAAGTAGTAACCTTTAGAAAAAAAAGAAGGTAGAGGGAGAAAATGTACTGAAGGTCTTGTTTTACCAATAAGTTGTTTTAAAAAGTGTGTGTGTGTGTTGGAAATTAGCCTTACTGCCATCATAATGAAGTTATCTAGTGCATTCTACAGGCTACCAAGAAAGCTATTTCCTCAGTCTTACCGTATCCCCATTGGGATACTTGACTGGTCACCCTACCTGTGTGTGGCTGATCCTCTGCGGATCGAGTGCCTTCACAGTACAGACCCAGATAAAGCGTGGAAGCCTTGGCGAAGAGTATTTGAGAGACAAGCTGCCTGGCCTTGGGGGCAGGGGGGAAGTCCGTTTCCTCCAATGTCATTCTGGTCATCTGCTGCAGGGTGCTTCTCCTCAGCCCGTGGGGGTTCCCCTCTGCTGTGCTTGTACATCTAACAAGAAGTTCAGCCTTGGAAGGTTCTGGAATAGGGGTTTCTCCACCGACACTGCAGCATGTTTGCTTCTACATGGGTGGCTTCCTGAGCAGAACTGTTACCCTTCCTGTCTTCCTGGAAGGGGGTGACTCCTGGTATCTTCTTTCCAGATAAACTCCTTCCTAGGACGCCTTCAATAAGCGATTTTCTGGGTGCTTTGTTTTGCTTTTGTTATGTTTTTCCCATAGATAGGAGTAACATCCTGCTTAGAAAGTTCCCAGTTATGATACCTAAAATGGCCTCCTTGGAAACTTCCAGAACAGACCCCTTAATCTCTGCCCCTAGACAGGAGCAGAAGCAGGTGATGTGCTTTCCTGGCAAGCCGAGTACCCACCACCGCTGCACAGGCTAAGCTGAGAAATCTACATTACGTATATTCATTTTTTGGTTTTCACTCCTTAACTTCCTTTGCAAAGGAAGAGACTTCCTTATTAAAACGGATTTTGCTCTGAGGGGGCTAAGCGAAAAACAACCTATTGTCCTGTAGAGGTCAAGGCCATGCTCAACAACAGGACCATTGTGCTGCTGCCCTGTGGGTTGGGGGACAGGGGGAATGTTTATAAAAACAAACTTTTGAAGCAAGGACAGTGCAAGGCTTTGTTTACCTGGCACTCTAAACTTAAGGGACTCATTTTGCCTGAAGAATAATGAAGTGCAGAGTTGTAATTAGAAAAGGTTGATGTAATTGATATGTTAACAATCTCTGAGGTTTTTCTCTCTCCCACTTAGGACAGTCATGCACTTATTTTTCTGAAGCCAACATCAGAACTGTCCATCAAAGGCAAAAACAGGCCTCAAGAAACACTGTCTTTTGGCAAAGAAAGACAAAGGTCCTTGTTCTCCAGGCCAGTGCGTGTATGTGTGGAACGTTTTAAAGAACAATTTTGAAATGAACTCTTAGGACAAAACCCTGTTCCAGAGGTGCAACAGGATTTGTGCAAGCAAAGTGGAAATACAGTCATAACAGGACTTGTTCACTTTGACAGTATCTCTCTTAGTCTGGGAGTGAACATTTATAGAAACTTCTGTAGAAACTCAATAGTGCTCTTTTGTCTTTATTAACAAATGACAGTATATATGGAACATGGTGGGTGAGATTTAAAGTTTCCTTTTTGTTATGCGGTCTGAGATCTAACTTAGAAAGTTACATGTCTTCTTGTAGTTGTTAAGGTGTGTCTTTTGTTCACTCACTAGCATGTGTTCCATTTCCACTAACTGGCTGGGGGGTTTTGTTCAGTTTTCTCAGATTTCTTTTTCTTTATCTCATCTTTTCTTCCCCCCTGAAAATTAGAATATTGTCAACTCATTGGTATTAGTGAGATTCCCACCTATGTGGCTGTGCGTTCTCTTGTCTCTGTAAAGAAGTCAGGTAAATTCACTCTCAGTGGATTAGAGCTGTCCGTCATCCCCCACCCGGGTGTGATGTACTGTGTGCCAGACACTGAGGGAGCCCTGGAGACGACAGAAATAAACAGGATGGAGCCTTTTCTTGTTTACTTTCTTGTTGGTTTAGAGTCTTGCCGCTTCTGGGTGGCATCTAAAAGGAAATTTCATATGCGCCCAATAGATGGCCAGTATAAAATATTGTTAGTCTTCCTCTTTGGCACTCACTCACTTGCCCTGTGCAGGTGGATACCTAGCTTTTCTTCATTCTTTTCTTTTTAAATATTTTTTCTACCTTTATAAAGAACACAACTTCTCCTGACACAGACATAAACACAGACATTCCAAGGAGGAGCCCATTCACAACAATGACAACAGAACTGGGGATAGTGGACCTTATTTAACACCAGTCTGTGTGCCCAACTTGGGATCACTGGGAATGTTTCCTCAGATGTGACATCTCACCTCAAAGAAAGGAGACCCATGCTACCCTGGGTCTGGAGGGTCCACTCACCCACCTGCCAGGCAAAAGCTGCACCCTCAGTCTTCTGCACCCTCAAACCGTCCCGTTTCAAAGGAGATCTTGGAATAATGGGATATGAGTGGAGGTGGATGGAGCTGGGTTATAGGTCATGTCTCCTTGTGGGGCACAGCACACCCAAGGTCTGACCTCTGGAGAAAGGCAACCCTGAATGTCAGCATCCTATGGATTCCCTTAACCTGCCTTCAACTCCAGGTCCCAATCTTCATTAAAAAGATCAGCAGCCTGTTCCTCGGGTGGACAGCCGGACACCTCTTCTGACAGCTCGCAGGTATTCGGTTCCCCATCAGAATCCTCGTCATCCACAGCAAAGCCTTCCTCTTCAGAATGGGTGCCATCACCACGGGTAGGACTATCACGAGGGATGCTCTGTGCTCCACTAGCGAGTTGATCCCTGGCCTTCTTAGTCTCTCTCTCCTGACCGGAGTGATCAGCTGGGACAAAGCCAGGGGTCCATGCCTGGTGGTCCCCTGCTCAGCACCCAGGATGCTACTGTGCCATGTGACACCTCTTCATTCTTAATCCAACCAGAGAGCATCCCTTAAAGAAGAAAAACGAGTCCATGGAAGATTCCCTTTGCTGTCACTGAGCAATCCAGAAAACATTTGCTGCTGGTTACAGGTCTTCTTGGCTTTTTTCAGAGTGGGATTGTTTTTTTTTCTTTTACCATAAGTAAGTCTATCAAATTAACAGTTGCTAGAAGAGAAACTACATCTAGATACAGAATTACATTCTTGTCAGCAGTACATTTTCATAATAGCAATGGAAAAAACAAATTTTTACCAGCAGCTGAAACATACTAATACTGAAGAAATTCCTGTGAACTATGTGCGCTGCTTTTGTTTGTTTGTTTTCAGAGCAGATGGGCTTGTTTGCTTTTTGCTTAAACATTAATCAAAAATCAATTTATGGCTATGTAAGTGGCATTAGATAATTCTCATTCTGACTCCAGTAAATAATATCTATTTGTTCATGTTAGATAAGTCTGGGGGGCAGTGAAATGTAAAATAGAATTACATGAGATATGACATATGGCTATGTGTTTTATAAATTAATGCTTTTATGCATGTGGGAGGAGAAGTAATTTAGCTTACTGACAAAAGAAAAAGCAAAGGAAATTCCAGAGAAAGAACAGGGTAGCAAGTCTAAATAAATTTGGAAGATGAAGAGAATATGATAATTTAGTTATGTCTATTTAACAAATCATCCCCATTTCTATGTTGGGATAAGAACCATGAGAAAAAGAATATTCTAAGTGCTGAACATTTTAATATACTCCAAAGATGCTTTTATAACTCTTGTGCTGACCAAAAAAAAAAATGTATCTGGGGACTGGAGTGGTATCATACAGACAAATACATTTATATATTTTTTTTCCTAATCTTCTAGCAGGCATGTCTGCATTTGTAAATAAGTTGCTTGGGCTAGTCATGTTTGTGCAAAGGTAACTGACATTTCCCTGATATTAGAAAATTAAGTTTAGCTGAGTAACTACATATAGAACACCCATATTTTATATGTAGAGAGATGTACCTTCGTTGAAATATCCAGAGAAAGTGAGAGATTATTCAAATTACGATTAATGCTCCCTTTTTCATAGATGTAGATCTGTTAATTGTAAGAAGTCTGTTTTTAAATTAATCAACGGGAACTTTTTATTTCTTCCCTAAGATTCATTTAGCCTTGAAAAGGCCAAAAGTTTAATGAAGCTTCTAAATGCCAATCTTTCCTTCCTTCTGTGAGAGAATATGCTTCAACTATAATTACATTTGCATTGTTTAAAATATTAGTAATTCTACAGCCAGACCTCTGAGATAGCTGAGAAGTGTAAAAGTAAAAGCTTGAAGACATCATCAGGCACCCTGGAGACCCTTTCCTCACACCACATGCTGATCCACCAAAGGATTTCTTATGAGGCTTTTTTTTTTTTTTTTTTTTTGCGGTACGCAGGCCTCTCACTTTTGTGGCCTCTCCCGTTGCGGAGCACAGGCTCCGGACGCGCAGGCTCAGTGGCCATGGCTCACGGGCCCAGCCGCTCCGCAGCATGTGGGATCTTCCCGGACCGGGGCACGAACCCGTGTCCCCTGCGTCAGCAGGCGGACTCTCAACCACTGCGCCACCAGGGAAGCCCGATGCTTTTTTTACCCCAGCTTTATTGAGGTATAACTGACAAATGAAAATTGACCACCTTGACTGAGGCATACAACTTGAGTTTCTGATATGCATATACACTGTGAAATGCTCACCACAATTAAACTCGTGACCATATCCATCACCTCACTTAAAGTGAAGTTCCCACGAATATTTTTGCCTAATTAAACCTGGAAGGATCTGGGAAGTGCCCAAAACTTTGCAAACTCTTCTTGTATCTCATATCAGTAGATACTCAGTGACTCTGAGAGTAGGGAAAAGAATAACAAATACTCTTCTAATACTTTATTCAGGGTGTGCTGTTAACAGACTAGACATTCTGACTTTCCCTGTGAATTGTGCCTTAGAATTTATTTTTCTTTTACCCTGATTCAGGATCAAAGCTGGCATGAAAACCTCAGAGGAGCTTTGTGTGTGTGCAGTATGGAAATTGAGTTAGTCCCTCTGGCTTCCTCTCCCCCATTCACATATATTCCCTCTTCTTTTCTCTTCCCACCCCCGCTCCCTATCAAGTATATCCTACCCCGGACCCCCTGATTTGCAGCCTTTGCTGTCAGTTGAGGTGAGTCTGTGAAGTTCCCTATTTGTAATTGATTGGCAATGTTCTGTTTCCCTTCTGCTGCTGCAGCTGAATCATCACTTGCCTCTGTCAATTTTCTGAATGCCTCACCTAGTGATCAAGGTGGGGAAATTACAGTGATTAGTGTTCCAACTCTTGTTTGCCCATAAGTGTTCCAAAGTAGTACTTCTAAAAACTCTCCTAAGATATTTTCTTCTTTCATAGTAGATATAGTGAATATTAAATGTCCCCTAATTGACTGACACTCCTGTACTATAAAATTGAATTGGCAGCTTTACAGAGTAAAAGGTTAGAGGTATGGGGTTGGTGAAGGCTCAGTTCCTGACAGCATCCTTAGGTTGCCTTGACTATCTTATTGTCGTATGACTACTGTAAGTGGCTGTTTTCATTCAGTCTTTGTTTTTCTAAAAGATATATTCATTTTCCTATAACTTCTTTGATATCAACCAAAGAAACTTTTTTTGATTATATATACTTTTCTCTCCTCCATTCATTGACCTTAAAATCGATGTTTGCTCTTTCAAATGGCTTATAAAAATTTAAAATTACAGCAGTTGCATAAGCCATGCATAAAAAGCAGGTTTGTACGGTTGCCGAGGATCCATTCATATCTTGTGTTGGTTTGTCCTTTAGCACTACTGCAAGGTGCTGGTACCAGAGGCACTGTCCAGTCTCTGGTTAGGGCATCCAGGGCTCCCCAGAGGTCTCTGTGTGGGAAACACACAGTGGAGAAGAGGCTGGTACTGATGGACTCAGTGACCCAATGCACCAAGGATCTGCCTTAAAAAATGTTTGAAAGCCACTGGATAAAGCCCTTTGCCCCTCCACCCAAGGTTAACAATTCAGTGAATTAGTATGATTAAGGGAAACTACAGAAACACTTTCTCAGGATGTGTTTAAACAAATGTGTGAATGCTCAGTTTTTGGCTTGGCATATGTGAAGTATAGCCTTGACTCAGGAATATGTTACATGGCTACCAATTATTATATCAGCTTGTGAGACAAAGGCGCAACACACCGTTGTTTACCGGGAAATGTCTCAGTATAGGCGCAGAAGCACTTGGGGATGCCTTGCCAGCCCCAAATCACACCAGCTCCTTGACTGTGCTAATAAACTAAGAGTGCTGGATAGTATACTATCAGGAAAGAAAAGCCTTTGGAATGGAGCAGACCTGCCTGCATCTGAATCCAGGTTCCACCACTTATTTGCGTCAGCTGTTCCCTGTCTGTAAAATGGAAATGATCAGACCTGCTGCCCAGATGGAAGTGAGGATAAATTTAGATGGACAAACAGTATAACTGCCCAGCCTGTAGTAAATGCTCACTGATAGCCATGGAGGTTGGAGGATGTCTAAAATCTAATGACAGTAACCTTTGAAATATGTTCATTTGACTCATGTGATTTGAGGCTTTTCTACTTCTGGTCTCAGAATTGTCTCACCCTACATTATGTGGGGATTTTTATCCCTTTCTTTACCCCCCAAATATTTTCTAAGCACCTTTGTTGCAGGTTGGGTTCTCCACAGACTCCAAGGTGTTGTTAGGAATGCAAAAGGTTTACTGAGGAGGAACACTGTGAAAGGGAGAGAGGAGGAAGATGATGGTGGGGGAGGGGCAGGACATGTGTGCATCTGACAGGGATTCTGATCTGACAAAGGCTGTGCCAGCCCTTGGGGAGCTCAGAGCAAAGAGTGCCCGTTTGAGGAGTCCTTGTTGGATGGAGGACCACTGCCATGCTCAGTTTCTGGCCAGGGGCTGCCCTAAAAGAATGTGACCCTAGAAGACGTAGCAGCTGGAGGCCGTGGGTGAGTGACACTCTGCAGCTAGACATCACTGTCTAGTCCCTTCTGGAAGAGGACCCACACTGTGCAACTCTTTTCCCACACAGCCCTAATGTTTAAAGTTGGGGTCTCTAGATTTGAAAAATACATGTTTTCAGTGAGAGTTTGGTTATTCTTAAGGGGACATATCTTTAAAACATATGGCTATGGGAGAGAAAACGATTTCTTGACTTATACCAGCAGAGCCTTGCAGTAATCACCTCATGGGAAGTACAGGCCATCACCCACAAGTTCACACTTAAGTGCCAGTCTCCTTGGATGTTAGCTGGTTTAGACATATGCATTGCTAATATAGTCAACCTAGCCAAGACAGTACCATCTTCCTCAAGCCCCCAGGAAGGTATGAAGTCAGCTGTTCATAATTGTTAGAATCAGTCCTTAATTTTTTTTCCTGTGTATTTCCCCTAACCTCTGAATTGGTTGGGTCCAAAGCTTAAGGATACCATCTTCTCTCTGCCAGCATCCTGCCTTAGCCTCTCCAGCAATATGCCCCACACCATTTGACTTACTTGTTTTATGGATGCCAACTCAAAACGTGTAACTTTGATGCTTGATTAGGATCTTAATCCTTATTTATTGTTAAAGAGTATTCAGCCTGTGAAATTTTCCATCCCACTGTATTCTTCTAAGGGCAGAGAATAGAATGTCCTCTGCTGGAACCAGCATAAACAGATTTGTCATAATTCAACCCTACAATATGCAGCTAACTTGTTAGAAGAAATTATAGAAGAATAGAGTCTATTGTCAATGAAAGTAAGAGAAAACACCTAAGAATTAACAACAAAACTTAACACTATTAAAAAATACAAAGACAACTCAAATAAATGGAAAGACATATCATCAAACAGGAATGATCAATGTTATCAAGACATCAGTTCTTTTCAAGTTAACTTGTAAATTTAATGTGATCCAAATACCAGTTAGACTAATTCTAAAGCTATCATGAAAACAAACAAACAAGATAGCCAAGAAGACTGTATAAGAGCAATGAGGAGCCTTAGTGTTATCAGATATTAAAATAGTCCATAGAGTCTAAATAATTAAAACTGTGAAGTACTGGTGCATGAACAGGCCAATAAAACAGAATAGACAGTCCAAATATAGATACAAGTACATAAGGAAATTTAGTATTTGATAAAGGCAGCCTCTGAAATCAGTGGGATAAAGATGAATTCTTCACTTACTGGCATTGGGGCATGGGTAACCACCTGGAAAAGAAATAAAGTTGGGTCCATACATCATACCCTACACTGCGTTGAATTCCAAATGGATCCAAGGTAAAAATGTAAACAGCAAAACTATAAAAGTCCTAAAAGAACACATGAGGGAAACTCCTTTATAACCCTGGAGTGGGTAAGGCCTTTGTAGTTTCAACACAAAATCCAGAAGCCAGAAAAGAAAGCATTCATAAGAATTGAATAAATTATTTTAAAAAAAAAAGTCTGCATAGCCAGAAACCATAAACAAAGACTAATGCCAAACTAGGAAAAATATATGCAACTTCTGTCATAGACAAAGAGCTAATCTTCCTAGTGAAAAAAACAGCTCCTGGAAATTGTTAAGGAAAAGACTACCAATTCCAAAGGATTTGGGGTGAAATATTGAACAGATAATTCACAGAAAAGGAAATACACATAACTATTAAGCATATGAAAAAAATGTTTTACTCTCACTCATAAAAGAAATGGAAATTAAAACTACACAGAGATACCATATTTTCACCTCTCATATTGGAGAAAATTCAAAATGTTTGATAACACGCTCTGTTGGCAAACCTGCAGGGAAACAGCCCCAAGCTGCTGGAAGCTCTGCAAAATGGTACCACATCTGTGGAGGGGAATTTGGCAATATCTCTCAAGTTATAAATCCATATACCCTTGACTCAGCAACTTTGAGGAGGGCATTTACCCCACAGATATACTTGTACCCATGCAAAGTAACAGTTGTGCAAAGTTATTCATTATACCATTGTTTGAAATAGCAATAGATGGGAAATAACTCAAATATCCATCAGTAATGGAATAGATAATTAGGTTAAGGGCAATGGCTCCCAAACTTGTTGGCTGATTAGAATTACCTGGAGATTTTTCTTTTTTTTTTTAATTTCAAAGTTCAGGTCATACCCCACACCAATTAAATCAATCTCTGGAAGGTGGGACACAGATTTCATGTTCTTTTGAAGTCCCCCCAAGTGATTCCAATGTACAAACAAGTTTGGGAACCATTGAATTAGGGTTTATCAATACAGTGGAATATTATTTAGCTGTTGAAGTAGGTATCTTCAACATATATTAAGTGAACAAAATAAGCAGAACCGTGTGTACAAAAGGTTATTACTGGTGTGAAAAGGGAGAAATAAAAATATTTGTATTTGCCACATACTGAAAGCAAAGTATGGGAAGGAAGATTCTGTGTTGTATCTCCTATATATATATATTTTTTTCATTTCTGAGCTACATAGTTATTACCTATACCAAAAATTTCAGTTTTTATTATTGAAAGTACGAAGTTTGTCAATAATAATTTATCCTTTCCTACCATTAATCTGTGTCTGTTTGGGAAAAGCATATAAAGGATGATACATATAATGTGTATCATGTGCATCATGGGGTGCAAACCAGGGACCCCAGGTTCTAGCTGTGGAACCTGGGATTCTCAGGATGACTGGGACTCCTTGGGTCAAGTGCGGCCACAGAGCTTAGCCCTGTCCCCCCCACCCCCTTGTATGTTTCTGTGAGTGTCAGATTGAGGGTTCTGAAGCAAACCCTCCCAGAAAACTAGTCTTCCCTTTGCCTGGATGTGTGTTGCTGAGTGATTTGTTCTGTGCTATCCCTTACGGTGCCCAAAGTTCATTTGGACTAGGCATCCTCTAGGTATACTGGAGATGTGGTGGTGAGTACAACAGATGAAAAGGAAGACAGACTGTAAAGCCTGCAAGTGGATAATCAGATAAGAAGGATGATAGTTAAATCTCATGACGAAAACCAAACAGATCTGCATGATAGTGGCCGGCTGGTGGGCGTGGTGGGGGTGGCGGTGACATTTGAGCCAGAGCTGAAAGGTGAGAAGGAGCCTGCCATAGTCCGAGAGGAGGCCTTCAGGAAGAGGGAGGGGGAAGGACCCCGTGGCAGAGCCCAGCTTGAAAGTGGGTGCACTGTCAGGTCTGGAGACCAGAATATACTGGTCTATAGACACCTGGGGGCGGGGCACCACTTTGTGGATTTGCCTTTCAGCTCTTGGTTCTTCCAGCAAACCATGCCAGCTGTGGGACTGTCATTATGCCCTGTCCTGGCCAGGCGGAGCGAGGAGCAGATATCCGGAGGCCTCTTTCTCTGAGATGCTCTGGGGGATGGGGTGGCGGGAGCTTGTGAAAGGTCTGCTGCCCAAGGTAGGAAGTAATTTTTTAGGCAAAGAGGAATTTGCCAAGTAGGGTGGGCAGCAAAGGGCCTAACTGGCAGAGGAAACAGCATAAGCAGGAGCAGCTGTGTGTGTGCAGGGAACCACTTAGAGGGGCAGGGGCAGAGCTGTCAGGGCCTCTGCCTGGGGGTGGGGGTGGGGGCTGGGGGTACGTATCTGCAAGGAGCCAGTTCAGAGAACATGAGGAGTCAGCTCTGGGCGGGGAGAGGATGAGGACTGCGTTCAGAGGTTTGGCAAGTCCGGAGCATGCTTATTGTGGGCCTGCATCTCAGTAGATACATACATCAGAAGGTGACACCACTTTTGCCCTCAGGAAGTTCAGGGTCTAATGAGGTGGCCAGAGCTGCAAGCAGAGCCCAGATGCGGTGTTGGACGTGCTGTCAGGGACACTGACAGGAGCGGTCTGCAGGGGCAGGGGAAGTTGTGGAGAACAGTGGCCTCTCCCGGGCTGGCAGGGGATAGCACAGAAAGCAGAAGGGGCAGTGAGTGAAGGGTGTGTGTGGCCAGCACAGGGGCTAGTGACAGGAACAGAGTGGCTGGAGGGAGGGACGGTGCTTGGAAGGAAGGAGGCTGTCGACCCGGGGGCTGGGGCCAGGCTGGAAGGGCCAAGGGGCACTAACTCCATGCCGCAGGCAGTGGAGGCTTTTTACAGAAGGGGGCGACTCAAGGGGTGAATGATGGGGCTCCCCGGAACAGCTGGAGGCGAGGCGCTATTGGAGCGGGCAGACAACAGAGGCTGGCGGACAGTGGGGCCTGGGGGTGATGAAGAGGACCCCCAGGGGGTCAGTTCGCCCTAAGTCGCGTCCTGCAAGGAGTCCTTTGTATCTTTCTTTATGTTTAAAGCTTGCACAGTCTGGCTGTCTGGCCACGGGTGGCAGCATGGCTTACCATCAGAGTGTAGAGTCAACAGACAAACAACTGTAGTGGAGACCCCTCCTGAGCCCAGCCTCCTGTTTCCCTTCTCCATCAGTACAGGGAGGGGCCTCTCTGGAACCTCTCTCGGAGCTGGTGTGTGGGGACCTCTGGTGATTATGCCACTCCTGGAGGCAGCCCCAGGAGCTGTCTAGCTTGAGGGAGCAGCGCCTCCATGCAGGAAGCTGCAGGTCCCACGAGGATGGTGAGGTCAGAACGAGGAGTGGATTGTGATTCAAGTCAAACCAGATGGGGAGTTACCATGGGATGCCGTGTCCTGGGTGAACTACTCCCTTTATGGAAAATGCAAGTTAACTGCTTATTTCTTGTCAACTGAGCTTAATACCATCATCTCAGTTTCTTTTTATATATGTGCTTCCAAACACAGGCAGCTCTGAGTGAGATAACAGGTCCCTAAACTTGCGATGAGAAGGTCTAAAAAGGTATCTGATTCACCTTTGTGCCATGAGGGCGCGTTGTGTTAAGAAAACAATTTTTAGTACAAGGGTTTAAATCCACTTATGAAAAGACAGAACTGTAAAACTTAGAGAAAGGGGGCAGGAGGGAGGAGCAACTAAATTGGCTTTCGCTCCTTTTAGAGAGTTTTTAAACCCTAAGAAGGAGAGTAAGAATTGTATTTAGAAACAAAACCTTTTTGGTTTTCCACAGAACAAAAATGATGTGAAACTGCAAGTCAGCAGTTCTCGCCCAGGGGCTCTAAAGGACGCTCACTCGTGTTTGCTTTTCTGGGGGACCCTTAGTCGTCTTCCCGCTGTGGGTTTCTTTTGTCTCGGTGCTGCCCCAGCTCAGGGCGAGGACCTGCGGCGGGCATCCCGCGCCCTCCCCGCCTCGGTGGACCAAGGTTGTTTACTACTTTCTACTCCGAGTAGCACGCCAATCACGAGGACCCGCCCTCCCCCCTGTCCAATCGGCTCGTTGGGAAAGTCCACCTTTCCGCGGTGCCCGGGCGGCGACTGGCTGGGGCAGCTGTCAGTCAAGCGGGCATCCCGCAAGGATGCAGCAAGAGTATTGGGGACGCGATCACCAGAGCGGAGGAGGAGTAACCTTCTCTATAAACAAGATGTGGGCCCCCCCCCCCGAGTAAAGCGGGGGGGGGGGGGTGGGGGCGCAAAGCACTACCCAGCCCTCGGGCCCCACCGGAGCCGAGCGGGCTGAGCGCAGAGTCGGGGAATCCCTCCCTCCCTCCTCTGTCAGCCTCCCGCCCACCGCTGCAGTTGTAAACACGTTTCCCTCCATGTCTGTTTTCCTTCTCTCTAACAGTGGCCATTACAGGCTGCTGTTTACCAAAATCTCGTAGGGCACAAACGTCCTCCTGGCCCCGTCCTCCATTGCCCGCGCCTCGCTGCCCTCATTCTGGCTTTTTTCTTTTCGTCCCAATGGTCTGCAGACTAAAGGAGGCTGCGTTGCGATCAGGATTGTTTTCCTTTTATTCCTGTCCATGTGGGACAAGTCACGCTTTGTCAACATGCACCATTTTCTACGGAGATCGTGCTTCCTTTTTAAATTGCGTGCTTGGGTTAGACTGATTTTGGTTAAGAACACTGCAGCCGAAACGGGCGCAGCTCTGGAAGAACTCGGTGGTTTTTTGTTGTTGTTGCTGCTTGGGGACGCTTGGAATGCTGTTTCAATTCTGCGTTTCCTTCCAAGATGGGTCTTGAATCTTTCACCCACTCGTAGGTTTGAGATATGTGCCCCCCACCCCCCCAAAAAAGACAGCATTGTGTTGAACTAAATGTTTTTGTACCTTCTTCTGTGATCTGAATCAGGTTTCCCATTTCAAGCTGCACAATGTGGTTGTATTCAGTGTGATAGGGGCGTTGTGGACAGGAATTATTTGCGACAGGGCTGCCTGGAAAATGCGGAGTGGAGTTTGCGTGGCCCGGAGCAGCTCCAATGTCTGAGGCTTCTCTGTTACGCTACAGAAGCTCCCAGCAGGAAACGCAGGCAAAATGGCAAAATACAGCATGTGGCATTCGGTTCAAAAATGCCCCCCTTTTTAGGAGCTGCGGCTGCAGAGGACATCCAGTCTTGTTTAGCTCTTCTTTTCAAAAGAAAGGAAAAGTTCTCTATAAAGATAGCTTGTTTGGGATATTTTGTGAGAAGCTCCATCAACAGAAAAATGATGATTTTGAGGTTCTGGTTTGCTGAATGGAGGTTAGGCCTCCTTCGTGTTCTGAATCACAGTCACAGAGAGAGAAGGCCTCCGCTTCTTGATTTATAGGAATTGCAGGAACATATGCAGAGCTGCAGCCGTGGGGGCTGGATGGAGCCTTCCGCCCATCTCAGCCCTGCAGCCTGCAGCCTGTGTACTTTTTCAGTAGTGGGACATTTGAGGTGCTTATACGTAATGAAAAGGGGGAAAGATACCCTGCAAATGTAAATGTACATTCCTAAATGTAAGGAATGGCACATGTTGGTCATGATTTGCAAGAGCAGCTTTCAGACCGCTTAAACCCCAGGAAACATGTCCTATTTCAACTTAGCCACCACATCTGATTTGGATTTCTCTCTCTCTCAATCTCTCTCTCCCTCTCTCTCTCCCTCTCTCTCTCTCTCTCTCTCTCTCCCTCCTCTAGTTGTCCCTTTGTACTCTACCCAACTAGGATAATTTTCCTAGGTGATCTAATTAATGTGTATCATGGTATTATTGTTAGGATAGGTTCAACTTTCACTTCATGATTTGACAGAAGCGGTTCTAGGCCACCATGAGATGAGGGAGGGGACAGGGCAGAGTTCTGCCTCCGAGCCCTGAAGTTCTTGGTGGCATCATCACACCACCTTGTGAAGTTACAAACAGGGTGATTGCTTGAAGACAGAAAGACAGTGCAGTATAAGGAAGTGTGCTGTCATGGTCCGTCCTCCAGCTCCTGGCCCTTCTGAGCTCATCAGGGGCAACTCATTTCACCTCTGTGAGCCTCACATCCCCCTGCGTGAGAAGGAAAGAGTGATGTCCTATACAGTGTCGTGAGGACTAAAGGAAACACCTTAGGAAGTGTGTCTGGCTCTCTGAGGGGCCCACGGAGGTACCCCACTTGCCCTCTCTGCTAAATCTTCCTTCTTCTGGGGCCCTTCCCGTGGGCCTCCTACTGATTCAGGGTGGCATGCTGAGCTCATCTTTCGCTGGGTTTCTGCGTCACCTGCTCTTCCTTGGCCAGGTCAGCCTGTTCATTTTTCCATGCCAACAGCCTCTGTGTGCCAGTAAGTCACGTCTGAATAACCAAAGCATGTTTCCCTGCTGGAGGATGCCAGGGCAGGCCGGTCTGGGAGCCAAGCGGCTTTCTCCTGTTCAAATAAGTGGGGGAAGCAGGAGAGCCCTGGCTGCTCTGCTCCTTAGTGGCTTGAGGCCAGTTTTCAATCACCTTTAATCCTCACCCCAGTGTCGGGTTCCCCTGTTCTTTCCCACATGACTAGGCCGTGAGCTTTTGGTGATCTGACTTTAGCTTGCCTTGGCCTTGTCCTTGACATTTGCCCTCCCCCCACCCGCCTGAGAGTCTGTCAGCCTCCAGACTACTCAGTGTTCCTGGGTATGTGGGGCTCCTGTCTCCGCTCCTGACTGCCCTTCCCAGTTCTGGATGCCCCCTGTAGGCCCACCCACTCCATCTTCCAGAACCAACTTCAGACTGCCCCTCCACGAAGCCCTCCCCAGTCCTCACCACTTGTGGGACTCCAGCGCTGTCCCGTGCTGTGTCCTCCATGGGCTCGGGTTCATCTTTTACTTTCTGTGCGTATCCCAGCCTGGGTGAAAGGCAGTGTCATATAATTGCACCCTGGGCTATAGAGCCAGACACACCAGCACCTTGGATATATGACTGACCCTCTGAGCCCTTCTTTCCTCATCTGTAAAAAGAGGTGGTAATACCTGTCCCTTGGGCGAGCCGTGAGGATTAACTGTACTTGGCACTGAGTTTGCTCCTAGTAGGCGTTCAGGAGGTGTACATTATTGTAAGTGTTTTTTATCAGCCGTAGAAGGAGATGTTACCAACTTTAAAGGACCTCCAAGAGAATAACTAAGAATTATGCAAAATCACTTACTAGAGAACCTGTTAATGTTTGCTACCTTTCCTCCATGAGGACAGATGCCCTTTACTATACTTATGCCCTTTTGTGTTCTACTTGGCCAGCCCTTGATAAATATTTATTAAACAAAAAATTAGCTTTTCATATGTAGAAATTTAAAATCTGTTGCTCTGTCAATAGTGATTTTTTATGAAAATGAATACTTACAGGTCAGAATAGAACCCCTAATCTGAAGAAATTGGGCCAAACAGGAAAGTCTGAGCCCCTTGAAGACAGAGTTGTCTGATAAACACCTGGGGCCCCGTGGGTCCTTACTAAACCATTGTCAAGTATGTTTTTAAAATAAATGGGGAGTTCTGAGTAGTGAAAAAATGATAACACTTGAGGAGCTACCAGCTCCTCCCAGTGTTAGGCAGCTGGTTAGACTGCAGTGGTAGGCTGGCCCCTGATATGGGATGGCCATGGGTGGCCAAAGCATGAATCCGCTGTATAATGGGCAGGGGACAGGGTCACTGTGATTCCCCGCCAGCCCCTTTGGAGGGAGGTGGGGTGTGCTGAGCTCTGCCAACTGCTGTGACCCTAGTAGGCACCTTCCCCGATGCTGGGTAGCCCTGAGCCTTTAGGACTATTGAGTTTTGTTCAGCAAACATTTGTGAGATGCCAGAGGGCAAGCGCTCAGCTAAACTTGGGGTACAAAGATGCAGAGCCATGCCCAGCTCTTTCCTTGAAAGAGTGCCCAGGACCATTGTAGCCTTCCTGACCCAAGCAAGAATAGTATAACCTGGCATTATGATGGGCCTGGTCCATAATCATCACCAGGGGAGCTTTTCCAACTGTATGACTACAGCTCTGTGACCTTGGGCAAGTCACTTTATTTCCCTAAGCCTTGATTTCCCCCTCCTCCTGGCAGAGAAAATATCAGAGCGAGGGGCAGATGAGATAGCACGTATAAAATGCTTAGTGCTATGCCTTTTGGAAGGAGCCATTGCTGAGTATGGAAGATACTGAAGTGTAGCCTGCATACTTGCATGAATCAGTCTGCTGAGTTATTTTCAGTTTGCATCTGAAAATAAAGGGTGGATTGCTCTCCAAATATAAAAGAATTGGATCCAGTCTCTAAAAGGATGTTTGCTGTTCTTCAGCAAAATACCATTCTTCTTAAGTTTCATTCAATCATTCCACAAAAATCTGAGCATCTGTTTTGTCCCAGGCACTGTGCTTGTAATGGGTTTACAACAGCAAACAGAACACTTGCTTTCTGCTCATATCAAGCTGACAGTTGGACAGGGAGTGTAGACATTAAATAAAGAGAAGTATCATGATGGCCATATAGGGGGAAGCCTGGTATGTGTTCTAATATGTAACACCTGCTATGTGTTTTAATATTTAAATAAATCTTGGGAAAGTCTTTCCATCTGAAAATAATGATTTACCCTTTTGCCTGCAAATGCCTCCATTCTCTGTAGGCAACAGGAATCCTTATTCAAGTTTTGGGTGAGAGGTTCTGTTGATAGGGAATAAGGGGTTTTACAATTGAAAGTAAACTAGAGATGATGTGGAGGAGAGATTATATATTGGGTTTTCCTTGGCTCATGCTTTGGCGTTGCTTAGGGAAAGCAGTTGGTGTGCAAGTGGAAAAGTGTTGCTTTAAAGGAGCTACCCCAAAGTGACCCCCAAGTTCAGGTAAACCATTTTGTGTACACTTTTGAAAATAAATGTAAATACCCAAAGCTCACAGATCTGTTCTTTGATCTAGACCAGAGCTGTCCTATGGAATTTTATGTGGTGATGGAAATGTTCTACATTTGCCCTGTCCGATAAGGGAGCCGCTAGCCACATGTGACAGTGGAGCACCTGAAATGTGGCTACTGGGACTGAGAGATGAACTTCAGATTTTATTTAATTTTTAATTAATTTAAATTTAAATAGCTACATGTGGCTGAGGTTTGTGGCCATAAGGCCGTACAGTTCTAGACACAAGATTAACTGACAAAATTCTTTCCCCTTAAAAAGTATGTGTTAATTCTCACAAGGGTAACTAAGACCTGTGTATTTCATTTTTCCTGTCATATTTCAGGTTAATAAAGGGGGTGTACAAAATTTTTTAAATGCACCACAGTCAATTAGACCAGCTGTCTAATTGCACACATTTTCTGGAGCCATTGATGGTGATTATTGGCAAGTGCTAAATACTCCTAGTGACCTGAGAACTATAAAACAAGCAAGTCATCTTCTGTAATGGAATACCAGTGGGTTTCTTGGTTGAGAGACAACAACCGAGAATATCTTCAAGGTTCTATGAAGTGGCTGTTGATTCCTAGACATTCCAACACTTTTGTGGCTATGAAAATAAGCTGGATTTTAGAAATTTTGAAACAAAATTGAAACTCTCATTTAAGTTTAAATTTTTAGTGGAGTTGATTTTTATTTCTTCTTCTGGCTCATCTGTGTTTTTTTCCCTCCTGCTTTGTTGTTTCATCAGGTTGTGAGAATAAAGCCTGGCTGGTCAGTTTCAATTTTATTTAAATTCATTTTGTCTTCATTCCTTCTAATAGAGCACAGTTCTGTGATATATTGAGATCAGAGTGCTCCCAGGAAACACTGAAATATAAAAACATTTTCATGAAAACATTTCCACTTATATTTAATTTTTCTTCTCAATAGAAAAATATTTCCAACTTAATCCTCCCTCTCCCCTCTTGAAATGAATTGCATGCTTTAGAAATAACATCAATCCACCCAAGTACACAAGGACAATCTCAGCCATTTAATGGAGATATAAAGAGCAGAGAATGGTGGGGTATAGAGGCACAGACTGCCTTTCAGGATGCTAATAAACATGGGCGAGGCCCCCACCTAGACCCTTGGTTCTCCCCCCAGTAGCACAGCAGACCAACACAGCACTGAGCTCTGGGCCTGCCACCGAGAAATCTCACTCCATCTTAAACCATCATCATTGTTTTATTTTGAACAATTTCTAAGTGTTTGCCAAGGCCAGTTGATGTTGAAACTTCCTGTTTCCAAACCCCATCTGACATCTGGGACCAGCTTTTCTAGAAAGTGTTCGAACAGGCCACAGAGTGGCTCACCCCTTTCTTAAGGAATGGAGGCAAGCAAGCCCCTCTCAAGGGGGGACTTGTTCCTTCACTCTACCTCTTTATTTTGTTTTTGTTCCTTAGTGACTTCAGCTTACTAGGAAGCCCAGCCTCGGGAAGGTGAGCCTCTCTTCCAAGGAAAAAGTAAAAACTCAAAGAAAAAAATTGTCCAACACACAGACACATCCAATTTGAGCTCCAGTGTGCAAAGCCCATGAATATTGGGGTCTGTGTAAAAATTCAGCACACACCTGCATAACGAAGAGAGCTTACAGCACAGTGGTCAGGCACGTTTCATTTAGTTTTTTGCAACCGCCTATGAGGTAGATTCTACCAACATTGTTTTACCGATGAGCAAAGGAAGGCCCAGAATAAATAAATTGTCCATGTTCACACATCTGGTAGGTGGGAGAGATGGGATTGGAACCAAGATCAACCCAGTTTTTAAATGTATGCTTTCACATGCTCTACTGCATCTACAGTCTTTGCCCTCAGACATTAGAGGAAATTTTCTGTTTCATGTTTTCCCCCAAGTAAGAGCCCATTAAACAAAAATTGCCAGTTTGTAAGCTTTTCTCTCAAGAGGGGGAAGAAAGAAACCCCTTGGGTTTCTAAAGCAATAAGATGAAAAGTAATTTTATTGTATCTGGGTTTTTTGATTAAGTTATATTTTGATGATCATGGAAATTTTTCAAACAATATCAGGAGATCTAGGATTTTTCCTTTAAAAATTGAGTCACTACTTAAAACATACGTCACATTCTTTTTTTTAAATAAATTTATTTATTTTACTTTATTTTTTTGTTTGTGTCTGCGTTGGGTCTTCATTGCTGTGCGTGGACTTTTCTCTGGTTGCGGCGAATGGGGGCTACTCTTTGTTGTGGTGCACAGGCTTCTCATTGTGGTGGCTTCTCTTGTTGTGGAGCACGGGCTCTAGGTGTGCAAGCTTCAATATTTGTGGCACACGGGCTCAGGAGTTGTGGCTCGTGGGTTCTAGAACACAGGCTCAGTAGTTGTGGCGCACGGGCTTAGTTGCTCCGCAGCATGTGGGATCTTCCTGGACCAGGGCTCAAACCTGTGTCCCCTGCATTGGCAGGCGGATTCTTAACTGCTGCGCCACCAGGAAAGCCCCATGTCACATTCTTAAATGCACTGATTACAGGCACAGTGGTTCAGTTACGGGGTATTACAGCTGAAATATAAGAATGCATAGGTGTTAGGATTTTTTTCCTCAACAAGGAGAAACAGCTGGCAAATTCAGGAATTGTAGTTCCATGGGCCTTTCACATTGTTATGTTTTTGTGCAGGCGTAGCTGTATAACTTGGTTGTGGGTACTGGTCCTTGACGTATTGACTGTTTGATTCCTGTCTGATCATAGTCTTAGACCAATTTTGGTTGCTCGTATCTGAAAATAAGTCAAAGCTTCTTTTGGTCTCAGTACTGAGTACAAGAGTCCAGACACTTGTGCTGGCTCTCCTGGTAGAAGTTGGGGTCTTGGGTATCTCAGATCCTTACCAGATGGTGAACTGCATGTGAGCAGGGGCCTTGCCTCTCTCACAGCTGTCTCTTCGGTGTGCTCAGTAAATATCCATCCAGTGAACAAAGCTGAGACTACGGCACCAGTTTTTGTACACTCTCAATCTGAAAATCTTTCCAACGTAGATGATGTCCTTCTTTGCTTCTCACGCTTATGAATATGATTTAATTATTTCTGGCTGATTCAGGGACATCAGTGAGCAGAAGTTGCTGTAATATTATGCATAATACAGTGATAGCCTCAAGGCCTAGTAGGAGGCAGCTTGCGCTATACTGACGATTTCTCGTGCTTGTTGTGTTCTTATGGTCTGGTTTTATCATTTTTATGTCTCCATTTCTGTTTTAATAGACTTTCTGCAGTAAGGCAAGAAAGCTTTGTCTATCAGCCCCTCTGCCGGTGATTTGTGGCAGCTTCCTCTTTGCTGCAAGTACTTCAAACATAGATTTGCAAACTCGTCAGAATTGTGTGTAAGAGTAAACAGGCAGTAAGTGCAATGTAGCTTCTTTCTGGTCCTTGGCTATATATCCCGCAAATGTGGATTTGCTGGATAGCTGAGTTCCGGAAAGGTGAGGTGTTAGTCTGTGAGCAGTTTTTTCCTTCACGTGATAATTTTCTTCTTTTACTTCCCTTCTTCCTTCCATCTCTGTCTCTGTCTCTCTCACAATGTGACAATTGCTGGAATAATTAAGATGACTGGGACACATTAATCCACGTTGAAGCCTAACACAGTGATCAAAAACCATCTTCGAAAGGCATGCTGTCCCCACTGTTGGATCCTAGACCAGCCCTCGTACCATGTTTAATGACACAGTGTTTTAGGAGGGTCCCCGTGTCCCTCACTGTCAGATAAATATGCCTGCAGGAGTGCACCTCACTCCTGCCTTTCAATTACCTTGCATAGATGTGGCTCGTGTACTTAAAAGGGTCGTGCATTTCTTGACAACAGAATTCTCACCTTTTCTTGCACACTCCATAAATGCTGGGATCGCCAAAGTAAAAAATGATAGCTTTTGCACATTCATTTTTGGCCTCAATCTTCTATTATTCCCCAATGAAGATCATTTCATTTGAGGCCAGTACCTGGGGAAAAAAAAGTAGATCAAGCTTTTCCAGTGAGATTTTAGTGCAACCCTAACAAACTCTTTTTATTGCCTTCGCTACCACATAGTGGTGGATCAGGAAACTGTAGGACTACCATGCTAGGAAATTGCTGCTAATGCAGTGGAGATTTTTGCTGTTGAAAGAATTTGGTCTCTTTTCTGCATAACACGAAAAGAGCAGAAGCCTATATCATCTGTAGCAGATGACAGAACAGAGTATATGTTCAAATCAGAAAAATTCTCACTACATTTAAAACAAAAAGACAAAGAGTTGTTAAAAGGATCCAGGAGAGTCACACAGTTTTCTCCCATCCGTTTTTTGATTGTTTTTCTTTGCATCCCTCAACCATTTACTTCCTACTTGGAGGAATTAAATGTTCTGCAATATGGCAGGATGGAAAGGGCCTGCAACATGCATGCCCAGTTCTCCACCAGCCTTGTCGGCCTCTAGCAACAGTATTTCTCTGGGAGTCGAGATTTGCCTTATCTCCAAATTAGGTGTTTACTTTACTTAAGAAACTCTGTCTTGGAGGGTGGGGTTGTTAGTAACCGGTTCAAGTGGAAAGCACACACTGTGAAATTTTGGAGTTTACCAATGATCAATTGGCATGTATCCTGACAGCTCAAGAGTCCCTCAGTTTAGCTGATGATAACATTATAAGTTGCTTTCTTTTCCTTTATGAACTTTTTAATAAGATCATTTTGTAACTTTTAAATTTAAAATAATTTCAGACTTGCAAAAGAGTTACAAAAAGTACCAAGAGTTCCCAAACACCCTTCACCCAACTTCTCCATATACTAACATCTTATATGACTGTAATATTGTCAGTTATCAAAACCAGGACTTTAACACTGATGCAGTACCACGAACCTCTAGATTGGATTCAGATTTATACAGTTTTCCACTGATGTCCTTTTTCTGGTCCTAGATCTAGTAGAGGATCCCACCTCACATGTGTCATATCTCTTCAGTTTCATTGAATCTGGGACATTTTCATCAGTCTTCCTTAGACACTCACTCTCTTCACACATTTGAAGAGCATGGACCAGTTTTTGTTTTTCAATTTTTATTGGAGTATAGTTGCTTTACAATGTTGTGTTAGTTTCTGCTGTATAGCAAAGTGAATCATCTATACGTATACATACAGGGACCAGTTATTTTGTAGAATCTCCTTCAATCTGAATGTGTTTCCTCCTGATTAAACTCAGGTTATACATTTTTAGGAGACACATCATGCACACATGTATCATTTCTGACGATGATAACTTTGATCACTTGGTTAAAGTGGTCTCTGCAGGTTCCTCCGTTATCATTACTATTTCTCCCTTTGTAATTAAGAGGCATCTTTTAGGGGTAGATAATTGAGACTATCCTGTTCATACTATTCCTCATTATTTCACCCACTAATTTTAACATCCATTACTGTGGTGTTTGTCAAATGGTGATTTTTCTATTTCTGTTTTCTATTCCTGTTTTCTATTTTTCTATTTCTATTTCACTTAGTAATTGGAATTTTACTCTGAGGACGTTATGTATTTTTAAAATGAGGGACATAAAACTTTTTAAATAGCAGTAGCAGCTCCCCTTTTTCTGGAAGGGTAATTATGAATGACACGAAGCAGAAAAATATGCAGAAGGCTAAGCAATCTTAAATATGAATGTTATTTGAAACATCGTTGCCATCTTTCCCTTCAGAGGAGGTGAAGGAGAAGGGAGGAGATCTCAACTGCCAAAAAAAAAGGTCCCATTAATTTTGGTCCTGGCTGCAAGTGTCTGTTGCTTTTGAGGACTCAAAGAGAGGACACAATTAGAGGGCTGACTCTGAAGCACAGC
This sequence comes from Leucopleurus acutus, assembly GCF_964270905.1. Classification (NCBI taxonomy): domain Eukaryota; kingdom Metazoa; phylum Chordata; class Mammalia; order Artiodactyla; family Delphinidae; genus Leucopleurus; species Leucopleurus acutus. The sequence goes on from NC_139142.1 coordinate 154,107,103, forward strand.
CCTGAATGTTTTGGATGGGTTAGGAAGGCTTACGCCACCCTAAGAAATTTAATTAATAGTATGAATTTTTATCTCTGAGCTTTTTAAGCTGTAATTGAAAGGGGTGCTCCAGATACTGTTTTCTTCTTTTAAAATATACACTATGACTGACATGGCGAACAATTTGGAGGAGCCCCCGCATTTAATTAAATTTCAGCGGCCCAACATCAAATTCGTATGAGGAAATCATTATTTTGAGTTCTCCATCACTAAGAGATTAAAATTACTCTTTAATCTCAAAGAGAGGGTCTAAAAAATATATTGGGCTATTTTATTCTTTGATTTTAATCCTACCTATATGATCTTTTATATTCTTTTTACTTATGCCTTAAAATAATAAAAAAGTATCCATACTCAACTGTAATATTTTATTAAAGCTCATGCATCTACTTGAAAGAACTGTGAATGGCTACGTTTTTTAATATCCTGCAATCCACACCAGTTTGTAATTTTATTATCACACTCAGACAAGATCATACTAGGTACATGGAGCTTCCTGTGGCCCTCATTTTTCCTCACTGATGTTTGTAACTTCTCGCAAATTAAATTTTAGGAGTTTGAAATGTAACGGTTATAGTAGGAAAAGAAAGAAGAACCTTACCCACCCTAAGCCTTAGATGCTCAATGGGATAGGCTCACATTTGCAGCACCAAGTAGGAATTTTGACAGTAGAACTGATGATTCTGAATTAGTTTGGATGCTAAAGGCATGTCTTTTAAAGGTGTGGCTGCACAGAATTCAGAATACCTGGTACTAAGATTCTTCTATGTTTGCAATTTCTTGTTGAATGTTTTAAACTTGGCCTCAGAGCAGAAGGAGATAGCTTAACATTTGTTATTTCTAGACCCCAATCCGGATGTTGGAGTAAATCCCAATGAATCAGTTAAATTATTGCAGACGTGCAGACTGCTGCCGTGCATGCCAGTTGCGCCAGCCTCTGCCGGGGCTGGCCGGAGGCAGGACTCAGCGAGTGCATGCCAGGCCCAGAGGGTGGGCTGGACCAGGTGACTATGCTCCCGCCACGCCCACCACCACCTCACGTGGTTTCCGGACACCGCGTGCAGAGAGTGCATGGAAAAGCGAGTGGTCCGGTGTGGCGTTGGGATTTTAGAAGACTTCATCAGCTCCCTGTTGATGTTTTCTAATTTTTAAATCCCAATAGCTGAAAACACATAAAGGGGTTCTCATTTATCTCTGATCACGTCATCTAAACCCCTTGCTGGTTCAAGTTTCTCCACGAAAACATGGTTTGAGTCGTGGGGGTCTCTGGCTCAAGCGGAGCCACATTGCCTCCCCGCGGACGTGTACGAAGGGGGATGGCTGGGGTTTGCCCAGTGTTGGTGATCCATGTTACGGTGGAAAAGTAAATCGTTCTGAAGAATTTAACTACAAACCCTAGTTTCTTCTTAAGGATAATTGAGTTTTCATAGAAAACCAGCTGTCCTAAAGTTTTAAGAAGATGGTGCTCTGATCTGCAGCTCTGTAAGCAGTGAAGCCGCTTTCCTGCGGGACAAGCCTCGCAGGGTAGATAACTTGCCGAGGTCGCCCAGGTTCGTTGCCACAGTACTTCCAAGCAGGGGAAAATTTTAAATGAAAATAAAAGATGTAAATGTGATTGCAGAAGAGAAAAATTAATACGGAAGAAGAGTATTCGTTCTCAAATTAAACTGAAGTCTTACTGTTCTGCGTTAGCGCCCACTTAATTACTCATGCGCTCCGGCCAGGTACGGAACCACATACGAAGGGCGTGAGATGCTCATTCCTTCCACAGGAAGACGCTGGTGCCTCCATCCCCCGCCGCCACCACAGACACACACGTACCCTCTTAATTTCCTGGCATCCAGTAAATGCAGATCCTAATTTAAATATTCTCGGCACACTCATTTCTTCCCATTTCGCGTGGGAATTTAAGGTTTTCTTCAGTTTGCTTTCTATTAACCTTCATTAAAATGCAATAAAGCAAAAGAGTTTATTAATGGAGATCCAGTGTATAGAGACAATTTAGTGAGAGAAGGAACGGCTCGAAAGAGTAAACCTCATCTTAAAAATCGGAAACAGACTCGTAATTAATAACTTTGAAAATGGAAATACAACTTTTGATGAATTATTTCATAGTAGTAGTTCTGGGGACCAAACATTTGGTAGGTAACTCTATGTCTGATCATCAATTACCGTGATTTCCTTGCATCAGCTCCAGAAAATCAGAATATTCATGAGCTTTCTGGTCTGTCTCAGACCTTCAGGAGCCGTGAAATTCTCCTGTTGGGATGACAGGAAGTGCTGTCGATGGTTTTGGCAGCTGAATGAAACCAGAAACAGATAAGGAGAGAAGAGGGGTGATGTCTGTTGGTTTGGTCCCATCATCCTGCTTTTAATTTGTGAAATTTGAAGTTTTAAAAGTCATGTTAAATGTTTGATCCTTTTTAGAATTCACTGGGTATATTGAGGAAGTGGTTTTGTTTTTGTGAGTTTGTTTAAACAAATGACTGAGGTTTTTGTTTTTCTGCTCTGTCTGGCCAGGCAGCATTGCTACACTTTTTTAAATTCATGAAATACTGACCAATGAGCCTGTTCTTTAGCCCTCCTCTCCTTTTGTGATGGGAAGACAAGGAGGCAGACACCAATGGTGCCTCTCACAATGGAGGTTTGTTTGTTTATTTTTTAATTTAATGGAGGGATTGTAGATAGCTTAAAATTTCCTTGTGCCAGGACAGAGAAAGAGGAGGGGGTGATAAAAGGAATAATTAGTCTATTCTAAACAACTTCAGCAATAGATGATCCATAGGCATTAACTTGGGAAAGCAACGGAAGCTTCTTTCGGGGCCTCATCCTGTGATGTGTTAAACAAATTTGATTTGTTAATTGAAATTTTTCTTAAAGGCAAAAATGCACCGAAGAACTTTAAGTTATATATTAGTAAAGATGGCAATTTGTAATTTTCTGTTGAAAATTACAACAGATATGAGAAACCCTGCCCCTGCCCCTACCCCCAGTCCCTGAAACCCCAAGGCTCCCTTGCCTACTTTAAGAGTTCCTGCTCAGGTGCTTCTGCCTTCCATTCCATGGTCCTCACACCTGGAAGTATGCTTGTCCTTCTGATGTGTATTTTTATGACATGAATGTTTACCTTGAAATTATTATCTGTGTGTACATCTCATCTTTAGAGCCTGGCTACAGAAGGCTTTGTGCATTTCTATCAGCCCTCACAGCTCCTAGTGTGTCTTCCAGACAGGTGCACTCAGGTGTTAAATAAACAAATATTTAATCCATAAGAACTTACAGAAGAAGAGCTCTGTGTATCTTTTTTAAAAAGCCACTGTTACTAAACACTGTGTTTGGAGTGGTACTAATTCTGTGCTCTATCAATTTGTGTGAATTACAGCATGTAAAGTAGAAATAACTGAGAAAAATTTTGAAGTTAAGTTAACCAGGGCAGTAAAGTTGTCAGTTTTTTAGATAGCCAAATTCATTGCTTTTTGGTCCTTTGGGATGGCCCAAAATGGCTCTGACAAATCTTTAAGGCAGTAGGCATAGAGGGAACTTTCCTCAACATAATAAAGGCCATATATGACAAACCCACAGCCAACATTGTCCTCAATGGTGAAAAACTGAAACCATTTCCACTAAGATCAGAAAGGAGATAAGGTTGCCCACTCTCACCACTCTTATTCAACATAGTTTTGGAAGTTTTAGCCACAGCAATCAGAGAAGAAAAGGAAATAAAAGGAATCCAAATCGGAAAAGAAGAAGTAAAGCGTCAGTGTTTGCAGATGACATAATACTATACATAGAGAATCGTAAAGATGCTACCAGAAAACTACTAGAGCTAATCAGTGAATTTGGTAAAGTAGCAGGATACAAAATTAATGCACAGAAATCTCTGGCATTCCTATACACTAATGATGAAAAATCTGAAAGTGAAATTAAGAAAACACTCCCATTTACCATTGCAACAAAAAGAATAAAATATCCAGGAATAAACCTACCTAAGGAGACAAAAGACCTGTATGCAGAAAATTATAAGACACTGATGAAAGAAATTAAAGATGAGGGCTTCCCTGGTGGTGCAGTGGTTGAGAGTCCGCCTGCCGATGCAGGGAACACGGGTTCGTGCCCCGGTCCGGGAAGATCCCCCATGCTGCGGAGCGGCTAGGCCTGTGAGCCATGGCCGCTGAGCCTGCGCGTCCGGAGCCTGTGCTCCACAACGGGAGAGGCCACAACAGTGAGAGGCCCGCGTTCTGCAAAAAAACAAAAAGAAATTAAAGATGATACAAATAGATGGAGAGATATACCATGTTCTTGGATTGGAAGAATCAACGTTGTGGAAATGACTCTACTACCCAAAGCAATCTATAGATTCAATGCAATCCCTATCAAACTACCACTGGCATTTTTCACAGAGCTAGAACAAAAAATTTCACAATTTGTATGGAAACACCCTCAGAATGGGAGAAAATATATGCAAATGAAGCAACTGACAAAGGATTAATCTCCAAAATTTACAAGTAGCTCATGCAGCTCAATAACAAAAAAACAAACAACCCAATCCAAAAATAGGCAGAAGACCTAAACAGACATTTCTCCAAAGAAGATATACAGATTGCCAACAAACACATGAAAGAATGCTCAACATCATTAATCATTAGAGAAATGCAAATCAAAACTACAATGAGATATCATCTCACACCAGTCAGAATGGCCATCATCAAAAAATCTAGAAACAATAAATGCTGGAGAGGGTGTGGAGAAAAGGGAACACTCTTGCACTGCTGGTGGGAATATGAACTGGTACAGCCACTATGGAGAACAGTATGGAGGTTCCTTAAAAAACTACAAATAGAACTACCATATGACCCAGCAATCCCACTACTGGGCATATACCCTGAGAAAACCATAATTCAAGAAGAGTCATGTACCAAAATGTTTGTTGCAGCTCTATTTACAATAGCCAGGACATGGAAGCAACCTAAGTGTCCATCATCGGATGAATGGATAGAGAAGATGTGGCACATATATACAATGGAATATTACTCAGCCATAAAAAGAAACAAAATTGAGTTATTTGTAGTGAGTTGGATGGACCTAGAGTCTGTCATACAGAGTGAAGTAAGTCAGAAAGAGAAAGACAAATACCGTATGCTAACAGATATATATGGAATCTAAGAAAAAAAATGTCATGAAGAACCTAGGGGTAAGACAAGAATAAAGACACAGACCTACTAGAGAATGGACTTGAGGATATGGGGAGGGGGAATGGTAAGCTGTGACAAAGTGCGAGAGAGGCATGGACATATATACCAAACGTAAGGTAGCTAGTGGGAAGCAGCCGCATAGCACAGGGAGATCAGCTCAGTGTTTGTGACCGCCTGGAGGGGTGGGATAGGGAGGGTGGGAGGGAGGGAGACGCAAGAGGGAAGAGATATGGGAACATATGTATATGTATAACTGATTCACTTTGTTATAAAGCAGAAAGTAACACACCATTGTAAAGCAATTATACTCCAATAAAGATGTAAAAAAAATAAAAATAAATTAAAAAATAAATCTTTAAGGCACAAAACTGAGCTTCGTGTGGTCTTTGCGCTGAGCTGCTGGCATTGAGTACTTTTCTGCTTATCAGCATTGGCTCCCTGTCAAGTCACAGCCTCTTTGGTCCTCAGTCTCCTCATCAGTGAAATAATGCTGCTTCCTTTCTATGAGTTACGAGAGTGGGTTATGAGAATTATACTGGAAGGTGTGCTGTAGATACTGGTAGAAAGCAGGGACCGTGCAGTCAGGTCGCCTGGGTTGGAATTTCTACCTCTGCCTCTTTCAGGCTGTGTGACTCTAGGCAAGCTGCTCTCTACGTGCCTCAGGCTCTGTTTAGGAGGATAGGGAAGTAGCAGGCTGTCCCTTTCGAAGTTGTGGAGATTAAATAAGCAGTGTATGCCAGGCTCTTAGCACATTGAGCAGTGAGTGCCCCATAAATGGAAGTTGCCTCACTGTAATGATAAGAAACATTCATTTCTTCCCTCCCCACCTGGTACCTTCAGCTTTTACTTACATCAAGCCTTTGAGAGAGAGAGAGAGAATTGTTTTCATTAAAAATTTTTTAATCTGCCCAGAAGCAAGTGTGACCTGAAAGAAGGCTTGGTGTTACGGCAGATGATTTCTTTGGTCATTCTCAGGGGAAAACCAGCCGAGAAATAAACCAGGGGACTATGGTTCATTTTATTCCTCATTACCAAAAAGTGGCTTCTCTGATGTTTGTCATTTTTTTTCCCTTTTTAGGTGGGTGCAAGGAGAGTAGTTTTTCATACTACTCTTGTCATTATTGTTATTTATTTAATAACAATTCACTATCAAAACTTAGAAAAGTACTTACCCTGCAGGAAACTCTCTTCTGTTACTTATTTGCTTTCAATTTGTATTTTGTCTAATGCCCAAGAGAATTAGAATTTGAGGCAGATTTCAATTAAAGAAAAAAAAAACCTGGGGAGACCTGAATGGCTCAGCAAGCTACCCATAACACACCAGAAGGACAGTTCGTCTTCCTGGAATCTGGTTCCTCTGGGATTCTTGGCAACCAAGGCAAGAGAGGAAATACAATAAAATCTGTGTATGTATACACATATACCCCACCCAGTACACATATTGTGTATAAAATCCAAGGGCTTTGCTTTTGGAAAGTTTGCATAAGTAACAGTCCAGGTTTAAATTAGCACCTGACTCTACCTGTGTGTGAGGCCCTCTGGAAAGAGCTGTGAGGCAAATAAAGTTAAGGAATGGCGTCCCTGCCCTCAGGGAGCTTATAGTTGAGTAGGAAATGTATGAGTATGTCATGAGTCATCCAACTAGTGTACCCTGAGCATCTGCTGTGAGCCAGGTTCTAGGCGTGGCCCTGGGAACACAGTGATGCAAAAACAGAATTCCCACCCTGGGGGTGGGGGTGGCTGGGAGGGATAAATTGGGAGTTTGAGATTAACATATACACACTACTATATATAAAATAGATAATCAACAAGGACCTACTGTATAGCACAGGGAACTCAGTATTCGGTAATAAACTATATGGGAAAAGAATCTGAAAAAGAATGGATATATGTATAACTGAATCACTTTGCTGTACCCCTGAAACTAACACAACATTTTAAATCAACTATATTCCAATACAAAATAAAAATTAAATTAAAAAAAAAAGGATTCCCACCCTGGTGCAGTGTATACTGGTGGAAGAAAGAGAGAGTGGCATTAAACAAAAACTTAAGCCTGTTTTTTGAACTGTGGTAAAATACATATAACAAAATTTACCACCTTAACCATTTTTAAGTGTACAGTTCAGCAGCATGAAGTACATTCACATTGTTGTGCACCCATGGCCAGTACCTACCTGCAGAACTCTTTTCATCTTGCACAACTAAAGCTCTGTATCCATTAAACAATAAGTCCCCATTTCTGCTTCCCTGTAGCCCCTAACCAAAAAAAAAGTCTTTGATTATAAATGTGGTCAGTGCTTTGAAGGAGATGAATAGGGTGCTGTGACATAACATGATGGGGCAGCAGGAATGGTACCCACCCACAAGACGCTTTTTGGGGTGAAGACAGCCAGGCCCAGCACTGCAGGCTGGGGAGGCAGGTTGAGAGTAGGAAGAAGCAGAAGCAGGGAGAAGGAACAGCCTGTATGAAGGCCCAGAGTCACCAAAGGGTCTGCCTTTTCCAAGAAAGAGAAAGGAGGCAGCGTGTTTAGAGCAGGGTCCAGGAGGGTGAAAGATTTCAGTTTAGTGTGTCTGTGTGTTTTGGTGTATCTCTGTCATGATTTAGTAAAATCACCCCTACCTTGGCACGAAACTAAAATGAGCCGTGTGCAGCTTTTCAGTAACCTGGAGCCCAAACTCCCAGCTGCATCCCAGAACTCCAGTCAGCACCTGCACCAGGAAATCACAGAAATCCTTACTGAATATACGAATGAGTGCACCTTCCTTGATACAGGCCAGAACAGGGAGATCTGAGAGGAGCAGGTGGTTGTCGTACTCCTGGCTTCCCCCTTTCCAGCACAGTGGCCTGGAGTGATGGGGTCAGGATGCAGGAATATCCCTGTGGCACTGGCACCCTGGATTATTTGTGTGGAGTAGGAACAGTGGGTTCTAGATAGGGAGGTGCAGGTGGCGTGAGAACTGGACAGTCTGACTGGTGCTCTGGCCAGCTGGCTGTCCTTCCCACCTCTACATGGATGAGCCAGCCTGGGATGCCTGTGCATAAAGCCAGTGATTTTTTTTTTCAAACAGCCCGCACATGTTCTCAGTTGCAACTCAGAGGTCTAGCCTGAAGATCCTGGAAGAGATTCCTTTGACCTGGAAAATCGCAGCGGCAGATATTTTTACTGAGCTTTCAAGCATGCCTCCAAGTGGTTCCTGTAGAACCCATAAGTTTGAGGAACCTCAATAACTGACAGCAGAAACTAGTTGCAGAGCCCTTTTGAATAGTATTATTTAGCACTGCCCGTTTATTTGATCATTGATGATGCTTGGTGGTGCCGTATCTCAAGTTATTTCTCTCTTCCTCTCCCTCCTCCACCTTAGCCCAGCAATTAACAAGGGAGATGCTTCCTCACCTCTTTCTTTAGTGCTTGATCGGAGTTTTTTCCTTCCCACAGAGGAAGGAGCTTGTATTGATATATCTCTTTGCTACTCCCCGAAGAGTCTTCATCTAACCTGGAGTAAAGTCAAATTAAGTTATTTTAGGAGCAGTTTGTGTTGGGAGTTTTTTTCTTTTTGAAGAGTCAAATGAAGTCTTTTGGAACATAGAAAATTTCTTTTTCTTGTCTAAACAGAGCTTACTGCTTGATAAAAGTTTTTTGGTGTTTTTTTTTTTTTTTGCGGTATGCGGGCGTCTCACTGTTGTGGCCTCTCCCGTTGCGGAGCACAGGCTCCAGACGCGCAGGCTCAGCGGCCATAGCTCACGGGCCCAGCCACTCCGCGGCATGTGGGATCCTCCCGGACTGGGGCACAAACCCGTGTCCCCTGCATCGGCAGGCGGACTCCCAACCACTGCACTACCAGGGAAGCCCCTTTTTTTATAAATTTATTTATTTTGGGCTGTGTTGGGTGTTTGTTGCAGCGCGCGGGCTTTCTCTAGTTGCGGAGAGCGGGACTACCCTCCGTTGCAGTGCGTGGGCTTCTCATTGCAGTGGCTTCTCTCGTTGTGGAACATGGGCTGTAGGCGCGTGGGCTTCCGTAGTTGCGGCACATGGGCTCAGTAGTTGTGGCGCACAGGCTCTAGAGCACAGGCTCAGTAGGTGTGGCGCACGGGCTTAGTTGCTCCGTGGCATGTGGGATCTTCCCAGACCAGGGCTCGAACCTGTGTCCCCTGCATTGGCAGGCGGATTCTCAACCACTGCACCACCAGGGAAGCCCCTGCTTGATAAAAGTTGAAGGTTTAACTTCCATGCTTGTGAAAGCCTTCTTGGCAGATTTAAGAAATTTTTATCTGCCCATGGCTCTCAGCAAACCTCCTCACCCTACCCACCCCTTGCCAACTTGCATCTTGAGGACCCTTTAAAATAGTAACTGAAGCTACAGTGAACCCTCAAACAATGTTGTCTTGGGTAAGTCACTATCTGCTTTGTGCTGGATGAAGATTATTTTGGAGCAAACGGATTTAAGAACAGCACTAAATTGGAATGCTAATAAGATAATCTGAAATTTATAATATTTTAATTTGAGCAGAGATGAAATTTGAAGTATTTTAGAATCCTGTCTCTTGGTTTTCTTTTCTTTTTCTTTCTTAGCCACATAACTCTCCCTCTGAAACAAAATCTTGTGTTATCCCTAATATCTGAAACTGATCAGAGACATGGCTCTTGGTCTCTCTCTCTGCCCTTGCCGGTGTATCACGGTCCATAAGTCACCTCCAGGAGATTAGATAGAGACCAGTGGGTCAGTCACAGCGTGAGACCATTTATCTCCCGTACCCCATGCACACATGAGCTGAGCGGGCAGATGGTTGGCAGAGCCAGAGCTAGAACCCTAGGACCTTAAAATCTAGTCTAGGGATCAAATAGTCGTGGCTAATATTTACAGAGGACCTATGACGTACTAAGAAAAATACTCAATACAGTTGTGTGGTTTACCACATTTAATCTTGCACCCATCGCACAAGGTGGTATTATTTGTCTTAGATGTATACTGAGGAAACTCCCTTTGTCATGCAGCAGCCAATAAATGACAAAGCTGGGATATAAACTGACTTCTAACCCCATCGTCCACTTTCTTCTCTAATCTGAACACCACTTGCTCTCCGTGCCATGTCTCCAAAACAGGGTGAACATCTCACAATCTGCATCTCACAGTTTTAAACACTGGCTCTCCCTAAAACCAGTTTGTTGAAAAAGGAGGTAGACAGACAGACATGCCTTCGGCCCTTAAAAATGTGGCCAACCTGGCAATGAATGGGCATAGGCTGTTGCTAAATTTTTGCTTTAAATTTTGTCAGCATAGCTTCTTGGCTGGTAGTTTTGTTTGCTTTGTAATATATTTTTGACACGATTTATGTACAGAGAAATGCTACCACATGCCATCGTGTTGCTCCACCTTGAGGGCAAACCGAGGGTGTCCTGGGGCCACATCAGGGGATATGCGCCCAGACCTGGAAACTGCCCACTGGGAGGGATTGGGGTAAATGACAATGTTCAAGAGCTGGTGGACTTTATACACAGAATCTCTCACAAACATGTAGTGACATGTGTTAGTCTATAAACTGAGACACATTGAAGTTTTCTCACTTTTTCCTGTTCTTTCTGTTTCTTCATTTTCATTGATACTTCTTTCAAGTATCAAAATATCTCCAATAAGTTTAGGACCAAGTTAAAGATTTATCTTAGGCAGATTTATATTCTTGATGTCTATCATTGTCCAGTATAAAGATATAGGAAAGAAGCCCCAGATAAAGGAAATAGGATCACTGGCTGCTTTCTCCTGGCTGCTTTAGATGTATGCTAATTTGCAGATTGTTTGTATTAATCAAAAAGCAAAACATGCCCCTTAAGAAGGGGCAGAGCCACGTGGCCGCTGCACCTCTGCTCCCATATGTACCGTGAGACTTGAAAGCCAGTCAGGATTTGAAAGTATTGGATTGGGATAATGTTATTTTTAAAAAAACACCTGGCTAATTTAATATGAAGTGTTTACACTTCACTTTTCTGGCAGTGGGTTTTCTATGTAGGTGGTGGAAGATTTCCTGTTAAGTTTTGTAAGTTCCAGGGGAGGAGAGTTGCATGTGTGCCCTCTGTGGTCACAGTGACATGAAGGGGATTTCTTAATCCACTGTCATTACCGCAGGCGTAGGTGGATATGGGCTATTGCAGAAGGCGTCCTTTCAACCCCTGGACTGTTGCAAGTTCACAGGTATGTTAATGAAAATTTTTGGAATGGCCTTTTTAGGAATTCCAAATACTGAGTCTTGAAGAAAGATAGTCTTTCCCCCCTGAATGTGTGCTCCGGTTGGAATTGCTGTCTACAGTACCTCCTGGGTGAAGCGGATATTTCGAGCATGACTGAGCTTATTAAGAGCCTGAGGCACTTCCTTTACCAGGGGTTTAGAAATTTCAAAGGATGGGGGTTGGGGAGAGAGGAGTTATGAGCATGTGATGTAGAGCTGGCAGGAGGATGGAAGCAACAGGTTCAAAATTTATCTTCTGTGCTCCTGCAGGGCTCTGGCGTGGGCTGAGGTTGGGAATTCAGGAAGATAAGGTCTTACCATCTGTGGAGCAAGAGAAAGTGGATTTGGGGGAAAGTTTAGATGTTTTTGTTTAGGTGGGGGTGAGGGGAGTGCAGGGTGGAGTGAAAATACATTTAATAGGCTTTACTTAGACTGGGAGAGGTATGTGCAGTGGGAGACATGTGCAATTAGGAGGAAAGTACCTGAATAGGCAGTTTCAGAACTGGAAAATGAGGAACAAATCCACTTCAACATTTCTGGTAGTATCGAAGGGGATTCGTGGGTAGATTATGGCAAGGGATCCTGTGCTTTTAAGGTTGAGAGATGCTTCTCTTTTCTGCGGAGTGTGTGTGTTCGGTTGTGGGGCGGGGGGAGGGGAATATCACATCACAGGGAGACTGGAGCCCTGGGTTTGGAGTTCTGGGACCCAGGTACTGGCATCAGTTCTTTGGGCTGAAGCCAACTGAAGCCTGAGACATTGATCTGTGCTCCAAATTCTTGGGCTGCTTTCAGCTCCAGCAAACGATGATGACTCCTTCCTTTGGGCGTTCGTCTCTTTTCAAAGATGCTCCCAGCTCAGTTGGGAAGCAAAACAAAGTCCTGAGGCACAGACTGGGAGTGGGGTGTGAGCCTTAAGTGAGGGGTCCTCCTGGGTGAATGGGAAACTGAGAGGTCTTTGCCTTCCTCCAAGCCATCCACTTAATAAGCAGTGCACAGAGCCTGGCTCAGGCCTCGATGAACAAACGCTGACTTCAGTCTTTACCCTGGGTTTCAGGTCACTCCGATTGTTTGCAAAACATGTTCTTTTTTTGTCACTTGCCAGCACTTGTTCTCTCTGTGAGTAAAACACAAACGTCCTGAGGGATGTCGTGCGCCAGTTTGCAGCCAGGGCCGCGCGGCTTCTGCACCCTGGCGTGCCAGGCCCTCTGTTTGGGGATGAGGATGCACCGGGAACTCGGGAGCCAACGGTTGTTTTGACATGAAGTTCGAAGAAGTTGCTACAGAGCTTATTCCTCTGACGGAAATAACAGATAACTCTTTAACATTTTCAGATGTGTTTTCAGTTTTTTCAAGTCCAGGATTTTGGGTAAGATTTTGGAAGAAGAGATTTATGCTTGAGATCCTTCCTTTTTTTTTTAAAGTGACCTGGCCAGTTTGGGGTTTTACAGTATTTAGGGAAAGGGTTAAGAAGTTTACTTGGGGAAGCAGAGTCTTGCTGCCTGCTGACCCCTCCGACAGCAGGCAAACCTTGCACACTCTGGTGGTGTGCCAAGCATGTGCGTCACAGGAACACTCATTGGAGCTTGGTGCAGTTGGACCCCTTTATGTTTATGGACGTTTTGTGCAAATTGCTTCAGTCTTCAAGCCAAGGGCAGAATGAAAGAATGATCCTCAGACGTAGTTTCCAAGTTTTGGGCCTCATTTATGTTTTGCATTGTAGAGCTGCCCTGCTTGTTTTTTTAAAATAAAGTTAGCCCTGAGTGTTAAGTTCTTTTATCTTTCAAAGCAGATTCCTTTGAACCCTGAAAATCAGCCTATAGGATACAACAGATAATGTTCAGGAGGCAATTAAAAGATGAAGATGTGGGATGGGGGAAAGGTTGCTCAAGCAGGAAGGGGAGACAGAGCCACCCACCTCCCAGCACAAGCCGGGCTTGCTGTGCATCATCTCCTTCAGCCCGGCCCTTGGTGGTCAGGTCGCTTGCCATGACTTCAGGGCGAATGAGTGGCAGTGTCTGAAGGGAAAGCCCTGAAATTTCCACACAGTGTTTCAGAGCTCACAGTAAGCTCTGTCATATTTTGCTTCACGTTTCAGCTTTCTTAGAGCCCTGAGTGATGTTGGCTGGGCCTACAGCAATACAATTCACTTTATAATCTGGTTAATGCTCTGGAAAAAAACAAATACCTAAGATCAGAAATGATACTAGATATATATTTTTTAACATCTTTATTGGAGTATAATTGCTTTACAATGTTGTGTTAGTTTCTGCTGTACAACAAAGTGAATCAGCAATATGTATACATATATCCCCATATCCCCTCCCTCCTACGTCTCCCTCCCACCCCCCCATCCCACCCCTCTAGATGGTCACAAAGCACCAAGCTGATCCCCCTGTGCTATGCGGCTGCTTCCCACTAGCTATCTGTTTTACATTTGGTAGTATATATAAGTCCATGCCACTCTCTCACTTCGTCCCAGCTTACCCTTCCCCCTCCCTGTGTCCTCAAGTCCATTCTCTACGTCTGCATCTTTATTCCTGTCCCGCCCCTAGGTTCTTCAGAACTTTTTTTTTTTAGATTCCATACATATGTGTTAGCATGCGGTATTTGTTTTTCTCTTTCTGACTTACTTCACTCTGTATGACAGACTCTAGGTCCATCCACCTCACTACAAATAGCTCAATTTTGTTTCTTTTTATGGCTGAGTAATATTCCATTGTAAATATGTGCCACATCTTCTTTATCCATTCATCTGTCAGTGGACACTTAGGTTGCTTCCGTGTCCTGGCTATTGTAAATAGAGCTGCAATGAACATTTTGGTACATGACTCTTCTTGAATTATGGTTTTCTCAGGGTGTATGCCCAGTAGTGGGATTTCTGGGTCATATGGTGGTTCTATTTGTAGTTTTTTAAGGAACCTCCATACTGTTCTCCATAGTGGCTATATCAATTTACATTCTCACCAGCAGTGTGAGAGGGTTCCCTTTTCTCCACACCCTCTCCCACATTTATTGTTTGTAGATTTTTTGATGATGACCATTCTGACTGCTGTGAACTGATACCTAATTGTAGTTTTGATTTGCATTTCTCTAATGATTAGTGATGTTGAGCATCCTTTCATGTGTTTGTTGGCAATCTGTGTGTCTTCTTTGGAGAAATATCTATTTAGGTCTTCTGCCCATTTTTGGATTGGGCTGTTTGTTTTTTTGATATTGAGCTGCATGAGCTGCTTGTATATTTTGGAGATTAATCCTTTGTCAGTTGCTTCATTTGCAAATATTTTCTCTCATTCTGAGGGTTGTCTTTGATACTAGATATTTAATGGTTCAGAGAGCAAATAAAAATTCACTCTCAGATGTTTTTTCGTTAATTGGAACAGGCAGAAGGTACCTACCTGTGAGCCCAACTCTAGTGGGCTGAAATACTGAAATACTCTTTCAACTAGCATTTTACGCAGGAGATACCTGTGTTGGCACTTAAGTTGAACTCAGTTTTACCGGTTATTTACAAAAAAGACCAAAAACCAAAAAATTCAACTCTTAGGATTTAAAAACTGGGGAGGAGTCTTAAACTTTGGACTCCTTCAGTCACCCTTTCTGAAGTATTGAATCCAGGTTTTTCTTGGTTGAAATGGAGGAAATGATAGATTCCAACATGATTGATTGTCAAGATGGAATTTTAGCACTTCGCATGCACTCTGGCAAGGTTCATAACATATTTATCAAATGTGCTGCCCCACCACTGCCTCCACCACCCACAAAATAAAAACTAAACAAAATATAAATACAAACCAACAGAATTCTGTGAGAACAGCAAGTTTTGTTTTGTTCTATTTAATAGTAATCTTTGCAAGGACATTCCAACATTTTACATTTGTGTGCTTTTCCGAGGCACTTTGGAATCCTGAAATAGATTAAATGTAAGTTCCGTGAATTTGGGGGTGTAGGTGTTCTGTGGTCCAGTTATCCAAAAACTGATTCTCATAAGGTTCGTGTGGTAATTCTGTAAACCAGAATGTACGATTATCTGGGATACCCTGTTCCCCCTTCTCTCCCTATGACAGAGTCTACTATACTTTGAAAGTCTAGTGGATCTTTTGTGGTTTCTCCACAGTAGTAAAAATAATTTAACTTCAGGAAATGGGGCCAGCAATCAGATTAGATAACAGAAAAGAATAATGTGGCATTCTAGCATAGCATATACTCTGAAATATATGTTTACAAGTCCAAAAGTGTGCCATCAGGAAGTAACAAGATCAAAGGAAAAACGACCAGAGAGGCTGGAGGGTAATAAATCACTCAAAGGTTGTGATCTGTAGTGGTTGCTATTCATGCTCCTTGGGTAGATTTAATTACAGAAGGAGGTGGGGGAGGGCTGGGCAGGCATTTTTCTCTCTAGTCACCTAAAAAAATTTTGCAAGGCACAATGCTATGTTTAAAAAGCATAGACATCTTTAAGGGCTCAAACAAATTTAAATATATGGTCAAAACTTAAGCTCCCAAGAAGAAAATGGACCAAAGACATTAAGAGACAGTTCATTCAAGAGGTACTGCAATGGCAGGGAAATGGCAGCCGGGGGGCGGGAGTCCAGGTGACCCAAGGGACCCAACTTTACTAGCAGCCACAGAACTGAGATGAGATACCTATTTCCCCTTCTGACATTAAGAAAGAAAGAAAGAAATGCGATCAGGGGCCATTTTCTCCTCTTTTTACGAAGGTGTACCCCCATAGAGGCTGTAGCAAAGAAAGTACTATGGTCTCCAGAAGCTTTTTTTTTTTTTTTTTTTCAAAAGAGGTTTCTGAAGGGGCTTTGCAAAATTGTGAGGTCATTGGCCAGGTGTGTATCCTCTCAAGGAGGCAGCTTTGGAGGAGTTTGTTCAGCACTTATGAAGAGGCTGCACCACAGTTCATCTCCGTGTACAGGTGTGCATGTACAAATCTAGATTCTGCACATACTGTAAAAATCCGCCACTGTAGAGAGCTCATTCTTTTATCACTGTCTCCTGGTAAATGGTTCTGTTGTTTTCGACAAAATTTTATCCATAACATTGCTGGTTTCTAAATAGTAGTTTCCCTGCGAGTGGCTGCCTTCATTTGATTCATTTAAATTATGTTGACATAAATATTTATGTATGTGGAAAGGGGCTTTTGCATGTGTTGTTGAAGCATTGTACCTTTTGGACTAACAATATCTACCAAAATAAATAGGCAGAAGGGAAGTGTGTAGCCACAGCCATATAGCATGCAGCTCCTCACGGCCGTGTGTGGTAGGCAGACTATCAGTAGCAATGATACTGGTCAACACCAGCAAGGCGTGTAATTGCCCAGAAATGGGCCCTAACACCGGTTTTAAGAGATGCAGCCAAAACCACAAAGCTGGAGGCCTCTCCCTCTGAGCTTGGTCTCCACTTGGACGAAACAGCCCCCAATTTGTCCCTACGGGACACAGGCCTGCCTTGTTTGGAAATCAGCAAAGTTTAGGAGCCCACAATACCTCTCATAACTCTGTGTACAGTAACAGAGAGTGGAAATAGGGCTGTGAGCATGAACAAGCAGACAAGTTATAAATATAGAATACTCTCTCAATTCCTCTTCAGTTAGTCATGAAGGGACAGTGTGAGTTTTATAAACTTATAAGGAATATACAAACAGTTCCAAATTTAAAATAACTTGGAGTAATTTTTAAGTGTGTGAAAAGAATATTTTTTCCACCCTGTCCATTTAAGCATCTTTGACAGCCAGTAGTAAGTGATTGCTGTCCTTATGTGCTCATGCCCAGTGGTCACAGAACTGGGGAAGAGTTTCAGAAGAATCATCCATTGTGCGGTGATGTCTCTCTTCTTCTTTTTTGAGAAAGACTCAAAAAAAGGTGAAGGAGGGGATGTGAGTTGTGTGTGAGAGACACTCTGTGTGCTCCTACGTGGAGAAGCGAGCACAGCTCCCAGAGCAGGGGTAGGTCCTGCCTGGACACCTAGAGTGCCCCCCCACCCTCTTTCTTTGATTTTCCTCCCATTAGAAGTCTGTATTTCTAAAAATTTTATATAGGCTTTGAATATGAGATTAGAAGAAAGAAACTTGTTGATTTTAAAGTACATTAGGGTGGTTTGATTTTCTAAAAAGAATATTCTGTTTTATAAACATAAAAGGAGTGGGAAGTCAAGTCCTCCCTCCCCTCTTAATATCTGACCTTATTCTTTTCCTTTTCCCTCACCCCCATCTACGGAGGCCCTTCTGTGATGCAGCATCAACTTCATTTGCCAGGCCCTTCTATAGAGCTTAAGATCATTAGAATATTTCATACTCCATCAGGCATAGCAGGTAGGAGGGTCACCGACTTGGGGAACCTTCCTCCACAGACTAGGTGGCTTTTCCTCTTTTTGCCTAGTACCAGAGGATGACACAATTTAGTCAGTTTGACAGGTTCAAGGCTTTCTTCCTTTAAAATAAATCCAGAGGGCTTCCCTGGTGGCGCAGTGGTTGAGAGTCCGCCTGCCGATGCAGGGGACACAGCTTCGTGCCCCAGTCCGGGAAGATCCCACATGCCGCGGAGCGGCTGGGCCCGTGAGCCATGGCCGCTGAGCCTGCGCGTCTGGAGCCTGTGCTCCGCAACGGGAGAGGCCACAACAGTGAGAGGCCCGCGTACCGCAAATAAATAAATAAATAAATAAATAAATAAATAAATAAATAAATAAATAAATCCAGACCGTGAATAGATTTGGGAGTCCAAATGGGCCTTTGCATCAACTTCTGACCGATGTGCCTGTGATTTTGTCACTACACGTGAATAGAAGGACTTCAGGGCTAATGTGGCCACTTGTGGAACATGAAAGTCTAAATTTATGGAAGAAAATACAGGGGAATGAAGTACTGACACACGCCACAACATGGATGAACCTTGAAAACGTTATGCCAAGTGAAAGAAGCCAGGTATAAAGGGGCACGTTGTGTATGATTCCATTTGTATGAAGTGTCCAGAAGAGGCAAATCTGTAGAGACAGAAAGTAGATTACTGATTGCCTGGGGCTGAGAGGGGAGGGGGCGTGAGGGAAGTGGCTAATGGGTAAACAGTTTCTCTTTGGGGTGATGTTCGCACAACTTGGTGAATATGTTAAAAGCCTTCAATTTGTACACTTTAAATGGGTGAAATTGTGTATGAGTTATATCTCAGTAAAGCTGCTATAAAAATTGTGAAGGAAGAAAAAAATCACAATACCCACAGTAACCAAAACCAGCAGCTTAGCCAAAGGAAGGTTCCCGGACTGCCCTCTGCTTTTCACTTAGTTTTTGGTGTTAATTGTAATCCTGCATTGAGTCTTTGCATTGATGGCTGCTCTTTCTTTACTCTTACTAATTAGCTATTGACATTTTAATTTAATAATGGTGTCCCGTATAACTTTCCTCCTGGTTTCCTAGGTGCCTTTTCTCTTTTTCTTCTGTTTTCTCAATAGTCTGCCCAGCACTGCTTATTAGATCCTGGAGACTTCAGTGACCCAATGGGTACTTTCTGTAGGTGATCATTTCTTTTGCTCATTAATGAAATCTTCACAGATGCCTTTAGTAGCCAGTATGAAACGTTTTCCCAAACGTCGTAGCTTATCTTGTGCACCTTGTATACAAGTCAGTAGGGATCTACTTGGAACTTGGCTATTTCTGTGAGCCTAGATTATATCTGTTTATGTGCCGAACCAAGGGGAAGGCACAGAACTGTTTTTTCTTCTCCTTCATGACCAAGGTTGCAGTCTTGCTGAGACATAGGAATTGGTGAAGAGAATGAACTCTGGTTTATCTAATCTCATGAGTAAGACTTGTTTGGGTGAAAAGGGTTCTGTGGGTCATTGAGTCTCCCTGGGTCTGGCTGGTCTGGCTCCTGATAGCACAGTCACTTATATATAGTTGCCTTTGCCCCACAGAATGCACCCTAAGTGTCTTTCACGACACGAGCTGCTGCTTCACTATTGCAACTAAGCAGTGACCGTTGCTGATAAACTCGACAGGGCCCAGCGTTGCTGGAAGAATGTCCTTGAGGGTTCTGTTTGCTGTAACTCAATAAATAAAGAAAGTTTAGTGGGCACATGCGATCTCCTTAATATCACCTTGACGCTTTACCCTTTTCAAGAGCATGTTTTGTGAGTTTTGTCCTTCCTCCAGACTAAGTGGTTCACCTCAGAGAGAAGAAAAGGATGTTATTTTTTCCTGATGGATGCAGGCTTACAGAGAAAAGTGGCATGAGAAGAACTCCCTAGCCCTTTGCTTTTGGTCAGCAGAGCCTGGCTAAAACATCATGCCACCATGGAGCAGAGCAGGGGAAGAGCCTGTGACTCAGTCAGGTAGAGCTTTGAAGCCCAGGTTTATAGCTTAACAGTTATTCACTTGAACAATTAATAGCCCTGGACAGTTATTAAATCTCTGTGCCCCATGTAGGCATCTACAAATGAGGATAATGATACTGACCCCATATAATTGTTAACATTAAGTTAAACAATAGGTATAAGATTGAGTCTTGTATTTAGACTCAAATTGCATTCAAGAAGGAGAGACTCTAGCAGTTATTGTGAAAGGAGGACAGGAATGTTAGGTGATTAGAAGGTCTGAATGAGCTAGAGCAGTGTGACAGTGGGAGTTATCTCGAAGGTCATACAGAGAGCCCCTGAGTGTGCTGCCTTGGTCATGGAAGACCGCCGCTGGTCTCAGTGTCCTCGTATTCCACACCGAGGAGACTGCTTCTGCAGCGTTAGGGTAGATTGGGGACAGGTAAGGAGCAGTGATGTTCATATACGTTGCATGAGCTGTGGCTTGAGTATTGCCTTCAGAAGGAGGCAGGGATCACCGTCTTGGAATTTTGAGTCTGAGCAGTTGGAAGTCTGACATGTGCAAGAAACCATCCACCTCCCCTGAGTATCAGACACCTGAACGAGGCCTGGGGAGAGCACCATTCTGGGTGGGGGTAAGGAGGAACTTGGTCAAGATGGGTGCCATGCGGCAGTAGCACTTTCTCTAAGAGAAAGAGCTCCCTTCAGCATTGCTTTAAGGCTTACCTAGGTTTTTGAAGAGCAGCACCTCAGACAGGCATGGGATGATGACCTCTTAACTTCCTTTCAACTCTGAGGATCCAGGGTTCGATGAAAGGCAGAACATGGCTGCAGAAGTCCTGGTTGCATTTGAACCGGGGCAGATCTAAGGGCCCTGGGAGCTTCTTGCAAGAGCGTCTCTGCTCCTGCAAGTTCTGAAGTGTCCCTGCCACCCCACAGCCCCTAGAAAGAATGTGAAGGTTGGAGAAGACAGGTGATGGGAGGCGAGTGATGCGGAGGGAAAGTATGTCACTCCTGCCTCCTCTCCGTACCCAGTATTGCAGAAAGTCCATCTGCTGACACATTCTTGTGTCAGGACCCTTCCTCTTAGGAAGGAAGCTGACTCAAAACTGAGTCTTGGAAACACCTTCAAAGATCGCAAGGAGGAAATCGTCCGTACACTCTAGTCTTGGGAGAAAATGAGTGCTTTCAGGCTCACTACATTAATATGTTCAGGAACCGTGGCCCCCCCTTTTGCTAACCAGCCTCTCCAGGCTCACCGAGAGCTCTGTTCTGGGACCTTTCTGTGTGCCCCAGGTGCCTTCCCCAAACCCTGTTGCTGGCGCTAACCCTTTCTGCTTCAAACAGAGAAACTGAAGTATCTTCAGGTTCTAACCATTACTAACCATTGTCTATGTAACAATGGTTAGTAACATTGGTTAGTAACAATGTTTCTAACCATTGTCTCTTAGTCTGGCCACTACTGTGGTATTAATAGAATGTTTTCTCCTACACAGGAGGTGGTTTCTTTTGGCTTTGAAAAGAGAAATGTTGTTGCAGATGCAACTTTCCTTTCTGAATGTTTAAGACACCAGGGTTACCACTAAATTCGACTTAATGGCTATAGTTTTCCAGGCAGAAGCCAGTTGAAGTTGTTGGAAACTCCACCTGGGATTTCTAGGCAGTGGTCCTCTGGAGTTTTACAGTAGCAGTTTCTCAAGATGTCAAGAAACTTGAAAGATTCTTCTTGTCTCCTTTTTGAGAAAATTGTGCTTTACTCATTATATATATGTACGTTTTATAAATATATATACACATTCATACATATGTGTGTGAGTGGAGCTCACACACAGTTGTGCCAGGTTTATTTTCGATTTATTTCATGGGTCTAAGCATTTTCGTGTAAGCTTGCTTTTCCATCCTAGCTGACGTATTTAGAGAACTACAGAATAATACACTGGGGTGAAATGTAGCTTCTCCCTGAGCCTGAGAAGCCTCGCTGCTCCTCACCTGTCTGCCCCTTTGATGGGTGTCTCCGCTTGGAGTGATGGGTCGGGAGGAATGTGTGTGCATGAGGTCAAAAGGCAGGAGAGATCGAAGATTATTTCACAGGATGAAAGGCCATGGGCTCCCTGGCCTGAGGTGGGTTTTCCCTGACCTCTCTGCAGTCCGTCATGGCTCCTGGAGATGGGATACCCTTTCTGTCCAACTGGAACATCCAACCAAGGTGGTTCACCCACCTTCTTTGCAGAAAGGACCAGCGTGGAGCTCCAAAAGGAGCAGGGCCTGCAGGCTTCAGAAGCAGCCCTGAAGGCGAGGGTCTTTTTCAGCACTGGTTGATTTGATGATCAAAGAGAAAACAGTGGGGCCCAACCTCCTCTTTAGGTCCTTGCTCTGATGTTTGTGTGGCTTATAAGAAGAATTCCATAAATATATTATTATCATTACTTAAACCTGAACTTTGTCTGTCAAGGAGGGCGGCAGAGAGGGGTAGCAACATGGGACCCAGAATTCATAGGTGAATATATGGAAATCCACTTGAGTGGGTTATTTTAAAAGAGTGGAGGTATATGAAAGGAGCAGGGACTCTAGTGGGTGCTGCGGGGCCCCCATGGGTGGTGGTAGCCTGGGGATTTTGTCCTGGGTCCTGTTGGCGCTCCTCAGATGTCCCTCCCTCCCGGACTCCTCTGCATCTGTCTGCTGACCACGCCCCATGATGTTACATCCATGCAGCCGCATGCCAGGCATTTCCATCTGGACCTGTGCAGAAAACAACACATCCCGAACAGAACCAATCTCTCTCTACCCCTGCTGGGGGAAAAAAAAAAGTAATTCACCACATTAATCTGCCTGCTTTTCCCCATCTGTGCTGCTGCCCCCTTAGTCTGGGCCGCTGTCGGAGCTCGCAGAGATGGCGACCGTGGCCCTGCGGGTCATCCTTCCATTCTCTTTTCCACTTAGCAGCCAGAGTGAGCCTTCTAAAATGCATATCTACTCATGTGACTCCCTGTTTAAAATCCTCAGACAGCATCTCTTTTCTCTTAAGAATGTGCCAAACTCCTATCTTGTGGCTCTCTGCCTCCGTCTACCCATCTTTCCTCCCAATCTCCCCTACCCACCCAGGTCCCAAAGCCTGGGTCCTGCAGTCATGCCGAGTCTGGTTCTCTGACCCTCGCTGCCCATCAGCCCTGCCGTCACCCCCATGCACCTGCTAGCTCCTACTGGCCTTTCAAGCCGGGTTCTGGTGGTCCCTTCCCCTGGGAAGCCCTCCTTACTGGCCCTTTGCTTGCCCCTCATATTCCCACTGCTCGTCCTCAGGGGCTGGGCTGTCTCACCTGCTGAGCCTGCAGAACTGGGCCTAGGGCCTGGCTGATGTATTTAATAGTCAAAGGAGCCTTTCTCATCCTTAGCTGTGGCTCAGTGCTCTCTGGAGGAGAATGCCGACAGCTTTGGGTAGATTTCTGGCTGTGCTTGGGGGGTGGGGGGCTGCTGTGAGTTCAGTTGACCCAGCTGGGGTTTCCCTCCCCTCTCCTCCCCCACACCCCACAGTGTCTGATGGAATCAGTTTCTCTCCTGGCTGGGCAAGAAAACCACAAAATCTCTCTGGACCACATGTCTCTCTGATGTACTTGGGAAGTCAAAGTGTGCTTTCCTGGAGTTAGCAGCAGTTCACCTTAATGCATAGTGATGCCTGTCTCTTAGGAAAGGCACCCTCTTTTTATATGGAACAGTGATGTGTCCCTTAGGGTACCCGGAAATACCTGAGAGGACCCTATACCAGTCTGTATTTTGATTCAGAAACTTGACCTTATTTCAACATCCATGAACTGGTTCTATCCTTTAGAAATTATTTGGGATGTGTAAAATACATAGCTAGTGGGAAGCAGCCGCATAGCATAGGGAGATCAGCTTGGTGCTTTGTGACCACCTAGAGGGGTGGGGTAGGGAGGGGGGGGAGGGAGACACAAGAGGGAGGAGATATGGGGATATATGTATACATATAGCTGATTCACTTTGTTATACAGCAGAAACTAACACAACAATGTAAAGCAATTGTACTCCGATAAAGATGTTTAAAAATAAAAAAGAAATTATTTGGTATAGAATGTTTGTGTTTTTTGAAGTTGTATGGCTAAGTGGCCCCTTTTCCATTTTTGTTCCCTGTGAAGAGGATGAGTTCTCCATCTTCTCTTCCAAAATATGCTTTTAAAAATAGTTTCTCTGAGGTAAAGATTGTTAAAGGGCTTATTGGCAAGTACAGAAAGAAAGGTTTTTAAAACCCCT
Source organism: Leucopleurus acutus (assembly GCF_964270905.1). Classification (NCBI taxonomy): domain Eukaryota; kingdom Metazoa; phylum Chordata; class Mammalia; order Artiodactyla; family Delphinidae; genus Leucopleurus; species Leucopleurus acutus. The sequence goes on from NC_139142.1 coordinate 154,131,130, forward strand.
AGAAAGAATTTAATAAATATAAGGAATCAGGGAAGGAGGAAGAGAGTTAAAGGTTGATGTATGTGACTTTTTTTGCTGTCCCCCAAAATGAAGAAAATGAGCTTTTAAATGCAGTGCCTCATTTTTATGGGATTGTGACCCTGAACGAATCCTTTTAGTGTAGATGTGGGACCTGTGTTAGCTTTTCCAACAGTTTACATAGGCGTTTGTTGTTATTGTTGGTGATTGTAAAAATTCCAATGAATAGAAAGATCTCATGGGCAAAATCAATTTGCTTTCCCCGCTGTGTATTTGTTAATTTATAGCACCTTCCATTTTCCTTTTATTTTTAAAAAGTAGAAATGCCTTTCATCATGCTAGGTGTGCTCCTTATTCACGGAAGCCAGGGAAGAAGTTCCCTTCCTTTCTCCCTTAGCTCTGTAATTGGAAATTTGGTAACTGTACTAAATTTTAAGTTTTGGCACTCGTGTGAAGCAGCCATCCGTCTGCTGGCGAGACACACTGCCCGGGGCTTTTCAAGAAATCCCTTAATAGTCCTGAACACTAATAATATTTATATACATTGAGATGAGGCAAAATTTACAGCGGGCTTCTGGGGCTGGCTCCAGGACTCTCTAATCCTGAACTTCCGCCGGCTCCCCTGCCTCCCTCCCAGAGTCCTCTCAGGTGGTGCTGCAGCCAGGGGAACACTGGCTTCCATCCCTGGGGTTTGTCCTCCAGCAAATAGTCACCTTTCTCTCCCTCTCCCCATCACACCCCTTTTTTAATTCCCCAAAAGCATTTGATACATGTTTGTGTACAGTTGCATCATGTGATGTAGAAGATTTGTGATCTTGATTTGTGATCCCTTTAAGAGGAATTGTTCCATCTTTAAAGAATAGGATTTTACCTAATTTAAGCTTAACTGAAATTCCTTCTGAAGTAGCTCCCATTGCTGAAACAAAACCCTAATTCCCTAGCCTGTGTGCTGCTTGTTGCAAGAACTGACTGACGGTGCAATTCTAGTAATGCACCTCAGGAGGGGGCGGTGCGGGGGGGGGGGGGCGGTTTGCAATGGACCACTGCCCAGAGATGCTGTTTCAGTGGAATGGGGAATGGAATGCAAAACATATCTACAGATACTTTGTCAGGTTTTTTTTTTTTCTTTCTACTGGAAATGCCCAACATTTATGTTTGAATCTAAGCAAGTGCACAGGGGCATTTTTCTATTCTTTTAAATGCTCTTAGTTTTTAATACTACATTAATAGCTTTTTAATATTGATGTCTGCTACTCGTCATTTTATATAGCATTTTATTTAAATTGTAAGCAGGGAAAGAAGGGTTTTACAAGTAAATATTGTTCCCAGTTAGTCTCTGATGATGATCGTAAGATTCTTAATCAATTTTCCTTCCTCCAAACACAAAGCCTGGTGGTGGCTGATGGCTGATGAGCAGCTCCGGGGACTTCAGTGCTCTGAATAGGGTGTGTGCTCAATCGGCAGGTTTGTGCTGTGACACCGTGAGCACGGTTTCTACAGCTAGTTTCACTTTAACTATGTGAACCTCACAGATGTATTATATAACATGAACTTTGTAGGGACAGCATAACATTTCTCCTCTGGCTTCATCCCTCTTCTTTTAGCTCTGCCCCCTCTGGTCATCATAACCCTCTGTGTTGCTGCCAGATGACCTTTCAAATATGAAAATTAGACCACATCGCTCTCCTGCCCAAAAGCTTTGTGATGCCCATTATCCACCAAAGAGCCTAAACCCCTCAGACAGGCCTACAATGCTTCTTTGAGCTGCCCCCTCCTCTCTCCCAGCATCACCTGTTACGGGACCCCTGCCATCTTCACGAGCACCGAGTTCTCCCACCACAGCAACCCAGTTGCTTTTACACACATTTACATGTGATTTCATCTGTGTTATTCTTATCCTCCTCAGCTTTCAGCTTTCAGTTCCAGCCTCCACACCTCTGTGAAGCCTTCCCGGAAACCCAGGTGCCCTGGGCAGGCTGTACACCACTACACACTCCTGTTCTTACCTGGTGTATTGTCCATCCCTTAAGAACAGGGCCTGGCACACAGGTGCAGTGCACATTCAATAAATAGTTGCTAAGTGGATGATTAAATGAAGGATAGGCGGACTTAAGTTCTCTTGTTTTTAGTTTAAAAACTTGAACTTAAGTGTTTGCAATTTTATTGTTTCTTTAGATCTTGGACATTGAAGTTACTTCTGTAATGGATATATTTGAACTTAAATAGTCATTTAATCTATGTGATTATTAGATTAAGTGTGAGATTTGAGAGTAAAGTGTGTGTGGTGTGTGTGTGCATTTACTGCAAATACACTGAGCTTGTACATTCAAATTGGTGTTATCAACTTCAGGATGATCCCCTTGGTAGACTGTATATGTATCCCAACATTTTAGGAGCTCCTACAACAATGTACCTTTTTGGCGTGACTAGAGATCTTTACTCCTTGTAATCTGTTGGGTAGATTAGTTTGTGGAAACAGGCAGAAGTCATTGAGAGGCAGTTCTGGTAAACAAAAATGACATAGACCAACAGGAACAGTCTTCTTCTTTGCTTATATTATACATTGGCTCTGAAGACACTTAGTTGGGATTCGTTCAGTTGCATCTAACAAATAGCAGGTGCTTAAACAAGACACACATTTATTTCTTATTCATGTAAAGAAATCTAGAGGTAAGCAGTCCAGGGTTAGCCTACTGGCTACACAGTCATGAAGGACCAAGTTCCTTTTATCATGCTCCACTGTTCTTTTTTTTTTTTTAATAGATTTTAATGAGTTGTTTTATTTATTTATTTATGGCTGCTTTGGGTCTTCATTGCTGCATGCAGGCTTTCTCTAGTTGCGGCAAGTGGGGGCTACTCTTTGTTGTGGTGCGTGGACTTCTCATTGTGGTGGCTTCTCTTGTTGCAGAGCATGGGCTCTAGGCGCATGGGCTTCAGTAGTTGTGGTACGTGGGCTCAGTCGTTGTGGCTCGCGGGCTCAGTAGTTGTGGTGCACGGGCTTAGTTGCTCCACGGCATGTGGGATCTTCCCAGACCAGGGCTCGAACCCGCATCCCCTGCATTGGCAGGCAGATTCTTAACCACTGCACCACCAGGGAAGACCCTCCACTGTTCTTTATGTGTCACCTCATGGCCCAAGATGGCTGCTTGAGCTTCAGGCATTACACCTGCATTCCAGCCAGCAATGAGGAGGAAAGATGTACCCCCTCTGCTTTAAGGACTCTTCTGGGAAGTTCCACCCCAAAAGTTTTCTAGCGTCTCACTGCCTAGAACTTAGGTCACTTCTAGCTACAAGAGAGGCTGGGAGATATAATATGTAACTGGGTGGCAAAATGCCCAATTAAAAATCAAGGTTTTATTACCAAAATAGGTAAGAATAAATAATGGAAGGCCACCTATTTGTCTCAGCCAAAAATGATGATCAGATAAGAAACTTGCAAAATTATTTTAAGCCTGACAGTATCATGAGAATTTGTCTGTTTCTTCTGAGGTGATAGTATTCGTTTGAATGTCCAGGTTCTGATACCTGTTTTTAAATGCACCTCTTGGCAGTAAAATAGGGTACTCCTCCATGCAGCTAGTGGATGTGTAAATTGGTACCAACTTCCCAGAGGACAGTTTGACCCAGCAAGGCTAACTCTGGAAATTTATTCTACTGAAATAATTAAGAATTCTCATGAAGATTGAGTGCTCATTGTACTAATAAAATGTTGGCAATAAATGAAATGTCTAATAGTAGGAGACTGATTATAACTTACGATACACTGTGTTGTGGCATGCAACGCAGCTGTTAAATTATTGTCGAATTCACAGTATGTTATGCCAAAAAATGCTTTCAGAATGACTTGATCCTTTTTTATAGATATTTATATGTGCATGCACATGCGTAGGAAATGATCTGGGAGGGTCTCCATGGAGGTACTGATAAGATGACATTGTGATCAAGCGGACTAGATATTCTGTGTATTTTCTTATCTATGATCTCTGATTTTTTCATCTTTTTTTATTATAAAGAAAATAATAGAATCTTCACTAAATAATGCATGTCAGAGTCAATAATATACATATTTAAATAATTTTCTGTTGTTTTCCAACTCAAGGAAAAAGTAGGAAGCATATAATGCAAACCAGATTTCACATTTTGTTGACTTACACTTTACTGGCTAGTAAGGCGAACAGCCCCTAGAGTGTGATCCTTACAGCATTGTTATGGAAATAAATGCCAGCTCATCTATTTGGGACAAAAACTGTGGATCTCTTGTTTTTAGACACTGCTTTCACTTAACTTTAGCATAGAGGGAGTCAGAGTAGATAGTTTATAATATCCTATGGTCCTCTGGGATCGAGACACTGCCCACCCACCCACTTTCTTATATTTGAGAATTACCATGAGACATGGGGACTTCTCTGTGATATATTAGGTTGAGATATCATTGCTTATTTGGGGTAAGACCTTTGATATGATACAGGCATGCACAAACTTTTATAAAGCTATTTTGTCAGCCTGAATGGTATCATCTTTAGCATATCCTAGTTTAACCATTTCAAAAATAAATGAGCATTTCTGCACACTAAGGCTTTTCAAGATATTTCAATAAGGAACATATGCAAAATGCAGATTAAGTAGCACATATAATGCCTTCTAAGGTAATAATAAACTGTATTGTCCACATAGGGCTTCCACGGTGTCACGCATGCCACAGGTAACCTTTCAAGATGGGTATTATTACCCCATTCTGTAGATGAGAAGAGAGGATCAAGGTCAAAGATGGTAAGGACTCCTCCAAGACCAAACATAGTCAAGTAGGAGAGGCTAGATATTAAACCCTGCTCACCTGACTCCAAACTCAGAGTATTTGCTCCCTGCCTTAATGAAATTCTCAATATGTAATACTGTTGATTCAAGTCCAATGCCCAGTGACGTTCCATTTGGGGATCGCGTTGTGGTTGATGGGTTGGATTGTGCCAGGTGGAGCGATCTGGCTCTCAGCCAGCCTCACACCCTGCCTGTCACCCACAGTGTGCCCGAGCACGTGCGGGAAGCGGGCGTGCACGGAGAACCACGAGTGCTGCCACCCCGAGTGCCTGGGCAGCTGCAGCGCGCCCGACAACGACACGGCCTGCGTGGCCTGCCGCCACTACTACTATGCCGGTGTCTGTGTGCCCAGCTGCCCGCCCAACACCTACCGCTTCGAGGGCTGGCGTTGTGTGGACCGTGACTTCTGCGCCAACATCCCCAACGCTGAGAGCAGCGATTCTGAGGGCTTCGTGATCCACGACGGCGAGTGCATGCAGGAGTGCCCGTCGGGCTTCATCCGCAACGGCAGCCAGAGGTCAGTGTTGGGGCCCGGGGGGCAGAAAGGTTGATGCTGCCAGTGGCTCCATCCGGGTGGGACCCTGGGGAGGTTAAGGGAGGGGGGCCACCGCAGAGGGCTGGTATAACTTCAGTTTATGATGACTGTAAGAGCAATGGGGAGTTTTTTTGGTTTGAAGGCCTACTGCCTGGCCGTTTGGAATTAAGTACCTGATTTGCGGGCTCAGGTCCCCGGAGGTCACTGACCCCCTGTGCACATGCAGGGCTGCCACCCCCAGCAGCAGGCCGGTGGGGGAGACTGTAGGCTGAGGTTTTCTCACCCTCAATGCTACTCAACACTAGACCAGTGAAGGCTTTGGGAGTGCGGGAAGGAAGACACGGCCAGCCCACCAGCATCCTTAAGGCAGTGAGCAGGCCTCCAAAGTCTCTTAGCACTGGCTCCCGTCCTGCCTGAACTAGCTGCCGCTCAGAGCAAGCAGTTTGTTCCATCAGCACCTCCTACACACACACGTACCCTTCACCCTCCCTCAGTTTTCTCTGTCTCTCTCATTTTGCTTCCTGAACATTGAGACTTCTCTTGGGAAGCAAAGAAGTTCCTTACGGCAAACAGCATCCCTCTCGTGCATGCCAACTGGACTTCTGTGAATTGGTTTTAAGTTTTTGAAAAAGCAATGCCAGAATTGTTGCAAAATACAGAACCATAACCCTGGAAGCAAGAGAAGACTAGAGATTTGGGGATGCTGTTTCCTCCTCTGGAGCAGAGCAGAGAACTCTTAGGAGAGAGTAATTCTGTTGTAATGGACTAAATGCCTACTTCGTGATTAGCACCAGAGGATCCTTACGTTTCGAGGTTCTTCAAAATAAAACTATTCTACAAATATAAAATACCATTGGAAAAGGAAACATTCATTTTGAGTATAACGTGTAACTTCCCTTCTGTTTGCTGCCTTCTGTTTCTGCAAACCTCATCAAGCAAGTCTTGGTAAAGGGGAATCTGTTTCTGGTGTAATATTTGGAGATGTTGCTCCTTCCATAGGCTTAACTTCAAATCAAAGGTAAAGCTCACATTATTTCATAAAATTAAATGTAGAGCTTTCTACCTGTCATCATTTCTGTAACGGTTATTATAGTAAAAGTTACTTGAAATACTTTAAAATGGTAAATGTGCCAGGGATGCCAGTGAACTGGAGAGTATACATATTCCACCCAAAATAAGTATGCCACATTTTACTCACATTTTATTGGCAGCCCTAGAACTTAAAAAGGCTTTGCCAGTACCCTGGGCGGTGCCTGGAACCCAGTTAAGGCTCAGCCACAGTTCCTCCCCAGGGGTGGGGGCCAAGTTGAGGCAGCTGGTGCATGGCCTTGGGTCATAACTTCTTTGCCTTTCGGGTGTGTTTCCTGTGGTGTCTGGAGGCATTCAGTCATCTGCAGCTGCCAGAGTAGCAGGCAAAGTGGGATGTGCTGTGCACTGTGACAGTTTCTTCTACTGTAATTCATTTTTCAAAGAATTGAGCTGTTATTTTTCCTACCAATGCTTACAGTCTGTTCAAAGCTACAGATCTCCCTTTTACACTTTAAAATAAAATGCCGTCAAGAACTAATAAATCCCCCTCTCAGCCTTTAAGGGCTATTTGACCCTTACTTTAAAATATTTATTTTTTAATACTGTGTATACCAGAATGGATTTGAGGACGCTTAAACTATCAACATGTAATCAGAGCACTTTCTTAGAAAAACATTTTTTTTTAAGTGCTGGATGATTCCTAGACATTTTAAGAAAGGTGTTTGTTTCAGAAATTGCTATTTGAATAAAATGTCAGGGGGGACTAAACATACACTTAACCTACCATCCAGAAGTTACACTCCTGAACATTTATCACAGAGAAATGAAAACTTAGGTTCCCACAAAAACAGGTACACAGTTATTTGTAGCAGCTTCATTTGTAACAGCCGAAAACTGGAAACAGCACAGATGCTCCACAATAGGTAAACAGCTAAGCAAACCGTGATCCATCACACCATGGAATATCAATCAACAATATAAAGAAACAAACCATTCAGACACACACAGCATGGATGGATCTCAAGGACATTATGCTGTGTGAAAAAAGCCAGTCTCACAAGGTCACACACCATATGATTGCATTTATATAACATTCTCAAAATAACAACATAATAGAGATGGAGAATAGATCAGTGGTTGCCATGGGTTAGAGATGTGGGGGCAGGGTGACTGTACGGGTAGCACAAGGGAGATGTTTGTGGTGATGGGCTAGCTGGTTATGGTGATTACACAGGTGATAAGATGACATGTAAGTATATGCAGGCATTGTACCTGTGTTAGTTTCCTGGTGTTGATATTGCTTTATCATTATGTAAGATGCAACCATTGGGGGAACCAGGTGAAGGGTACGCAGAACCTTTCTGTACTATTTTTGCAACTTTCTGTGTGTCTGTAATTATTTCAAAATAAAAAGTGTTTAAAAAGGGAGGTGGGGCATTATCTGGTTTGTAGGTAAATTAGAAGCAATAAAAGACCAACAAAGAGTACTGAAGAAAAGCTACTACCTACTCTAGAAGTGAGCATGTTGAGTGTGATGTTAGAGAAGGGAGAAACCTCCGTTGCTATGGTTGGCCCAGTTCCTTTGGAAACCTTGCCTCCTCTTCTCCCAATATGAAATAAGAAAACAGTAGGAAAATTTTATTTATCTATAAGCTTTTAAACAAAACCCTTCATCTTTGCCTTAAATATGCAGTAAGGTTCGGGGTAGGGGTACTTAATGCTAAGAGCTATAACTTACACTGTTTCCTTGACTGTTTTTCACTTCATGAAGTTTGAACGATCATTCAAGAACCATCATGTAAATATAGTGGCTCTCCAATTCACCGTCCTATTACACACACATCCCATAATGTTGTATCATTTATTTGTTTGGAAATTGACCCAACTTTCTGTGGTTCAGCAGCTGGATTAGTGTTTTGTCCACTGTTTCCTAAATAAGGGTAGGTAAGCAGGAAAAGTGCCAGCGTCACTCACTGGTCCCTGACTGTTGGTGGTTTGTGGCATGTTCAAGATTGCATGTGAAATAGGAGCTTATTACAAAGTAATGGAAGTTCCTTGTTTTTATTGTGTATGCAGCGAAAACAGCACTTGGATCAATTTACAAGTTTCTGCCAAACACTGTCAAGAAATTATTTCAGTTGTGCTTTAGCAAGAAAATAATGGATCTGTGCTATAGCACATGCCTTTTGGAATCCCTCATTGGACTTTGCTGGACCACTGGCTGCAGGAGTTAGATTCCCGTTAGTGGCAGAGACTCTGCCGTCCCTTTGCTGTCCCTGTCCACTCTCCCCGTGGCTCCTCCAGGGTGTGCCAGCAGGGGCCACAACATCAGAGAACAGTTCTGTTCTTGGGAACCCCAGGTGCTTTCTTTCTGCAAAGCTGTTTCTCCCACATGGGACCAGCTGGCTCACCAGTCCCAGCCTATGATACACACATGCCTCAAGGGTGTATCATGTGTTTTGTCTGGAAACAGGCAGCATGCTTTTCCTTTGTAGGCAGTTTCTCCTTTTGGTTGCAATTTGAGTGGCTTATCCTGGGTAGGCTTGGGGATAAGAAACAGTGTGACCACTTGAATGCTTCCACCAGTTGCTTTTTGTAATGTGGACTGTAAAGACACCTAGAATAAAAGCATATCTTTATGGGTTTTTTTAATGCGAGAAGACAGACTCAGCTCTCTGTGTTTTGGGTTGGTTTATTTTCAACAGCATGTACTGCATCCCTTGCGAAGGCCCTTGTCCCAAAGTGTGTGAGGAAGAGAAAAAGACAAAGACCATTGATTCTGTCACTTCTGCTCAGATGCTCCAAGGATGCACCATCTTCAAGGGCAATCTACTCATTAATATCCGACGCGGCAGTAAGTATTCCATCTCCCTGGCAGAGAGGGCCAGATCTCTTGGTTTTCTTTTGTTGATGCTTTTCCTACTCATCCATGACTCACAACTAAAATATGGGCCTAGAAAAACAACATGGTGCGTAAGCCTCATGCTCAATGCCCCTCCTTTGAGTTTCCCTTAAAGATAAAAAACAGATTGAAAGGCCGTCTGATTTTCAGCCATTGGCACAGCATTTGTTTCTTCAGAGGGTCATCCCTCATCTTTCTTAAGTCACATCTTACGCAGGATACACACATCCCAACACATACAAACCCCAGAAGAGACCTATGGATCAAAGGTGTGACTCAGCAGTCTCCAGCTGGAGCCAAGTCCACAGAGCTTTAAGTCCAGAGTCTTGGTTACTTGGATATATTGAAGATACTAAGCAAGGGAAGAGTTTAATGATATCATTTTAAAATTTTATTCAGTCCAAAAGTGGCCAATCTCCACATTTATTTCTGAGAACCAAAAGAGATAAAAGTATATGTATGCCATCATGCATTTAAAGCTTCGATCTCACCCTCTACAGGATCCCCATTATTTGCAGTAGATGGCGTTCCTGGTAATTGCATTTGTGTGAAGCATTTCCTGTTGACTTATTTGGTGATACTTTCAGTTCTGATCTGTAATTGACAAGGGCTTCTAGTAACGGTGCCTTAAGTTCTCCACCACTGGAACCACTTGGTGGCGGTACTGATAATTTTGTAAGCTAGGAGAAATATAATAAGAAGGAGTTGAGGCTGAAAGGAATTTTTTTCTAAATCCTTTTGTGAAGAAGTTTTTTTCTTTTTTTTTATAGTCTGAGGGGCAAAAATGTCCTATTTATTCTGCGCATTTACTTTTCCTTAATACTATTTGTACAATAAGTGAGCTCTATTCTTATGGTTTAGAGATGGCAGCAACAAGTTTTCTGCTTAGTTCTTTTGAATTTTTGGATAGCCCTTGATTTTCACAACACCTTTCACTCCTCTACAACAGAGATAACTTTGTTTCCACACAGTTAGAATTTTCTTACTTTCAGGGTATTCTGCACTTACTAGATTTCTTACTTTTTAAAAAAGATTTCCTCATTCCCTAGAACATATCCTTTAAATGGCTAACCCTTCTTTTTTTCTTATATTCCTATCCTCAAGATAAAAATTTAATCCATGAATTAAATCCATGGAGAAGTATAATTTGAGAAGGAATTGGTACATATTTGTGCATGATGATGAAATGTGTCTTCCAGTTTATAGCCATCACAGGAAATTGGTCAGACATCTCATTGGAAAGGTCCTTCCTCAGCCTTACTAGAAGGCATGAGTCCTGCCCCACATTTATTTATTTATTTATTTTTAAAATAAATCTTTCAGATTTTGACCGTGAGGACTTTTTTAAATTTTATTTTAATTTTATTTATTTATTGGCTGCGTTGGATCTTTGTTGTGGTGCGCAGGCTTTTCTCATTGCAGTGGCTTCTCTTGTTGTGGAGCATGGGCTCTAGGCACATGGGCTTCAGTAGTCATGGCACACAGCCTCAGTAGTTGTGGTTCACGGGCTCTAGAGTGCAGGCTCAGTAGTTGTGGTGCACGGGCTTAGTTGCTCTGTGGCACGTGGGATCTTCCCGGACCAGGGCTTGAATCCATGTCCCCTGCATTGGCAGGTGGATTCTTAACCACTGCACCACCAGGGAAGTTCCCCACCCCACATTTAAAATTCATGATCTTTTCCTTGAAACATCAACTGCAGGCAACCGCTAGTCTTTACAACTTGAATTTCTCCTTCATTTCTCTTGGAAAACCATCAAGCTGTCCATAAATGTAGGGTGTTACCCTGGAGGGCAGTACACTTATTCTTTGATGTTTATCAATTGAAAGCAAAAGAGAACCTTTTATTAAGTAAGCCTTCACAAATCATACACAGTAAAATTCTGTTAGTTGAACCACACCCAATTCATTATAGTATGTGTTATAATTTTGGCATAAGTTGAAGTTTATGTTTTTTATTTACTATGAGAAAAAAATAGGCTACAAAATTAAAGGAAATACACTGTTTATACATCTTGTCATTTTTACACATCTATTAGCAACGATGTTCCCAACTATTTTATATGTGTGGGAGTTATGAATGTGCATTGTAGAAAACTTAGAAGCATAGAAATGAATTTTTTAAAATTACCTGCCGATAACCATTGTTAACGTTTTGGTGCATTTTCTTCCAGTCTTAGTAAGATGGAAGCTTTAAATATAGATCCCTGTATCTTAGGAACTAGAAATGTGGCAAAGGCAGTTCCTAATGAGACCGAGGAAATGTTGTTTATTTAGTCATGCCCTTGTACTTTGGAGGCAGCACTGTCTGTTGACAGAGCATATTAAAGAAGTTCCCTAGATGTGCCCGCATTTGCTAATTGGCAGTCTGGTTTTTATGATATTACATTCTGTTAATAAGCCTGGGAGCTGCAGTACCCAGCCTTCTAGAAACTCCCCTTCCCTGGCCTTGGGGGCCCCATCCCACCCCCCAGGCGAGGGTGTTGAAAGCCAAGCTTAGGGAAACGCACTTTTGATAAGGGACAAGGGTCCTGTGAAGCCCGAGCACCTCAGTGGCACCATGAAAACAAGACCCGCACTGAATTGCTCTCCACACGTGTTTGCGAGAAACCAAGTGTGTCCGCCCCGCTCACGCTTAGTGAATGCTCAGTAACATGGCCCCCCTTACTGCAGACAACATCGCTTCGGAACTGGAGAACTTCATGGGACTCATCGAGGTCGTGACGGGCTACGTGAAGATCCGCCACTCCCATGCCTTGGTCTCCTTGTCCTTCCTGAAGAACCTTCGCCAGATCCTAGGAGAGGAGCAACTAGAGGGGTAAGTGCTCCAAATTTCACAAACTGACATTCTCCCACCACAGAGTAAGCAGCCTGCATTTTAAAGTTCTGCGTTTCTAAGGGAAGAGCCCTTTCTCATTAAAAAGAAGAAGTGAAAATGACAGCAGTGCGGGCGCCCTGAGTGAGGACCCACCTCCTCACATGGGGTCTCGTGTAGTCACAATTCTCCGTCCTCAGGACTGGGTTGTGACCCATCCAGGGTTACGTGTCTGACGGTGGCCAGCAAAGCAGCAGATGGGGCTGCAGTAGGGGCTGTTTCTGCCAAAAGCACTGGGAGTGGGTCTGAAGTGCTTACCTCGCCATGAAATCATCATTTATGGGTCCCTTATCTGCCTCAGGGTGCTGTAGTCCACTACGTAAAAGCCATTCCATCTTTTCAGATGTATTAGAACATCAGAGATTTGGAGGCATATGAACAGTTCATTTTGTTACAAAGAAATCTTGATTCACAGAATTGTTTCTATTGATCAGCTTGTAGGATTTGTGCTACTCATAGAATTTTTGCCTTCTGCAGAGACGTGCTTTGTGATAAGGGTTTTAAACTAGCCGGAGGCCTTTCACCAGAGGAGGAATAAAAGCGGGTGCTTCCTGCACGCGCAATTTCTCTCCAGCACTTAGCCCAGGTGTTCCTTTGCATACGTGCTTCTCTTCACCGACCCCCCCCACCTTTAAATACAGCTCTTGCCTGGCTTTAAGCTAATGCTTTGAAATAAAAGGAGACATCCATTAATGAGTTAATTCCTTCTAAAGAGAATTTGGGGAAATAATTTAGGAAAGCAAGAGGTGGGAAGGTCATGAGAAAGGTTGTCCTTGCTGATTTATGTGCCCCGACTGGATAAAGTTACCGCATAAGGGTTTCCTTACAGCCTTCCTGCTTTTTCTCAGACTCACTCTTGGTCAGTCTTAAATTCTTAAAATTCCATCATCTGATATAGCTAAAGAAAGAGGGCAGCTCTTCATTCCATCCTTGAAAAGCACACTGTCCTCCCTGCTGGGAACACTGATTCTTTAGAAAAATGTCTTTCTTTTGGCAAATCCAAGGAGGCTTCCACTGTGCCCAGCCCAAGTGTCTCAGGTCACCGACATGGCAAACCGAGGCTCTGCCAATTTGAGGTGATGGTGTTACTGTTGGTTGTATTAAATTTTAAAGTGAATTTTAGCACAGTTCTTTTATTTTTTTTCCTACAAGTAGGTTTGTGTTTCTGGAAACCCTGGTGTTGGTAAGCACTTTTGCTTTGGCGTATTGATACCTGCAAGTTTTCCTGCTGCTTGAGGATACACATTCTTTTTTTTTTTTCCAGGCTGAGCAAGTGATATACATAGAGGGGAAAGCTAACAGGAGAGTTTAATTCATTTTTATTAGGAATTATTACATGATGTGATTACCTTTCAGTTGTGTGTTAACTAAAAGTATTAGGACTTGAGTGTAGCTGAAAATTAAAGTGTGATTTTTCTTTTTATTTTTTTATTTACTTTTTTTTTTTTGCGTTATGGCCTCTCCCATTGCGGAGCACAGGCTCCGGACGCGCAGGCCCAGCGGCCACAGCTCACAGGCCCAGCCGCTCCGCGGCATGTGGGATCTTCCCAAACCAGGGCACGAACCCACGTCCCCTGCATCGGCAGGCGGACTCCCAACCACTGCGCCACCAGGGAAGCCCAAAGTGTGATTTTTATTTGCAAGAATATTTATGATGTAGTTCTCATTACCTGAATCATGTGTAAAACCCAAAGTCCCAGTGGGGTCTTCTTACAGATGTATGTCATTGCTTAGGTGTTTGGGCCACTTCCAAGCTCAGCTAAGCTTCAGGCCCCTGCCCTGCTGATAGTACTTTAGATGTCAGGGAAGGGCAATGGTGAACCTGCTGCTGGTTAGTAGCCCTTGTAGCTCTGAGGATGCTGGGCTTCTAGCCTTGGATTCCTGCCTGCCATTGTTTGGAGGCTCTCTCTTTAGATAGAGCTTGAGAACCTTGCCTCTCCTGATGGGAGCTGTGTTCTCTGAGCTGCCTTCCTCACCCATGACCAAAAATGTATGGGTCATCCTTGCTTGTGATGAAGACCCTTACTGGCTTTGTATCAGGTGTGACCAGTAGCAACAACTCAATTCTGTATTTCTCAGATTTAGGAAGAGGGTTAGGTCCAGCCCCTTTGCCTACTCCCCTCACTCCTGTAAGAAGGGAAGAGTCACACAGATACAGAGAACAAACTAGTGATTACCAGTGGGGAGAGGGAAGGAGGGAAGGGCAATTTAGGAGTAGGGGATTAAGAGGTACAAACTATTACATATAAAATAAATAAGCTACAAGGATATATTGTACAACACCGGGAACATAGCTGATATTTTATAACTATAAATGGAATATAACCTTTAAAAATTGTGAATCATTATGTGTACACATGAAACTTATATAATATTGTACGTCAACTATACTTAAATAAAAATAAATAAATTTTTTAAAAGATTGCAAAATGAGCTATAAAAAGAGACAGTCTTCTGCTCAAACCTGAAAAAAAAAAAGAAAAAAAAGGGAAGAGTCAGAGGGAGGAAGAGAAGAAAGGTAGATGATAAATAGGTAAATGCCAGCAGTGCCGAGCAGAACTTGCAGAGTGCTACAGGGAAAGAAAAGACACATGCCATGGGCATGAAAAAGAGTCAGGTATCTGATTAAGAAGATCAGACAGGGGACTTCCCTGGCAGTCCAGTGGTTAAGACTTTGCCTTCCAACACAGGGGGCGCGGCTTCGATCCCTTGTCGGGGAGCCAAGATCCCACATGCCTCCTGGCCAAGAAACCAAAACATAAAACAGAAGCAATATTGTAACAGATTCAATAAAGACTTTAAAAATGGTCCACATCAAAAAAACATTAAAAAAGAAAAAAACAAAAACAAAAGAAGAAGAAGATCAGACAGGCTTCTGAGAAGAGGTGGCTTTGAGATGGGCCTTGGAGGGTTTCCAGAAACAGCAAAAAGCAGAGGGTAAAGAAAGGCATTTCAGGACAGGCGGCAGCAGCAAAGGCAACGAGTTGGGGCATCCTGGGACCTGTTTGGCAAATAATACTGGAGAGGTAGGTGGTATGAGAATTATGTAAGCTGTTATGTACCCAGGTATGGAGGTTATAATTTGGATAGGCAGTGGAACCTTTTCAGGGCTTTTGAGTTACCAGAGTGTCAATAGGACATTTCACTTGAGTCTGCTTTTGGTGTAAGCCAAGAAGACTTTTACCCCACGGGTTCCCACACTTTGCTATACATTAGAATCATCTGGGGGCTTTTAAGAAATCCTGATGCCCAAGTTGCACTCTGTCCCAATTCAATCAAAATGTTTGGGGGTGGGATCCAAGCATCATTGCTTTTCAAAAGATTCCCAGGTAATTTCAATGTGCAGCAAAGATTGGAAACCACTATTTTACCCCTTTATTCCTTCTCAGAAGCATATCCCCAAAGCCCTTTGATTTTTTTTGCCTAAATATGTTCTTGTCACACTGTTCCTTAAAGTATGATTTTTCTTGTACCTCTCATAACCAATGAGAATATAAGTAAGTGCTTCCATTTGGTTCAGTGGGAAGAAAGTTTTGTAGCCTTTTGTTTTGATGGAGAACAGACAAATTTGTAGTACAGAGATCCTTTGTATGTGTTACCCTTAACTTTCCAAACTGGAACTGAGACCCATCTCCAAATGTCTCCTGAGTAGCCCAGACCACGCAGTCAAGTTCAGAGTATGAAATTCAAGAACGTTACCTGGAGTAGACCTCTTAGTCCTCACTCACAGTGAGCTGATTCTGGAATTTGATGTCCAGGCTGGTGACAGACATAGGCAAAATCACATCGGAACAGACAGCAGGGCTGCTGGTCTCTGGAGAAAGGGGCCGGACAACATAGGCAGTCTTCAGTTTGTCCAGAAGAATTCGGATGGCCAAGGCTTCTTTGAGGACATTACTCTGTGTAAGGTGATGTGTTTCTGGAGTAATAACCTTAGACATTAGAAGATCAAGGTTGGGCTTCCCTGGTGGTACAGTGGTTGAGAGTCCACCTGCCGATGCACGGGACACGGGTTCGTGTCCCGGTCTGGGAAGATCCCACATGCTGCGGAGCGGCTAGGCCCGTGAGCCATGGCTGCTGAGCCTGTGCATCTGGAGCCTGTGCTCTGCAACGGGAGAGGCCACAACAGTGAGAGGCCCGCGTACCGCAAAAAAAAAAAAAAAAAAAAAAAAAAAAAGATCAAGGTTGTGCTATTTTGGAATACACATGTACAAGATTCCTATGAAAGGGCTAATTTTTAAGCCCTTGAATAAGAAAGAGAATATTTCTGTTCTCTGAAAAAATTCCCTTATTTGAACAACCATATTTTGTGATACATCAGATAAATGAATTAAAATTTCACATTTGTTGGTGCCACCAAGGATTGTTGCCCTGAAAAGAATAAGAGTAGATGGAGGTGGTGGGTTATAAGAATTGGAATTCTTGGATGCAGTTAGGCATCTCTGCTCATGTTCCCACCACTTGACTTTGCAACACTTTGTGCTTTATTCTGCCTTCTTGCAACTCTAAGATTAGGTTGCAACATGGCTATACTTTAACACTTCTTCCAGACTTCCAAAAAATATACACTCAGACATGTGACTCAGCAGTTCCAGGCTCTACCCCGGTATCTACCCAAGAGAAATGAAAACATGTCCACACGAGACTTGTATGTGATTGCTCATAGCAGTGTTATTCATGATACCAACCCCCACCACCACCAAAATACCCCACTGGAAACAATCCAAATGTCCATCAGCAGATAAATGGATAAATAAAATGTGGCACAATTACTGCCCAACAATAATGTAACAACATGAGTGAACCTCAAAAACATTAGGCTAAGTGAAAAAAAGCCAGACACAAAAGGCTACACATTTTGTGATTCCATTAATATGTGCTTTGTAGAAAAGGCAAAACTATGGAGGCAGAAAGCAGATCAGTGAAGAGCTGGGGATGGAATTGGAGCTTGACCACCATCGGGAATGAAGAACTTTGGCGTGACGGAAATGTTCTGAAAATGCATCGTGGTGATGGTTAGACACCTGTGTGAATTTACTGAAGCTTCTGGAACTGTACACTTATAATGAGTGAATTTTTTTGGTAGATAAATTATACCTCAGTAAAGCTGTTTTTAAAACCCTCAAAGGGGAAACGTTTTCAGAGTATCTGTTTGGTGCCTAGTGCCACTTGAATATAAATTCCCACCCTTGCTGAACCTCCGAGGCTGGTGTAAATATTGAACTTTGGGGGAGACTGGATGTGGTATAAAGCAATCCGTTGCAGACAGGTTGGAGGCAGCATATGTGAAAAGACCAAATCCTGCATCAGTTGCAGATGGCTCGACTGCTAGAGACAAGCCCCCATGTGCTGGGTTCTGATGCCACCGAGGGACCGCCCAAAAGAGGCCATAGTTTTTTCTCTGAGAAATGAAAGGAACTAATGATTTTTTTTTTCCAATTTGTCAGCAAAGTTTGGAAAGGGGGGAATGTCCCTTCCTGCCCCCATGTTCTGGAGACCCCACCCTCAGCCCCATCTGTCCCAGGTGGGGAGAAGCCAAAGAAATACCTTGCCTAGAGTTATTGCTTAGTGAGAGTGGAGATGACGCTCCACCCCGATCTTTGGATTCCCACGTGCAGTGGTCCGAGCCCTGGACCCGGGGCTGTCTTCTAAGTACCACTCGAATCCTCAGCACTTTGCCTTCCTTTGCTTCCCCATCCTTCCTGCCCTTCATTCGAGCAGGCGGGGAGCTGGTGGTGTTGACAACTCAGAAGTAGGACAACCCTGAGATTGGAGCCATAAATAAAACAGTTAGGTGTATAGTATGTGCTGGGCGTTTAGAATATTGATGCAGATAATATATAGATGTCCTCAAGGAGATAACCTCCCACATTGGTCTACATTTTGGCAGATGGGGCCCACCCAAGCATAGAAACAAACATTTTTTGCAACCTTGAAGAGAGCTGGGGCCAGGATACCAATATAGATAAAACCCAGGCACCACGGAGCCTGTGTAAGGGACAGAAGAATAAACAGATAATTTTTTTAAATATGTTTTGAATGTAAAGGCAGTCAGCTTAGAAACAATTAGGAAATCACATTTACAGAATAATTGACTTAAACAGGCATTTCCTTTAGGGAACAATAAAATCTAAGTGTGTATATGTGTGTGTTGAAGATATGCAGACAAGTTTCTGCCTTTTACCGTCTTTTAATCCTTACCTGATCGTGGAAGGAATGTGTGGGCAGCCGGGCCTCCAGCTGGGGTTGGGAAAACAAGAGCAGTATTGACAGGCAGCTCGTGAATGGCTTGATTATCATTGTGTTGAGGGTTTCACTTTTATTTTTCTGTCGCTTACACAAGCTCCATAACACCCCGGTTTTATTGATATTGGTATCCTGGCTCCAGGCCTTCTCAGTGTTGTAAAAAAATGTTTATGTTTACTGTAAAAAGATAATCTTGCTTTTCAAAGTGATTAGTCACATACACAGAATTTCAGTGTGCCTGCCATTCATTTGTCAAATTCCTGATTTATAATTCATGCTCCCTCCCCTGGGGAGAAGCATGTTTTGTTCAGGAGGTATTTTCGGTGCGGTTATGTTCTCTGCTAGTGAAATTAGTTTACTAAAATAAAAGCTTCGTCCTAGGTTGAGTCAGCAATTTGACCTGGGTAATTGGCCTTTACTCCCGGCCCAGAGCTTTCTGCACCAACAAGGAGATTTTGTCCCATGCGGCCTACTTGGGAACCTGGGAGCAGCCAGACCCACAGGGTTCGTGTTGATGCCGCAGAGTGTCCTTCAGAGCTGGGAGTATTCTGAGGGCAAGAATGGCCTATGATAGGAGACATCTGCCTCCACCTGTGAACCCCTCCTCCGGTTGTATAACTCTGCGGACACCCCTTCTCCCAGCAGCATCACCTGCAGCCTGGCAGTGAGGGAGCAGATGGTGGGGGGGGCACTGTGGACCCCACCTTCCACCTGCCACACCACCCTCCTGCACACATGGCCTTGTGGTACGTAGCCCAAGTCTAGATTCCTCTGGACAATGTCTTACATTCCTTTTCCAGCAGATGTTGGGGAGTGAGCTCTTGCTGAAAGGAAAGGATTTGTTGACTTGCCAGTTTTTGTCACCTGGTTTGGTGACCGTGAATGTGTCGAGGCCTCAGGTGGGTTTGTGAGGAGCCTGGCTTAGTTTCTGAGGTGCTGCCTCTGGACTTATTGGCTCATTGCACCCCTGTGTGGGCAGGATCCCCACCCCCAGCACCTGCACCGACGTGACCTGATGCTCGTGGAGGGGTTGGGCTTCAGGCTGGGGGAGCAGATCCCACCTCAGCTCAGTAACTCCTCCTGGGCCCTTAAAACCAACAGGGAGCTCATATGACACCGTTTGTGCCCCTTGTTGTCCAATAAGTGAGTAAACGGAGCTACAGAAAGCACTGAGTGACCTGCCTGTGGCTGTGCAGCTCATAAATGGCATTGATAGTCCTGGACCCCTGTCTCTGAATGCCTCATGAATTCCCGGGGAAATGTACAGGTGGGCTTCACAGCACTGGAACCATGGCTTTTGCTTTGCTCTCAATGAGTGAGACTCAGGCTGTGGACTGACCAGCGGGTAGAGTCCTGGTAGAGGTCCTGGTCCGGGTGTAAGTGAACCTCACCGGATGCACAGAGGTGCCCAGTGGACACCACCCGGGGCAGAGGAGGTCTCTGGGCTTCTGTCTGAGCTGTCCCGGCTCGGGAAAGAAGGTTGGGATCCTTTCCTTCTCTACTGTTTATGTGTTGGATCCCTGAGTGGGTCTTAGACATAACTCAAAATGTGGCACCAGTACTTAAACTCAGTTTTGTAGAAGGTGCTTGAGTGAGCCCCAGAAGGAAACAGGCTGGGGGATAGGAGGGGGAGAAGGGTCTGAGTTCTGTGGGGAGCAGACCTGTCAGCACAGAGGACTCAGATGGCATCTGTGACCCTGCCTGCCTGGTTTACCAACGGACCCAGACAGAAAGGACCTGCAAGGCTCTTTCTCCAGACCCCAAGCCGGAGCTGTCTGCTCTCTTGCCTCCCCGGGTATGGGTTTGTCTCTGGGTGGCCAGTGTTAGTGGTTGCCGATGTTGGCTGTCCCCCCACCTCTCCTGCAGAAGCAGCTGGGTCTACTGCTTCTGCGTCCACCCACTGGGAGCAGGACCGATGTCTGACTTGGTCGGCTTTGGACCCCCAGCCCCTCGGTGGTGCCCAGGGTCTGTTAGACCAGTGGTTCTCCAAGTGTGGTCCCAGCATCACCTGGGCGCTAGTTAAAAATGCAGATTCTCAGCCCACCCAGACTTCCTAATGAGAAACTCCCGGGGTGGGGCCCAGCCCTCTGAAAATAAGCTTTGTGCACCCTAAACTTGTTGGACATTGAGTTGCTATTGCCTGGATGGGTGGCCTGGGGGAATGCCCATTGGGGGCCATTTATCTTCCCCCACCTTCCCCGAGGACTTCGGCTGAGGCTTTTCAGGGTGGGGTGAATCTGGAGGAGGGAGCTGACCCAGGGTTGGTTCACCCCCGAGTCTGTCTCCCTGTCCCATTCTCTCTCCTACACCGTCATATACTGCTGACAGCACGGATGGGATGGGATTTACCCCCAAGGATAATGGCAGACTTTCTACAGCAAATTTGTAAGCTGTTCCGGTTGAGTAGCAGAGCATATCTGTTCTCCCATGGACTGATTTCAAGCTCATTGTACATACTCTGCTTCAGAGAAATAACCAGAGGCATTTCTAGGGAATGATTTCAGTAGCATCCTCCAGTGTGAGAAGCATTATTGCTGGTAATAGGGGTCATCAAATTAATTAGTGTTTTATCTATTTGATATTGTCCTTGAATCATATTGTTGTTATTGTTAACAGTGACTATTCTTTCTTAGATACCATTAATAACTACATCTCTTACCCGCAAAGGCAGTGTTTTCTGGAGCCTTCTGGCGAAGAGGCACAGCATGGGGTGTCTGGTGGCAAAGGGCAAGGGTGCTGATGCTGATTTCTGTGCTTCTAGGAATTACTCCTTCTATGTCCTCGACAACCAGAACTTGCAGCAGCTGTGGGACTGGGACCACCGCAACCTGACCATCAAAGCCGGGAAAATGTACTTTGCTTTCAATCCCAAATTGTGTGTCTCCGAGATTTACCGCATGGAGGAAGTGACGGGGACTAAAGGGCGCCAGAGCAAAGGGGACATAAACACCAGGAACAACGGAGAGAGAGCCTCCTGTGAGTGGACCCTCCTCCTATCTACACAGCAGCTTCCGTTCGTGGCCCCCTCCTTGTTTCATATGGGGCCTCCTTAATGAGCACTTTGCTCACACGTGGATATCTTCAAAGGCAGTAGTGGGGCAGATTCATATTTGTAAATTTTCCGTAGCATCTATTTGTGTGTGCTAAACATTTGTAAATGTGTTCTCACTCAGATTTTAAAGAGGTGCTTACAGAATACACAGAGTTAAGTGTCTTTTATGCTCAGGCACACGGTTGGATTATTTTCTAGGGGAGAGCTGGTCCCGTCCAGCCCCGGGAGGGAGCAAACCCGGCCCTCCGTCTCTGGAGTGGAGGGGGGGCCAGGGGCCCCCGTCCCTGACCTGGCCTCCACCTGGTTCCTACCACAACATGAAAGGTGGAGGGAACCTGCCTCCCTGGATTGATACAGCTTTTTAAATTTAGAACAATATAATTACAATCTTACACTGGTTATGCGACTTCTGCTTTAAGGTTTTGCCTCTGAGCGGTGAGTTTCTCACCTAGCCCTGTATGTAAAACTGCTTTTAAAAATGGTGTGGTTCTGTGTGGCTGGATCAAGTTATAAAAATAGTCTCTCCACCATCGGCTTTTGATAAGGGACAGGTATTAGAAAAGAATAATCTACGTGATCCAGGGTGATTTGCACGTGCGCTCACGGCGCAAGAGAATCTGCGAAACCGGCAGCATTGGACTTCGTTTTGCTGGCTCTGGATTTACCTGGTAGACACTCGAGTTGCTCAGGAAGAGTTTTTAGAGTCGAGAAACCAGACGCAGAGCTGAAGGGCCTTCTCCCTCACATGCCGCGCCACAGCCCTCACCACATTCCCCGTTCAGACCATAGCAGAAGCGGATGCAGCAGAGTGCATCCTTAGAGTGGGCCAGTCTGACCTGTCAGGTCATGAATGCAGTAGCCATTTATTTTCCCTTGAAAATGAAATCATGTTTCCTCTCTAAATAACACTTTAGCAGGAACTGCAACGTTTTTCCCATCTCAATCCATCACATTTTGCCCCAGAGACTTCTCAGTTTTTAACTGCCTTTAGCCTCTGTTTCACCTGCTGAGGGTGCAGTGGGAGTCGGGCAGACACGGGGGGAAGGACAATTCGTAGGAGAGCTTCTTGTCTCCACGAGGGAGGCAATCATCAGTTCTTCCCGGGTTCTCATCACAGTTTGAATCAGGTCCGGGAGCATGAGGGGGCTCGGGGCAGCATCCCCATCATGCCTCACCAGCAGAGGCTTCCTTCCCACAGAGCGCAGAAGGCTGTTCCAAGTGAAATGGGTCCGATCAGTGCTCAATCCATTCCCTGCTGCGCGTCAGCGCCAGCTGGAGCCGCCAAGGCGTTGTCTTGTCCTTGCACAGGAAGGTGTTGATACCGCATGCGGACTAAGAAAAGTTCCCCTCTGTGGCACAGCTGTGCTGTTACCTGTCTTTGGTAATTTGACACAAGCGAGCAGATATCCACAACTGCAAGACAGGTGTCGTCATGTCTAAGAAGAGTCCACCCAGCATCAAGGTCCACTCTCACCTTCCCCAGCCCCTTGGGTGGCCCGCATCTTAGGGAAGAGCAGAGACAAGGCCACCTTGCTCCATCCAGAGGTCCTTCTCTTCAGGTTAGGAATCACTCACAGGTTCACGTCCAGAGCCACCAAGTGTACTAAAACAAAGGACCAAGCCCCTTGGAGGCCACGTAGCGCAATGTTTGGGTCCTTAGTAGAAACAAGAAAGCCACTGAGAAGTCCAAAAAGGGGCTTTGCAAGTACAGACAGCTTTGGGGGAGAGGGCCACAGTACAGGGCAGGTGACCTCTCAGACACGTGGAGGGAAAGGACATAGATGGGTGTCACTCATGGATGTGCCTCTGCCCCAGGTGAAAGTGACGTCCTGCACTTCACCTCCACCACCACATGGAAGAACCGCATCATCATCACCTGGCACCGGTACCGGCCCCCTGACTACAGGGACCTCATCAGCTTCACCGTCTACTACAAGGAAGCGTGAGTGTCTGTGCTTGGTGACGTGTTGGCAGGGCTTCATCCTCGCCACCCTCCTGTCTGTCACATGACATCCATCACTGCCAGTGACAGCTACAAACAAAAAAGTGTTAGCTTGAGGCCTTTCATTCTTCAGTGGGTGATTAGAGGTGCTTGAATAAAATAAGTCCAAAGGGGAAAACTTGTTTTGTGGAGAATTAGGCCAGTCCAGACATTCATGAACGGGGTTGGAGGGTCTGGTTGCAATATCATTGCAGCCTTGGTCCCCCTAATCCATAGTCTGGGAGCACCCCTCAGGATGCTCGGCTCCCCTTGAGGCGACCTCCCGGTGGGTCCATCATCTATTCTGGTCACTCTATCTGTGGCCCCTCCCAAGGTGTGGCCTTCTGCTCTAGGTCATAAGCCCTCCAAACAAGGGACGGAGAATGGAGAGAGACTGACCTTCATGTCTCAAACCTTTCAGAATTTCTCCCAAAATCTACTGGGGGCTTTTCTTATGCCTTCAGAGGACATTTGCCTGCCTGGGCAGCCAGGACGTCCCTCCAGATGGCAGCTCTTCTTGGTCTTCCCCTTCCTTCCTGTGCCTCCTGTATCCAGGTGGTTCCCCCAGGCCTCTTAGTCACCCTCCTCACCCAGGTCCCACCTTGATGCCATAGGTCCCTTTCCCAGGTGCTGGAACCAGAGCCACCAGTGGCAGCATCTGGTACCCTTTGCCCCTGCTGGAGCCCTGGGAGTGCCCTTGCCATGAGAAAAGCAGGATGCGGGATTATCAGGCATTCACTGTCCCTGCACGTGGGAGTCACTCATCTTCCATCACAGCGACAGGGAGGGGTGTGTGAATGTCTGTTTCAGAAGCCAGTGTCTGTCTGGCCCTTTCATCTGAGAGGCGTGGAATCCCTGCCCAACTCCGCATCTGTGCAGAATCATCATCCTCTTTAATGGTGTACCAGTGCCCTGACAGTGACGTTAGTGTCTGAGATAATCTGGAAACTAAATATTTGAATGTTATCAGATACTTAAGCAATCAGAATTGTTTGTGAGCATATTAGATTTTAGAAGCTGTATTTGAGAAGTTGTTTTTCTGTAGCAAAGGCATTTTTCTCCAGAAGTTATTCTTTATCAATAATGATGTTTGCATTAAATGACTACGCTTGTTTTTTCTTAATGGTGAAAAAATGGGGAAGAGAAGGAAAGAGCATTTGCGTATATTCTTAAGGAGCAGCATTTCCAATCCCAGTAATTATGGAACTTCCTCTTCCTGAGGCAGAGGGTTCGATTCTGTCGTGTGTACAGAACTGTGAAACCTGGAGTCCGGTGGCTTAATTTTATTCTTCTACAAAGATCTAATTGATGATTCGTTTTTATCTAGAATTCCCATTATAGAAAGTATGATGTGGGAGGCCCTGGGGGGAGGTTTCTGAGAGCTTTGATGTCAGCGGCCTAAAACATTCTCTGAGCTCCATCGATTGTGTTTCAGACCCTTTAAAAACGTCACAGAGTATGACGGGCAGGATGCCTGTGGCTCCAACAGCTGGAACATGGTAGATGTGGACCTCCCACCCAACAAGGACGCGGAGCCCGGCATTTTACTGCATGGACTGAAGCCCTGGACACAGTATGCCGTTTACGTCAAGGCTGTGACCCTCACCATGGTGGAGAATGACCACATCCGTGGAGCCAAGAGCGAGATCTTGTACATTCGCACCAACGCTTCAGGTAGTCACGCACCATCCCTGCCGTCCCACGCCTCGTCAGCTCAGGGTCCTCACTCATGACAAGATGTAGTCAGAGGGCTGACACTGAGCTGTGCCTGTTGTCTCTCCCTGTCCTGGGCCAGTCTGTCTTTTATTTGTCTGTCTTGTCAGTATATAATACTGTATCATATTTCTTTCCCACTCCCAATACCCTAGCCTCTTCCAGGCCATCTTCTGGACTTGGTACCATCTTCCATTATCATTCTGACTGTCCTGGACCAGTGAGCTCAGGTCCTCCAGGGTGCTGGGTTGGTTTCATTGGGAGGCCCAGACTGGATACGGTCCTCTAAGGCTGCCCTTCTTGTTTATTTGGACAGTTGGACCTCTGGGAACTGAAACCCTGGTTGTTGTTCCAGTTACCTCAGCTGGCTCCCTGGTTTCTCACCTTCGTCCTGTAGTGGCTAGGGTTCCAAGAAAGCAGACAAAAGTTGAAAAACATGAGATGAACCATGTTGTGGACATTCCAAGTGTTCACTGATGAAAATGTGCCTCCTTCTCCCCGATCTCCGTTTTTTAAACCAACTCATTTCTCAGCTCCAGTATCTGGAACTAAGGAGAGCAAACATTTTTGTATATTTTCCTAGTATATAAAAACCAGGTTAGAAGTAGGGAAATGCACATCATTTTAAAATGCACTGATAAACATTCTTTGATGATGGCCATTGTTACAATACATAGGCTGCTTTAAAATACGCATAAACTGGCACGAAATGAATTTAAATGGCAAAGAGGGTGAGGAAAAAATGTTGGTGGGGAAATCCTTTTGCTCATGTTCTCCTGCCCCCTCCTCCTTTCCCCTCCCCTCCCCTGTTCCATCTCTATGATCCTCTAAGTGGCTACTATCATGTCACTGATGGCACAATGTTTATATCAATAAATGTGACACAGGCTTCTGATTCTAGGCCTGGGATGTTGTAGCAGAGGCTCAAAGGCAACACAACAAGTTGTTCAGCCTAAAAATTTGCAAGTAATTCATTGTAGCTAATTTGGGGAAAATAAAAGTCTTTCTTTGTTAAGACCAATTCTTAAGAAACTTGTTTCCTTTCACCAAAAATGGAAAACAAAGCACTGTACAAATTGAGTCAGTTTGCTCTATTTTGGCGTCTGTCCTCACAAGTGGTAGGGACAGAGACTGACTTGGTCCATGGCCTAGGCTTTTTTGTGACAACTGTTATTGAAACATCTAGGGGTGAGCTGTGTGTTTCTGAAGTACTCATTCTAGGAAGCACTAAAGTGGCCTAGCATTCAGTAAAATGTTTTCCGAGAAAAAGTTAGTATTAGTCATAACTTTTTCCTAAAGTGTCCTTCCTTACAAGTGTTCAGACCCTTGTGTATAAGATTTTGTACCTTAAGCTTTAAAATTTTAAAAGCAGCTTACATGGCCATTATGCTTAAGTGACATACAACGAAGGTGTCTTTTGCACTTTGGAAAATCTACCAAAATTGATGCTTTTTTCTGAACCCAAAGAGAATAAGATTTCAGTGGTCCCTGGATGCATTTGCCCTTTATACACAGTTCAGCTCCAGGTTTGGGTTTAGGGGCAATAGTAAGTAAATATTGACCAGATTCTTATGCTTTGCCTGTAAATCAATGTTCTTTTGCTGGTAACAGAGTCCGTTACTTGAAATCGGGGCTTTATGTGTGTTCGAGGTGTTTTTAGACTGCTTCTCATAGTTATGACTCCATAGTTCCACTGAATCATGATTATACAATCAGTAGATTTACTGGCCCTTTGCACTACTTTTTCCTCCAAGCCCCCCATACACTCACTCTCTCCCTCTCCCTCTCCCTCTCCCTCTCCCTCTCCCTCTCCCTCTCCCTCTCCCTCTCCCTCTCCCTCTCCCTCCCCACACACACACACTCTCTCTCCCCAGCACCCTTTTTACTTCCCCCTTTCATTTTGGGTTTTTGCCATTTTTATCAGAAATTCAAAATCTCAGATGAAATGCAAGTCAGTCAGTTTTACCATTTGCTGAAACTGCTGGCATTAAATGTTTTGGAGGATGGCAGCTGTAGTAAATGAGGAAAGTCCAGTGTTTGCATTAACTGTGGGTTTTAAGTCATCCATTCCAACCCTGGCTGTGCTCCCACCACCCTTTTCTACCTGCAGCTCAGTAATGTTTGTTATCACAGAGAACAGATATTATAAAGGGAAAGTAATAGAATTTCAAAACAAGGTTCGGTTTTCATTTTGTGTTTCAGTATTCACCGCCATTTTCCTGTGGAGATCAGACTTTTGGCTTCTTGTGGGTTTGCTCTGGGTATCTGACAGCCAGGATCTTGGGTTCGTTCCATTTTCTGAAATGTCCTTTGTCCCCCTTTCCAGTTCCTTCCATCCCCCTGGATGTACTCTCAGCATCAAACTCCTCTTCTCAGCTGATCGTGAAGTGGAACCCTCCTTCCCTGCCCAACGGCAACCTGAGCTACTACATCGTAAGGTGGCAGCGCCAGCCCCAGGACAGCTACCTTTACCGGCACAATTACTGCTCCAAAGGTGAGGGTGGGAGGGGCAGGAGACACCTGTGGCTGTGACTCCCAAACCCCGAGGCCACATACACCGGGGCCAGCATCAGCTGTCTGTCGGGAAGCAGCTGTGGTCGTGAGCCCAGGTGCTGATGGCTCTTCCTTTCCTCACCAGCCTGTGTAACTTGGCTCTCGTTGGGCTATCCTTTTCCAAGCAGACAAAATCCCCATCAGGAAGTACGCCGATGGCACCATCGACGTTGAGGAGGTGACGGAGAATCCCAAGACCGAAGTGTGTGGTGGGGAGAAAGGGCCGTGCTGCGCTTGCCCCAAAACTGAAGCCGAGAAGCAGGCCGAGAAGGAGGAGGCCGAGTACCGCAAGGTCTTCGAGAATTTCCTGCACAACGCCATCTTCGTGCCCAGGTACCGTGTCCTCTGAGAGGATCCTTGGGCAGGTCCTGGTGCTTTCTCTCCACCCTGTGGTGTGTAGGTCAGCAGCCTCAAAGGTGAGACCCAGCGGCCGTCGAAGAGGGACAACAGTGTAGGCAGCCAGCTTGGCGAGTGGGGTTACTACCCAAGCCACTCAGCGCTCATGGAACGGGCCGAGCTCACGGCCTGAGCTGTGGGGGGCTGTCAGCGTGACAGGTGACAGGTGCAGCTGCCCTGTGGCCGCCCAGCCCCTGTGGGGGGCACGTGGGCGCAGAGAGCAGCAATCACCTGGCCAAGCACACACCAGCAAGCAGAGGAACCGGGTTTGGGCCCTCGGTTGCCCTTCCCACGCCTCCCTGCGGCCTCCCAGCCTGGCCAAGGTGGAGCGAAGGGAGAGGGAGAGACTCAGAGTCAGTTTTGAAAGGCGCCCAACTTCAAAGCATAACCGAGAGCCACTGGCACCCTTGACAAGCAGTTTGTGAAGCTGCGCAAAAGACAGCCTTTCCATGCCAAGCAGCCCGACCGACGCCAGGGCATCTGTCTGCTCCGCTGCTCCAGCCTCTGCTTCTGCCTAGTGGGGACAAAAGCGGAGGAAGATAAATGTTTAGAGCAGAATTATTCAAATAGCCAAAAGCTGAGAACATCCCATGTGTCCACCAGGAGATGAATGGATGAACCAATGTGGTCTTGCCCTCCAATGGAATATTATTCAACCCTGTAAAGGAATGAGATTCTGAAGCATGGGCTACCACATGCATGAACCTTGAAAACATTATGCTGAGTGAAGGCACCCAGATGCAGAAGGAGATATTGTATGATTCTATATGTGTATGAAATATCTTGAACAGATAAATTCATGGCAAAAGAAAGTAGATTAGAGGTTACCAGGGACTGTGGGGAGGGGAAATAGGGTGTTATTCCTTAATGCGTGTAGAACTTCTGTTTGGGGTAATGAAAGATTTTGGAAATAGTGGTGATGGTTACACAGAATTATGAATGTAATTAATGACACTGAAATGTGCACCTAAAAGTGGTTAAAATGACAAAATTTTGTTAGTTTTTTTTTTTTAACTTTAAAAATTTGTTTTACCACAAGAAAAAAAAAAGAAAGAAAGAAAAGAAAAGTGGAGGGACATTTAGCAGGGCAGCCTTGTGATGTCTGGGGAAGGAGATGGAAACAGAGTGGTGACTGATGGCTCCTTTGTCTTCCTGAAAAATTGTAGCACAGAGTTTAGAAACAACCTCATGCCTGAAATCTGGGCAAAGGAGCAAGATTCAGGCCAGCATTATACCTACGAGAGCCCGTTTCCTGACCCCCATGGCGCCCCAGCTGCCAGCCCACTGCCAGTACGTTGTCCTGGGGATCACTCTTCTTCCAGCTCCCGACCCAGAGGGGCACCAGCAGTCCCGAGCTTCTGTTTATCCTGCAGTTGCTTTGCCCTTAAAAGCTCTCTTAGGTTGTAGCAACAAATGGTTTTGAAAGAGACTTTTATTTTCTGTCACGTGACCTTACTGATATTTGTATACTAGTCAAAGATAGATATCTTACTTTGAAAAATCATTAAAACAGGAAATCAAGACCTTTTGGAAGTGGAGGCACTATTTCCTTTTCAGAATGAAGCTATCGGTCACTTAGCAGCTTTCTGCCCCCTCCTCTCCTGCCGTTAAAACCATGGAACCTCCCGACCTGCCCCGCCGGTGACATCTCCTGTTCACGGGTGATTGATATGGCTGCAGTTCATGTGTTGGTCCAGATATCCTGTATATCACGCGTGGTCTCGAGAATCAGAAAGTTTGAGGATGGAAAAGAGCTCAAAGATGTTTTAAAACTAGAACCTGGGTTCAGTGGCTTCTCCACCACCCTGATTCACTAACTATAGATTTGGGGCTTGGCCCTTCTTCCCCACACACCGGGGCTCTTTCCCTTCATGGCATTGCTTCTCAACACAGTCCATCGCCCCCTGTGCCAGCAGGGGCTTGGCCGGTGTTACTTCCTTTGGACACAGAAGAGGATGGATTTAGAGCATCCCAGACAGGCCAGCAGGAGCCATCTGTTTATTCTCCAGCAGAGGCTGCCGGCTACGTTGCCGTCTTTTCCCAAAGACCTGTCCGAGGTTCAGGCTGTGAGTCCAGGCTTTGGAAAGGTTTCACTGAAGAGCCCCTAGCTTTCTGTTGATAGTTACAAGACAGTGCCTGTTTTCCTCATCAGTCCAAGAACACAGGATCAGGTGATAGGAAGGCAGAGCTGTGGGTGACACAGATTTCACGAATGCCTTGTGTTTGCATTGTTGAGTTCAAAATAAGTTTCCTCTACACCGCATTCCCCTGATGAATGCGTGTGTCCACCCTGCGGTCTTGATGGCCGCTGTCTGAAGTCTAGTCGCACTTGCTGTCCTTTCTTTTCACAGGACAGACATAATATCCTAGTTTGCCCATGGTGAGGGGCCACAGTTGATAAGAACCTCACGTTTGGGATTTTTCATGCCTCCTACTGAGGCGTACATCTGATGTCCACACAATTTCCCACAGAATTTGGGTAAAAGGAGTGTCTGGGTAACAGAACGCCTGAATAAATCATAAAGGAAGCTTTTCTGTTTTACAACTAAATTTTCCAAAGACAATTTTTATTTCTTTCAATTCATTCTAAGAACAGTTTATTTAGAGCTTAAAACCCGTCAAGTCAGGTTGAGTATGACGCTATTCGCCATCCACGTCCACGTGTCTTGAAATAGGATGGCAGCCTGAGGTCATGAGTTCCTTTCTGGAGTCAGTATCTGGTGCCAAGTGCCTTTCATTGATCCCTGCCTTTATAGTTTAAGTCACAAAGTTTGGTTCAAGTGACTGAAATATCAACAGATGTTGAAGAGTAAACAAGGTTTCCTGACAGGAGTAATTTGTCCCATCGGTGGGTGTGGGAAAAGCTGGCCATGACATTAGCTGCTGGTCACACAGTGTGGACGTGCGGCTGTTTACAGAGAATCGGGACGTGCCATTCTGCTGGCCCCCTGCCTCCCCGACAGCGTCCCGGGTGGCCTCCCTTCCCCAGGCCCTGTCCACTGTAACAGCTCTGAGGAAACAGCCCAGGTGCTACTGAGCCTCCCCACTGGAGGGGCTGAGGTGTTAGTTTGCCTCTAGGTACCATTGAGTAACCACTCAGGGAGCCAGGGGGCAGGTTGCACGTTGAGGCTGAGGTTTGCAGCATAGAGAAAGCAAAATAAATAATGAGGAGGGAAATCCCTGTATTATTACTTGTTGGTTCTTATGCAAGGGGGTTGAGTAGCTCCTTTTATTCCAAGGTGAAGATTTTTCTTTTCTTTCTCTGACTCGAGTCACAGAAAAGACAAAAGAGGTGGAAGCCCTCACTCACAAGCCACATTTCTCTCTCTCTTCCTTGCAGACCTGAACGGAAGCGGAGGGAGGTTATGCAGGTCGCCAACACCACCATGTCCAGCCGGAACAGGAACACCACGGTGGTGGACACCTACAACATCACAGACCCGGAAGAGCTCGAGACCGAGTACCCTTTCTTCGAGAGCAGAGTGGATAACAAGGAGAGAACTGTCATCTCCAACCTCCGGCCTTTTACTCTGTACCGAATCGATATCCACAGCTGTAACCACGAAGCTGAGAAGCTTGGCTGCAGCGCCTCCAACTTTGTCTTTGCAAGAACCATGCCTGCAGGTACGGTGTCATCCAGCTCACCCCACGCCCGACTCACAGCCTAGTGGAGACTGTGATTTGTAGACACGGAGGCTGACACCCAGGGCGATGACCCTTAGTCTCAGTCCTGCTTATTAAGGAATGGGTGGTCATTTGCAGGCAGCTTGGTAGCCCAGCAGCCCAGGGAATGCAGTTCACACATCGTGACCCCACTCCCACCCCAGTCTCTCCATACAAAGTACTCGAGAGCAGGGAGCTCGATGCAGGGTCGGCTCTTTTCCTTCTCCTTGGTTTGCATTGTGCATTCCCATGGCCCTTTCTTGCCAGGTCCCTCCTGAGTTCTTAAGTTTCAGTGAAATCCCCATTTAGCTGCCTTGATTCAGACTGAGTTTTGCTCCTCAAGGTCTGCTCCCAAGCAGCCTTTTGTCCTGCTTGTTTGGTCTTCACCTTCTCCTTGTAAGTTAGAAGCTGCCTGTGGCTTAGACAGCCATACATCCATCTTTCAGGATGGGTGAACTGCCTGGTTCACCTCCTTGCAGAGCTGGCAGGTAGCACAGAGCACAATGTCTGCAGTCTGGGGGCGGGGCCTCCTGGGCGCAGTTCTGGCACCGACGTGCTGCTGCCAGCCTACCCGGCCTTAGTCTCCTCACCCTCCCAGGAGAGAAAGCCCAGCTGATTTCTCAGTGTTTCCCAGCTGGAACTTGCAGTGACATTGCTCACCACTTGGCTTACTGCTTTAAGAAGCAAAAGCAGGAGAGCAGGCACCCCAGCCTCACCCGGCAGCTTCAGGAATCGCTGATGAGGGCAGCAAGCTTGCGCTCAGCACCAGCTTCCTGGCGGCTCCCTCCCAGGCGGGCTCGGGGACCATCCTTTACACCTGCGCAGAAATTGCATCTGCCACATGCAGATGCAGAGCATGAAGGATCTGGGTCCCGGCTTGGAGGCTGGATGCCGCTGCTTCTGCTCACTCAGCACCTTTTCGATGATGCTTGTGTTTGATGGCATCGCCTAGAAGCCGAGTAGCAGACCTAAGCGACTCAATTTGCCAAGATTTTCCTCCTGCACTTGAGAGTAGGCTTTTTTGTTGGGAGACTGAGGGGAAGGGAGGGTATGGTGGCATCTTGAGACTTACAGGTCATTAGGTTGCTCCAGTTCCAAAACCCCTGCTGTGTGTGCAAGGCCAGGTCAGGAGGAGTTGCTGCGGCCGCTGTCCGCAGTCCTGCACGAGGGGTTGGGGAGGGTGTTCTTAGGCTAGTCCAGTGTTTTTCTCCCTCCCTGAGGACTCGAATCTAACTTTATCACTTATTTCAATTGTTGTGCAGAAGGAGCAGATGACATTCCTGGGCCAGTGACCTGGGAGCCAAGGCCTGAGAACTCCATCTTTTTAAAATGGCCAGAACCTGAGAATCCCAATGGATTGATTTTAATGTATGAAATAAAATATGGATCACAAGTCGAGGTAAGACTGGGGCACCGGCCGTGTGTGGGTGCGTTTCTGTTGCAGGTGTAGCGTGTGTTACACTTCAACACAGGGCACCTTCTGGTTAGCTGAAGACTTTGAACAGTAAAATAAGGAGGTAAGTCAGTGAGGATTCAGGTCTTTTTACCAACTCTTAATGTCACTGCTCTTTGGGGAATTCTCACAGTGTGCGAGGAGCTGGCTTATCCTCACCCTCAAGAAACTGTTTCTTTGCAGAAAACGATCTTTCAGCCTAGAGATTGGGCTTAATAACTTAATCTTTCTGGAACTCTTTTTGGTTAAAGAAAGAAGGTTTGGTTAAAGGTCGGGCGTGCTTAGAGTTACTGGAGGACTGCCATAATGTAAGCCTGGGTGTTTTCCCTTTTATTGCAAATTGGGGTCAGTGTTAGGTGGGAGGCGGGAGGCGAGAGACGAGGCAGTGTGTTTGTGGGAAATTGACACATATGTTTTATTTCCTCCAGGATCAGCGGGAATGTGTGTCCAGACAGGAGTACAGGAAGTATGGAGGGGCCAAACTAAACCGGCTCAACCCGGGGAACTACACGGCCCGGATCCAGGCCACCTCTCTCTCTGGGAACGGGTCGTGGACTGATCCTGTGTTCTTCTATGTCCAGGCCAAAAGTAAGGCTTGTGGAGGGAGTCGCTGGGAAAACAGAAAGCAGGTGGTGCTGGGACTGGGGAAACCTGGGTCGTCATGCTGGCTCTCCGGTTTTCTGATTTCTGTCGGCCACCTTTCAGAAGAGTCACACTTTTGCCAGCACTTAATCTAGGAGCTCAGGCTGGGGAGCTGCCACACCTGGAGTCCCTACCTCATCTGATGGGCAGGGAGATGGTCTGAGGCCCTCTTTTGAGGGAGACAGCAAGGGGCCCGTGCTCTCAACTTGGTTTATGTCCAAAGCATTTTACAAAGCATTGAATTGACCATTCTGCCTCCTGCCTCGTCAGGGATGCTGATTGGGGCTCCGACTCAGGGCTTAGAATCCTAAGGGGTGACAGAAACCTGGGGGCCTTCTGCTCCAGCCTGCTCCAGGGCAGGAGTCGCCGTGACAGCATCCCAGGCTGAGGCATCACCCCTGTCTTTCCTCAGCGGTAAAATAACAGATGCACTTTTAAAGCAGCAACACACTTTGAAAGCACACAGTGGTCCCTGTTTGGCACAGAGACTGGGCCATGTGGTGAGTTTATGCTCAAACCATCGACAAGACAGAATTCTTAGAAGGCCATTCTAGGCGAGGATTTTAGATTTTAAAAGTGAGTTTTGTAAAATGTATGAGCACAAGGGCACTGTACTTGCTTGGCCAAGAAAATTCAGTATTTTCATTTGGTGACATAAATATCCCTTATTTACATTTTGAGTTTCTGTTATTTTGTATTAGAAACCAAATTTTTAAGATTATTTCATGTTCAGATAATGGGATCAAATCTGGCATAGCACTATTCCTGACTGCTTCCACGAGAAAAAGCAGTCCCGCCTTGCTCAGTGGTGCTACTTTTGGGTCAGGTGGGCAATTCCCACTGCCCTGGTTTCTCCTGGTGTCCACATCTGTGCTACTCTGGTCTGGAGTCTGAGTTTTTAAATTCAGGATTCAGTCAATCCAGCAGTCCACCTGGTTAGCGCCTAGTCAAAGACATGCATGGTATTTGGAAGTCTACACAGTGACAGATACCAAAAGAAGGATGTGCGGGGATAGAATTGCAGACCTTGAGGTAGCATTTGATGAGCCTGGCACTGTGAGGGGTAAACAGATGCTTGAGAAGATAATTCCATCATCTAAAATAGTCTGAATTCTCCATGTGGTCCATTTTACCTACTCTTCCAGTTGGCTAGTGCCACACACTCCAGCGCTGGAACTTTCACAATATTCCCAGAGCCCTCCCCGAAGAAGTGGCTTGTTTTCTCTCTTCTCCTCTCCTCCCCTCTCCACATCCATCCCTTAGGAACAGAGCCTAGGTTTCGAGGTCTAGCGTGATGCTGTGTTCTTTGAAACAGCAGCATTGGCTTCTGGGGTTCAGTGACCTTGGCTTATCTGCAGAGATGACAGGTTCCTCTCTGCCATTGCTCCCGCGTTTTTAACCCTGTGAGTGCCGGGAGCCAGTGGGAAACCCAAGAGCCTCTCTGATGGCGTCTTTCCAGCAGGAGTTGGCATACACCATGGGGAAATTAAATCTGCGTCTGCTTTACCGTTGGGCAGTTTTTCCTTGTGTCAGACAAGATTCTCTCCTGCTGTGGTTGAGTCTCCCTTCCTCCTGTTCAATCCTCAGAGGAGATGGAAGCTTTGGAAGCTTTCTGGCAACTTCTCTCCTTTTAGGAACCCTTCATGTGCTTGAATACTATTAAATTACTCCTTAGGCTTTTCTTCTCCAGACTAAATAATCTCAGGTTTGGGGCCTTTTCTTGTAGCCCAGTCTCACAGAACAATTTTCTAGCCATTCGGTCATTTTGTTCTTCTCTGGATGTGTTCCACTTTTTCCAAGTCCCCGTTGAAATGTGAAACTCAAAAAGAATAGGATACAACCTGACCAGTATAGTATAAGTGATAGAGATAGAAGAAATAATCCTCGGGGGCAAAAAAGAAACTCCACTAGCTTCCCAAAGTCCCTGTTAATTTGCAAGTATTTTTAAGAATTAGGAAATGCAGGAGCCGGTATCCATTTTTAGAGCTATTTGATAAAAATATCTTTAATTTAAAAAATTAAAATAGCTTTAATAGTCCTCACAGAGTAATAATAATAGTAATGTTTAGTGGCAGAATAATCATTGATGGGTGATCTACAATAGATGTAACTTGGTCCCCAGTGAGTTCCAACTTCATTTCCACATACGTGGGTGTCCCACAGGCAATTCAGACGCCTCGTGCACAAAACCAGAATCACAGTTGCTACCTTCAAAATCTCTCTCCATCCTTTGTTCCTCAGCTCAGTCCGTGACCCCGTAATCCACCCACCACCCAAGCCAGGAACCTCACAGCCACCCCTCCCCTTTCCTTCACTCCTGCCACCCACTTCTCATTCAAACCCACATCTCATTGATTCTGCCTCTGAAATACCTCTGGAATCCAGCCTCTGTAGCCACCACCACCGCCTCAGCTCAGAGCCTCCAGGGCGCTTGCTTCGTAGGGAAAATATGAGCCAGAGGCGCCGGAAGCCTGGGTTCCAATCCCTAGGTCATGGCCAGCCAGCTGCATGTGTGACCCTGGGGAGGGCAGTTTATCTCTGTGAGGCTTTCTCATTCATAGACAAGGAGCAGTGATTCCTTGGTGAGGTCTGAGCTGGGTGATGCAGAACATGCCCAGGGCACCCCCCCACCCGCTGCCCCAGACAGGGCAGGGTCTCCTCCCCGCTGCCAGCCCTTCCAGGCTATCCTCAGGCACAGCCATCTCTCCCACACAAATCCCACCAGTTCACCGTGGGGCTGGAGAGCTCTCACTGGTTCCGCTTAATCTGCAGAATGAAGTTCAGAGTGCTTAGCTTGGACAAGGCCCCTTAGGAGCTGGCCCTGGTTTCTCTCCAGTATCATTTCCAACCATCCTCTGTGCTTGGCGAGCTTCCCCCGACTCCCTTCCCCTCTCCCTTCCTCCCTGCATCCTTGCAGCATGTGTGGTCCACTTGTCTGGTCGTTATGCTACCTATGGACATGCTGATCACCAGCATCTGACAGAATTTTCAAGTGTGTAGATCAGCATCCAGCCTGCCATCTGTCATGTAAGGGCTGTGGATGGTGATGAGCAGGCAGGAGCTCTGTGATCTCAGGCTTGGAACTATAGACTCTGATGTTTGGGGCGTATTCAGAGCAGCTTTGGCAAGGGGTGCCATCCAGTTACTTTTTGGTTTTTTTAATTGTCTGTGGAACTGTCCTAAGACAGATAAAAGTCAGTACAGCTTGAGCACTATAATACATAAGAATCTATTCTCTTTTTTAGCAAATGTATGCAATTCCACCAATAGTTATCAAACTGTATACAAAGATTATTTGACTTGATCCATCATTTGAACTATTATTTCAGAATACACTGTACTTCGAAAATAAAAATGACTTTACTCCTCCATCGGCACTTATTTAATCTTTTTACAAATAACTCAGGGTTTGTTTTTTTTTCTCTTTTATGTACAATACTGTTTACCTTCAGAACTCCTAGTTCATGATAGGCAATAAAGGAATTCTCAAGGATTTTTCTCCCCATACTTCCAGCTAAATATAAACAAAGGACACGAGCAGTTTGTTCACCTCATGACATTTTCTTGTTTCCCATTTGTTTCTGCAGCAACGTATGAAAACTTCATCCATCTGATCATTGCTCTGCCCATTGCCGTTCTGCTGATAGTGGGAGGGTTGGTTATAATGCTGTACGTCTTCCATAGAAAAAGGTGAGTGACTTGGTGAAAAGTTCAGATACTTTCTGTGTCTGACTGGTTTGATGATTTGAACCCAAGTTAAGATGAACTTTTTGAGAAGTTTGAGGAATTATCTTATGGATCAGAAAACCTGATTTTCCAATCAAATGTACAGAAAAAAGAGAATATTTTCTAATGATTCAACAACAGAAAAAGACTTTTTCTTTGGAGTCTGGATCATCCCCCACACTGGTTGTCCCATCACAGATAACGCTGCTTGTGCAAAGCTTTTTCAAACATGATATTTTAACCCTGTACATCAAATAAGCCTTTCAATTTCCAACAAAGTAAAGAAACAAATGTTTCTTAAAAAGCTCTAATTTGAGGCCGATGAAGAAGCCAAAAGAGGCGTTAGCAAGTGTGGTGGAGCTGTCCTGACAGTACCTCCACTACCCCTTCCCGGTCCTTAATGAATCAGAACAAATAAAACTGAGGTAACAAAGATGAAAATATATATAAAAGTATGTGGGGATTTTTTTTTCTAACCTGAATTTCATCCTTTTTGACAGAAATAACAGCAGGCTGGGGAACGGAGTGCTGTATGCCTCTGTGAACCCGGAGTACTTCAGTGCAGCCGATGGTAAGCTTCTAAACTACAGTCACTGTCTGGGGTCCCAGCTCAGGAGCTTTGGGGAGTGTTACGAATTCAGGGGAAGAGGCTTGCATTATTTTGAGGGACCTTTGGCCTCAGATCCATCTTCATTAACACTTTTTTTTAAACCAGTGTTTTGAGCAGTTCACTGAATATGTCAAAAATTCTGGGACTGTCTGGGTTGCCCCAAGGAAA
This sequence comes from Leucopleurus acutus, assembly GCF_964270905.1. Classification (NCBI taxonomy): domain Eukaryota; kingdom Metazoa; phylum Chordata; class Mammalia; order Artiodactyla; family Delphinidae; genus Leucopleurus; species Leucopleurus acutus. The sequence continues at coordinate 154,169,504 of NC_139142.1, forward strand.
AATGGGCTTCAGAGATGAATGTGGCCAGCACAGTAATCCATTCATTTAATTGCTTGAAATTTTATGCTAGAATGAAAAAATCTGTATAATTGTCAACATCTAGTTGGAAGATATGCTGCAGCTGACAAAACAGTCCTTTTAAACTAGTTTCAGCTTGAGTTTCATGTCATTATAATTGTCTTTGATCACTACGGCTTCTCTGATTTTTGTATCTTGGAGATTTTCTGTTCATTCCCTCCTGACTGGGGTCTTAACGATTCTTACCCTCATGGCCTGTTCACATTCCCTCTGGTAGTAACTCATGAGAGCCATTTAGTTAAACGTCTGAGATGGTCTAACTTGGAAGGTTTTTTTCCTTATTTGCTGTCTTGTCTTCCAAGTTTGCCAAAATCCTAACTTTTCAAAGTAAGTCAGGGTGAGACATTGGTCACTGGGTACCACTAACTGGCAGTTTGCTAGAGACGTTCACAAATGCCATCCCATTTGATCCCTGCATCCCTATAGGATGGGTTGTCTGATGCTCATCTGTCTGTCAGTGGGGTAACGAGGCTCAGAGGGGAAACTCACCCTGGTCACAGAACTAGGCAGTTGAGAAATCAGGATGAGGCAGCCCCTGGCATCTTGCTGACATGTGATGCAGTCGCTGGGGGGAAGGACTGTGAGGTCCTGGGGGCTGGGGAGACCGGCAAGCTGGCCCACAGGAGCAGCTGGCCAGGGTTTGTCAAGTGAATAAATAAGTGCATGGAATCGGCTGGATGTATTTAGAAAACACGTTTGCCTCGCTCATGCTTCAGAAGTGGAAGTGTGTGTGCAGGAGACGTGAAATAAAGAGTCATGATTATTCTAATTGCTCATCCTCAAATGAGAAAACAATTTAAAAGCACTATATAAGTGTGTAAAGTTTTATTACTGTGATTTCTTTAATAATTTCTAATTCAAATTGTGTTTACAATAAAGCCAATCAAAAGCAGACTCCTCTGAATGTGAATCAAGTGTAGAATAATGAGGACATTCTTCTTCTTTATATAAAGGTCTCACAAAATTGTATTTTTAAAAGACATATATATGTACACACACAGCTACATGTCTGTATGTATGTCTGTGTGTGTACATATAAGGTGCAGAGAATGTTCTGGAAGGATACACACCAAACTTAAAAGGGTAGTTACTTGTGGAGAGGTTCTTTTTCTTTAAAAAAAAAAAGGCAAGACGATTTTTATGCATTGTTTGAATAAATAATAGTTTTTTTTTTTAATCAAGTAAGGTGAGGAGTCATTACACACTTAATGGAATTTATAAGGAAAATGCAAGTCCACTTCCCGCTCTATCAGTGTGGAGTAAGGCTACTGCAAAAATCTGCTCGGTTTTGAAATAAAGCCAGAAGATTGACATTTGTAGCTTTGACTGTAAAGGATCCAGGAAGTTTAGAGAGAGCACAAATACAATCATATCAGACTCTAACGGGCGATTTGAATTCAAATTTTGTGTCTTTCCAGAGTGCCTTCATAATATTTCTTGATTCTTTAAAAACAAAACAAACAAACAAAACTTATTGTCACCCAGGCCAACAGGTAGGAAGACTGTCACCTTATTTGAACTTAATTTATTCAGCCTTTTGACAAGCATCTTATAGCTAGTTTCCTCAAGGGGCAACAAAATGACATTGCAGTTCAAAAATGCTTTAAAAACTTCTCTCTCCAAAAGCTAATCTGCATGTCACCATTCTCCAGAGTACACTGAAAATCCCCTCCAGGGAAACGCTGATAACATTGTGCACGTAAACCTCTCCTGCCTGGCAGGGCTTAGGACTGCTGGCTAAAGTCAGAGCTATTGGGTTGAATCAGCTACCTCCCAGGGAATGAATGTGATTGGTTTTAACTCCATGTTTCATGGTGTGTTACATCGTTAATTCTGATTAAAAGCAAGCCTGGATTTTCAGAGATAAATGGATGTATACAGTGTCTCTTTATACTTTCTGAGGGGTATCAGGAAGAGTCTTATCTACTGGGTTGTCTTGCATACTGACTCTCCTAAGTGAGCATCAGCCCCTTCTTCAGGGCTATAAACTGTCTAAGCCATATGGAGGTTGTAATTCCATTTGTGAAATTCCTGAACACATACATACGTACTATGAAATGCAAAAATGTATGTGAAAGAAAATTCTAGATTGATTAACATAGTCCATATTGGAAATTCCTTAGAGGTGTAAATTGGTGGTATCTCCTGGGCCTAATTTATAGGCATCTTTGCTTTAAGATATCACTTAAAGGTAGATACCTGGGACTTGGGGGTGTCGGAATATAGCTGTCAATCCACGGCTTCTCTTACATCCAGCTACAGGCCCACGGTTAACATCTGAAAGCCTAAAGGCAAACAGATGCCATCCCAGGTTCTCAGTCCTGCATTTCTAAGCCAGGACCACCTCTTTCCTACCAGTGGAGCATGCCAAGGGTTCCCCTCTCAGGCAAGGACGTAAGCACACAGCATTAGAAGAATATGATAATAATTGAAATTTCTTATGGAGCTGTAGAACAGGTTGATTTTATTTTAGTTCTCGCCTACCCATCAGAGTGGTAGGATGAATCCTCTGTTTTGTTTTCTTTCTTTCCTCCCTTCTTCCTTTCCCTCTTTCTTTCTCCTTCCTCCTGCCTAGAATTATTTATTTATTTACTTAAACCAAATTGAATCTGACCAGAAGCATAGGCTGGACAGGAAATCATATTCAGGCTTAGTCATTACCAAGGCCCACCCCCCCAGCCCCTCACCCCAGTGGTGGGAGGTCCCTGAGTTCACAGGCCCCAGGCCTAAGCCCTGGGGAGGTCCTTCTCATCAGCTGTCCCTCCATGCTGGTCACCACTGAATGCCCCTCGGTGCCAGAGCTCAGTTGCTTCCGTACCTCGTTCATCCCTCCAGGGTCTCTGGCAAGGCCAGAGAAACTGTCCAGACTAGAGCAGAGCTACCAATGGAAATATAGGGCCAGTCCCATAAGAAACCTGAAATTTTTCTAGTAGCCACAATAAAATAGGAAAAAGAAACAGGTGAAATACATGTTGATAAGGTTTTCTTTAACTCAGTGTATCCAAAATATTATCAGTTTTAATATGCAGTCAGTAAAAAAGTTACTGAAATATTTACATTATTTTTTGAAATCCAGCATGAATTTTATACTTATAGCAACATCTCAAATTGGACGACTTTCTGGTTTTTATATGCTGTTGGTATCTTTGAACTATCTAGAACTCCTTGAGGACTTGAAATTTTAGTGTTTGACTGTACAGTGGCCTTGCTGAAATCCACAGCCTGTGGGAGATTCCAGAACAAGCCATATCCTTGTCTCCTGATGTTCTCCTCCGTGGGTTCTAGGAAGTGGCATCTTGCCCTCTTTGGCCTGGAGTTTGCCCAAAGCACGTTGTTTCAGTTCTGGCCTCTTCTTCCCCAGTGTACGTGCCTGACGAGTGGGAGGTCGCCCGGGAGAAGATCACCATGAGCCGGGAGCTGGGACAGGGCTCGTTCGGGATGGTTTACGAAGGTGTCGCCAAGGGCGTGGTCAAGGATGAGCCTGAGACCAGGGTGGCCATTAAGACGGTGAACGAGGCCGCCAGCATGCGCGAGAGGATTGAGTTTCTCAACGAGGCCTCGGTGATGAAGGAGTTCAACTGTCACCACGTGGTAAGAGAAGGGCCCCCATGTGTTGGGGAGCACACTTGTGGGTTTGCTGTCTCGCCCTGTCTTCTGTAGGGATCCCCCCCATCACCCCACTGTTCCTTTAGACACTGTGCACACGAAGGTTCTGGATGTGATGCAGGGCTGGCCCGTGAGCCCCAGTGGCCCATCGTATGGGCTCTGCTCTGGGCCAGATGGTCCCAGCGGTGGGAGAGCCGCAGTCGTGGGCAGCCCTCACCCTCTGAGCCCTTCTCTCTGTCCTTCCTCACAGGTGCGCTTGCTGGGCGTGGTATCCCAGGGCCAGCCGACGCTGGTCATCATGGAACTGATGACCCGGGGGGACCTCAAAAGTTATCTCCGGTCTCTGAGGCCAGAAATGGAGGTCAGTTTTGATTTTCACTGACATCCCATGTTAACTGTTCCCTTTCCTTTAGAACCTTCCCCCAGAAGATACTGCGTCCTTAAATCCTTTCACTTTCCTTGCCCCGTGCTTGGTTCTTGGTCCTGTATATGAAGGAGTTCCCTGACTAGAGAGAGACCTGGATCTTTTGTGAGAGGCACTTGCCAGTCCGCAGGTACCCTATTACTCAAACCCCTGTGTGCTTTTGCTGCTACATTATTCCCTCCACCCCCAGTCACCTCCTCTACCACCGTCTCTCTCTGACTCCCACCCACAGACCATGTCTGCGCTGCTCCCTCCCTGGAGCCTTTCCTGCCCCCCACCCCAGCCAGGAGTGCCTGTCTCCTCCACTGCCTTCTCTCCTGGACCGGCTTTCTCTTGTTTGGTTCTTAGTGGATCCCCATCTAGCCCATTATGTTTCCTGTCCATCCCAGACCCAGTGTAGCTCAGTGTCGTGCTTGTCAGAGTTCACTGTCAGGTTGACTTGATTCTTGTGCCGGGTGGTTTCCCTCCCAGCTCTGTGCGCAGACACCCACTCACTCACAGGCCCCCCCCACCTGACATGTACCCCTTCCCCTCCTGTGGGCAATCTGAGCCTTTGAGCCGAGGGAGCCCCATTTCTCAAGCCCTGCATCCACATTTCAGGCTTTATCCGGAATCAGTGTCTTGCTTGAGCTCCTGAATGATCATCACCTCAGCTGCACAGTGATTTCTACTTAGTATCAAAAAAATATCAATTTGTGTTACCATGGTGTCTCCCCATGAACCCAGCTTTGTAACATTTGGAGGCGTGACTTTTTTTTTTTTTTTTTTTTTGTGGTACGCAGGGCTCTCACTGTTGTGGCCTCTCCCGTTGCGGAGCACAGGCTCCGGACGCGCAGGCTCAGGGGCCATGGCTCACGGGCCCAGCTGCTCCACGGCATGTGGGATCTTCCCGGACCGGGGCACGAACCCATGTCCCCTGCACTGGCAGGCGGACCCTCAACCACTGCGTCACCAGGGAAGCCCTGGAGGAACGACTTTTAAGAGTAAACTGGGAGATAAACACTTAGAAGTGATACCAGCAACATCTGCCTTTCACTTGGCTGCCTTGGTGGGTCTCAAGTCCTCACTTGGACCCTGACTTTGCTGCCTGTTGAGGAAGCTTTGGGTCTGCTTTTGTGCCTGGGATCCTCCCCTTTCTCTACCCCTCTTGAATGTCTGTAGCCTTTCTCTGTTTGAGCTTAATCTTTTGTTTTCTTCTTTTAATTGGCAACTTAATCATCTCCCAAGTAGTAGTTCCTTAATTTTTGTTCCAAGCACTTGTTTATTACACGTTGCTTCCTTTACTCACAGCAGATGATGCATGTGGTTCTGCAAGGTCCGTGAGGCCCAGTGTGGACTGAGGCCCTGAGCAGGGCGGTTTGCAACACACCCACCCTCTGCTCTACCCAGCGTGGGTCCCCAGCTCCCCTGGATCTTTTCCCAGCTCACTTTGTAATACACAAGCCAGCACAAAGGAGAAAAGCTTCATCAGCTGGGTAACTGGAGATGTGGCAGTACGTTTCTTATCAGATTCATTTAAGGCACCTCTGAAAAGTCTGAAGCACTTACTTCCTTCGTACCCAGTTTCAGGCACAGAATAAAAATTTGCAACACATAGCCCTAGTCCTGGCTCTGCCACTACCTGTCTACGTCCTCAGGTGGCTGCTTCAGGCTCTGGGCCTTGGTTTCCTTATGTGTAAAATAAGAGGGTTGGGCAAGATGACTACTAAAGTCCTTTTCAGATGAAAAATTAACTTTAAAAAAAAATTTATTTATTTTTGGCTGCATTGGGTCTTCGTTGCTGCGCACAGGCTTTCTCTAGTTGCGGTGAGCAGGGGCTACTCTTCGTTGCGGTGCGTGGGCTTCTCATTGCGGTGGCTTCTCTTGTTGCAGAGCACAGGCTCTAGGCGCCCGGGCTTCAGGAGTTGTGGTACACAGGGTCTAGAGCACACGCTCAGTAGTTGTGGCGCACGGGCTTAGTTGCTCCGCGGCATGTGGGATCCTCCCGGACCAGGGCTCGAACCCGTGTGCCCTGCATTGGCAGGCGGATTCTTAACCACTGCGCCACCAGGAAAGCCCCCCCAAAAAGTCACTTTTAGATTTGTCAGATTTAAAGTTGTTCTTTCTAACCCATGTCAAGTATAAAAATACGTATGCTTATCCTGTGGTTTCATTATATTCTACTTGGCATCTTCCCCCAGTGAAGATTCATTCATTTCCCTCACTAAATGCGGATGCTTGTGTATACGCGTCTTAAGTAGTTTTAAGCAAGTTAAATATTTCTGTTTTCTAAGACGTCTGAAAGAATGGCAGTATTAGCACCATGAACTGACAGAATGTCAGCCCTCTCCTTCAATACTTAAAATCAGGTTCCTTTTTTTGATTCTGTTTTTCATATTAATATTATGAAGCGCCACTTCTAATAAGCGCCTAACTTAATATTCCACGACTTAAGTATTATGAACATAAAGTTAACATTTTACCTGCCAATTTCCTGGTGTACCGTGCATATCTAAAGCCCTGAAAAGGTTAAAGGGAATGTTAGGTCCTGAGGGAAAAAGGCTCCTCTAAGCAAGGCCCCTTTGTAAAGGAAGGGGGTAGTTTTGGCTTACCCTTTGGGTCATCACATCACTTCCCCAGGCAACTCAGTAATGAGGATTTTAAATCACAGACACAGACAGTCCTGATAGTAGCTTCAGAATTCAAGTGTAGGGAACCAACCCCCAAGTACTTGGAGAGTTGTTATACTGCTCCTAGAAGCCAGCTTTGGGGCAGAAACTAGCACCTCACTGGGCGAAATCAGCATTCCCTGGGTGTGGACCTTGGCCAGGCACTGGCGGACACTTGCCATGCATGGTCCCAGGTCATCCTCCCGGCAGTGACCCCGCCTCGACCCCATGTGAAAGAGCCCAGGCAGGAGGCCAGACTCTCTGATCCTAAAGCCCAGACATGTTCTTCCTGTGGCGCAGGGTTTGAGCTGGGAAGGGGACGTGTGGGACCTGTCAGAGCAGGATGGCTTTGCTGTGTTGTGACAGATGCTCTGTAGTCAGGGAAACTGAGGTAAAGTCTGTTGACCTCACACAAACAAGAGGTGGTCAGCATCTAAACTGGGGGTGCTGATGGGTTTCTACACTTTCTTTTAGGATAAAGAGGCTTGGACACACATTTTATGTAAAACTTTTCTAAATGGATTTATTATTTGGGGGTATTTCTTCTCAATTCTGAAGTCAGTATGTTGCCCTTCTCTGCAAAGAGGAAACGTTTATCCGTGTTACCTGTCACTGTTGGACATTGGTCCCCTCCAGAATAAGCTTCTGCTGGACTTAAATGAACTGTCAAGGGCTTGCTTTCCTCAGCACCCGCAGAAGATAATAATCCAAGGAATGCCACTCTGTAAGGTGAACAAATTCATCTTGATGGTTTTGTACTTTAGAAGAAAGTTGAAGGGAAAGAAAAGGATTAAATAATTTAATGTAGGAAATAACACATCCAGTGTCCATTCAAGAAACCCGTTTGCTTATTTCCACATGGCCTTTGTAATGTCCTCTCCCTCCTTTTCCCTGTATGGAGTTGGATTGTAGAAATAAAAGGAACACATACACTAATTGGAATTTGAGTATCCAGAATTTTTAATATCAAAAATTGCTGGTTTCACTTTAAATGATGTTGGCCCCACCCAAAATCGAAGATGCTGGTCCTCCCAAGTTGTGCTAATAGGTGCTTCTCTCTGCAGCTTTGTGATGTGGTCAGAGGGCAAGTGCCATGGCCTCCTTCTGAGCCACTCCTGGTTTCTTAGCAGAATGACCTGTGGTGCTCAGATTGAACAAAGGTGGATTTGCAAACCGTGAAAGAACACGGGGAGGGAAAAATTCCTAAATTCTCACGTGGATTTTTTTTTTTTTAATCTCCAACAGAATAATCCAGTCCTAGCACCTCCCAGCCTAAGCAAAATGATCCAGATGGCTGGAGAGATTGCAGATGGCATGGCATACCTCAACGCCAATAAGTTTGTCCACAGAGACCTCGCTGCCCGGAACTGCATGGTGGCCGAAGATTTCACAGTCAAAATCGGAGGTGTGTCCTTAGCTTTCCAGATCTGAGCAAGAACTAAACTCGCACATGTTTTAGGGACCAAGTGGGCATTAGCCTGCCTGTGGAGAGGTTTTCCAATGCGTCCCGTGACTGCAGAGTCTTACTCTCTTGAATAATGTGATTGTGTCCAGTCAATAGTCACAAACCCAGCCAGCCTGGCTCTAATCCTGATAGTGCATGGGCGCAGTGGTCCAGGCAGTGGCCAAGGGTGAGCTGAGGCCATGGTCCGTGAGGTTGCCTCTACTGGCACTTGAGGCGTTTCTTGGCAGAACAGTTCTAAGCTTTGTTTCCAAAAATGGTTGAGACAGTGTCCTCAGGTGATTTTGACTTGTGCCTAAAAGTTGCCCTCCATACTACCAGTATGTCTTCCAGTTTTCCAGCTTACAAGGAACATTGTCTGCCTCACAACAACTGGGGGTCCATGGCGTTTTCTAAGAGGTGAGGTCCCCGATGGTGAAGCCCGTGCACAGAGCAGAAGTGGTTACAGGATGAGGGAAGACCGCTGCTTTCTGGGGTTCACACCCGAGCTGGTCAACCTCGGAGCTCTTGATCTTTGTTGCAAGCCTTACTTATTAGCTAACTAAACTCCTCCTTAGACCCCTTGTTGCCACCACCCACTGTAACACCAAAAAAGGGGGGTGGTCACTTGTTAGGAATTTACTTCGGATTTTAGGTTTGGTTTTTACTTTGATCCTTGAATCTGCCTGATAAAACACATAAAACATCAGGGCTGCATGGGAACCACCTGCTCTTCCCACTGTGAGATGATGATGTTTCAGGAAAATGCTGAATATTTATCCTGAGAAGCTACAGGAAGACTTTACATCCAAAAACTATTTAAACCTCTTTGTCTAGCTCTTGAACTGTCTGTTCTGGAAGTGCTCGCCTTCCTTTAGCAGTGTTTTGGGGGTTTTTTTAACAATGAATTTGAATGAATATTTTGGCCCTTTGGTGAGCAATGAGTATCCCCTCTAGCATGGTTTCCCAAGTGGGGATAGGCATCTTTATCTTTCATTTGTAAGAGGTAGAGGTAATGGATGGAGCCATATCGTATAGCAAATATCCTTGGCCATCAGTTATTCCATGTGTCCTTGGATTGGCCCTTTGAGGCATCCACACATTTGACACCCCTGAAAGTCTGAGGCTGTCTTGCCCTGGGGCTCTCAGGGAAGAGCCCCTATGGCTGCTGCCTGGGCTTCCTCTGTGTACCCTGCTCCCTCCCCTTCCCTTCTCAGCGAGGACCCAGATTGCTCCCACAGAGATGCCAACCAGCTCCCCTTCCCCAGCTGCAGAGCCAGGCAGGCACTAACTAAACTAAATCCCGGTTCTGCCACTAACAGACGTGAGGCTTGCGGCAAGTGTCTTTAAGTTCTGTGAGCCCCAATTTCTTGACCTCTGAAATGGGGATGATGCTGTAAGAGAGCCATGAGATGCTGGGAAAGACTCGGTGCAGGAAGGCACCAGGCACGTACGTCCTGGGTGTGGGGGCAGGTCCTCGGAAATGGAGACGTTAGTGTCTGTGGCCTAACTCAGTTCCTTCTGCTTTACTTCCCTGCTCGCCCTCACTGCGGGAGAGCTGTTTTTGTGCCACTTGCCATTGGAAGTCCAAATCAGCAAGGACTCTATTTGCTGTTTAACCATGTGGCATATTTATAGTGATGTTTTCTTTGTACTGTGTTTTTTCTTCCTGAAATTTGAAATTTTTCTTTTGGGTTAAGGAGGAAATAATCTGTGCTTTTTTTCTGGGATTTCTGTCTTTCCTTTTTGTGCAAGGAAAAGCAGATCCTCTATTTGCACGTCACTGGATAATTCAGAGATAAGACTTTAGCACTTCGTTTTTATTCTTCGCTAGGATTCAAAAATGTTTTTCTAATGCCCAGTGTCCCATGGATTACAAATATGACAAGCAGTTTTATCAGAGGCAATTCGATGGCCGTTAGCATAGTACAAGGAAATTATGTTGATTAACGTCCAAGGAACTTTGTTCTCTGTGTTTGCTTTGTAGCCTTACCTCTTTGTGGCAGAGTTAGAGACATAAATGAACATTTTAAAAAGGAGAGCAGCCCTTTCTCCTGGGAAGGAGAACGGAAGAGTCCCTGTAAGAAAAGTTTACATGATTGAGTGGAAAATCAAAATCTGACAAAGAAGCAATAATTTAGGATTATAAAGCAAGCCTGCCATCAAACATAATTATGTGACATCTTCTAGAGACATGGAAAATGGAAGACATTTTCAAAAATGAGTGGGAGTATTATGTTGAAAAACATTATTGAGTAATAGCTTCAGGGGCCTAGTAAATACCTTCTCTTAGGCATCTTACTGTGTACTTTTTTCATCGTGAATTGGTCCTCTCAATATTTTCCCCCTTATTAGATGGTGAAACTGCTTTCTTTCCTCTGATAATGAGGCAGTGTTACTAAGTAAATAAAAGTCAACATGCTCCTGGCTATTTGATCATGTTTTTAAACCACATACAAATGACCTTTGCTCTACTCAGTACATATTTTCCTGATAAACTATGGGTCCTGATAATTTGTAAGATGCCTCTCATTTTAAATGCAATGAGGGAGCTACCTTCTTAAAAGAATCACATTGTAAATATATTTAAAGGCAGAGATTTCTGGGCATTTGCTTGTCATGTGACTCACCGGTCCTCCCCTACGGTTTCTGCCTCATCAGGTGGCAGCATGGATATCGGCCTACCTAAAGCCAGTTTCCCCTTGGACTTGGCTGTGGGCACAGGACCCTCCTCTGAGACGTCACTGTGCCTCTTTGCTTCTCCCCCGACATTACTCACATGGGGTAACTCTCGTGCCTTCTCTCCTCCTCACAGATTTTGGGATGACGAGAGACATCTATGAGACCGACTATTACCGGAAGGGAGGGAAGGGGCTGCTGCCCGTGCGCTGGATGTCCCCCGAGTCCCTCAAGGATGGAGTCTTCACCACGCACTCTGACGTCTGGTACGAGAGACCTTTCCTGTAATGCCAGCCCCCGGCCCCCACGAGTCCTTTCCTTTCCTCCTGTTTTCTGTTCATTGTTACCCGTTTCCGGCTTTGACTAAGTGTGATGGGGGCCACCCCCTCATCACTGACGTGTTCCTGTTGTCAGTGGGCACTTGTGGGGTCTAAAGAATTTGTGGGACCAACATTTCTTTCAATGCTTAGCTGCTCACCGAGTGGTTGGGAGTCCTGGAGACACACCACCAGGGGCTAGGGTATGGGGACAAGCCAGAAAGTTTTACCTCTTTCTGCTTCTTCCCCACCTGCCTTCTCTCATTTTCTTTCACAATAAATAGATGCGACGTGTGTGTGCGCACATGTGTGCATATGTGTGTGTTTGGGGAGGTGGTTGCTTCACCTAATTAAACCTTCAGATTGCAGATGCTGCTTATTTTAGACCCAAAGCTTATGAGTCTTGATGTGTTTTCCTATTGGTTCCATCTGCTGTCTGTCCTCTTCCAATGGGCACCTATCATTGTTGACCCAGGGATGGTGTGGAAAGCAAAATGTCTGCCTTAGTCATGGACGTATCTTGGGGTAGAAGGTGCATCAGCTGCGGATGCAGAGGCCTTTTGATAGTATTGTTTATTGCGGCTCCTCAGCAACATTGTGGAGAGGTGGTCAGTTTCTGAAATACGATTGAGGTTCTTGGCAGGCGAAGGCCCTGGCACGTCTACCTTCTAGAACGTCAGCTAGTTTCTTGGCTGTCCTCTCAGGAGATCCCGTTGCTGGTGGGTTACAGAAATGGTAGTTGTTTACTCCAGCTGTAGGGATGAGCACATAGAGGAGCTATTTAAATAGTGACCGACATCATTTTTTTTTTTAACCTCGTGAACCTTGGGATCAAGGGCCTTGGATCCTATTTTGAAGACAGGTGCGAATTGGAAATAGCATTTGAATATGACCCAGCAAAGCATGATTTCTTCTTGAGCTCAAGTGTGAGATCTGTTTTGCAATCAGCCTGTTCAAGATGGTTCCCTCTTCACAGTCAAATCAAAGTGTTCGACACCATTTTTAGATATCGAGATGATGGGGAGAGGACAGGCCTGGGCCCACACCCGCATCTGTTTATTCTAGGATCCATGCTTCCAACAACTTTGAGGTCAGCTTACAGTGCAGTAAAATAGAAAACCACGAGAGCCAGGGAAAACAGAGGCAGGGCAGGAAGATAAAACTAGAGTTGTTAATATCTCACAGGCTAAGTTTACCAAATTCTGGTTAGCAGCAATTGCAACAAGCAGCAGTAAAGGGTGTTCATTGCCATTTTTCTCCCATTTGATGACATAGACATTATGAACCAGTAAGAAAAAATATATATAAACAAGAGTAGGGATTTCATATTCATTCCATTCATGTTCAGGCTTTGACAGTGCTTTAGTTTTGTTTTTTTTTTAACATAGCCTTTGAGGATAACACTGGTAAGGTGGGTAGGCTAGGACAATGGAGAATATGGAAGGCTTCTTAGCTCCCCAGGATCTAAAGTGCTCCCTCTTGAAGGAATGAAAATCATTTTTGAGTATATTCAATGGTACAAAACAGGCATCCCTAAATAGTTAAAGTCTAGAAAGAAATACAAAGAATTGTATTTGACTTTGCAGAAGATACCCTAGAATTTTAGGATCAGAAGATACTCTGAGGTCGGGACCCGTCCCCACACCCCATCTACAGCATCTTTGACAGCTGGTTTTTGAGCTTCTGCTCACATATTTCCAGGGAGTGCTAATTCCTCTCTCATAAAGACAGACAGCCCTAATCCTTAAGACATCCTTGGGTTTTGCAGGTCTTTCTCATGCTATGCTTAAGTCGGCCTCTTGCTGACACCCCGTTGGCCCTTCTCTGTAGCACGGTTGCACAACCTGCTGTTTTTGATAAGACAGGCCTTGGAGTCACAAGGAAATGGTCTCTTTTCTCTAGGTGGAACATCTTTAGGTTTTCCTGCTATCCTTGGAGACGTTATTCCCAGGCCCTTGGGCACTGTCCTGGTACCTCCTATAGCTCTCTTGTAGCACTGTGTCCCTGCAAATGGTTCCTTTGGGTTAGAAGACACAGGTGTGCCCTCCAGGCATGGAGGGAACCAGGCACAGGACTGGGGAGGGGGAAATCCATGGCTTGAAGGTGTGTTTCCTTCCTGGGCAACTGAATCACCCTACAACAGTCTTCATTTCTTGACTTACAGAGAAGCTTTCCAAATGGCCACAAATATCCAGGGCTGGTTGCTCCCTCCTAGAGTTATTTGGTTCTTCAGTGGCGAATTCACATCAGCTGGTAATGTGGATATCTCTGTAGGTTTCGATTTGCTGGTGGGTGGGACATTGACAGATCTCGTCCTTGTATGAGGAGGTATAATTATTGAATGCTGACTTTAACCAGCACTGGAATTGAAGTGAGTCTCACACCAAGTTGTCCCTTACTTGGGAAAACAGCCCCAATGCTCGAAATTAGAAAAGACTTCACACAGAGGCATTTATCTAATGTTTAAAGATTAAATCCATAAAATTCAAAGCTTGGTTTTGCATGAGGCATTAAATGCCAGTGCCACATTGTAAATGACCTGCTCGGAAAAGCATGCAGGTGTTGCATCTTTCTCAGCGTCTCTGGCTGTGTGGCCTTGGTCAAACCATGGGGTATCTGTGGACTTCAGCTGCTCCATCTGTGAGGTAAGGTCTGTTTGGGGATGTCTGCAGAACCTCAGTAGATGTTTTTGTTTTGTTTTGTTTTGTTTTTTTGTGGTACGCGGGCCTCTCACTGTTGTGGCCTCTCCCGTTGCGGAGCACAGGCTCCGGATGTGCAGGCTCAGCGGCCATGGCTCACGGGCCCAGCCGCTCCGCGGCATGTGTGGGATCTTCCCGGACCGGGGCACGAACCCGTGTCCCCTGCATCGGCAGGCAGACTCTCAACCACTGTGCCACCAGGGAAGCCCCTCAGTAGATGTTTAAATGGCCCCTGTGACAACTTCTGATGACAGGGAGGCACGTTGGTGTTGGGTAGAGATGCTTTAGCCTCCATACCTTGGGGCAGAAAAATGGTTGAACTCAGCTAGTCATGTCCTGGGAAGGACGCCCGGATGCCAGGCCCTCACAGACAGGTGACACTGACATCAAACCAGAGTCACTCCAGGGAAAGCCTTTGTGGAGAGCCGGCTCTGTCACCTTCTGTGTTCTTTCATGTGTGTGATCGTGAGGACCTGGCGTGGCCCAGGCACAGTGCTCAGCGTGTGCAAGAACCAGGGTGCCTAGAGACATGGTCCTTGTCCCTGAGGGATGAAGTCTTATAGAGAACAGGAAGCGACCCTGACAGGCTGGGATCACAGACCCCTTCCCCGAAGATCGGGAGTCGTGGGGCACCTTGAAGTATGGACTTTCACCTTCCGAACAGTGAGGAAGTGGGCTCTTGGCGGTGGGAACACTGGGGGAAACCATGGTGGTGGAAAGCGCTTAGTTCGTGTAGAGGATGGTGGGACTTCCTCAAGGGAGTTAGGCTGAAGAGAGCTCAAGTGAGGCCTTGGCTGTTTTGTTAGGGGTTTGGGACTAATTCTGCAGTCTCCGTGAGGAGAGGCTTCTGAGCCGGAGAGTGACTTAGAGCCGTGTTTTAAGAAGTTCACGTTAGCTAGAGTGTGAAGCTCCTCTGAGTAAGATGTTGGTGCCAAAAAGGAGGCGTCCTGCAGGCCAGGCAAGGGGGACCATCTGCACTGAGGATGTGCTGGGGGGACGAAAGGAGGGGAGCAGACCTTTGGGCAGGTCTGAGCCTGCACGGGCAAGCTGTGGGGGTTATCTGAGGAGGTGTGGGAAGGATGACCTCAGGGTGCTATTGAATATAGTTCCCCGTGCTATACTGTAGGAGTTTGTTGTTGGCATGTGGACTCTTCTAAGCTGAAGGAGTCGAGAAGTGGAATTTGCAGGAAGGACTCTGACCTTCCCCTGAAGCAGGCTTATGACCCTTATATGCCCTGGAGGAAAGAAGCATCCTTATTTCCTAAGACACCAAGAGGAATCTGAACTAACAAGTCTTGCTGGTTTCCCCAGTTCACTGTACCCTTTGCTCATCTCCTTCTGTCCTGTCCCCCTTTCTCCATGACTTTGTGCTCTTCATCAAAACTAATATAAAAAATGTTTAGGTTTTACTACTTTGTTGGGTCTTCATTTCCTTATGAAGGCTCCTGTGTCATGTAAAACTTATATTAAAAAAATCTGTACCCTTTCTCTTGTTAATCTGTCTTTTGATACAGAGCCCCAGCTGAGAACTGAGCAGGACAGAAGAAAAGGATTTTTTTTCCCCTTCTTTACAAAGGAAAGTGGCATTCTCTAAGAAAGTTAATATCTTTTTCCTCGACTGCCCCAAACCTGTTGGGAAACACTTTTTAATTTCTGAAGAATTTCTTTGATTCACTTAGGAGAGAAGCTAAATGCATGAGCTTCTGACTTTATACTAGAATTGTGGTTCTCGTTTCAGTGATGTTACACTAGCAGTGGTTCTCCACAGGGTTGATGGCATCTCCTAGGAGACATTTGGCAATATCAGCGTGGCGAGACAGAGTTGAGACACATTAAGGTCAAGGGTCCACAGTAACCCAGAGCTTGGAGTGGGGCGGTAGGTGCTGAGAGGTCAGCATGGGCGCCGTTCGGTGGGCACTGGCAACCTGACAGTAGCTGGCACAGCCGAGGAACGTGGGGGACAGGAGGGGGACGTGGGGCTGGGAGAAACCGCATTTTCAGGTGATTTCTCAGGCCAGGCCTGCCGTCAGTTGGGTACCACATTTCAGAGGTGGAGTTGGGAGCCGTGGCCTCTGAGCCAGAGACCTAGGTGACCGGGCCCATTCAGTCTGCGGAGATCCCCCAGCCCAGGTCGACGGAGGGAGCCCACTGCCCTCGGCTGGGCCTGCGAACACTGCATTTGGGCCTCCAGGCTTTCAACTTTCCTAGGTCTCTCGTGCAATACCAAGACTATTTCTTGGTCACTGAGTTTCAAAAGGATCTTGGGTGGGTCTGTCCTCTGAGGGCTAAGATTCTAAATATTTATGTCTGACATCTGCTCTCAGCATCAATTTGTACAAAACCCTTTTGTTCATGGAAAGGAGCTGAAGCATCGAGTAAAACATTCTGATACAAAGTCCGCGGCCCTCCTGGCTCGGCTTGGCCAGGATCCGCAGAGCTCTGGGCGGGAAGCGCCGCCCCAGAATTTTCAGTGCGGCTTTGCCCACACCCCTGGCCTTTGGAAGGTCCAGGAAGCCCCTCGGGTTGGCCAAGCGGCAGGCTTTAATCTGCGGAAATGAACCAAATGGAAAGGCAAATAGACCATGGAGAATTTGTGAAAGACGCTGATGTATGCTGGGAAGGCACCTTTATTTTGCAGATTACAGCACTGCCTTTTTTAACATCCTCAGTCTGAAATTTCTGTGTATGTGTATACCTATTTCAGTTTGTTTTCCAGTAGTAGGATCTTCTAACCTACAGGCAGAAGCGCATGCGAGGCGGAATCACTCCCTGCTCCCCTTGCTGACTTGGTTCCTCAGCCACCCCCTTCCCCCCACCTTGGCTAAACTCTGGGCCTAAGGATTCTTCCTAGTGCGCGAGCCCCACCCCAGCCAGTGCTGCCCTTCTCTGTCCCCCACCTGTGAGGCTGAGCCCCTCGTCTCCCCAGGCCCTCCTGGACCTGTAAGATCCCCACTGAGCCTTTCAATACCCCAAGGCCCAGGCCCCCACCCCAGACCAGAGAAATCAGTCGGGGGCCCAGGCATCCTTAAGAGTTAAAAACTCAACCAGGGATTCCTGCGTAGAGAACCACTTAGGTAGAAGTTTCTAAAACGGGGAGCTTGTTGAACAGCTCGCTTGTCCCAGGCTGCATTTAGTCCCAGGGATTTGCACTAAATCACTGTCCCAGCCGGGCCTGGGGACCAGCATTCAATTATTGGTGGTATAAAAGCACATTAGGGAGACGCTGCCCTGCAGGGTCCTGTCTGGGGCTGGGCCCTGAACCCAGCTTGCCTGGGGCTCCCATTGGAGATCACGTGCTCGCTGGCTGTTCAAGGGCCCTGAACACTCTTTCCCCTCAGCTGGCAGAGCTGAGAGCTGCATTGACTCAACGACACGAGGATGGATGTTCCACACTTAGCCCGGGGCCTGGCTCGCTGCCCGACATGCGCCCAGTCGCCCAAAGGGAGAGGACTGTGTGGCTCTGTCCACCCCTTTCCGAGCACCTCACGTTTCTTTTCTCCCTGTA
This sequence comes from Leucopleurus acutus, assembly GCF_964270905.1. Lineage (NCBI taxonomy): Eukaryota > Metazoa > Chordata > Mammalia > Artiodactyla > Delphinidae > Leucopleurus > Leucopleurus acutus. Next base: position 154,186,901 of record NC_139142.1, read on the forward strand.
GGTCCTTCGGGGTCGTCCTCTGGGAGATCGCCACGCTGGCCGAGCAGCCATACCAGGGCCTGTCCAATGAGCAAGTCCTGCGCTTCGTCATGGAGGGCGGCCTTCTGGACAAGCCGGACAACTGTCCTGACATGCTGTATGTATATGCTGGGTCCCTCTGGCTCCGGCGGGTGCTGGGATGACCAGAGCAGTTAAGAAGAGGGTTTATCCTAATGGAAAGAACCTGTCCCTTTGGGCAAGTGCCTTAATCCTTCCCCATCTTCCTTAATCCTGGGGTTCGGATTTGCAGTTTACATTGTGGTTTCTCAGGCCAAACGTCTTTGTGAAATACTTGACCAAAGCAATCCCTGCTGGTCTGCTCCAGGCAGAGTTTTTTTTTTAAAAATGCAGCAACATGACACTGATTACTCTTAAGCCACAGTCCCAGGCTGCTCCCTAGCCATCAGCAGGGCTCCTCCAGGCCTGTGGGGGTGACCTCAGACCTCCTTTTGCAGGCGGTTCCAGGATGCTGCCACCACCTGTGGTCCCCCCATGTTTCTTTCCTGTTAAGTGTTTACAAAAGTCATAAAAGGCCTGTGAGTGGCAGGCTCTCAGCAGCCTCCTCCAGCGGCTGTGCTGACCTAGAGGCGGTCAGGGGGCCTCCCGGCAGGCACAGCCCTGGCTTGTAGCTTTCTGTTCCTAAGATCTGTCAGATAATGGGAAACAGTCCGTGATGCCTCGTGGTCCTCCCTGCTCAGTGTTCTTAGGAGAAGCCCCTCTGTCAGTGGAGGTCAGAGCTGCTGAAAGTGTGAGGGTGTGCAGGTGTGAGGATGTGCAGGTGTGCTGTGGTTGGGTCGTCAGGTGCAGACAGGTACAGAAAGCAGTGGACTTGCTTTCGACATGCACATTAAGGCAGGGCTCAAGATTCTTCTGGATCCCAATAGGTAGAAGGTAGGCTACCACTAATACTTCAAGAACAATGCAGGAATTTTCCAGAAGTGCTTTTCAGGACAGATTTGGCCTCACATTGGAAAGGGCCCCAGAGGAGCTGTTGGGCTGTCTCCATGTCTGTGTGGAAGGCTCTACCCAGATCTGCCACCTACCCGTGCACCAGCCTTGAGTGAGCACTGACTTGGGCAGGGCCCCGTCATGGTGGGGTGATTTACAGATGTGAGTCAGATGCCACGTCGAGTGGGTACCAGGGAAATCGGCCCCAACAGCCAAGAAAGCTCTGTTCATTTGGTCTCCCAAGGTTTCCATGGATCAGGAAATGGGAGTGCTGGCTCCTCTGCTCAGTCTGATGAGGTTGAGATCAAGATGTCAGCCCGAGCTGCGAACATCTGAGGCTCAGGAGGCTCCCTCTCCCAGGCCCCTGCAGGTTGTTGGCAGGAGTCAGCCCCTTGTGGCCGTAGGACTGCGGTCCCAGGGTCTTGCTAGCTCTCAGCTCCCAGTCCTTGCCACACTTCCCCTCCATTGGCCTTCTCACAGCAAAGCAGCTTTCTTTTTTTTTTTTTTTTTGCGGTACGCGGGCCTCTCACTGCTGTGGCCTCTCCCGTCGTGGAGCGCAGGCCCAGCGGCCATGGCTCACGGGCCCAGCCGCTCCACGGCATGTGGGATCTTTCCGGACCGGGGCATGAACCCGTGTCCCCTGCATCGGCAGGCGGACTCTCAACCGCTGCACTTTTTTTTTTTTTTTTACCTGATTAAGTCACATCCACCCAGGATAATCTCCCTTCTGATTAACTTAGAGTCAATTATTAGAAACCTAAATGGAGGAGTGAAATCTCATCACATTCACAAGTCCCTCCCACTCAAGTGAGGGGATCATACAAGGCGTTTACACCAGGGGTGGGAATCTTGGGGACTGTCTTAGAACCTGACTGCCTTAGCCTGGGAAGCAGAAACCATTGTCCTGTCAGTAAACCAAGGTTTTTGGGGTTTTTTTAAAGCATTTTTAGTGTAGCTTCCAAGACTGAATCCCTAAGCTCCAGGTAGAGGGCGGGGTGGGGAGTGGGGGTGGAACTTGTTCTCCTGACTCTGACTGCGCTGCTTTTTCAGGGGTACGGCAGCTGGGTATCCTGCTCTTTAACTGCTGCCTCTGAGCATTTGCGCAGCCAAAGCCTGTTCTATCCCAGGGACAGCTTGCGTGGAATTAGGAAAGAGGCCAGAGAATGCTGCAGGAAAGGGAACATCTTTGCCTCAGAGTGTGTGTGTATGTGTGAGTGTGAGAGTGTGTGTGAGAGTGTGTGAGTGTATAAGAGTGTGAGTCTGTGTGTGTGTGAGAGCGTCTGTGAGAGTGTGTGTGTGAGTGTGTGAGAATGTGTGAGTGTGTGTGTGAGTGCATGAGAGTGTGTGAGTGTATGAGTGTGAGTCTGTGTGAGAATGTATGTGTCTGAGTGTGAGAGTGTGTCTGTGTGAGTGTATGTGTGTGTATGAGGGTGTGTGTGTGTGTATGTGTGCGAGTGTGTGTCTGTGTGTGGCTGTATGAGTGTGAGTCTGTGTGAGAGTGTATGTGTGTGTGTGTGTGTGTGTGTATGAGAGTGTGAGTTTGTGTGTGAGTATGAGTGTGTGTGTGTGTGTGTGTGTGTGTGTTGGGGGGGTACCCACTGATCATCTGAGCATGGACCCAGACTAGGAAACGTACATGTGTCCTGGACGTGGGACACAGGATACACCCACGCATGACAGGAAGCTCCACTCCTCAGAGGGCTGTGCATAAGGGGGCAGTGGGCATCCTGGATCCCTCACCAACAGACTCCCTAGTACAGCCTCTTCAAACTTCAGGACCCAAAAATGGAAGAGATGCACATGGCCACTTAGTGCATTTTCTTGCCCCTGGTGGAAACTCTTCTTCTCTCCACCTGTGTCAGCTTTTTTTTATTGCAGTATAACATTACCCGAAACCTAACAGTTTAAGACAACAATAAGCATTTATTATCTCACAGAGTTTCTGGAGGTCAGGGATCCAGGAGCAGCTTAGCTGGCTGGCTCTGGCCGGGGGTCTCCTGAGGTCACAGTCTGGCTGGCAGCCAGGGCTGCAGTCATCTGAAGGCTTGACCAGGGCTGGGATCCACTTCCAAGATGCAGAACTCATGCCACCAGTTGCCACGTGAGGCCTTAGTTCCTCTGTGATGCTGCTTGAGTGTCATTGTGACATGCAGCTGGCTTCTTCTAGAGCAGGGCTCAGAAAACCTTTTCTCCAAAAGGACAGATAGTAAATATTTTCAGCTCTGTGGGCCCCTACGATCTCAACTCAGCTACTCAACTCTGCTGTTGTACAAGAGCAGCCAGAGACATCACAGGAACAAGTGTGGCCGTGCTCCAAGAAAACTTTATTTCTGGATACTGAAATTTGAATTTCACATAGCTTTCATTTTGTCACAAAATATTATTCTTCTTTGATTTTTTTTAAACGATTTACAAATATAAAAGCCATCCTTAGCTCATAGGCCTTACAAAATTAGACAGCTGGCCAGATTTGGCCCGCGGGCCTAGAGCTTGCCTTCCCTACCCCAGAGCAATTGCTCCCACATCAGAGCAGAAGCCACAGTCTTTGTGGCCTGGAAGTCACGCTCCACGGTGTCCACAACCTCATATGGGCTACACGGGCAGCCTTATTTGATGTGAAAGGAGATTATATGAGGCGTGGACACCAGGAAGTGAGGGCCACTGGGGTGTCAGAGGCCAGCCACCACACCCTACTGATGACTGCCCCCCTCACAGGTGACTGCCCTCCACTTTGAACAGTGCAGCCACTGTATTCATTGTTGGCCCATTAGAAGAACAGCCTTCCTTCTGAGCAAAAACATAAGTAACAGAGTTTGAGGAGTGATGCCCACTGAATTGGCCTGAGCGTGTCCGGTGCCAGAAGAGAGTCTAACACTAGAAGTGGTGGTGTTTTAGCAAGCGTAGAAACAGTCCAAGAAAGCAGGTGTGAGCTTTGTTCATGTGGTTTGGGGGTGGTGGGAGGAGAGGTACTGTTTTTGAGCTTTCTCGTTGACTTGAATAAACATTGTCTCTGAGAAATTTGTGGGACTCTTGAACTTGATCTGCACCCAGGTGACTGGAGTTTTAATATTAATTTAATATGCCTGGGAAGCAACCCCCCTGCCATGGGAAAGGCAGCATACTTCCTGTTCCCAGCCTAGAGTGACAAGGAAATTTACATGGAGAGGTTACTCTGGCATATTAAGTGTATAATTCAGGAGGCATTTCTGCCTCGCCATCTAGAACCCCCTTAGCAAATTTTTTTCCTTCTAAGCAAAGAACAAAGTGAAAGGAGGCAAGTCAGTTTTATAAGGAGTGTCTGTATTGTCCTTGTGAATTTCTTGATGAGCTTAGGTAAGGAAGACGTGTTCTGGGAGAGGGGTTCTTTTATTACAAAAAATGAAAGAATGGACTGTTGTTTCTCTCAGAGGAGAGGAGAGTCACTGAGCCCTCGGGAGTTGCCGAAAAGCCATCGTGGGCCGCCATGTGGGAGAGAGGTCGTGTGCTTCAGTTCCAGAGGTGTGAATGGCACCCATAGGGTAACAGGGGGCGGATATGCAGTGGCTGCTGGTGGACCTCAGCTCAGCATCATTTCCCGGCGATGCCCGGGAGCAGATGAAACTGGCTCTTCCCAAGTAGCCAACAGTCCTGATCCCCTCAGTGGAACAGGGTGCACAGCTTTAGAGGAAAGGTACCATGGTCCAGGCTGCAGAGTTTCTAGGCCCATGGGTCTCAACCCTGAGATTTCAGTGTGAATCGATCAGCAAGTGGCATGAGACAGATTCGGCTTGTGGTTCAATGGTGGATCCGTATTTTAAATTGACAACAAAGCTTGTCCTTAACCTTCTCTTGCACACAGGTCTCCATACTCATACCACCAATGTCCTTGAGCCCCTCTGAGTGAGTGCTGACTGCTCCAGCCCAGAGCTGGGACTGTGGGGAGTGGTCTGCACCCTCAGCAAGTCCGGTGACTGGAAGGACTGGACTCTGATGCTGGGACACGGGCTGGAGCAGAGGTGCGCGCTGAGCATGGACCATGTTCTCTGCGGGTGGGACTTTGACAGTGTGACACATCAAGAGCCTCTGCCAGGGAGGCCTTCAGTGTGCAGTGTTCAGAAAGGAATTTGAACTTTTTAGCCCAGAGAGTCATCAGCTCACGGATGAGTCTGAAAAAACTCAGTAGACTTTGGTGGTTTTGCAGTTTTCAAACATGGTTTTCCCCGTTGCTGATTAAAGCCCCCACATTGTCGGGAATTCTGGGCCAGTTTTGTGGGAATCCAGTGCTTGCATGGGATCCAAACAGTCAGGAATGGCACTCATGCCCAGTTAGCCTGCAGTGGGCTCTTCCCTGGTGCACGGGCCCTGCCTTAGGTCTCTGCCCCAAAACAGAGTAGCCTGGGGTGAGCGGTCAGGCAGGCCCCTGTCCCACTGCCCCTCCTGGCTGAGAAGTGGTCATAAGACAGTCCTGGCTGTTCAGGGCTGCCAGGAGGGGAGGAACGGGCGCAAATGAGCCCTGCAGGTCCTCTCTGGAATGCGGGCTCTTTGTCGTGAGTCCTCACCTGGACTGAGGCTGTGCCAGCGCTTAGGTGCTGGGCTGCCCTAGGCCGCTTGGCCCGTGCTTGCAGCCTGCCCGCACACAGCAGGGCCAGGGATGGGGAGGGGACAGTGAGCCGGATGAGACCATCACCCGGCCTCCGGGGTCACACCAGGGCAGCAGCTCTGTCTGGTCCTGCCCCTGCCCCAGGTGAAGGCTGCGTGCACGCACGCCTCCGATGCAGGCATTCAGTAAAGCACGACTCCAGCTCCCTGGAGCTGACCAGTTGTAAAAAACATGCTTTTTTAAAGAGGAGTTTTATCAGCTCATAAATCCTTCTAAAGTCTACTGGAAAGTTTTCTTGTGGAGATAGTGTAAACAAGGTCTTGAATCCCACAGAGTAAAAAGACTTCCTTTTATGGGCAGCAGTGGAAGGGCCGTGACTCTGGAATGGTTTAAAAGTGGTGTCACGTGGTTTGTTTGTGCTGATGTCACTCACATGCCTCCCCTGCTGGTGGCACCTTCTCAGCCCCAGGCCAAGGGGCACGGAGCCAGGGCACATCACGTGTCCTTGGCCCTGGCTGTGCTTCTATTCAGGGATAAGTCAGTCGGCCAGAGAGGAAATTGCAGCCGAGCCGTGGAGAGGGATTTCATGTATTTATGGCCCTTTTTTCTTTGCGGGGGGCAGGGGGGCGGTTATGGAAGGAGGCTTGTTTGCCATGTGACCCAAGGACAAGCTGCCAGTTTATCTGCAAAGCCCGCACGACACCTGTGACTGTCGGTGGATGGCCAGGAGAGGGAGAGCCTCCAGGCAGGACTGTGGTTTCTCTTGTTTAGGTTGAGAGAAAATTCCTCTTTCTGAGGTCGGTGGCGTTCAAAGTGTAAAAACACCATTCGCGAGAACTCCATCCCTGCACCACCCTCACTCGTTTGGGAACCTTGGACAAATTATTTAATCTCTTGGTACTTCCACTTCCTCATCTATAACATGGGGCTGTATTATGATACACACCTTCCCAGGCTCGTGAAGAGCAAAGCCATTTACACCCATAACACTACCGAGAGCATTAATTAACTACCGTGTGGTTAGTGCTGTGACCTAGTGTAGGTGATTCAGTTGGGAGCGGAAAGAACTAGTCAGTCTTCATGTTTTGTCTAATTCTTTTTCCGCTAGAGCAGGGGTGACAAGCTTTTTCTGTAAAGGCCCACACGGTAAATATTTCGGGCTTGTAGGCCAAACCATCTCAACTGTTCAACTCGTAGTTGTGGTTTGAAAGCAGCCATAGATCATATGTAAACAAACGGGTGTTTCTGTTCCAATAAAAAGCAGGCCTCTCTCCCATTCCCACCCTCCCTCGAGGTCACATCCTCTTCCCTCTGACTTGACCTGACACCGTTTTCCCATATCTTTCAAGGTAGCTGGCGGATCGACATGGGAGTTTTCCTGTCCCCACAGGCTTTCTCTCCTTGGAACTTTCCCTGGGGCCAGACTTAGGCAGTTGCTCTGTCTGTCAAGTGTCAGCCTGACAGAGGCCAGAAGCCAGTTTGGGGTGCTTTGAGCTTCCTAGATGTGGGTAGTTCCATTGGCCATTTTTATTGAAAACTATCTCATTAGCCAGAAGTTTTAAAACAAAACATAGAATAGAATTTTCTAGCGAGAACAGAAGTGGAAGGGAAGGCACTTTGGTCTTCTTGAGAAAGGACTGCCGGCCAGTCCCTTCTCGGAACCTTCTCCACACTCTGGCCAGCCTGGACCTTTGTTCAGCCACCTCCTTTGTGCGCCAGCGGTCTACTTGTCTGGACCACTCTGCATTCCAGGTTAATAAGAAGCACCTCTCCTCCTGCGGCCATTCTGAGCCTCGTCAGAGCCTGGGCCTTTCCTGGCTGTCCCGGCAGCACCCTGCTTTTCCGGTGCAGCCTCCTGCCCTGGGGGCTCAGGCCCAATGCCGGGTTGCTCCCTGTGGCCACGTGACTCTGAGGGCTTCCCAGGGGCTGCAGCCCAGGTGCCCTCTCTGCCTGCCCCAGGCCTGTGCAGGGACTCTGCCACCAGGCTCTCCCTGCTGGCTTGTTGGCATCTGGCTCAGGGCCCCCCTGGGCCTCTCATTGGGTTCAGGGCAGCCGGGCTCCCAGGCCGGCTCTGCCACCCCAGGGCATGCAGCAAGCAGCCTGAGCCCTGGCGCCAGACATGGGTCGTGCGCCCCTTCTGTCTTGCAGCCATGCTGCCTGGCACTGCCTGTCCTCAGTTCTCTGCCAGCGGTCCCCTGCCACCAGGAGGAAGAGTAGAAATAGCATGGGTGGAACTGAAGGCGAGATCACCGTGGGGAAAGCTGTGATCACTGCTCAGCCTTATTAGTGAGAAACCAGAGGTTTCTTGCATTCTAATTCTGGAAGTAATGTTTCATCAGTGGCTGCAAGAGATGCTTCAAATAGAAAGCTGGTTTGTTTTTTATGTAAATAATACCTGTAATAGCAGACTTGTGTGGAACCTGTATTTGTCCTTCTCAGGAAGTGAGAGTTTGGGTTTTGTATTGTGGAGGGTCCTGGGTCTGGATGAAGTGACTGCACTGGTGGACGTTAAGTCAGGAGAAGCTGGAGGCTACTTGCGCCATCAAGATAGAAAGCCAGAGGCCCAGACAGGCCGCAGAACTGCTTTGGCACACTTGCCATACACATGTAGGTGGGGAAGCCACAGCAAGTAGCCACAGGGCTGCTTGGCCGCGGCCCCCTTCCAGGCTGGGCCCATCTCTGTCTGTCTTCCCCTCAGGTTTGAACTGATGCGCATGTGCTGGCAGTACAACCCCAAGATGAGGCCTTCCTTCCTGGAAATCATCAGCAGCATCAAGGACGAGATGGAGCCCGGCTTCCGGGAGGTCTCCTTCTACTACAGCGAGGAGAACAAGCCACCTGAGCCAGAGGAGCTGGACCTAGAGCCGGAGAACATGGAGAGTGTCCCCTTGGACCCCTCGGCATCCTCGTCCTCCCTGCCACTGCCCGACAGACACTCAGGACACAAGGCCGAGAACGGTCCGGGCCCTGGCGTGCTGGTCCTTCGAGCCAGCTTCGACGAGAGACAGCCTTATGCGCACATGAACGGGGGCCGCAAGAAGGAGCGGGCCTTGCCTCTGCCCCAGTCCTCGACCTGCTGATCCTGGATCCCGATCCGTGCAAACAGTAACGTGCGCACACGGCGGCGGGTGGGGGGGAGAGTTTTAACAATCTATTCACAGCCTCCTGTACCTCAGTGGATCTTCAGAACTGCCATTGCTGCCCACGGGAGACGGCTTCTCTGCAGTAAACACATTTGGGATGTTCCTTTTTTCAATATGCAAGCAGCTTTTTATTTCCCTACCCAAACCCTTAACTGACATGGGCCTTCAAGAACCTTAATGACAACACTTAATAGCAACAGAACACTTGAGAATCAAGTCTCCTCTCTCTCCCTGTCTCTCTCTCCCTCTCTCTCACCTTTCTCTTTCTTTCTGCTTCATGATGGAAACACATTTGCTGCAAGCCCGACGCCCTTTGTATTGGATTGAGGCAACGTCTGTCCCTCCATGGCCCCCCTGAACACACCTGCCGGTCACCATAGGTCTTTATAAAACACGTTGGGACAGGATTTTTTAACCATATCTTTAACATTTTTAGGGACATACGAAATTTACAAAGGGCCATCATTCATCCAAGGTTGTTACCATGTTAACGCTGCCAAATTCTGCCAAAACCCCGAACTTTCTCCCTCACCGTCCCCGCACTGTTCTTTTGTTTCCAGAGGCCTGAGCGAGCATGGTAGCTAGTCACTCGTTAAGAGCCACGCTGGTGATGCTCTCCATCCGATCATCCCCTGGTGTTCTTTTCAAGTCTCACATTCACACAGGTCTGATTGCTTTTGACGAGGTTATTATTTGGGGGAACTGGACAGAATGAGACTTCCTCTCAGTGAAGATGGCTTCCCCGCTCCCCCTTCTGCACCCACACCTTCTAGCCCCCAGGAATTCTGGAGGAAACAGGTCCTGTCAGGAGCCTGGAAGACAGGCTTTGAGTAAAGGTCGTCCACGTGCCAGTCTCCTGTCCCCGCCCCAGCTCCCCACCTGGCCCCCAAGAACACAGATGGGAAGGGGTATCCAGGGACTCAGCCCAACTGTTTATGCAAGTTTGCAAGGAAAGAAATTCAAATACCACAACAACAGTACGAAGAAAAGCAGTAAATGGATTCAAGCATTCTAAGCTTTGTTGACATTTTCTCTGTTACTAGGACTTCTTCATGGGTCTTACAGTTCTATGTTAGACCATGAAACATTTGCATACACATCGTCTTTAATGTCACTTTTATAACTTTTTTACGGTTCAGATATTCATCTATACGTCTGTACAGAAAAAAAAAAAAGCTGCTATTTTTTTTGTTCTTTATCTTTGTGGATTTAATCTATGAAAACCTTCAGGTCTACCCTCTTCCCTCTCTGCTCACTCCAAGAAACTTCTTATGCTTTGTACTAGAGTGCGTGACTTTCTTCCTCTTTTCCCAGTAATTGATACTTATATAACATAATTTGCCATGAACTGTTTGATGCCTTTTTATAAATACATACCCCTCCCCACTCCCCCTGCCCCGTTAGTTCTATTCTACCCCATAGGCTCTGTGGGCACGAGGCTGGTGAAGGGAGCAGGTGGAGAGAAGGCGGGCGCCTGCCCTGGACCCTCTCTCCCCAGCCTGCTCTCACAGAGCATTTGAGTCTGTTACAGTGCAAGACATGATACAAACTCAGGTCAGAAAAAAAAGGTTAAATATTTCGCACATCCTTGTTCAGTGTTTATATTCATCATTGTTGAAAAGTCTCACCTTCTTTTTCCCTTGCCTTTGTTTTGGTTGTGACACACATATATCTATTTTTTTAATTCTTGGGTACAACAGCAGTTTTAACTGCAGACACTAGGCATTTGGATTACTATTTTGTTTTTAATGGATATTTAACCCTTCCATCCCATGGAAAACAGCTGCTGAGTCCAGGGGTGCAGCCGAGCGCGCTCCAGTGGGCCCATCTGCGGCTTCCCGCCACCACCCTCCAGACCGACCTCCCTGCCCTTAGAACTAGGGTCTCCCCAGAGACCCCCTGGCACCAGCGGGGAGTAGGGCGCAGGGGCAGTATCCTCGGGGTGCCGGCCAGCCCGCTGCCAGCACGGGAAAGCGCAGGCGCCGCGGGGCCAAAGCCCGCGCTCCCCTCCAGGGGACAGGAGCCCTGGCGCAGGCGCGCTGGCCGGGGGGTCTTGTTTAGTTTTTAGCACTTCTCACCAGAGTGATGACAGCACAAGAGTTGCTTCTGGGATGGAAATGTTTAAATTATGAGTAAGAACAAAGCTACAACATAATGATTGCTAGTTGTGACTGGAGATTAAACACAAAAAAGAAAGTTTGTAGTGCTTTTTTGCTTGTCAGTAGTTTCAGTCCCACTATTTTCTCTAGTCTCTGTCCCATAGTTTTTCCCTTAAAAAAAATGAAAAAAAAGAAAAAATTAATTAAGAAGGTATTATATGTAGTTTTCTTTTAATTTATTTTGTGATACCAGTTTCAATCACTGTAGAGAAGCCCCCTTATGAATTTAAATACTGAGAAAAGGGTTTTTGTGTGTGTGTGTGTGTATGTGTGTGTGTGTGTGTGTGTGTGTGTGTAAGACGGGACAGTTTTTGGGTTTTTGTTGGTTTTTTTTCCAAACATTTATCTACCTCACTCTTATTTTTTATATGTGTATATATAAAAAGAATACATCTCACATTTCTCAGCACCTGACAATATGCCGTTGATACTGGTAACCTCATCCACACCACAGGCCGTACACACCAGGTGACGCAGGGAGAGGCCAGGCTGTATTCCGGGGTCAAAGCAACACTAGCTCACCTCTCCACTCATTTCGAACAGCTCTCCTTTTTCTGCGACGTCTCATTTTGCGTCGCTTCTGTTGTTCTCCTGACTCGGTATCCCAAGAGGTGGAGAGGGGCCCGGCCCAGTTGTCTTGGAAACCAGCTACTTGGTGCAGATTGGGTGGCGGACAGGGAACAGCAGTGGTTTCCAGGTCTTGAGGACAGGCAGTGCTGGGGCCGGGGTCAGGTGGTGTCTCCTTAGGGCCCCCGTTGTCCCTGTGGCCGTAGGGTGGGTGCTGGGCTTCTGGCTAGGCCGGCTCAGCCCCTCGTGCAGCCGTTTGGGCGCCAAAAGCCCGCTCCGGGTTCCTGACCTGACGGCCAGTCTCACGTGGAATGTACGGAGAAGAGCCCCCTTCTCCCTCTCCGGGCAGTTCTCTCAACCTCACCCTCACCTCCTCCCCAGGGGCAAACAAAGACGTACCAAACCTTCGGGCTGGAAGGGGCCAGTGGTGGGCGCCGTGCCCCCGCTGGGGCTGTGCCTCACCCCCTCATTCCGCAGTTCACGGGGTGGACGGCGCACCCCCTCCAGCAGCTGCTCTCACAGGCACTAGCGTTTTTTCTGGGAAACGCAGTGGGCGTCTCCCAAAGTGTGGCGGCTCCTTTACGGTCCCAGGACTGCAGTTACACTCAGGAGCTCTTCCCTCCTGCTAGAGCACCCCTCCTCTTTCCCAAGCCCCCTGGGATCTTAAGGTCATTGAGAAATAATGTTTGATCAGGGTTTCCCGCTTCCACACTGTAGGTGACCCCTTGGAATAGTGGCCTCTCCTCTCTTTTGCACATACCTACCGGTTTCCACAACTGGATTTCTACAGATCATTCAGCTGGTTATAAGGGTTTTGTTTAAACTGTCCGAGTTGTTGGTGTCACTTTTTGTTTTATGTAAGTGGTTTTCCTTTTAAGTAGAAAGAAAACACTAACAGTATAGTGCCCATCATAACAAATGCTTCAGAAACACTTAAATAAAAGAAAATTTTGCTTGTGTGATGGTGCAGTCATTTTACTGGACCAAACCACCCACCTTAACTATACCAAGGCATCATCTATCCACAGTTCTAGCCTAATTTTATGCTGATTTTCCCACCTCTTCTTGGTTTCCTCCTTTGTATGCTCCAAATAACTTAAGCTGAGTTTTGGCATTCTCCATGCAGCCTCCTGACAGCAGCTCACACTGCTTGAAGTGACGTGAACCACTGAGGCACATCATTGAACTGATGTGAGCATTAAAACATGATCACACACAGCCCTTCCCTGAGGCAGCAGGAGCTGGTGTATTCTGGAGACGTTGTTGAACTTCAGCTGGGTGAGACCCAGACCACCCCAGGACTCCCTTAGAGGATGTCCTGACTTTTGACACAGTTGGAATGTGCTTCCCCCTTGGAAGATAGAAGACCGTGTTCATGGCCGACACTGGCCTTTCCTTCCAGCCTGTTTCTTATGACTTGGAACAACATTTCAATGATAGAAAAAATGGTTATTGTGGAACTAAATGGCAAAATGCTTGGCACGAAGTGGTGTGTTTCAGTTGGGATAACAGATGTAAGAGCCAAGTATGACGCCAAATTCTAGGCCAGTTTGTTCCACCAAAACCTCTTTCTCAGCAGCCCACCTCTGCTGGCAGGTGGCTGCACGGGATGCAGGCCGCTGTTATGGCAAGGTCACACTTAGATCAGTGAGAAGGCTAGGATGCTTGGTCCAAGGTCCTCAGCTGTCACTGTTGGGTCCTCCAGCCAGACAGTGTCAAAGGCAACTCCTTTTCAAAACACAGGCGCCCTCCAGTTGACAGTAAAGCTCCATGGTATGCCTTGGCCCATTCCAGCAGTCCCAGTAATGCATTTAAGGTTTGGGGTTTGTTCTTTTGTTAATGGTACTTTTGTGTTTGTTGGCTGTCTTTTCATTTCCTGGGCTAAGCAGCATTGGGAGATATGGACCAGAGATCCACTCTTTAAGAACCAGTGATGAAAATCAAACTTTCTTACTCCACTCTGACATAGTTGGTGGTACCAGTGAGAACTTCAAGAGAGGATGTTGTTTAGATTGAACCTCTGTTGCCAGAGATGCTGAAGATACAGACCTTGGACAGGCCAGAGGGTTTCGTTTTTGGCCTCCAGCTTAGATGACTAGTTGGTCATTTAGAGAAAAAGCAGATGAACACTCCTTGATGGTGGAATGATAAGGCAGCAGGAAACCATTCTAACAGGGATCATGAATGACGTGGAGAGAGGAAGCAAGAGCAGAAGGTACAGGGCTTGGAAGAAGTGTGGGCTGTGCTTGGAACTTGATGGTTTCTGAAGGTATCAGACCACATCAAGGCTCAACAGTCATCCATGGGCATTTGGTTTCAACAGATAAACCTAACATCCTACTTTGGAAACTGTTACTGCGGAGTTCAGTCAAATTGTTCCAAGAACGCAAACTGCATCTCACCCGTCAGGTGTCAGTTCTGGGGCATGACTTTAGGGTTTTGTTTTATTTTGTTTCTGCAAGAACATAATGATCACTCATCTGTATGTCCATGTTTGTGTGTGTCCACATCTTTCTGGTAAACATCGTTGTAATTAGTCACTCATTAGCGTTTTCAATAGGGCTCTTAAGTCCAGTAGATTACGGGTAGTCAGTTGACGAAGATCTGGTTTACAAGAACTAATTAAATGTTTCATTGCATTTTTGTAAGAACATAGAATAATTTTATAAAATGTTTGTAGTTTATAATTGCTGAGAATAATTTAAAGACACTTTTTTTCTCTGTGTGTGCAAATGTGTGTTTGTGATCCATTTTTTTAGGACACCTGTTTACTAGCTAGCTTTACAATATGCCAAAAAAGGATTTTTCCCTGACCCAAGCCGTAGTTCACCCTCTTTCCCCCCATGTTTTGTGCCCTAGTTTATAACAAAGGAATGATGATGATTTAAGAAGTAGTTCTGTATCTTCAGTATCTTGGTCTTCCAGAACCCTCTGGTTGGGCAGGGGATCATCTTTTACTGGTCATTTCCCTTTGGAGTGTAGCTACTTTAACAGACTGAAAGAACCTCACTGGCCAAGGAAAGAGCAGAGGTGTTGCAGCCCAGTGGTGCCATGGCACCTTCGGCACCTGGTTGGGTCGGTTTGGTAGTTGTACTGTTATACAATGCCTTGAGATGGAAGGACTCCGTTGCGTAGCTAATGGTTTTCACAGTGAGCACAGCATACAGACTTATCACACAAAAGATGGTAATTCTGGTGCACGCAGGCCATTTGCTTACATGCCTCATATCATGATTAATGCTTTGCTATAACAAGGAAGAGACCCTATTTATTTTTATTTAAGGCAGAACACCGAACATAGATTTTTTTTCAGTACAAAACAAATTCTTTTTAATAAAAACTATACACACACCAGATTTTTTTAAGTTTGACTCCATTTCCTCTAGCTCCCAATGGGTTATTGGCCATGTCAACACAACCCCACAAAATCCCCATCATTGGCAACATTTGGGTGTTTTGCTCTACATGGGAGAAAGATCCAGAAACAATTTGGGTTTTGTTTGCAACTTTTCATTTGGATGTTTGGCGTTGCACAGACACATCCACAGGTGGAGTAGATGCTTGGCAAAAACACCTGTCTGCTTTCTAAGCCAGTGAGGTTGAGGTGAGAGGTTTGCCAGAGTTTGTCTACCTCTGGGACAAAAAAAAAAAAAAAAAAAAATCAAACCAGAAGGCGCGATGGAATGGATGCATCGCAAATAATGCATTTTCTGAGTTTTCTTGTTTAAATTAAAAAAAAAAGTTTTTAAAAAAAAGTAAAAAAAAAAAAAGGTAATAACATGGCCAATTTGTTACATAAAATGACTTCTGTGTATAAATTATTCCTAAAAAAATTCCTCTGTTTATATAAAAAATCAGTAGATGAAAAAAATTTCAAAAGGTTTTTTTGTATATTCTGTTGTAAGAATTTATTCCTGTTACTGCGATATACTCTGGATTCTTTATGGAAAAAAAAGAAACTGTCTATTTTGAATGGCTGAAGCTAAGGCAACTTTAGTTTCTCTTACTCTGCTTTTTTCTAGTAGTTAAAGTACTACATGGTTTAAGTTAAATAAAAGAATTCCGTATGCATTTTTGGTCTCTGATTTTGCCCCACCCTCCACCCCTTCTGGAAGAATCACCACGCTTCTGAGCAGGGAAGCTGAGCTACGTGTGGCATGTGTGTTCACACATATCGCTGGGAGGTGTTCTGCATGAAGGCTTCGCTCTATTTCTGACAGCTGAACCTTCTCGGCATGCAAATTGCTGGTGAACAGGGAAGCTATTCTGTTTCTCACTCCATTAAATCAGCCAGAAGAACATTTGAATACATAAAATATAGAAATCTGTACTTGATTTTTGAATGATGTGTAGACTTTTCTGCTGACATAAGCCAGGGCAGGTTTGATCTGGGTGACTCTGGGGCAAAGGACTTTCTGCACATTTTCATGTCCTTGTCGGTCACCTCCTCAGAGGGCGCAGGTGAGGCCATAGACACGCACACAGGGTGCAGCTCCCTGGCGCTGCTCAGAAATGTTAGTTACTTTCCAGCCAGCGAGCTTGGCCTGCCCCAGGGACTCTACAATCTGGGCATCGTTATCTTTGCCAGGGGAAATGGTTATGGTAGGAAGTGTGAATACATGTTCTAAGGAAACAAGCTGTACATGTTCTAGAATCAAACCTGAGACACATCAGGAAGACAAGCTCATCATTCATTAAACTTTGATCATGGGAAATTATACTCCAGTAATAAAATCAGGCTACTGGACAAAGCGCTAATTAGCAAGGTGTAGGCAACAGAAGTAAATGAAAGGCCATGCTTACTAAAGACCTGGTGAGTCTCAAATACTTGGACCTAAAAACAAAAAAGAGGGGGCTCTCAAGCTTGGCATTGCCCCGGGGTTTTGCTTACCATTGTCACGGAGTGCCTGGCACTCGGGGGACCCTTACTAGATGACCAATGACTAACAGGCTCATTTCTGAGGCTTGGGTGGGTGTCTGGGCTCTAGTGGGGAGGACACAGGAGCCCAGCAGGATTCCCACCTTCCCCGGTGGGTGATGCCATGCTTCCAGGCTGTGGAGGCACAGTCTGCACCTGTCCTCAGCCAGAGGAGCAGCAGTTTCTTCTGAGGATGAAGGTGCTGGGTCTTTAGAAGTGTTAGACCCTCTCCCCACCGTGCCACTGCTTAAGGCCACAATCCAGCAGGGCTATTTCCATATTTACCCTCACAGGTCCAGCAACAAGCCCACATTCAGTAAAGTTTCCTCTCATCACTGATGGACTTTCACATCCATTCTCTCACCAGATCTTCACAACAACTCTGCAAAGGAAGGATTTTTATTACTCTGTTTTACAGATGAGCAAACACGCAGATATGTCCAAGACCCCCAGCTATTAAATGACCAACCCAGGGCTCAGCCTTTTGAAGCTGTGTCAGCTTTCAAACTGTCTCAGAACTGCTGCGTATCAGCCATAACTAAACAGACCCCAGTGTGTATCAACGGGGGATGGCAGGCCACTTAGCCCAGGATGTGAACTGGGCCTCTGGGGTTCTCCCTAAAAAACCTTGGAGGCCACAGAGGGGAGATGACAGGGACGTTCATCAAGAGGGAGCTCTGGGCCTCCAACTGGATGACATCTAAGAGTTTGCTTGGCGCCAAGCCATACGCATTTTACAATCTGAAATAACACTGGAGCCGGGTCCCAGAGGACGCCTGCCTGCCACCGTCCTGAGACAGAAGCTAAAATAAGGGGGTGTCCAGGGCTTTGGGTAGCAGGTGTTTGCCTGCAACTACAGAAGGCTCTCCACATTAACAGCCGTGCAGCAGGACCTATGCTTGCTGGCCAGACCATCCCACCCCACTTGCTGCCTTTGATCTGATACAGTAGGACTTTGATTTTTATGGCAAGTGAGCCAGTTTCATTTGCAAAGGGGTCCTATAAAGACTATCACAAATGCACAAGTGTGCTGGAGGGCTAATGGTAAAGTGAGTTCCTTTGCCCAGTTCCTTTGTTATTAAGGTGCAGCTGCTTTTTCTTACAGTGAATAAACCTGGGTACTAAGTGACGATTTTTTTTTAATGGAATTAAGTGGAAAATGATAGCTGTGAGCATACCAACATAAGAAGAAATTTCCCAGAGCTTAGCCACCTTCAAGCTCTTTCTCCAAAATACAGTGTTGCTAATGGGGTTCCCAATGGAAATTTGCCCCCAGAAAACACTGGACAAGTAAAACCTTGTTGTGAACAGCTTAGAACCGTGTCATAAAGGCAAAATGAAAGATGAAAAGGGGAGGTTCTGTTTCTTAAAATGTAGAGATAACACTGACCATGGCAGAGAAGCTAAACCCAGCTATTAACCTTTGCTTTAGGACCAAACACTACTGGGGGAATGTAAAGTGATACAGCTGCCATGGAAAGCAGTATAGCAGCTCCTCCAAAAAGGTAAACATAGAATTACCTTATGATCCAGCAGTACACACACATATACACACACACCAGGATTCTAACAGATATTTGCACACCAGTGTTCATAGTAGTAGTATTCAAAATAACCAAAAGGTAAAAGCAACCCAGTCCCCATCAAAAGATGAATGGGGCTTCCCTGGTGGCGCAGTGGTTGAGAGTCCGCCTGCCGATGCAGGGGACGCGGGTCCGTGCCCCGGTCTGGGAAGATCCCACATGCCGCGGAGCGGCTGGGCCCGTGAGCCATGGCCGCTGAGCCTGCGCATCCGGAGCCTGTGCTCCGCAATGGGAGAGGCCACAGCAGTGATAGGCCCCCGTACCACAAAAACAAAACAAAACAAAAAGATGAATGGATAAACAAAATGTGGTCTCTACATACAATGGAATATTATTCAGCCTCAAAGGAAGGAAATTCTGATGCATGCCACAACATGGAAGAACCCTGAAGACATTATGCTAAGTGAAATAAGCCAGTCACAAAAGGACAAGGATTCCATTTATATGAGGTCCCTAGAGTAGTTAAATTCAGAGATGGAGGGTAGAATAATAGATGCCGAGGGCCGGGGTTGGGGAGAAGGGTGGAGACACTGTTTAATGGGTACAGAGTTTCCGTCTGGGATGATGAGAAAATTCTGGAGATGGAATGGTGGTGATGGTTGCACAAGTGAATGTACATAATGCCACTGAACACTTAAAAATGGTTAAAATGGCAAATTTTATGTGTATTTTACAATAATTTTTCAATTAAGTTAAAAAAGAAAAAACCAAACACTAAAGACTCAGTGGCTCAGAAGTTGCCCACAGCACCTGGATGCACAAGCTTGGAGGCCCAGAGTGGGGCGCCCGAGTAGCAGCTGCACCTGCGTTTCCCATGGTCGGCCAGTCGCAGGTCATCCCACCACATGGGGCTCGCAGAACAGGTCTGGGGTCCCAGAAATCTGGGCAGGATCACACAGGCCTGCTGCATAGACTTTTAAGAGGAAAAAAAATTACTAGCATTTCATTTTATTGTCCGGAAAACCATAACTGAAGCTAGTTAAGCCCTTGTGAAATGTCTGCCTTTCAGAGTGTTCTTTCTTCTGACAATAAAATAACCCTTTGTGATTTCATTGGGCTAATTCAGAACTTTTTTCCTCTGTGTAAACTGTTTTACAAGCAAATTTTTAAAAGCCTCTCAAAGCACAGTTGAACGCTGCATACAGGACTGAAACATTTAATTTTCTCTAAAGGAGCAGTCTCCCAGTTGGTTCCCCCTGTCTGGAATCGCAAAGGCTGAGTTTCCTGTGAACCAGGCGTTGAGACCTGGCTTTCTCAGTCTCCTCCAGCATTTCCTGGATGATAACTTGCAGGGCTTTTCCCAGCAGGCTAGCCGGAAGCGAAGGAGATAATGGAGGGACATGGACGAGCGCCGCGCATCCATTTCCATGATGCAAAGACAGGTAGTAGGTGTAATCGCAGATGTACCTACAACCACACAAAATGCCAAGTTACTCCTTGGACCAGCCTCTAACCTCAGTGAAATGTAAGCAGAAGCGGCAATGCAGCATCCGCAAAGCATGAGGGAAGACTGCCACCAGGGAGACCCAGGTTTTGTTCTTCTGCCAAAGAACATGCTGCTGGGAATGAGCCATGGAGAGACCGGCTCTTGGCCTCATGTCCAGCAAGTGACTGAACCCTGGAAGGGACCAGATTTTCAACCAACTAATCCAAAACGTTCTCCCCCCAACCCCGTGAACCTTTCTCATTCATGTCTGCATTGAGTCATTTTGTTGTCACAGCTGCTCCAGGTCTTTGCTCACAACCCTGCAACCTCCACCTTTAGTAGGAGTTAACATAAATCTTTATGTTAACGGATCCAGAGATAAGACAGGAAGAAACAAAAAAAAGAAGATAAGAAACAAAAAAAAACTAGATGGAACTAGCTGGGAAGAGATGGCCACAAACCTGACCTCCAACAGACCCTGGGTCTCATTATATGTTGATTTTTCTAAATTAGCATATTAAATGACACATCTACCGGCTGCCATAGCTGGACATTAAGGACCAAAAAAGCATTAAAAAGGGGGTGGCACTCCACTCCCCCGAAAAAGCCCTGCCCCTTCCCAGGTCGACTAATGCCTACACCTCCCCACCATTAGCCTCACTCCTATCTTTAAAATTAAATCCCTCTCACCAAGTGGGTGATAAGTTGATCTGTAAACTTAGTCCCTGCTTCTCCAATCTCTGACTGCTGAATAAGGCTTAACCCAAGCAGGAAAAAGAACCCTCTCCCGCTGAGGCAGGGCGCATCGGCTCGGCTAGGGCCTGAGCAGGGTCCATACAACTCAATTTGGTAACAAATTCTGGCATCCAACAAGGGGCACATTCTGTCTGTTAACTCAGGGTTACTCACTGACCCAGGGCCAACAAAGCTGGCTAAATAATTGAGCTGTCTGCCCCAGTTCTCAACCGCTGGGCCAGTAAGGGCTACTAAATTAAGCCTGAGATTGAAAAGCAGCCAAGGATCAAGTGGAGCGCTCCTCAGGTAAAGAACATCTCTTTGGGGTTCCCTGGTGGTGCAGTGGTTGAGAGTCCGCCTGCCGATGCAGGGGACGCGGGTTCGTGCCCCGGTCCGGGAGGATCCCACATGCTGCAGAGCGTCTGGGCCCGTGAGCCATGGCCGCTGAGCCTGCGCGTCCAGAGCCTGTGCTCCGCAACGGGAGAGGCCACAACAGTGAGTGGCCCGCGTACCGCAAAAAAAAAAAAAAGAACATCTCTTTGTTTCATGTGTGTGACGTGAGCCCTAGTCTCTGTTCTTGATATGAGTGAAGCTTCAATCTCTGTTCTATGTGGTTTTGTTTGTCCTAATGCTCTTGGAAATACATGCCACAACTGTGGGCACGGGTTGAGCACTTGAAGGCCACTATGGCGTTTGCCACCAAAAAGGATAAGTTGGTCATGCACCAGCGTAGATGAGCACTGGGTACCCTGCCAACCAGAAGCAAATGTCCGTGTAAGCAGGCACACTGTAAAACGTTCACAGCCCCAACGTCTACCGCGTTCCCACCTCTAGGGTGTAGTCAAAAATGCAAGAGCACACCTTTTGTGTTGGTTCCTCTTGCCCTAACTTGCCATCCCGGGGCAAGGTATACGTCTCTGTTGGGTAGGTCCCTCCCTACTACCCTCTACCACAGATCCCTAGGGATCCCTCCTCTGAGACACGAACCCTTTAAAAATCTTGTTTTCATCAGATTTCAGGAAAATCACTTTGTCTAGTTGGGGAAGGAAGAAGAGGACCCCAAACTGTCCAAAGTCCTTGGGTCCTCGTAGCTGAGAGTATAGAAAACTGGACACGTACCAAATGGGCATTCGGCCTCCCTGTCTGATTACCTGTAACGGAGCAGGGACACACCTTTTGTGAACAAGCCTCCCTGACTACCGGAGAGGCTCTTTATCTGAGCAATTTATCTGATTAGAGAACCCTTATTTCCCACTCCCCCTTCACCCTATCTCTGGGGACTGTTTGCTGAAAGATACCTCCTACAGCCCCACAGCGGGTCTGGGAACATGTAGTCACTGACTTAAGAGGTGCTTTATGGGGACTTCCCTGGTGGCACAGTGGTTAAGACTCCGTACTCCCAACGTTGGGGGCCCGGGTTTGATCCCTACTCAGGGAACTAGATCCCACATGCATGCCGCAACTAAGAGTTTGCAAGCCACAACTAAGCAGGCCACATGCCAAAACTAAGAAGCCGGCGAGCCGCAACTAAGGAGACTGCCTGCCGCAACTAAGACCCTACACAACCAAATAAATAAAATAAATAAACGTTAAAATAAAAGGGGGGAACTTTATAACTAAGGCCCTCTTGGACAGTGTCTCCCCTACCAGCCCCTGCGAAGATTGGTTCAGGTTTCAGTTAGAGCACCTAAACCGCTTGGTGTGGGTCAATCTTGTGGGATCTGCATAGCCACCAACCCTAAGAAGAAGCCACTGGGAAGTTGGAAACAGACTAAATAAGGACTCCCCAGTATGGGTAATCAAGCCTCTATCCCAGTGTACGCTGTCAAGGTGCATTCTCCATAACTGGAAATTCTTTGAGTAGCGCCCACTAACAGGGA
This sequence comes from Leucopleurus acutus, assembly GCF_964270905.1. NCBI lineage: Eukaryota > Metazoa > Chordata > Mammalia > Artiodactyla > Delphinidae > Leucopleurus > Leucopleurus acutus. Next base: position 154,208,878 of record NC_139142.1, read on the forward strand.
GACAGCTTATTTTCTGCTGTAACACCGCATGGCCCCAATATAAACTGGCGGATGGAGAAAGTCGGCCAACTAACGACTCTCTAAATTCTAATACTATTTTTTAATTTGACCTCTATTGCCAGCGTTAAAAAAAAAAAAATGGGATGAGATCTCCTATGTCCAATTTTTCATGGCCCTTAGCCAAATAAAGGGCTTCTGGAAAAAATGTGAGGCTAGTTCTGTTAGACCTGCGCGGTCTCCTAGGAGTTTCGACTCGCCCAGGAAACAACAAGAGTCGGAAGCCGATGCAAAACGCAAGAGGTTTATTGAAGGCCGGTGCACCGGGGTTCCTTGGTCCTCACGTAGGAGGTCGAAGAAGGAACCCTTTTGGGCGCGAATATGTCAGTTTTATAGGTTCCCACTTCCCCGTATGTAAATTATAGATTTGGTTGTGTTCTCCTGCTGATTGGTCCCGGCTTAGGCTCGGACCAGAGAGGGAACTTGTCCCCAGCTGCCTGATTGGTCTTTGACAGACACCTTTTTTACATTTTGTTATCTCCCTCCTTCTCCCCAGCTGCCTGATTGGTCTTTGACAGACACCTTTTTTACATTTTGTTATCTCCCTCCTTCTCCCCAGCTGCCTGATTGGTCTTTGACAGACACCTTTTTTACATTTTGTTATCTCCCTCCTTCTCGGAAGGGGGCCGGACATCCTGGAAATTCACCCATTGTCTAAGAAGCCCCTATTGTCTGGAGAGTTCTTAATCATTAGCTGGAACAATGTCCCTCGAGTCCCACAGTTCAAATTTCTCTTTCCTGGAATTGGAATCTCAGCCTGAGGATCCTCTTGACTTCCCCCCTCTGCTAAGGGTAGCTGCCCCCGCTTCCAACAGTTCACCTGAGACTCCTGAGTCATTGACATCTACCCCTACCTCTCCTGAATCCCTGACGCTCTCTACTCCCTCAAATTCACCACCTCCCTATCTGGTGCCCCCTCTTCCGCCCAATGGGTGGCCCCCCTCCCTGACTCTTTCACCTCCATCTCTCAGTACACCTTCCTTGGGGACTAGTCCAATGCACACCTGTAGCAGCATTCAGTACCAGCCCTCTGGAATCAATAAGCTATTCCCCCTTCAGGCGGTTCCCAATGCAAAGGGCAAACTGACCACTGCGTTAGGTACCCTTCTCTTCCTTGGATCTCTATAACTGGAAGGATCGATCCAAGGGTTTAAGGGAAGACCCCGAGGAAGTCCTTAATTTAGTCTGGGGAATACTGCACACTCATTTGAGTGGATACCCAAACCCTCCTAAACATCTTATTGTCTGGGGAAGAAAAGGTACTGATTATAATTAATGCAAGGGAGGAAGCTGCTAAGACCAATCAAAATAACACGGGGCATGCTGTATACCAGCCTGGAGTCCAGGCTGTTCCCAACACAGACCCTGGGTGGGGCCATCTAGAGGAAAATGGTCAGCAGCACCTCACACATTTCAGGAATTTGATTCTGAAGCGCATTCAATTAGCGGGGAAGAAACTCATAAATTGGAGTATGTTCAAGGAGTCATCCAAGGACTGAAGGAAAATCCCTCAGCCTTCCTTGAGCACCTAAGGGAGTGCCTCTGAGTATATACAAACATAAACCTGGTGTCATTGGAAGGGCAGGTCATTATTAAGTACCATTTTATTTCCCAGAGTGCCCCAGACATTAGGAGAAAATTACAAAAGTTGGAGACAGGGCCCACCACACCTACTTCCGGGCTGGTGGAATCAGCATTTCAGGTGTTTAACAACCGGGATCTGGAGGCCGATACAAAGGAAGATGAACGAGCAGAACAAACTGTCAGTTCTCTGGCTTTAGCAATTCAGGGTTAATCGACCTCCAAGGGATGACACCCCGCCACAAACACACACACACAAGGGACCCTGTAACATCAATGAGTCACCTGGGATTTCGAAGACCATGCCCACAGTGGAGAGAAGGGCTTAAAGCCAATCAGTGTGCTAACTGCATAGAGGAGGGCCACTGGAAGGGGGACTGCCCCAAATGTCTCAGAAGGAGACTAAGTGGACCACCATGTCCTGGCCCACCCTCATTGGTCACACACATAAAAGAAGAGGACTGAAGGGGCCCAGGGGCTCCTAGGAGTGCCCCGGAAATTACCCCCAAGAAGCCTTGGCTGACCCTGACTATAGGTGGTAAAAAGGCTGACTTTTTAGTCAACACAGGAGCCACCTACTGGGTCTTGAACACCCAACAAGGCAAAATGACCAAAGATAAATGTAAGATAATGGGAGTGAAAGGGAAGCCGCAGGAACGCAATATTATAGAGCACCTTGAGTGCAATTTGGAAGGAAAAAAGTTATTTCACTCTTTCCTGTATGTCCCAGAATGCCTAATTCCTCTAATAGGAAGAGATTTACTATATAAATTGGGAGCAACAATTTATCTCAGAGATACAAAACTTAACATCAAAATACCTAAGACTCCCTTCCATTCCATAGCACTCATGCTACCACCCTCTGCGGATTAATCCCTCAGTATGGGCCCACGACACCGTGGGCAGAGCCAGGAGGGCACCAGTCACGGTCAAGCTGCGACCCGCCTACAATCACCCAAATAAAAAACAATACCCATTAAGCAAAGAAGCCCTAGCAGGCATTAAGTAGAAAGTCTACTCAAACAAGGGCTTCTTAGACCCTGCCATTTTCCTTGCAACACTCCTAATCTGCCAGTAAAAAAAAAAAGCCCAAGAGATACTGGCTAGTTCAGTACCTCCAAGCTGTAAAGGAAGCTATGGAGGAAATTCACCCAGGGGTGCCAAATCCCTACACCTTACTCTCTACCCTAAACTGCGAAAGGATTTGGTATTCAGTGCTAGATTTAAAAGACACCTTCTTTTGTGTGCCCTTAGCCCTGTAATCTCAGTACATTTTTGCATTTGAATGGCAGGTGGCAGCATGAGAAAACAACATTTTTGCTGGATGGTTCTGCTCCAGGGATTTAAAGACTCTCCCACCCTTTTCCGAAAGGTTTTAGTTGAGGCTCTTAGTGACCTTGAGTTAGAACAAGGGACTAGGACTTCCCTGGTGGCACAGTGGTTTAGAATCTGCCTGCCAATGCAGGGGACACCAGTTCGAGCCCTGGTCCGGGAAGATCCCACATGCCGCAGAGCGAGTGAGCCCGCATGCCACAAGTACTGAGCCCATGCTCCACAACAAGAGAAGCCACCGCAATGAGCAGCCCGCGCACAGCAATGAAGAGTAGACCTTGCTCGCCGCAACTAGAGAAAGTCCACACGCAGTAACGAAGACCCACCACAGCCAAAAATAAAATATAAATAAATTAATTAATTTTTTAAAAAAAGAACAGGGTACTATACTTCAATATGTGGATGACATTCTAACCACCACTCCACCAAAGAGCTTTTCGACCATAACACAGTTAATGCCTTAAATCATCTGGCCGAGAGAGGATATAAAGTTTCAAAGGAAAAAGCCCAAATATCCCTCCAGCAGGTAGAACACTTAGGGTTTAATAATAGAAAAGGGGCACAGAGCACTATCTAAGGAGAGGAAAGAACATATTTGCAAGATGGCACTCCTAGTACGAGAAAACAGCTCCAGGGTTTCCTGGGAATGCCTGAGTTCTGCCATATATGGATCCCCAATTCTGCCTTAATTGCTAAGCTCTAGTATGAACAATTAAAAAGGAAGGAACTTGACCGTTTTGAGCAGACCCCCAATTGTGACTGGGCATTCCTAGAACTCAAAAACCATCTCATGAGAATCCCCGTGTTACCTGAGTCTACCCTTCCATCTACATGTACATGAGAGAGGAGAAACTGTCCTGGGCTTGCTTAAACAAAAACTTGGACCTCTGACTCAGGTTGTAGCCTGTTTTTCTAAACAATTGGACCAAACTGCTAAAGGATAGCCCCCATGTTTACAGGCTGTAGCTGCTACTTCTCAAAGAAGCTAACAAATTAACTTTTGGACAGCCCCTGACCATCTGGAGCCCACACCACCTCATAAAGGTAAGGGGGGCAGACTGGTTATCCCCTGGTCAAACCCTCCAAGTCCAAGCCATGCTTCTAACAACCTGTCTGTGACTCTGAGGCACTGTAATGTCCTTAACCCTGCCTCCTTGCTACATCAGACAGGTCCAAAATTAACTCATGATTGTGAGGAAGTTATGGAACAGGTTTATTCCAGCAGGGCTGACTTAAAGAGCTTCCCTAGAGAGAAGGCAGGATTGGAATGGTCCACTGGTGGGAGTTGCTTTATGAAAGATGGAAAACAAAAGGCAGGCTACACAGTGGTTTCTGTCACTGAAGTGGTGGAAGCTAAAGCCTTGCCCCCTGGCTGCTCTGCTCAGAGGGCTGAGTTAATTACCCTGATCAGAGCACTAGAACTGGGGAAAGGGAAAGTTGTCAATATCTACACTGACTCTAAATATGCCTGTTCAATCCTGCACACCCATGGGGCCATCTGGAAGGAGAGGGGAATGCTGACCTCAGGGAATAAACAGATTATAAACTGGGGGGGAGGTGAATTATGAGGCTGCTGGAGGCTATACTCCTGCCAAAGAGTATAGCCTGTATTCACTGTAGAGGCCATCAAAAGGGAGAAGCAGAAATAATAAGAGGAAGTAACAGAGCAGATATGGCAGCTAAACAAGCAGCAGAGGGTGGGGACAGACTTCAAACGTCACTCCTACTGGTACCCCCAGATCCTAACTCTTACACTCCCATATACACCCCAGAAGAAAGAGAAAAGCCTTTGAGATGGGGCTATTTTAAAAGCCCAGAATATCAGGAATGGAGGGTTAACAATCATGGGCAGCTGTTCTTCCCATCAGCTACTGCACTCCAAGCCATCCGGGAAGCTCACCAGAGCACACGTTATGGGCAGGAGGCCCTGTGTCAATGGCTTACCAAATCCATGACTAATCCCAACTTCTGAAGTCTCCTTAAACAGGTGGTTGAAGCTTGCCCTGTCTCCAGAATAACCCCACCAAGGTCAAGGGAGTGACCCCCACCCAGTACAGAGGCACACATCCAGGTCACGACTGGTAAACTGATTTTACAGTAATGCCCCAGGCACAAGGAAATTTTTAGATATTTGCTGGTTTTGACTGACACCTCTGGCTGGATGGAGACATTCCCGACCCAAACCAAGACTACCTTGGAGATCTCTAAGGCCCTGCTCAAAAAAATAATCCATCAGTTTGGGCTCCCTAAATCCATTCAAAGCGACAGTGGGCCCGCCTTTGTTTCTCAAATTACTAAGGAAGTCTCTAGAGCCCTAGGAATTAAATGGAGCTTACACTCTTCTTGGAGACCACAATCTTTAGAAAAAGTAAAAAGAACAAATGAAACTCTCAAAAGAAATTTAGCCAAACTATGTCAAGAGACTCATCAACCTTGTATCTCCCTTCACCCCACAGCACTTTGGAGAATGCAATTAGCCCCTAAAGGAAAGCTCAGGTTAAGTCCATAAGAGATCATGTACAGGAGGCCCATTCCTGAAGGACCTGGCTACAAAGCCAGCCTTAGGGATATGGACCAAATGAAATATGCCTTACAGAGAGGGGAAATCATCAAAGCTTTACACGCCTAAGGGAATCAGGAATTGCCTTCCCCTTCTGACATGGTTTTACATTCTTTGTACCCTGGGGATTGGGTTTATTTGAAAACCTGGAAGGCTGGAAATCCACAAGACCAGTTAGACCCCAAGTGGACAGGACCTTATCTTCTCATCTTGACCACTCATTCAGCCTGACAATTGCAGGGCATAACTCCATGGGCCCACCATACCAGAGTGAAGACGGCACCTACACCTGAGGAAGAAGTTACTGAGCCATGCACCCAATACACCTGTGAACCTGTCACACACCTTAAGTTACTTTTGAAAAGGACTAACTTACCAATAGATAAGTAATGTGGTGGACAGGCTTATTAGTTGGCCTCATCATTACTATTGCCTTGCTTGGCTTCTGCTGTTCTGCCAAACCCCCTCCCTCTGGCAAACACCTCCTCTGAACATGCTGGACATATGGGATACTAACATTGGAAGAAGGATGAGTGGCCATTATTGTCTATTGTTTCTTCTCTGCTCTATCTATCTCTTACAACCGTCCACACAGAATGGGAGTTCAATGCAATAGTAAATTTCTCGAGAATTATAGCCTGTGGAGAAAATCTATCCCAGTGCTGGATCTGTCACCCCCACTCTCCAAGTGACACCTATGGATTAAAGGTATTACATTTTACCTCTAAGAATGATAACCTCACTCTCACCTTGGCTAAACCTACCCCTCTTGAAGTTCATATCCCATCCCTAACGCAGCTTCCCTGCTTGGATTCCCTCTAACGAATACAAAGCACTCACTCCAAAGTGCCATTGCTCTGATCGTCTTGCTGCCACTGCCCCTATTAAACGCCCCTACCAAAGGGAGGAACTTGCAATAACACCTTAGGGCTGCTCTGGACTCTGATCAATGCTTCTTCCATTATCCCACAATTTAAGTACCCCGGGATTGACTCCTGTGGAAATCTCACCTGTTGGTGCCCTCTGAACCAACCTGATGAATACACACAGGGACCGGAAGGGAGATGTACTTATTGGAGAGGGAAAATGCCAGTTGTCTGGCATTTAGTATATGGCCCTCCTAAGGCCTATGGAAAAGCCACTAGTGAAGAATCCCTTAGTAACCCCTGCTATGCAGGTGGGCCTTTCTCCCCACACTGCAAGGGCACCCCCTCTTGGGCTAGTCACTTATGGAGGTGGTTCAACTCCCCAGAACATAAGCTCCCCCTGGCCCAAGAATAAACCAACTGCCCATCAGACCAACCCCAACTCCTCCTTCCCTTCTCTGGGGTGGGCTCTAGCCCTTCCGTGTTTAGATAATGCCCAGTTGGGGGAACATTGCATGCTAGACCAGCTAAATTCTCAGAACCTACGCATAACCATTCATAATATCACCCTGCCCTGAGATAAAAGAGCAATAGGACTCATTCTGGCAGGAATAGGGACTGCTCCAGACTAGCAGCTCCCTGGGGAGGCTTCGCATACCATGAAATCACTCTACAAAATCTCACCCAGGCCTAATTGCTATTATCCTCCTGCTTATCTCTGGGCCTTGCCTCCTTAACTGCCTTGTCAACTTCCTTAGTAAACAGCTTGAAGCCATCAAACTTTAGATGATACTAACACAGGGGTACAAGCAACTGGGACTGCAGCTTGGCGAAAATCAGACTTATTTTAGCCTAGTCAGGAACAGTTCTGCTCCTCTAATCCAGGCAAAAATTATGCTCATGTTCAGCAGGAAGCAGTTCAGAAGTCAGACCTTTGCCCTTCAACGCCCCTCAAGAATGAGGAGCAATAACAAGGAAAGGGGGATTTTATTGCCAGAGCTGCTCCAGGTCTTTGCTCAAAACCTGCCAACCCCCACCTTTAGCAGGAGTTAACATAAATCTTTAAGTTAAAGGATCCAGAGATAAGAAAGCAAGCTACAAACAAACAAACAAAAACAGGTGGTACTAGCTGGGACCAAGATGGCCAGGAACCTGACCTCCAACAGACCCTGAGTCTCATTATATGTTGATTTTACTAAACTAGCTTAATATGCTTAATAAGACACACCTACTGGTGTCCAGGACCAGCGATTAAGGACCATAAAAAGGATAAAAAGGGGGTGGCACCTCACTCCCTCAAAAAAGCCCTGCCCCTTCCCAGGCAGACTAACGCATATGCCTACCCATCATTAGCCTCACTCTGCCTCCCTTTGTCTTTATCTTTAAAATTAAATCTCTCTCACCAGGTGGGTGAGAAGTTGATCTGTGAACTTAGTTCCCACTTCACCATTCTTTGGCCACTGAATAAAGCTCGAACCCAAAGGGAAAAAGAACACTCAGAGGCCAGGCTAGGACCTGAGCAGGGTTCATAGGACTTAATTTGGTACCAATTTGTTCATTCATTCTTTGCAGGGAGGAGTAACTATCTCCTAGGGGGTCAGAGTCTGGAGAAAAAAAGGTAAATTAATCTTCATCTGGGCTAAACCAGAAGTTAATTCACAACTTTGCCAGCAATAAATAAAAATAAAACATCCATAAAATGTTAGTGGCGCTCAACATCTCCATCCTACCACTTCTCCTCTGCCAGCCACCAGGCCGGTGAGTGGGAGGGGGACTCGGAACCAGGCCTGGGCGTGAGTGAGCAATGGGCCAGTGTGCAGGGTGACTGGGCTGTTCCCCGCCACCAAGCACCCAGCTGGATGGCACAGGATGGTACATCCCGGGAGAAAGGCTGGTCAGAGGCCACTTCAGCCCTTCCTCCTCCCCTACGTGCCCAGGAACAAAACGCACCTGCCTGCGTCTCGGGAAAAGGCCACCTCCACGCCCTCGACCACCGCGCGCCTGCTGACGGCCCTCATGCTGACTCCCGAAGCGATCACTTCCGGGCCATCTGGAAGGCACATGCCACGCTCAGGGTGGAAGCCTCGGATGTCGGCATCCCCGTAGCCCCAGTTCTTGCCGCACTGTTCCAGAAAGATGGCCTTGGCGGTGGGGTCCACGCCCACATGCACAACGAGCTGTGTGAACACACGTGGCGGCAGGAGATTAGGGAAACTGAGGTCTGCTCTGCCCCCCAGACCACACAGAGGGAGAGCTCTGGGGTGCAAGACACCTCAACATCCCAAATGTGCCAGCATCACCCCCATCCCCTGCCTGCTTCCCCTGATGAATGTGCTGGAATGAAAAACAGCTGGATAGAAACCCATGTGGCATCTTTTATATTTTAAAATATTTTTACAGGGTAGTGTATTCCTTTTTCCCTGGGGGATCCAGCTGGTATCTAAGCGTGTCCCAGGAGAAGCCTTTCTGTGGAGGCGTCCATCTCTTTTATGAAACTCTTTAATAAAGGAAGTTAGTAACAGTCTAATAAAATATTGTTAGAATTTTTTGAGCTGATTATTTTTCCTCTTTGAAAAAATAGCTGATTGTTTTATCAAAATATTTGGGGTGTTGTCTTAATGGTTTGGTGGTCTGTGTTTTATTAATATTATCTGGTCGTCGTATTTGGGGGATATTTGTACCAGCTTCCTATATAGTAACTCTGTTGTGGTAAGATAGGCTGGGAGTGATGAAGATAGGCCTCCCCAGGTGGGCCACTCTCCCGTCTCCCAGTGGGGGCTGCCCTCAAACTGCTCTCCTAGGTCCAAGAGGTCCTTGCCTCTCAGCCCACCTCACAACCCACCTGCCCTGCAAGGGCCTGGCTGGGACCTAACCCGAGGGCCTCTCTGTTAGGTGGAAACTACCTTTGGGTCCGGGCTGGGAATAAAGCTTCCATTTCTTTTCCTCCTTCTCTCTCTCCAGAGTCTTATTCCAAGATCTACTCTGTCTTTCATCTTAAACTTTTACAAATAGACCCTTATGAAATCATCTGGGCCCTTACTGGTGGGATGAGGGGGCAGGGTACACTTCAGCCATCAACCTCTAGAAACAGCGTCCTGGGGTTCACAGGTTCTGGGTCTCCACCACATAATCAGCCCTCTGTCCCCCAGCCCAGCTGCCTCCCCAGCTGTCATTTACTTGCGGTTGAAGATCCTCCCAGATTCTGGTGACCCTCTGCTTCACCTCTCTGTAATCCACTGGCAGTTGAAGAATCTGCAGCTCCACCTCCATGTCACGCCCCAGACCCAGCTTGGAGAGTTCCTGCAGAAAGAAACAGGTGGACTCACCTTTCCTTATGGAGGGCCAAGGGGAGTTCCTGAAAAGCCAACATCGGGGTCATCCAGTCCATTCTCAGGGCCTTCTGTGGGCCTGGACCCTGCCCTCAAGGAGTGGCAAGGGACCAACAGGGGGGCCATGGTTCCTGCCCTATGCACAAGACCCCACAGAGCTGCTTCTGTCAAGGTGCACGTACCCTAGAGGCATGCCTGACCCAGTCTGCAGGTTAGGAAGTAGTTCACAGAGGGGATGCAGAGGAGTTCTAGGGGACAGATGGGGGTGAGCCGGATGAAGAAGATGGAGAAGAGTGTGCCGGGCAGAGGGAGCTGCAGAGGCACAGGGAGCTTAGAACAGGAATTTATCATCTCAGAGTCTTGCAGGACAGAAGTCCAAAATCAAGGTGTCAGCAGGGTCATCCTCCCTCTGTACCTGGTAGGAGAAGGATCCTACCTTGCCTCTTCCAGCTTCTGGTAGCCCCCAATAGTCCTTGGCTTGTGGCAGCATAACTGCAGTCTTCACATCACCTCCCGTTTGTGCATGCTTGTTTTTGTGTCCAGATTCCCCGCTTTATAAGAACACTTCACCCATTACACTCTATAAGGCGGTGCTTTCCAGAAGGTTGATGGCATTACTCTTGCCAAAGTAGAAAGTGCAGGGAAGCCAAACTGTAGTTCTCTGTGGCCTTTATAGAGCTATAGGCATGGAATGGAGTGCATTTGACATTGGACTTGACACCTCTGTGTATTTTACTTATCTGAAAGACAATGCCCAGGAGACTGAAAGGCCCTGCTTCGGCTTATCAGCTGTTTCCTTTCAAGCCTCTAATCTGATGCTCAAACAGCCTTGACTAGAAGCTGACATTAGAATCCCTCCACTGTTGGGTTCTAGTGGAACTCCTGGTCTAGGGCTGCACTCCACAACCAGCCACCTTGACATTTCAGTGCAGGAAATAGGAATAGGCACTCTAGGTGGAATAAATACAGATGTCACACATTGCCTCACATCAGCTCAGGTCACGTTTTGCCATCAAATAGATTAAGGAAAACTTTTAATATTTAGAAATCTTTGGATGTCAGAATTGCAGATAAGGGATTGTGGACCAGTATAAACTTGAACTTGTTCAAGTATTACCATGGAATTATTCTCCAGTATCTTCCTGGCATATTTTCTCTCCCTAACTAGAATGTTTCCCTCTTCCTCTTTCCCTCCCAGTTGTCCCTACAGGGAGAGCTGGCAGCTAGGGAGATCTGCCCTGTCACCAGCTCTAGGGACTCTGCTAAGGGACAGTCAGCCTCCCCTGGAAAGAGGTGACCACTGTCGCCCACACTGTGGGGCTGGAAGTCCTGGGGCCTGCTGATTCCCCTGGAGTACTTTGAGCAAGGGGAGGAACAATTGGAGCCAATAGACATCTGCCACTGAGGACAGAGGGCAGACAGGAGGGTAACTGCACCTCCACTGGCTACAGGTCTCCCAGGGCATTGGCCAAGCTGCCTGGATGGCTACGGGAAGTCTGCAGCCATCCTGAGGTCACCAGTATGTGTGGTAAGCTGTACTGGTGTTGGGAGAGGGAGCTATGGACTGAAAATATGCCTTCTCCCCTCCAAATGCATATGTTGAAACCCTAACCCCCAATGTGATGGTGTTTGGAGATGAAGTCTTTGGGAGGTAATTAGGTTTAGATGAGGTCATGAGGGTGAGGCTCCCATGATGAGATTAGGGCCCTTATAAGAAGAGGAAGAGAGACCAGAGCCTTTCTATCTCTGCAATGTGAGGGAGGACATAACCAGAAGGCAGTCATCTGCAAGCCAGAAAGAAAGTTCTCACCAGGAACCAAATCTGCGGGCACCTTGATCTTGGACTTCCCAGCCTCCAGAACTGTGAGAAATACATGTGTGTTGTTTAAGCCACTCAGCCTATGGTATTTTGTTATAGCAGCCCAACCTGACTAATACAGGTGAGCTTCCAGTTGGTAATGAGATTTGGCCTGGTTGAGTTTCAGATACATGCCAGTTCATCCATCCAACTCATTATAACTCTTGAAAGTGACACAGCCAACGTGGGACTGAAGTCAGAATCTGATTTGGGATATTGAGGAACTCCTTCCAACCTGCAATCATGGAAAGAGTCTCCAGGCACTGACTTATGTGGACATTCTGCTCCCTCAAGCCTGTGTTCTCCCGCTCTCTCTCTCTCTCTCTCTGTCTGTCTCACAGACACACACTTGGTGTCCTGGGCCATCTACACTGTGACCCATGGCAGACAATAGCATTTTACAAAAAATAGGCCAAGCTGGTGGTCATCAGCAGCCTAAGCCTGGAATGAGGAGGGAACAGGGCAGAAGGGTGCACATGCAAAGTGAGACCCCAACTATAGTGATGCAGGGAAAGGCATGGGCTTTGGAGTCAGAAAGACAAAGGTTTGAGATCTGGCTCTGCTACCTTTTGCTGGGCAAACTTGGGCATGTTATTTAGGCTTGGTGCATCTCAGTTTTCTCGTCTGTGAAATGGGCATAATGAAAAGCCAGAGGGATTTTCACAAATGTTAAATGATTCACAAAAAGTGCCCAGCACAGCATCTGGCACAATCGGGACTTTATATGAGGGATTGATGCTTATAATTAATCCATATTAATTTGAGGAAGTCGTTTAAGAGGGATTTATTGAAAGTGATATTTATTAGAATTTGATGAGCTTGGGCCTGTCAGAAGCAGTGAGTAGAACATTCTGCAAAAGCAGTCGGCAGGCCACTGGCTGCCACCACCCTTTCTGCCAAGGAGGGTTGGTTGTTTTAGCAAAGAGAGTATCCGTTCTGTGCAGACCAGAGAGAGCCAGGGATTTGTGCTTTCCAGACTGGCACACTTTCTCAGCTAGAACTGCAGAGTGTTTTGTGCTCAAGGGGGCAGGGACAAAGCCTGGTATAACTGTTACCAAAGTGGAATCCAGGGTACTGTTCTAGCCACAGGAACCACCAGGCTCTGCAGGGAGCTGAGTGCCCATGCCAGGCCCATAATCCTGCAAAAAGCCTGAACCCCACCAGTCACAAAGGTCCTCAGGAATCAGAGAGTCCTGCCTGCTGCCTTTCTCCCACTTCTTCTTGCCTCCATGTCATCCGAGATCTGGTCACCAGGAACACATGGCAGTTTAACAAAGGGAACCGAAAGAAGGAGAAAAGACACCAGTTGCTCTCGGAATTTTTTTAAAATCCACCGAGACTGTGGCACCAACTGGTGTTCCAAAGCGGTTGCTGTTTTTCCAAAATCTGATTCTTCCCTTATCAAATGAGAGTCTGGGGCTAATACCAGGAAACAGGAAAGCATTTCTTCACTCAGGCATTCAAGAAAAACTCCCCAAGTGCTTGCAATGCAGTCCTCTGCTAGGGGTTGGTGTGTCCTGGAGGGTCACGTTCTCAGAGGAGACGCAGACCAGGAACGGGACGTGATCACAAGAGTCCTGGTTCCGGTTCCAAGGGCTGTGTTTGGCCGCCCCCAGCTGCGGAAGCCTGAGGGTGAGGACCCCTGACTAGGGCATTAGGAAGGAGCCCAGACCCCGCTTTTTCCTCTCCCTACTGCGTGGGTTTGGGCAAATTATTAAAACTTGCTGAGCCTCAGTTTCTTGATCTGCAAAACATAGTAATAACAGGACCTCCCTCTCAAGGGTTGCTGTGAAGGTCAAGCAAGGCTGTGCACATGGAGTTGCAGCCTAAGAGGGCTGCACAGAGGGGGCTCTGACTGGCACTTGGAGGATTAAAAGAGTGTTCCAGGGAAAGGAATAGTGGGAGCTTGGAGGTATGTGCAAACACCCTCCCTCCCTCCCTTCCTTCCTTCCTTCTGCCCTTCCTCCCTCCCTCTCTCCCTCCTTCCCTCTTCCTTCCATTCTTCTCTCGTTCACTTATCCATCAGTCATCGGACTAGGCACTCCTGCGTGCAGCCTCTGTAATAGGCTCTGGCTAAGGGTCTAGGAGTGCCTGTGTGTGCATGTCCGGGGGCTGACCATGGAAGAGGAAATGACAGCTACTTCTTCTTGACCTGCAGGGCTGGAAGGGACCTGGGAACCACTGGGTGCTGAGACCCAGGCCTGGGCTCCCTCCGACCCCATCAGGCTGGAGGCGCTACGGGGAGAGAGAAACTAAGGCCAGAGCTGGGGAGGGGCTCACCAGGCACAGGAAGAAGCCTATAGAGGTGACAGGAGGCCTAGCATACTAAGTATAGGACAGCCACTGGTGGAGCATAATGTAGCCATTCGAAATGATTTTACAAAGAATTTATTGACATAGGAAAACCCATGCAAAGAAGTAAGTTTAAAAATCAGGATCTCAGACTGTTTCCTGCAGCCATTTATGGAAATGGAAACATACTGAAAATGGTCATCCCGTAAGGGGAGAATTAGGGGAGATTCCTATTTCTTTCCATACTCGTCATAACATTTTCACAATGGAATATTTTTGTATGTAATATTTTTCTGGCTCTGAAAGCTTAACAAAGAGTCCAGTAATCAGACTAGCTGCCCCTGGAGCATCCTCGCTGTGTGCAGGCACTATGCCCAGCACCTCACCCCAGCCCCCCGATGATGTCACCATTTTACAGATGACAAAACCGAGGATAAGTTTAAAAGAAGGGAGGAGTTCCAGGGAGTAGTCACAAAGGAGATGTTACCACAACATTGGGGTCAACTGTTTAAGGCTTGGGAGAGTTCCCAGGTCACTCTCCTTTCCTTAACAAAGCCAAGTTCTGTTCTCTATATGTGATGACTGTCCCAGCCTGCGCCCAATATCTTTTGGTTATTCCTCCAAACTAGTGGGTCTCTTGCCTGAAAAATCCAGTATGAAAAACAGTGACCCCGTAATTCCTAATCCTCTAACTAGAGCAGTTGTCTCCAAATATTTTTGATTGTATGCCCCTATTGATAAAGGATTTTAGTGTGCACACATGCATGTGGGCATGCACGTGCACACACACACACACACACACACACACACACACACACACACTATCATTAGCTGATGTCTTCATGTCTTAAGGCATGATACACACTGCATGTGGGCTTCACTGTTAATAGGTGGATGTATATATTTTCGGTGGTTTTCTTAATTCTTCCCCTTTTTTGGCCAATTTCTTATTAGATTGTTCTTGTTTTTACATCAAAATGTGTCTGGGAGAGAACTCAGATGAGGTTAGGAAGAGGGTCACTTGGCTGTTTTCACATGTTTGTTCAGGTTTGCATCAGGTTATATCTGTGGGGTTTTTGAAGATCATTTTTGTAAGGATTGCTTGATCATAATTTGAGGTTTAGTTTAATTAAAACTGGATAATATAATTCTGAAACCCATTAACTGGGCTGAAATACTCTGTAATAAAATAAAAATTATTCAAAGATGGAGGGCCTATCACCATGGTGTCCCTTGCTCCAAGGGTGACACGTTCCCTCTTCTCTCAGGAAACCAAGCCTGTCCAAGGACCTGCAGATGTACAAAGCTAGGTCAGCTTTGGTCCAGCTATGAAATTTAGTTTTATAGACTAAAAACATAGAGATTCACACCCATTAGGATGGTCACTATGAAAAAAAAAAAAAGATAGCAAGTGTTGGAAAAGATATGGAGAAACTGCAACCCTTGTGCACTGTTGGTGGGAATGTAAAATGGTGCAGCTGCTATGGAAAACAGTATGGACACTCCTCAAAATATTAAAAATAGAATCATCATGTGATCTAGCAATCCTATGT
The DNA here is from genome assembly GCF_964270905.1 of Leucopleurus acutus. NCBI lineage: Eukaryota > Metazoa > Chordata > Mammalia > Artiodactyla > Delphinidae > Leucopleurus > Leucopleurus acutus. The sequence continues at coordinate 154,224,306 of NC_139142.1, forward strand.
CTGGGTACATATCCAAAAGAATTGAAAGCAAGAGCTCAAAGAGATATTTGCACATTCATGTTCATTGCAACATTATTCACAATAGCCAAGAGATGGAAGCAACCCAAATGTCCACTGATGGATGAATAAACAAAATGTGATCTATACAATCAATGAAATATTATTCAGCCTTAAAAGGAAGAAAATTCTGGCACATGCTACAATATAGATGAGCCTGGAAGACATTCTATGCTAAGTGAAATAAGCCAGTCACAAAAAGACAAATACTGTATGATTCCACCTATATGACGGATCTAAAGTGGTCAAATTCATAGAGACAGAAAGTAGAATAATAGTCATCAGGGGTTTGGGGGAGGGGGAAATGGGGAGTTGTTGTTCAACAGATACAGAGTTTTAGTTTTGCAAGATGAAAAGTTCTGAATATCTGCTGCACAACAACGTGAATATACTTAACACTACAGAAATGTACACCTAAAAATGGTTGAGATGGTAAATTTTATGTGATTTTAATCACAATTTTCTTTTAAAAACCATAGAAATGGAAATCCTGATATTTTCATCCTGTCTTCCAATGGATCAACTTGCAAACCCCATTTTGGAAATGATTTTGGATCCTCAAGAAGGTGCTGATGTAGGAAGTATTGGAGGACAAGGGGTGGGTGGGCCTGCACACCTCTCACTTCTGCTTAGGAGGTTGGGCAGGAAAGGGTTAACCCAGGAGTCTGTGGCTGCTCAAACTCTGCACATTTCCAAGAAACACCTGTCTTCAGGACTGGCCCTTGGCTGGCTCCTGGGAGAAAGAGCTCTGAGCCCTTGGGATGTTCTGCTTGATTAGAACAGTTTTGTATGCCTGTGGCCTTGGGTCACATTGTGCTAGTTTGATTAGAGTTTATGCCAACAGTGTGATTTATGGTGGATGCCTGTTTTTGCTCTGGAGTCTGAGTAGCCGAGGTCAGGCAGGCAGGCACTGCATACCTAAGTGACTGACCCCAATAAAAACCCTGGACACCAAAGCTCAGATGAGCTTCCCAGGTTGACAACACTTCACACCTGCTGTCACATGGCATTGCTGGGAGAGTTACATGTATCCATGCAACTCCCCTGGAAGAGGACACTTGGAAGCTTGTACCTGGTCTCTCCTGGTCTTTGCTCCATGCACCTTTCCCTTTGGTGATTTCAATATGGATCCTTTTGCTGCAGTACACTGCAACCGTGAGTATAACAGCTTTTCTGAGTCCTGATTCAGGTGAATCTTGAAGCCTGAGGGGGGTCTTGGAAATCCCCTGACACAGAGGTATCTCAATGGCTCTTGAACCCTGGCCTCTCCTTAAGAATCATTTCTTCTTTATTTTCTCCTACTAGCTTTTTTTCCAAGCAGAAAAGAAGGCAATTTTCTCTGTTTTCATTAATTAATTAATTCATTCATTTTTTTCCAACATTTTTCAAGTCCTTCCTTTGTCCAAGCACTGTGCTGCCCTGTTCCTACCATGGGTGGGAAATGCCTGTGGAAAGTAAACGTCCTCAGAGCAGGCAGAGGGCAGGCAGGAGAGATGGTACTACTAGGGTCAACTTGGAGGTCACAACTCATTGTAGGAGTCGGGAGAGCAGGCTTGGAGTCTAGTGGGTGCAGTTCAATTCCAGATTTGCCCCTTGGGCACCACCTCAGGCATTTGACTTTGGGAAAATGACTTAGACTTTTAAGAGCCTTGATGTCTCATCTGTAAAACTGAGAGCCCTTGCAGTGGCTCTCCATGGTGATACTGTCCCCACAGAGGGTGTCTGAACATATGTGGAGTGCTCTTAGTGTTTAAGGGAAAGCTACTGACAGTGCCTCAGAGGCTGAGATGCTAAATATTCTTCAATGCACATTTCACTTTATCCCACACTCAACACACAATAGTCTCAGAATAACAATACTAACTCCACTTTTAACAATATGATGACTGAAAAGTTTGAGATATTTTTGTTTTCTATTTGGTTTTCTGTCCTTAGTAAATTGCTGGGTTTCAAAACTACTCATCATAGTTCCTCTCTGTGTGGTTGTGTCACTAGCTGGACACACTGTTAGGCTCATTAACTCAATTTACACGTAATTTCTATGGATTCCTTTTTAAAAATTTTAACGTTGCTTTATTAGTATGTAAAATATGCTACATGGTTCCACAGTTAAATCTACAGAACAAGCTTTATTCAAAGAAGTCTAGTTCCTTTGTTTTTCCCCTCCATAAGAAACTATTTTTTAGTTGTATGATTTATCCTTCATTTTTAATTTCCATAAACAAATATGTGACATATATTTAGGCACCCCTCCCTTCTTCTATACACTTTCCCCATCTTTGTGCAGCTGTCTTTCCTTATTATTGCCAGTGTATCTTTGGGAGAGCTTCTAGAAATTTTCTGGATTGCTGGAGCAACACATATATTATCTTGCTGGGATTGCCAAATTCCTCTCCATTGGGGCTGTACCACATTGCACTCCCTCCAGCAAAGTATGACAGTGCCCATCAGCCTCACAGCCTTGCACACTAGTTGTCAAACTTTTGGACTATTGCCAATCTGATCTTAGCATGGCTTTAATTTGCTTTCCTCTTATGAGCAAGTTTGGGCATATTTTCACATGGGTAAGAGTCATTTGCATTCCTTTCTCTATAAAGTGACTCTCCGTATCTTAGGCATACTTTTCTTTAGGGTCAGTCACCTTTTTTTTTTTTCATTTATAGAAGCTCTTTATATATCAGGGATACTGCCCTTCAGCTTAGAAGTTTATCAGCTGTATTTTCCCTGAGAGGACTGGACAGGACTGAGTGGGGAAGAGAAAGGACAGAAAGGAATCACCCGCCTAGCTATGGAATAGCAATAGGGAGTCTGCCATGTCCAGAGACATGGTTAGAAAGGACGGTAGGTAGAGATTGCCACTGGAGTTTGCTTTTCAGAGGGACACGGTTGGATGTTATTCATCTCTGAATTGATCTCCAGTGGTTTTTGTCCCAAGAATAACACTACACTTTCATTGTCTGTCAACGGTGCTCTCAGCTCCAGTGGGTCCCCGTCTGGGAGCCTGGGCAGATTCAGGCTTCTGCTTGTGGCTCCCAGACCTATGGAGGCCCCAGGTCTTCTATGCAGCCAGGAGCAGAAGCTTAACCAGAACAGCTACCTGATCCATAACAAGCAAAATCAAGGGTGTTGGAGGGGAGGTACTGTTTAGGCTATAAGATCAGCAGTTCATGCTCTTGATAGGGGCTGGGTACCTGAGGACTGCAGTCATTAGTCACATGATCTTTCTTGCAAGGGAGACGTTTTACAAAATAAAGTGTTCTCTGAGTGTCAATCCCCCCAGACTTTACGAGCCATAGAGGACCTCAACCTCAGGTCTGTTCAGCTTACCCTGTCTCTGCAGCTGGGTGGAAATGTACCCTCAACCATTTAGCACATCTGACTTTTTCCCAGTGAACTACAGATGGAACTATTAACCAAAATTATCTCAGCCCAAAAGAACATTCCTCCTGCTGGTCTGGTTTCTAATTACCCAGAGGCATGTAGTCAAAGGAACTTGGGTCTGGAAAGTCAAGGTACAAGCCTGTCACCTCCAATTTCCTCTCTGCCTCTTCCAGCTCTGATACCCGCGGTCCTGTGATGCTACCCATGGCCTTTACAGTGGCTACTCCCTCCGCCTGAACCACTTCCCAGGGAGGCTGGTCCTGGTCACTCAGGTCCCAGTCAAAATGTCACGTCCTCAGAGGCCTTCCTGGCCCACATCTGCTAGAGGAGTTCCCAAGTCACCATCCAACACATCACTGTGCCCTATGATCTTCGTGGCCCATAGGACTTGCTGACATTCTCTTGCTTAGTTTTTCGTTTCTTGTCAGTTTTGCCACCACGGAGCACCAGCACCACTGGAGTGGTGTGCTCCAGATGTTGTGGAATGACATGGAATGATCTGTCCCACAAATCCTGCATGATTGCATTCTTCACTGGGATTCCAGGATTATCCCAAACAAAACATAATAATAACTCTGTCTACTTAGACTTCTGGAATTTTATCAAACAAATTTTCCAATCACCTAGATTTGAATATTTGACTGACAAAAAAAGTGCCCTGTGGGGCATGTACTAAATAGAGAAGCAGGAGTCTTTGTTGTCCAAATGAGGGAGTGGTGTGTTTAATTTCATTTTCAGTTTATCTTTCAAAATCAAATGTGGGAGATATTTTTGCCTGTGTGTTATATTGGTCATTAATTCTAGTCAAGCCAGAGCACTTGATTGACATCTGTAAAAATCTTGGGAAAAAAAGTTCAAATATACAGATGCAATATATTATTATGAAGGTTATTTTCAGTTCCTAAAAAAAAATGACCAGTCAGGAAATTCAAAGGAATTGAGTTAATGATACCTCTCCACTCCTTTCAATGACCTTTGTCTTGATTTAAGGGTGCTGGTTTAATGGGATTTATATTAACACTGTGGTACTAATCAAACGGGCAAGGATTTTAGAAACCATAACACCCTAGTGTTGGGGTGTGTAATGAAGCAACATGTACTCTCATTCACTGCTACTGCAAAGGGGAATTGGTATAACCCTTCAGAAGGGTTATGTGGATATGTGGTAACATATCTCCAAGATGGTGTTACCAAACCGAACTTGGCAGTTTGGTACTGACATGAGGTTGTAGTGATGAGAAGTACAGCATTTACTGCAGGGCCAAGCAAGAAGAATGGGCAGCTCATGCTCAAAAGATCCAAACTTGGACTTCCCTTGTGGTGCAATGGTTAAGAATCAGCCTGCCAATGCAGGGCACACAGGTTTCAGCCCAGGAATATCCCACATGCCACGGAGCAACTAGGTCTGCGCACCACAACTACTGAGCCTGTGCACTCTAGAGCCCATGAGCCACAACTACTGAAGCCCGTGTGCCCAGAGCCCATGCTCCACAACAAGAGAAGCCACCACAACTAGAGAAAGCCCATGTGCAGCAACGAAGACCCAATGCAGCCAACAATAATAAAATAAATGTAAAAAAACAGAGAAGCCACCACAATGAGACGCCCGCACACTGCAACAAACAGTAGCCCCCACTTGCCACAAATAGAGAAAGCCCATGCATAGCAACAGAGACTCAACATAGCCAAAAATAAATAAATAAATTTATTTAAAAAAAATAAACAAGATCTTTATATGATTCCTTCAAAAAAAGAAAAAAAAGACCCAAACTCCCTGATGGCTTTCAGGGAAGGATTTTTAAAGGCAACATTTGGGGTGAGGGGTGCAGGGGGCATGAATTTCTTCTGATTGCTTGGTGGTGAGGTAACAGGGTGGTGTTTCAGGAATCTTAATTATTAACTTTCTGGTTCCAGCCAATCTGGGTCTACGGGCTTGTGGTCAGTGTGTAGTCACCATCCTCCACCTGGGTAGGGAGTCTCAGTTTCTGCAGAACAGCACAAAGATTTGCATCAGATTGTTACGTATACCCTTTGAGGAGGAACTAGGACTCTGTGTTATGGCTGAACTATTGTTTAAGCTATTATTAATTTTTGTTCTTGACTGCTTTTCCTATGTTTCTGCATTCCCTCACTTTCCTAATTAGTAACTGCTTGAATCTGCTCTTTGGAACTCTGGGAAGGCCTAGGAGATGAAAGCCTTTTTCTACAAACCAGAAACATGGAACATAGAGGGGCTTTTGTACTGGAGAGGGCCCAGCAGGGTCCTACTCGATTTCAGTGGCTTCAGTTACGGAATGAATGTTTGTGTCCCCCGAAAATTCATGTTGAAGCCCTTATTCCCAGCGTGATAGTATTTAGAGATAGGGCCTTTGGGAGATAATTAGGTCTAGATAAGGTCATGAAGGTGGGGCCACCACGATGGGATTAGCATCCTTATAAGGGCATGAAGAGACGAGAACTCTGTCTGGATGCTGCATACATGCACCAAGGAAAGACTCTGTGAGGTCATAACCAGGAAGTGGGCCCTCATGAAGAACCCAGCCATGTTGGCACCCTGATCTCAGACTTTCAGCCTCCAGAACTGTGAAAAATAGATATTTATTGTTTAAGCCACCACTCTATGGTATTCTGTTATAGCAGCTGGAGCTAAGACAGTCCCCAGTGGAGCATGCCTCTGGTATTCACAGCCTGGTGTCATCTCCTCCCACAGTGTGCCCGAGCTGGCCTGAACTCATTTTACCACCATAATTCAGCCAGTTCAGGGCCTAAGCCATAAGAGGGCTTAGCAGCTTCTCCCCTAGGCTACCCCGTGGGGAGACCTCCTGTGGCAAGGTCTGCTGTCCTAGCACCCAAGCCAAGCTCCGTGATCCTGTCCCAGCCTCCTTCCTACTACAACCACAAGAGAGACCCAAATAAGACCAGCAGAAGAGCTGCCCAGCTGAGCCTAGCTGACCCACACAGCCAGGAAGGATAATACATGGTGGTTGTTTGACGCCATTAAGTTCTGGGCTGGCTTGATTGCAGCAACAGATACCCAACCCAGAACATGACAGTGAAGACTGAGAGGACATGCACTACACTTGGGGTTCTTTTTAGATGGGGAATTACAATCTATTTTTCTGTGTTTCTTTGTGATCTTTGGAGGTCTTATGTAATTGCTCCTTAGTAACTGGAAAACAGAACAAAGCACATTGTTAAAAGTGAGATGTATGTTTTTTTGCTTCCTCGGGAATGTAGTTTCATTAACAGTGATATTCCTTCATGAATGTTAATTGCCCCTGCCAAGTTCTAGGCCTGTGCTGGGTGCTGGAGACAAACTGGAGACCAGGACAGAAAAGAGAGAAGCAACAGATACAGAGAAGAATGTAATGGGGGAGGGAAGGTGGCCAGGTTCAGTGGCAAATGTGGGCAGAAATAAAGATTTATGGTGAAATAAGCAAGACACGATGGACAAATATTGTATGATTCCACTTACATGAGGTTGCTAGAATAGTCAAATCCATAGAGAAAGGAAGTATAATGGTGATTACCAGGGAGGAGGGAATGGGGAGTTAGAGTTTAATGGGTACAGAGTTTCTGTGTGGGATGGTGGAAAGTTCTGGAGATGAATGGTGGTGATGGTTGCACAAGAACGTGAATGTGTTACTACTAAGCCTGCGCGTCTGGAGCCTGTGCTCTGCAACAAGAGAGGCTTGCGACAGTGAGAGGCCCGCGCACCGCAATGAAGAGTGGCCCCCACTTGCCGCAACTAGAGAAAGCCCTCACACAGAAATGAAGACCCAACACAGCCAAAAATAAATAAATAAATAAAAGCTGAGCTGATGTCCTTTAAAAAAAAAAAAAAGAATGTGAATGTGTTAAATGCCACTGAATTGTATGTTTAAAATGGTTAAATCATATGTTATGTATATTTTACCACAGTTAAAAAATATGTGTTGATTCCCCATCACTCTTTTCCACGAATATTTTTTAACCTGACTAAAAAGTACAGTCTGAAGAAAGACTAAATTCACAGTAAATCACTTAGGTCAGGCTGACATCTCCATCTTTCAGACAGGGTTAATAACTAGGTAGGGATATTAACAGTCTCCCATGTTCTTTTTTTTTTAAATTTTATTTATTTTTGGCTGCATTGGGTCTTTGTTGCTGTGCGCGGGCTTTCTCTAGTTGTGGTGAACGGGGGCTACTCTTCGTTGCAGTGTGTGGGCTTCCAACTGCAGTGGCTTCTCTTGCTGTGGAGCACGGGCTCTAGGCGCATGGGCTTCAGTAGTTGCAGCACGTGTGTTCAGTAGCTGTGGTACACGGGCTCTAGAGCGCAGGCTCAGTAGTTGTGGTGCACGGGCTTAGTTGCTCCTCGGCATGTGGGATCTTCCCAGACAAGGGATTGAACCTGTGTCCCCTGCACTGGCAGGCGGATTCTTAACCACTGCGCCACCAGGGAAGTCCCTCCCATTTTCCATATCCAAAAGCCTTCTGGAGTTCTGTGGCATCAAGATCTAGAAGTTGTCTTTGAGATGACAGCAAGGGAATCTGAAAGGTGACAGTGTCTGAGCTTCTGGCCTACTGAAGGAGTCTCAGGATTTGAGAAGTTCTTTTCTTCTAAAGAGAAGAATTTTGGATGGCAATTATTCCCACAAAAATTCTGTATTGCAAATCCAGAACAACCTAAATGTGGTTATTGTACCAGGAACTAGGGAAGAGGCAGGGACAGTGGTGAGTACAGACTTTTCCGGTGGCCAGGGTCTGAGGATATCAGCTGTTTGGAAGAGGGTACGGTCTTGGAAAGGGAAGCTTGTGATTAAATGGTGTTTATTTGATGTATCTTTGAGGAACTAGTAAGGATACGAGCTGAGCTAAAACTTTACAGGTTATTATTTTATTTGATTAAATCCTAACAGCAACCTTTCGAACCAAGAAGGGGAGAAGAAAGGAGGATCTGGTCAGCTTGGGCCTCAGTCTCCTTACCTGTATGATGGGAACAATAACAATACTGTGTCTACCATAAAGATTATTAGGACCCCAGGGAGGTCAAGTAAAATGGCAAAGAAAAAGAGGTCTTTAGTGACTTTGATGGGAGTAGCTGGAGTGTGGAACCAGGGCTAGAAGCCAGGCAGTGGTAAATGAATTTAAAAATTAACAGTAATTATGTTCTCTCTCTCTCTCTCTCTCTCTCTCTCTCTCTTCTTGATCCTCTGGCTAGAGGTTTATCAATTTTATTGATTTTCTCAAAGAACCAGCTCTTGGTTTCTTTGATTCTCATTATTACCTTTCTGTTCTCTAGCTCATTGATTTCTGCTTTGATCTTTATTATTTCATTTTTTCTCCTTGGTTTGGATTTACTTTGCTCTTTTTCCAGTTTCTTAAGGTGGAAACTGAGTTCACTGACTTGGGACCTTTCTTCTTTTCTAATACTGTCATTCAGTGCTACAAATGTCCCCCTAAGTTCTGCATTAGCAATATGCCACAAATTTTAATATGCTGTGTTTTCACTTTCACTTATTTCAAAAGACTTTATAATATTGCTTCTGATTTTTTCTTTGATCCACTGCTTATTTAGAAGGGTATTATTTAATTTCCAAATATATGCAGATTTTTCAGATATCTTTCTGTATTTGATTTCTAATTTAAATCCACTGCAGTCAGAGAACATACTTTGTGTATCTTGAATTCTTTTGAATTTATTCAGACTTGTCGTATGACTCAGGATATGGTTGATCTTGGTAAATGTTCTACATACACTTAAGAGTTGTATTCTGCTTGGGGTGGAGAGTTCTGTAATGTCAATTAGGTCAAGTTGGTTGATAGTTTGTTTAAGTCTTCTGTATCTTTGCTGATTTTTCTATCTATGTGTTCTATCCATTATTGAAAGGGGAATATTAAAATCTCTATAACTGTGGAATAATAGGACTTACAGTTCTATTAGTTTTTGCTTTGGGTATTTTGGAGGCACTGTTATTAGTGGCATAAACGTTTAGGGTTGGGCTTCCCTGGTGGCGCAGTGGTTGAGAATCTGCCTGCCAATGGAGGGGACACAGGTTCGAGCCCTGGTCTGGGAAGATCCCACATGCCGCAGAGCAACTAGGCCCGTGAGCCACAACTACTGAGCCTGCGCGTCTGGAGCCTGTGCTCCGCAACAAGAGAGGCCGCGATAGTGAGAGGCCTGCGCACCGCGATGAAGACTGGACCCCGTTTGCCACAACTGGAGAAAGCCCTCGCACAGAAATGAAGACCCAACACAGCCATAAATAAATAAATAATTAAAAAAAAAAAAAAGAATCCACCTGCCAATGCAGGGGACACGGGTTCGAGCTCTGGTCCAGGAAGATCCCACATGCCGCGGAGTGGCTGGGCCTGTGAGCCATGGCCGCTGAGCCTGTGCATCCGGAGCCTGTGCTCCACAACGGGAGAGGCCACAACAGTGAGAGGCCTGCGTACCACAAAAAAAAAAAAAAAAAAAAAAAAATGGAAATGGCTCTTTCCATCAATGAAATATGATAAGTGATGTGATAAGGACAGGAGTACAAGCAGTTTTTTTTTTGACTACACCGGGTCTTCGTTGCTGTGCACGGGCTTTCTCTAGTTGTGGCGAATGGGGACTACTCTTCGTTGCGGTGCATGGGCTTCTCATTGCAGTGGCTTCTCTTGTTATGGAGCATAGGCTCTAGGTACGTGGGCTTCAGGAGTTGCAGCACGCGGGCTCAGTAGCTGTGGCACGGGGGCTCTAGAGTGCAGGTTCAGTCGTTGTAGTGCACAGGCTTAGTTGCTCCGCGGTATGTGGGATCTTCCCGGACCAGGGATTGAAGCCATCTCCCCTGCATTGGCAGGCAGATTCTTAACCACTGCGCCACCAGGGAAGTCCCAAGAAGATTTATATATAAAAGGAATGCAGTTAATTTAAAAAAGTGCCCACCTTAGTCTAACTTTCAATGGTGGAAAATGAAATGTGGGATCTTGTGTTTCCCTTGGAAGAGGTGTGTTAGTAAGCAGGGATAGTATAGGAGGTGGGAAAGGTTTCAGGAGAAGATGTACTTTGATAAGGAAGCAAGCCATAACCCAAAGTATAAAATAATTATCCATGAGTCCATACTGACATAAAGAAATGATTACATAAATACATCAACAGATGAGGCAGGAAGAGCCAAATCTTCCACGCAGACGCATCCCAAACAATTTATGGAGACACTCTGTCCTCAAGGGGGCATAATTCCTCCCTCCTTGAGTGTGAGCGGCACCGACCGAGTGATCTCCTTCCAAAGAGTGAAGTATAAAGAGGGGGAGAAAGCAACTTTACAGTGAGAAACTGGGAAGGACTCCCTCAGCCAGGTGATCAAGGTCAGTGTCAACAGTGATCAGTCATGTCAACAGTATGTGCCCCTGATATTAGGGGATAAGAATGGTACTTGACCTCTGTTCCTCCTCCCCAAGCCTACTTGTCTAATCATGAGAAAAGCATCAGACAGATCCCAATTGAAGGACAGTCTATAAAATACCAGACCAGTACTCCTCAAAACTGTCAAAGCCACCAAAAACAAGGAAACTCTAAGAAACTGTCAAAGACCAGAGGAGCCTAAGGACACATGAGGACTAAGTGTAATGTGCCACCCTGGAGGGGACCCTGGCACAGGAAAAGGATGCTGGGTGAAAACTAAGGAAATCGGAATAAACTATGGACTTCAGTTAATAATAATATATTAATACTGGTTCATTCATTGTGACAAATGTACCATACTAATGTATGATGTGTAAGATGTTAATGATAGGGGAAACTGGTGGTGGGGGAGTGTGTATATGGGAACTCTCTGTACTATCTTCACAACTTTTCTGTACATCTCAATGTATTTTTAAATAAAAACATAATTTAAAACAAACACAGGGCTTCCCTGGTGGCGCAGTGGTTGAGAGTCTGCCTGCCGATGCAGGGGACACGGGTTCGTGCCCCGGTCTGGGGAGATCCCACATGCCGCGGAGCGGCTGGGCCCGTGAGCCATGGCCGCTGAGCCTGCTCGTCCAGAGCCTGTGCTCCGCAACGGGAGAGGCCACAACAGTGAGAGGCCCGCGTACCGCAAAAAACAAACAAACAAACAAACACACAGAACACGAGAGTCTGCTCTACTTTGGCACCAGGAGGGAGTTGAGGACTCCACGTTAGCTGGGGGCAGGGGTGGGGGTAGGGGGACCGCCAGTAAGACACTGGAAAGGTGCTGGTGTCATTTTAAAAGATCTTACTCTGCTTTTTCTGATTTGTCGTCCTGTCAATGTGGGGATGGATTTAGGGTATAATGAGAAGTAAACATTTGACTCACTTGTCTGTAAATGTCAGGTTTTCCTCCAGATAAGCAGACTAAATGCATTTGCCTGAGTGCTTAATAAAAGCACGGTTTACAGGGAGGGCTGTGAAGCTACAGCAGACATTCCTCATGAGCACGGACTGGGAGGGGCTTCCTCCACCGAGGTGTGGGTTTCCTCTTCATCCTCGGGGGGGGGGGGGGGGGGGGCCCTGCGGCCAGGCTGCTTGTGTGGGCTCCCACTGCTATGGAAGCAAGCCTTCTGCCCAGGGCCAGGCTCTTCATCATGGGCTCACATATTCTCCATATCCTTGTGCCATTTCAAAATGAGGATACAAGGACAGTCTTACTTCAGGCTGTACAGGGGCCAGCATGAACTGGGGACAGTAATATGGCTACTTCTCTTCCAACTCATAAGATGGGTTCACACTACACAGTCACCGGATTAAAGAAATAAGGTGTAAGAAATCATGAAAAAGGGTTCAAGTGAGTTGGGGTTATCCAGCCTTCGAGGTCAAATTCCACACAACCCATCCAAGTGGTTGCCCTGGAAATGATTGGCACTGAGCTGGTTGCTATCACAGGCGAGGTCCCTGCACATTACAGGGAGATGTTGGGGTCTCCTTGTATCCTCATGCTGGTGACTTTTATCCCAGATCTTCCTGTATTAATCAAGAAAACAAAACAAACCCCACTGCGGGCCAGATTGGAAAAATGTCCAAAACTGTCTGTCATACATATGGTCCGTTTTCCCCTAGGTTGGAAAAAGTTTTATCATGGGATTTTAGGAAAGAAAATAAAGCAGAATCAAAAGAAACAATTTACTTCTACTTGGAAAGGCAAGCAGTTACCTGCCTGTCCCTGAGTGTGGTCTGCACAACTCATCCTTCATTCTAAAGCATTCTTCAGCTTGGTGCTTCTTTTTCTCTTCTGATTCACTGCCTTTTGTTCTTTATTATTATGCTTTTTTAAAGTAACATGTAAGAAAGGCACAAAGCCACCTCATCTCTGGAGTATAGAGAAGCTATTCTGCATATCAAGTTGATCAAATCTGGCAAGAGCTCTGATCTCTTGGCCCCCCAGGCTGGGTTTATTTTAAGTGCAGTTATATAATATCCTAGCCCAACTGACCCAGGGTGTGTTTTACAAAACCCTTGTTTTATTTGCTGCCTTTCCAGGCTCAGGCGCTTCTAAAAGAGTTCAGGACATAATTTCTTTTGAAAGAATATGAGGTGGTACTGGCTCCAAAATGAAAGTGTTCAGAAACCAGGAGATAATGCTCAGCTATTGCATCAGTCAGGGGATGAGGCTTACGACTGGGGAGGGCAGGGTGCCCAGCACAGGCCAGCCTAGTGTTAAAGTCTTTGGTACATGCTGTTGGTAAACAGCATTAAGTCACCCTTCTGGGAGTTTATAGGAGATGCCTTTGTTCATTGGGAACTTTCAGCATTTATATTATTTTTCTGTATTTTCCTTCTTTTAAAACAATCTTCCATTTAAGAGCAACCACAACAAAAACGCATTCAAGTTATTATTTAGAGGTGAAATAATCTCAGAGGTGAAATGCTGTTGAGTGTAGAACTGCACTCTTTTCCCTCTCTATCATTTCATACATCCCCACTTACAATGCCTGGCATGGAGTAGGTACTCATGAGACGTTGGTATTCACAAGGTTGACTTCCAGTGGGAGGATGCAGGAGGATAGAAAAGAATGACAATCATTCACATATCCAGTCAACACATAGCCACTGGAAGGCTTGCTTCAGGCCAGGCCCTCTGTGGGGATGGGGGTATGTTGATGCTGGTCCCCACAGACAGTGTGCTGCTTATACTGACTCTGGGAGCTGTGTGCCCTCTTGTGCATTATTTACTCCATCTAAGCCTGTTTCTATATCTGTATAATGGGTCCAATGTATATATCTGGACTAGCTTGGACCTTTGTCTTAATACCCCACTTAGATGATTAGCCTTACAACGGATGCTCTGTTGGCCATATGCTGGCACTTTCAGTGGATACTCCCAGGGAGGTCCCAAACCAGGATCAGAAGGTCTAACACTGAGCGGAGTCTACACACACATTAGTGGAGGTCACTGAATAACCATAGATGGTGCAGGAAGAGAGCCTGGTCTGAGGACTGAGAGTGAAGTAGCCTTTAAAGAGACTGCCAGTGCCTCTGCCCTGGAGCACAACACCAGAAAGAAGGAGAAAAAAGAAGCTAGAGATGGATAGCAGGGACCCGTGGAGAAGGCAAATGGGTGGCAGAGGGCACTGAAGCTGGGCTTGGGTTTGCTTCCTCATCAGCTGGTAAGAAGGTTTCTGTTCTGGTCACATTGTGAGCAAGAAGACCAAGCAGCAGATCATCTTGTCTGTGTCTCAGGCACTGGCGGGAGAGCTTCAAAGACGGTAAAGATGAACTCATGACAGAAAGCCAGCCATGATGACGTGGATGTAGGGCTGAGGCATTTGGGTGAATAGCCTCACTTTGCTCACCCCTGGGTCACTGGGTAGTGGGTCTTGATATTTCTTGAGTTCTAAGAAGTTTAAAAGCCATTCCTTTTTTTCTTTTTTGGCCATGCCACACGGCTTGCAGGATCTGTTTCCCAACCAGGGATTGAACCTGGGCCCCGGCAGTGAAAGCACCAAGTCCTAACCACTGGACAGCCAGGGAATTCCCTAAAAGCCATTCTTGTGCTGGAAGAGGTCCTCTTCTTCTGAACCACGTGTTAATTTCCCCCAGGGGAAGAGCGAGGCAAGTGGGCTGAACCTGGACTTCACTCAGCAGGACCACCTGAGACTGGAATCTAGGCATGGCCATTTCATGGCACATGTCCCCAGGCCAGATAGCCAACCTCTGAGCACCCATTTCCTCACCTGCAAAATGGGTATCAACCTCTTTGGACTGTAGGAAGAATTCAGCAAGCCACTCTGCATGAAGTGTCTGGAGCACCCAGCGCATGGTGGTTTAGAGAATTTATTCCCTCTTGCCTTTACCCTGTCCTTCACTGCTGCTTCCAGATGGCCTTCCCAGTGACCTCCCAGGGGTGCAGCTTTTTCTCACTTTGCTTTAGGTTCCTTTCTCTCATACGTTCTCCAGAATGAAATTAATCTTTTCCTCTTCAGAGTCTCATAATGTAGCACTTCTCAGAATCTGCTCTGGGTTATAATTATCTTATTCATGACCCATTTCCTCTCCCTACACAGGAACCCCTCTAGGGAACTGTGATATGAGAAAGAGTATATCTGGTCTTTGTCTCCAGTTCCAGGCAGAGAGCTTCAAAATTCTTGGAATTTCCAGAGCAACAGGAGTATCTTTGTTATGCTGCTGGGGTGCCTCATGGTGGTCCCTTGAAAGCTGCAGGATGGGATCTGGTCACCAGAAAAGCCAGCCACATGACTAGAGGGTGGGGACTTTCAGCTGCCTGACCTTCAGGGAGGGAAGTAGACTGGAGACTGAGTTCAATCACATGGCCAGTGATTTAACCAACCTTGCCTACACAATGAAGCTCCAATAAAAACTCTGCATGTGGAGGTTCCATGGCGCTTCCTGGTTGATGAATGCATTGATGTGCCAGAAGGGTGATGCGCCCTGACTCCATGGGGAGAGGGCATGAAACTTCTGCATTTGGGACCCATCCAGCATTCAACCCATATGTATCCTTTATTTTAAAAAATTGTAAGTTTAGTGCTTTTCTGAGCTCTGTGTGTCATTCTAGCAAATTATCAAAACTGTGGGGGTCATGAAAATTCCTGAATTTTCCCAAAGCACAGGTGACCTGAGGACCCCTGAAATGCAGCTGGTGTCTGAAGCGGGGGCAGTCTTGTGGAGAACTTTGCCCTTAATCTGTGAAATTTGTGTGTACTCCAGGGGGTTAGTGTCAGAATTGTACTGCAGTATACCTGGCTGGGGTGGAATAGGAACAGGAAGAGATTCATGTGTTAGTAGACTGTCTTCCAAATCAGGAACTGAATAAATATAGGTTGAACTAAGAAGAGTTGACTTAATATTTTATATCCATATCAACATTGTTATTTCTTTGGCCTTCCTCTGATTTGGGGCAACCCCTAATATTGGGGTCTTGGTGGCAGATAGAGCCTGGCTCCCCCCACAAATGCTGAAAAGGTCAGTCTCACTGTGGCCAGGTCAGGATCAACCAATCAGGCACACTCATCTTTGACTCTGAATCAGGAGCAAATCTCTCTGATAGAAGAAACATCCATCTTCCCAGGGTAACAGTAATGCCACTGGGAGTATGCAGCAGCCAGTGCCATTGGGACAAGCTACAATAACTAGTATTCAGCTGGACAGCAACAGTGTATTCATCTACCTTGTTTCCTATGGGGTGATTTTTTGGTCCCTTTGATTAAAGTTTTGTTCATTTTTTCTTTATTCTGTTTTGTTTCCCTGCTCTCTTGGAAACCATATACTCTATTTCTACTCTTTCATAGTTACTCTTGAAATTTTGCCACACATATATAATTGGGATTTATCCCAGGGATGGAAGGATTTTTTCAATATCTGCAAATCAATCAATGTGATACAACACATTAACAAACTGAAGAATAAAAACCATATGATCATCTCAATAGATGCAGAAAAAGCTTTTGATAAAATTCAACATCCATTTATGATAAAACTCTCCAGAATGTGGGCGTAGAGGGAACATACCTCAGCATAATAAAGGCCATACATGACAAACCCACAGCAAACATCATACTCAATGGTGCAAATCTAAAAGCATTCCCTCTAAGATCAGGAACAAGATAAGGATGCCCCTCTTTCCCACTTTTATTCAATATTGTTTTGGAATTCCCAGCCACAGCAATCAGAGAAGCAAAACAAATAAAAGGAATCCAAACTGGAAAGGAAGAAGTGAAACTTCACTGTTTGCAATGACTATACATTGAAAATCCTAAAGATACCACCAGAAAACTACTAGAGCTCATCAATGAATTCAGTAAAGTTGCAGGATACAAAATTAATATACAGAAATCTGTTGCATTTCTATACACTAACAAGGAAACATCAGAAAGAGAAATTAAGGAAACAATTCCATTTACCATTTCATCAAAAAGAATAAAATATCTAGGAATAAACCTACCTAAGGAAACAAAACCTGTACTCAGAAAACTATAAGACACTGATGAAAGAAATGGAAGATGACACAAACAGATGGACAGATATAACATGTTCTTGAATTGGAAGAAACAATATTGTTAAAATGACCATACTACCCAAGGCAATCTAGATTCAATGCAATCCCTATCAAATTACCCATGGTATTTTTCACAGAACTAGAACCAAAAAATTTTTTAAAATTTGTATGGAAACACAAAAGACCCTGAATAGCCAAGACAATCTTGAGAAAGAAGAATGGAGCTGGAAGAATCATATTCTCTGACTTCACACTATACTATAAAGCTACATTAATCAAAACTGTATGGTACTGGCACAAAAACAGACATATAGATCAATGGAACAGGATAGAAAGCCCAGAAATAAACCCCTGCACTTATGGTCAATTAATCTACAACAAAGGAGGCAAAAATATACAATGGAGAAAAGACAGTCTCTTCAATAAGTGGTGCTGGGGAAACCTGACAGCTCCATGTAAAATAATGAAATTAAAACATTCTCCTGGGACTTCCCTGGTGGTCCAGGGGTTAAGACTCCATGCTTCCACTGTAGGGGGCATGGGTTTGATCTCTGGCTGGGGAAGTTCCACATGCCGCCTGTGTGGTGTGGCTGAAAAAACAAAGAAAAGAAGAAAAGAACATTCTCTAATACCATATAAAAAAATAAACTGAAAATGCATTAAAGACCATAAAAGACCAGACACTATAAAATTGTAAGACCAGATACGATAAAACTCCTAGAGGAAAACATAGGCAGATTGCTCTCTGACATAAATTGCAGCAATATATTTTTTGAATCCATCTCCTAATGTTAATAAAAGCAAAAAGAAACAAATGGCTAATTAAACTTAAAAGCTTTTGCACAGAAAAGGAAACCATAAACAAAATGAAAAGACAACCTACAGACTAGAGGAAAATATTTGCAAATGACGCAACCCACAGGGATTAATTTCCGAAATATACAAATAGCTCATACAGCTCAATATCAAAAAAACAAACAACCCAATCAAAAAATGGGCAGAAGACCTAAATAGACATTTCTCCAAAGAAGACATACAAATGCCCAACAGGAACATGAAAAGATGCTCAACATCACTAATTATTAGAGAAATGCAGATCAAAACTAAAATGAGGTACCACCTCACACCAGTCAGAATGGCCATCATCAGAAAGTCTACAAATAATAAATGCTGGGGAGGGTGTAGAGAAAGGGAAGCTTCTTACACTGTTGGTGGGAATAAATTGGTGCAGTCACTATGGAGAACAGTACAGAGGTTTCTTAAAAAACTAAAAATAGAGTTACCATATAAGCCAGCAATCCCACTCCTGGGCCTATATCCAGAAGAGACGAAAACTCTAATTCAAAAAGATACATGCACCCTAACGTTCATAGCAGCACTATTCACAATTGCCAAGACATGGAGACAACATAAGTGTCCACCAACAGATGAATGGTTAAAGAAGATATGGTACATATACACAATGGAATATTACTCAGCCATAAAAAAGAATAAAATAATGCCATTTGCAGCAACACGGATGGACCTAGAGATTATCATACTAAGTGAAGTAAGTCAGACAGAGAAAGACAAATATTATATGATATCACTTATATGTGGAATCTAAAAAAATGATACAAATGAACTTATTTATAAAATAGAAATGGACTCATAGACATAGAAAAAAAATTTACAGTTACTAAAGGGGAAAGGTGGGGAGGGATAAATTAGGAGTTTGGGATTAAGATACACATCACTATATATATAAAATACATAAACAACAATGGCCTACTGTATATAGCAAAGGGAACTATATTCAATACCTTGTAATAACCTATAATGGAAAAGAATCTGAAAAAGAATATATATATATATTCAGCTATATATATACATATACACAATTGAATCACTTTGCTGTACACCTGAAACTAATACAACATTGTAAATCAACTATACTTCAATTAATATATATTATATATAAATATAAATATATATAATTTAACAAAGTCTGAATTTGATATCAGGATGCCTGTCTATATAAGGGCCTTAGAAGACTTAAACTTCAATCACTCCTCTTAACTTCTATGCCTTCATTGTCCTATATTTTAGTTCAATCCTTTATTTTTAAACTTACAATTAGCCATTTATTATTATTATCATTATTAACAAATAATGCTAGTTTAGATTTTACCTTTGGGCTCACAATTCCTCTTTGCATCTCACACCATCTTCCTGGGATAATTTTCCTTCCTTCTGAATGATATCCTTTACATGTTCCTTTAGGGTTGTGCCTGCTGGTAGTAAACTCTTGATGCTTGCTTTAATGAAAATGTCTTCATTTCATCCTTGTTTTGAAAAATAATTTGGCTGGGTATGCAATTTCAGGTTGACAATATTTTTCCAGCATTTTGATGACGTTACTCCACTGTTTTCTAGCTTTTATTGTTGTTTTTGAAAAATTTACTCTCAGTCTAATTGTATTGTCTTTTGTAGGTGACCTGTCTTTTTCCCCAACTACTTTCAAATCTCCTTGTCTTTGGTTTTCTGCAGTTTTACTATGATGTGTATATGTATTGATTTTATTTGTTTTTGCTTAGTATATTTTATACTTCTTATCTCTGTGGATTTATGTCTTTCATCCAATTCTGCAATAGTCTCAACAATTACCTCTTCGGCTGGTGCTTTATTTCATTCATTCTCTCCTTATGGAACTCCAGATAAACATATGTTCAAATATCTCATTTTATTATCCATATTTCTTAATTTCTTTTTTCATTTCCTTGTCTATCTCTTTATGCTACCCTTTAAACAATATCATCAGAGCTACCTTCTAGTTCATTAATTTTTCTTATCTGTTTCTAAACTGCCATTTACATGTATTTCACATACCATACAATTTACCCATTTAAAGTCTATAATTCATTGCCTTCTAGTATATTCACAGAGTTGTGCAACCAGCACCACAGTCAATTTTAGAACCTTTTCATCAACCCTAAAAAAACCCCATACCCGTTAACAGTCACTCCCTATTTCCCCCAATCCCCCACTCACCTGCCCTAGGCAACCACTAATCTACTTTATGTCTCAATAGATTTGCTTCATCTGGACATTCATCTAAATGTAATCATATAATATGTGGTCTTTGGTGAGTGGCATCTTTCACTTAGCATAATTCTAAACTGTCTTTTAAGTCATCTGTTAAATTCTTCACTTCAACAATTGTGTTTTAAATTTCTATAAGCTCTATTACTCCCTTTTTCAATTTGCCTAATCTTTTGATAGTTTTTGTGATTCTATCATTACTTCTTCAAGCATTCCATATATAATTATGTTATTTTCTGATAATATCTAGCAGAATGATTTAGAACCTCAAGTTTTTGAGGTTCTAAATCTGCTTCTACTCATTCTTACTGAGGGTAGTTTGTTTCTTTGAATATTTGGTGATCTTTGATTGGAAATAAATGTTTAGTTTATCTTAGTTTGTGGAAAATCTAAGGTTTTAAATCCTCAAGAGAAATTGCATATGCTTTGCTGGGAGTCAGGGGTGCTAGAGACCACAGGATCTCCTTTCAAGGGTCTGGCTTACAGTAAGAGCCTTGGTTTCATTCTATCCCCTTTGCTAAAAACAATGTTGATAATGGCACGTGTCCCCCTGCCTTTTGTGTGTTAGGGTGGGGGTGCTGACCCTCACCCCTTCAGGCTGCAGCCCTGGGTATGTGTGATGTATTTCTGTGCATGGCATGACGTATATGGGCTTTCCTTTACTACTACGTGGCCAGCAATGCACAGAAGTTCTATCTTATCTAGTTTATCTACAGGGGAAGGGCCGCTCAGAGTACCTAGTTTGCCATTCTACTACCTCTTCCTGGAAACCCCCAGCCTGCTTCTGTTTCTGCCCTTCTGCCCTGATTCTCCAGCTTTATTGGTGAATCTTGAGTCTACAAAATAATCCCCTCCCTCATTCCATTTCCTGTGTGGACCTCCAAAGTCCAATTCTATTTGCCCGCAACTGAGAAAACTGACTGGTAGAATAGCTTCTTAGTAATAAGAATGAAATTTGTGAGAACCAGCAGTTGCCCTGTCATGCTCTGAGGGCTTTATGTGTGTTAATTCCTGTAGTCATCACAACCTTCCCATTTTACAGATAAGAAAACTGAGGCACAAAAAGAAGGACTCAGGGCCCATTTGGGATTCAGCAGAAAAAGTCCTGTTTTTCGAGGAACTGGCTGAAAACACCCAGGAACTCATAAAGCCCTGACCTGGCCTTTCTGGCATGTTGTGTGCAGCAGTGAGTCTTGGCAGTGAGTCTGGAGTTCTCTGAGTTTTTTTCCTGGTTGAAAAAAACCCAAGTTCTAACTCAAGAGTGGAGAGTTTCCTTGACCGCGTCTGTGTGGACAGGCTAAAAAATGAATGCTACAGTGGCTGCAAACGCATGATTCAAGTGGTTTTGCTGCATTTTCAGCTTGACTGGGTAACTCTGAGAACAGACTCAAGATCCTACCTTTGGCTTGATCCAACAGAAGCATGAAATTGATGGTCAAGTGTGAATAAGTAGCCAGCTGTGCTCTGAGCCTCTAAATGACACCGTGTGGGGACTGGTAGGAGTGGGGCAATTGCTTCAGGGAGGAGAGCTCTGTTCTACGGATGAGACCCCTCTTCACGCCCTGTCTGAGGACATGCTCTCTCCTGGCTGCTTTCTTAAAAATGAAGCCATGTTGTTTATAATTATAACCATGTATTAAGCTCTTACCCTGTGCCAGGCACTATGCTTTAAAAAAGCTGCTTTTACAGACTTACTTGCTTCACACACATACCTCTTTTACTCCTCAGAACGACCCTGTAACATCAGCACTATTATCCTCCCATGTCATGAATGAGAACACCACGGCTGGGGGCAGTGACTTTCCTGACACTCCACAGCCAGAAGGGGTTCCCAGCTCTCAGGGCAGCAGAGCCTTCCTGGGCCACTCCCCATCCTTCCCAGGGGTGTCCCTTCAGCCTGTTTTCTTTACCACTGAGCCAGATGGGCCCCCTATGGGCAGGTGAGTCACAACCCAAGGACAAAAAGCTAGCTCGTGTCCCAGGGCACCCAGTGTGTGTTTTCTCCCCTCCCGTGTGGATCTGGTCACCAAGGAGCCTACGTGCTGGATTTTCTCAGAACCACAGAAGGAACCAGCTGGGTCGTGTGCTCCTGGGTCTGGGCTTAGAGGGTTTTTACCTTTACTGCTTCCCAGCTAGAATTCACCAGGTGCTGCCGGAAGGGCCCGAAACCTGAAACCAAAGAAAGCCTGGTTTCCTCAGTCCGTGCCTTGGGCCGAGGTGTCTCTGCTTCTGTGCTGCTCCCCGCACCTCCTTGGGGACCTCTTGTGATTCCCTGGGCCATCAAGGACTACACACACCCCCTTTCTTGTGGAGGCTTGCAACCTTGCCCGTCTGGAAGCATTTTCCAAGTCCTCTTGTGTGAGGCATTGTAGGGGAGCCCTAAAGGAATGTGGGGCTGATCCACCACCAAGTAGGAGGGCTCGAGAAGGTGTGAGCACACATGTCCAGTTAAAATGCATGCTGTGTAGAGGGACCAGAAACACACCCATGTGAATATGCCCAGTTGTCTGTTAACAAAGGTGCAAAAGCAATTCAATGGAGAGGGACAGCCTTTTAACAAATGGGGCTGGATAAATCAGACACCTATAGGCAAAAAAAATGGATCCCTCAGCCTGCACTGTATACAAAAATTAATTCAAAATTGATCATGGACTTAAATGTAAAAACTAAACTTATAAAACTTTCTCGGGAAAAAAAAGGGAGAAAATCTTGGGACC
This sequence comes from Leucopleurus acutus, assembly GCF_964270905.1. Classification (NCBI taxonomy): domain Eukaryota; kingdom Metazoa; phylum Chordata; class Mammalia; order Artiodactyla; family Delphinidae; genus Leucopleurus; species Leucopleurus acutus. Next base: position 154,246,981 of record NC_139142.1, read on the forward strand.
TAGTGTTAGGCAAAGAGTCCATAGACTTGACACCAAGTGCGTGATCCATAAAAGTAAAAACTGATAAAGTGGACCTCATCAAAATGAAAACCTTTTGTTCTGCAAAAGACCCTGCTGAGAGGATGAAAAGATACTCTGCAGACAGTTGTAAATCACATATCTGACAAAGGCATTGTATGTAAATCGTATAAGAAAACTCTCAAAACTCAACTTTAAAAGACAGTCTAGGGACTTTTCTGGTGGCGCAGTGGTTAAGAATCCACCTGCCAATGCAGGAGACACGGGTTCGAGCCCTGGTCCGAGAAGATCCCACATGTCACAGAGCAATTAAGCCCATGCGCCACAACTACTGAGCCTGCACTCTAGAGCCCATGAGCCACAACTACTGAGCCCACATGCCACAACTACTGAAGCCCACGCGCCTAGAGCCTGTGTTCCACAACAAGAGAAGCCACTGCAGTGAGAAGCCTGTGCACCACAACGAAGAGTAGCCCCCGCTTGCCACAACTAGAGAAAGCCCACATGCAGCAATGAAGACCCAACGCAGCCAAAAATAAAAAATTAATTAATTAAAAAGAAAAAAAAAAGACAGTCCAGTTAGAAAACGGGCAAAAGACATGAAGAAACATTTCACTGAAGAGGATATACAGGTGGCAAATAAGCACATGAAAAACTTTTCAACATCATTAGCCATCAGAGAAATGCAAATTAAAATCACAATGAGGGCTTCCCTGGTGGTGCAGTGGTTGAGAGTCTGCCTGCCAATGCAGGGGACATGGGTTCGAGCCCTGGTCTGGGAGGATCCCACATGCCACAGAGCAACTGGGCCCGTGAGCCACAACTACTGAGCCTGCGCGTCTGGAGCCTGTGCTCCGCAACGAGAGGCCGCGATAGTGAGAGGTCCGCGCACAGTGATGAAGGGTGGCCCCCACTCACCGCAACTCGAGAAAGCTCTTGCCAGAAATGAAGACCCAACACAGCCCAAAATAAATTAATTAATTAAAAAAAAGCCATAAAATCACAATGAGATGTCACTACACTTCTCTCAGGATGGCTAAAATAGAAATACTGGTAACACCCAAAGCTGACAAGGATGAAGAGGAACTAGGTCACACATACATTGTTGGTGGGAATGTAATGGTACTGCCACTCTGGGAAATGGTTTGACAGTTTCTTTTAAAATTGAAAGTGGACTTCCAAGCACTTGCACTGCTGGACATTTACCCCAGAGAAATGAAAACTTATTTTCACACAGAAACTTGTACACAAATGTTCACTGCAGCTTTATTTGTAATGGCTCATAGCTAGAAACTAACTCAATGTCCTTCAATGAGTGAAAGGTTAAATAAACTGTGGTTCATCTAGATCACAGAATACTACTCAGCAGTGAAAAGAAAAAAGTAGAAAAAACCCAAGTATCCATCAACTGATGAATAAACAAAATATGGTATTACCCATACAATGGCATATTATTTGGCAATAAAAAGAAGTATTATGTTACAACATGGATGAACCTTGAAAACATGCTCAGTGAACGAGGCCAGTCACAAAACTGTATGATTCCATTTATGTGAAATGTCCAGAAGTGGCAACCTATAAAGACAGAAAGTAGATTAGTGGTTGCCTAGAGCTTGACTCTGTGTGTGTGTGTGTGTGTGTGTGTGTGTGTGTGTGTGTGTGTGTGTGTAGTGGGGGAGTGGGGATGAGGATTAGGGAGTCGAGTTTCTTTTTGGGGTAATGAAAATATTCTCAGTTGACTGTGTTGAGAAACGCATAACTCTGTGACTACTAAAAGCCATTGAACTGTATGCTTTAAATGAGTGAATTGTATAGCATGAGAATTATATCTCAATAAAGCTGTTAAAAAATTGCTTTAAAAGTGAAGGAGAGCTTCCCTGGTGGCGCAGTGGTTGAGAGTCCGCCTGCCGATGCAGGGGACACGGGTTCGTGCCCCCCGTCCGGGAAGATCCCACATGCCGCGGAGTGGCTGGGCCCATGAGCCATGGCCGCTGAGCCAGTGCATCCGGAGCCTGTGCTCCGCAACAGGAGAGGCCACAACAGTGAGAGACCCGTGTACCACAAAAAAAAAAAAAAAAAAAAAAAAAGTGAAGGAATTATTGGTATAAACAACTTTTAAGAAGCTCAAGGGAATTATGCTGAGTGAAAAAAAGCCAATCTCAAAAGGATACATACTGCATGATTCCATTTACATGGGGCTGGCCAAAAAGTTCATTCGGGTTTTTCCATAAGCTCTTATAGGAAAACCTGAACGGATTTTTTGGCCAACCCAATACAATATTTGTAAATCATAATTTACATCTATAAACATAATTATAGAGATGAAGAACAGATTAATGGTTACCAGGAGTTAGAGATGGGGGAAAAGGGTAGGTGTGGCTATAAAGGGGTAGTTCGAAGGAGACTTGTGATGTTGGTACAGTTACTTGACGGTGGTGGTTACACAAAGCTACACACGTGATAATACCACATAGAGTTATGCATGCATGTGCACACACACACACACACACACACATACACACTGAGTTATACCAATATCAGTATCTTAGCTTTGATACTGAAGATGTTAACATTGGAGGAGGCTGGGTGAAAGATGCAGAGGACCAGTCTATACATTTTCTTTGCAAATTCTTGTGAATCTATAATTATTTCAAAATTAAAAGTTTAAAAAAGTGTGAGATTTGGTCCAACGCTTCTCAAATGCTAATGCACATGTGTATCTTATTAAAATGTAGAATCTGATTGGGCAGGTCTGGGGTGATGCTGGAGATTCTGAATTCCTAACAAGCTCCCCAGTGGTACTGATGCTACTGGCCCTTGGACCACACTTGGAATAACAAGGCTTTGAACAACAACTAGGATCAGAATACAGAGGGGGGAGAGAAGATGGGTGGAGGTGGTTAGGGAAGTCTCCTGGAGGAGGTGGCGGTGACCCAGGACTTCATGGAGGAAGAGGAGGCAGAGAGGTTGGAGGGGCTGAGCCTGGGCAAGGTGAGACCCAGGAGAGGCCTCACTCTGGGAAGGAGCTTCTGGATGAGGTGTGTGGATGGAAGGCCTTGTTCCTAGAACTGGGAACACTTATTTACACTGTGTACTATTATGTAATTTAATTGCAATGAAGATTTCTAATAAAACGCAGTTAAACAGAATTTTGCTTTGGGGAGGACAGCAAACCTCCTCTGAGACTAGCTTAGGAAATGTTTCCTGCTGCCTGGGGAGAAGGACACCATCACCCTCTCAGTGTTGCAGCTGCTTATTTTTACGGCACCCACACCATGCAGTGACCCCGCCAAAGCTCAGGCCGTGGCGCAACAGCAGCCAAGCGTGGTCAGAGACCTCAGTGTCTGGGTTCAGGCTTCTGTTGTTGCATCTCAGCCCCACCACTTAGCAGCTGGGTGATGTTGAGCAAGTTACTTAGCTTCAGTGCCTTGATTTTCTCATCTGTAAAATGCACACTAATTATAATAACCTAAAAGGGTTGTTGTGCAGATTAAATGAATAAAACGGAGCATTTGCAATACTGCCTCAAACACAGGAAGCAGTGTCAGCGTTCTCCTTCATAGTTGTTATAGTTACATACCTCCTGGGACCTCTGGACAGATTAAACAATGCCATGTACAGCACGTATTGTTTCCAGAAGCTGGTAGATGCTAAACAAATGCTAAATCCTTTTATACTGTCTCTCTGGGCAGCGTGGGATGGGCTCCAGCTAGACCCTCACTCTGCCCTGATTCTCTCTGATCATTTGATGCCACCATTTCTCAGCCCCAACCCCCCTGCCTGGGCACCGTGCCTATCAGTCAGGGGCCCTGTCCTTACTTTTCCATGTTGAGATTTCATGTGTACTTTAGGCCTCTATTTCTCTCTCCAGAAATTGAGAGGTCTGTACTGGTATGTATGTGTGTGTGTATATATATATATATATATATATATATATATATATATATATATGCATATATATAGAAAGAGATTTATTATAAGGTATTGGCTCATGTGATTATGAGCCACAGGCTGGAGACCCAGGAAAGCCAGTGGAGTAAATTCCAGTCCAAGGCTGAAGGCCCGAGACCCAGGAGCACCAGTTTGAGGGCAGTTAGAAGACTAATGTGCCGGATCATGCCTTCAGACAGAGAATTCAACCCTCCTCTGCTTTTTTATTCTATTCAGACCCTATTCAGACCCTTAACGGATTAGATGAGGCCCAGTCACACTGGAGAGGGCACTGCTTTACTGAGCCCACCGATTCAAATGCTAAGCTCTTCCAAAAACACCATCACAGACACATCCATATAACGTTTAACCAGATATCTGGGCACTCCGTGGCCCAGTCAAGTTGACACATGAAATTAACCATCACAAGCCTTTTAGGATGGTGTGGCTAGGAGGAGGGACCAGGACCCTGGGGGCCTCTTGCTTCATCTCTCCTTCAGTGTGGCCCACGCGCAGAGCTCAACAGTTCCTGCCTGGCCCCTGTACGGGAGGTCAGCCGCTGTCAAGTGGGCCTGTGACTGGTGGGCTCACTTCAGGGTGGGCACTGGGCTGCAGCTAGAGGTGACTTTCTCCAGCTCAGCTTTACCAGGAACCCAGCTGACGTTTGGAGTTCCATCTATCTGATTCCCGTGATGTATTTCTCAAATCATCAGATTCTGAGATGGGGAGGAGCTACGATTAAATACCTACCTCTGAAACCTCACCTCCACCCCAAACCCCGGACCTCAGGTCTTTAGAGCAGAAGTCAGTTCCGGAGAGGGCTGTGCCTCTGAAATTCTGGAACCTCTGGGTATAGAGCACTAGCAAGTTTGACTCACAAAGGGTGAAACTTTCTCAGGGAATAGAAAAGTTTGGGACACGATGTCCCAGGAAGCTAGTGGTGTTTTCTGACTTTGACTGAATCTTACAGAATAAATAAGACTGGAGTTGCCGAGCAAAAAAGAAAAAGAAAAAAAAGGAAAATACTGAGATTAAGGAAAAATCACTGAGAAATCAGGTACCTCCTGGGATGACTGTAGGAATACTAAAAATGCAGTGACACCAGAAAAAATCACATGCTGCTTTAGAATCATATTCTAAAGCAGTGTATGCAGATCATTTCTTATCTGTTTTCAATTAGGCAAAACAACTCAGCAAATGAAGGTTTGAAGCTCTTGTTTTGCAGGGTCAAACCTTACACTTTAAACTTGGCAGGCCCTCGAGTGGAACTTGTGAAAAGGGGCTGGAGAAATCTCTTGGAATCAAGAGAGGCCCTCTGGAGGGAGGCAGGTTTTCTCACTCTCCCATCGTCATCGTTTGGTGCCAGTCCGAATGTCTTGATCTTAAGGCAGTTTGTCAGAGCCCTTGTTCCCCCACCATCTGTCTACGTGCCAATTGTCTTAGTGAGATTTACACGTGAAGCAAAACCAATTAAACAAAAATACTGCCCTTAGCAGCTCAGAGCATTTTTAATAAAGGAAGGCCACACTCTGGAAGCCAGTGAGTATTCCCAAATCGCAGCTGATTATCAGGTACTTCATCAAACAATCCAGAGTTTGCCAGCAAACCACAAGTTGACAGGACAGAGGCAGGGGTTGATGTGAGTCTAAGGCTTGCCCTGGTGCTTCAATATTCATATTTCATTTGTGACAAGTGTCACATTTATCAGGGGTACAGTTTCCTTAGGAATTCAAGGGTAATCTGAACCAATCTCTAATACCCAAAATAACACAAATGAGAACAAGGGAGATAAAAGGTTTTCGAAAGAACTTTCTTTTTCTCAGAAGGTTAACAGGAGTTTGATTATAGTCTGAAAATATTAAGATAGGTAACTTTCAATTTTCCACACACACAGGAACCCTTCTCTCTTCAATGTTTCCTTCATCCAACACAATTCAAAAAACTTAAAATATGCCAAATGTGTCTAAAAATAAAGAGCTTTGTGAAGAAATCAAGCCCTCCAGGGACCAGCTGTGACAACGACTGGGGGTGTCTGGAGTTGATTTTGAATGTGCTGGTGAAAGGCAGGAGTGGGTGGCTACCATTCCTTCTGAGTTGACCTTCTGGGGTTCAAAGTCTCTAACTGGCGGCTCTCAGAGGGTGCTTAGAGTTCCCTGGGTGGCTAAAAGCCCTCTAGTTTTGTAGGGGAGCTATGTGCCCCTGTCGGGGTGGGCACTGTAGATGGACTGTCTCAGCCTTATTAGGCTCTGTTCTTTCTGAGTCCCCTGCTCCCCCTTCCTTGCTATGCAGCTGTACCCCAGTGGATGCCACATGGGCCCCAGACTCGGACAGACGGCGCCAGCCTCTGCCTCCCCCCTGATGGGCTGAAGGACAAGGTCTGAGCCTAAGCCACATGTGGGCACCTACTGTGTATGCCACTCAAGGGTTATTTGAAGTGAATGACAGGACAGAAACAGAAAAGCCTCTCTGTCCCCTGTTTTGTTTTGTTTTTTAATAGGGCATAGCAGGAAGTTAGCTCCATCTGGAATTATTGGAACCACCAGTTGCCACTCTTTTTTCCCCATGAGGGAACTTTATGACCAGGATCAGGCAAGTGCGCATTCCATGGTCAGGCTAAAAGCAGCAGCAAGTGTAAAAGCAGAAAAGTCGTCTTACCGGTCACCACCACGCAGCTGGACTGGGAATCCATGAAACCGGAGTTGGGAGGGCGCTTCTGCGCCTGCGCGGGTCAGAGGCCCGGCCCTGGGCGCTCCGAGCGCCGCGCGCCCCTCCCGGCTGGTCGCGGGCCTCCCGCTGGGGTGGGGACCAACCACCCCGCCCCGCAGCGTTTTGGGGGCCCTGAAAGACTGAAAACTCTGGGGTGTGGGGGTAGGGTGTAAGACAACCCCCCTCCGAAAGCAGAAATAGCCAGCTCAGGACGCACAGGCTGCGGCAACAGAAAAGTAGAAGGTCGGAGCGCCATCAGGGTCTTTCTGGCCACTTGGGGGCGGGGTCATTTTGTTGGTCGGTGTGTTCGAACGTGAGCCACGAGTCTGGCGACCAACTGTCTCAGTTTGCCTGGGACTGGGATAGGAAGGGGGCTAAAAGGTGCTGAAACCCGTACAGCCCCAGTGAGTCAGGATGGTGGGGACCTTACAAGTTGTTTTGTTTAGACCTTGGCTTGATGAAATTTGGTAGCTCTTGAAACCGATTTTGCAAAATATGTTTAAAAAAAAAAAGGAAAAAGAAACCAAAACCACAGATGAAGCTTATAGTTAAAAGTGATGGTTGAAAGCACCTGCTGCCTGTAAGCTGTGGCTCCGTAGGCAAGTTAACCTGTGCCCCACCCGCTTCTCCTTGCAGCGAAATGGGGATGATCGCAGCACCGCTTCCTGGGTGGAGTCTTACCCCTGCCCACTGTCCCCGTACCTCCCACAGCCCTGAGGGCAGAGGCTCACTCGGCCAGCGGTGTCTGCTTGGGCTTCCCTGGCTGTGCTCTCACCGTCCCCAATTCTGCCTGCATCAGTGCTGAATAGGGCGCTTGACTAGCTACACGCACCACTAAATGCTTTCGCATGTCACCTGGCTCTGTAGCCCATTCCTCCTCCTTTTTGTGTCACAGTAACCAAAAGAGCTAACATTTGGGGCTAGTTATGCGACATCTTGACCTTTCAGACTATACTACTTAAAACAAACAAACACCTTTTTTAAAATTAAAAATACTTTTTACAAAAGCTGTCTAATAAGAGGTACAAAAACCATCATTCTCTTTCCCCATCTGGGCATGGCCATGAGAGGCTACATCCAGGGGCGGCCAGGGGAACCCCACTAACCCCGGCATCATACTGCTTCCCCAGGTTCAGACTACTCCTTAATAGAGGGCGTGACCTGTTCTTAATTCCATCTTCTTAATTGGCCCCCTGATAAACAATACACCTTAATTGGGATTGCTGCCAAGGAACTAGAGTCCACCTGATGCCTTCCTGGGCCACTGAACAAACAGCCATTCCTTTTTTTTTTTGCGGTACGCGGGCCTCTCACTGTTGTGGCCTATCCCATTGCGGAGAACAGGCTCCGGACGCGCAGGCTCAGCGGCCATGGCTCACGGGCCCAGCCGCTCCGCGGCATGTGGGATCTTCCCGGACCGGGGCATGAACCCGTATCCCCTGCATCGGCAGGCGGACTCTCAACCACTGCGCCACCAGGGAAGCCCCAGCCATTCCTTTTAATTGGCCCCTGGTGTGGGCTGCAGGCTTATTTACAGCAGAGAACAGGTGGGAAGAGGCATTTGCCCCCAGTGGCCTTCCCGTGCCTGCTCTGGGAAGATGGGGCCAGCTTGTTTTGCAGAGGATATAGAGAGCTTTGCATGTCACCCTATTTTGAGATTAGACAATACAAAATTACAAGTTTGAGAGCAATTAACCGGTTTCTCATATTCTCACGGTTGATGTTCCCCACCACCACCTCTGGTAAATGGCTCCCCTAGTTCATGTCACTCACCTAGTCCTTCTATCAAGAGGGCTTTGCTTGTTCATCACAGTTATAAACGAGGCGATTAGATCATTAGAAATGCCCACATTTGTTAAGTTGGTTGCTGCTAAGGTCAAATTCTGATATCAACATAACTAACGCGGTCTGAGTATCTAACTTGTTTACTAATGTTACTTACTAGTTTACTAATGTTAACTTATCAGACCTCAAAACAGACTCCTCAACTGCTAAGACTGTCCGTTTTTAACAGTGCTACTTTTCTGATAATGAAGCTTCAATTTTTACTTTTCTATGTTTTTCAGGATTTGACATGAGCCATTCCTATTTTAACTGCAACTGGGATGTGTCCTAGAATTTTCACTTTCCCATAATTCACTTATTATGTCCTAAAATTTCCTCTAATTTTGCAGTTAATGAAAAAGAAAATGAGAGACATAAACTATTTCGACTTAGCCACAGTGACATTTTCCCCACTTGAGGGAAAGACACACACACATTCTCATTCTCGAAAATGAGAACAATTCAGAGAAGTATGGATTTTGAGGTCTGACATTTGCACTTTTATTTCTTTTTCCACTGTAAAAACAAATGGTCTCTAACAATTGCCGATGTCAAACATAATCTTTAGGCCGATGAAATATAGTAAGCCTGAGAATGAATAGGGCAACTAAAGAGAGATGTCTTGTTTAACAAAAAGCACAGTGATCTTCCTTACAAGTTAGATTCCTGGGAGGAAAAATTTGTAATCATATTTGACTCTGGGATTAAGAGGGCAAGGTGTGACCCTCTCTCACTGAACCGGAAAGCAAGCAGCGGTATGCACGTGTTCTCACCAGGGAGGACAAATGGGGTTGCCAAGATGACAGTATCCCAAGGCCTAAAATATTTCTTGTTTTGAACCAAACATATAACGTTGTGGGGTTTGTTTTAAATTGCTTATTGGCAAGTTGTGACTTCCTGCTTAAGGAAGAAGGATTAAAAAGTTTGTTTATTGTCTTTGACACAAACAATTCTTGCAACATATTTTGTACACTTCACATAAATGAGATGTAATCAAACTGGTCAAATTCCTCTTAGGAGGTGGAGAATATAAATCAGCAAGAAGTACTGGTGGTTAAAATGATAATAATAACAACAACAGCAACACTCCTCTGTCAAACATCACTGCTTCCAAATCAGCTACTTACTCTACCATAAAACATAGAACTCCTAGCCAAACTGCCTCTTGTCAAAGCACTAACCAGTTCTCCAAAAATGTCAGTCTTCTAAGGTAGACTTTGGGAATCGCCCTCTCCTATTACTTTGCCTTTTCAGCTTAATTGTCCAAGAGGGGTGGATACACAGTTTCTGTAAAGAAGTAGATGGTAAATATTTTAAGCTTTGTGGGCCATATGGATTTTCCAGCAGCCATAGATAATATGCAAATAAGCAGGCGTGCCAGTGTACCAATAATTATCTATGGACGCTGAAATTTGAATGTCCATGTGTCATGAACTATTATTCTTCTAATTTTTTTCAACTATCTACAAATGTGAAAATTATTCTAGTCCACAGGCTGCACAAAAATAGGCAGTGGGCTGGGTTGGGGCTGTGGGTTGTAGTTTGACAAACCCTGCCCTAGAATATAATTTTTCTCTGGTATGGAACATGATAGAGCTGGTGATAAAGTGACCTTGTGGTATACATGAACAAATTTTCAATTAAATGAGTAGATTTTAATTAAAATAAAACCAAGGATTAAGTAATTCAGAATGTTCCATCAAAAACCTCATTGCTTTCCTTTTTTTGTTAGGTTCACCCGATGTTAAATTAGAAGAGCAATCTGAATAAATGTGGTAGACAGTTTTGTGTTCAAAATGATAGTATTTATGATTTTTACCACTGTGGAATTAGCTCATTGAAGCAGTTATCAATTAATATTTTTTCTCACCCATCTATGTGTAATTGCTAGTTGTCCTAGGCGAGATTAGGCGTCAACACCCAGGTAAGGAAGGATCCTGAAGCTGTACTTCATTTTTTTGGAGGATTCAGGTGCCATATATTCATGCCTTATTCATGCCATATATTCATCTTCCTACTAAAGCCTCGCTCTCAAACGCTTATGACATTTACTTATTTAAATATAAAAAATTTGAGACTTTTATAACATTCTGAAACAACCATTTAAAACTGGTTTAAAACAATGAGGGAATTGCTATGTGAGAGATCATATAATAATGCTGGGATTATCTTTAGCATTCCATGGGAAACTGGTATAGAAGATACAAGTTTTTATAACTTCACCTACGCAATATGAATTAATAGCTTGAAAAATTAGTGTTTTAAAATTTCTGACAGTCTGCTGTGATACATCATAGGTAATAGTTTCCTTACATTTTATAGGAGAAAGTTTTGCCTATATTTTTCTTCTGTCTTGTATTTTTCCCTTTGACTTTTGCTGTCTTGATTTTTTTTTTTTTCCTAAGGACTACATTTCCTTGACTGAAAAGTAACAACTGCAGCTACAGGAATTGGTTTATTTATTGAAATCCAGTAGCTTGCTAGCCCTATTGTTTAAATACTGTATTTTTCTTTCGAATTTCACAAATATCTTGGGAATGGCTAGAACAGTTGTGTTCTTAACACTGAGGAAATTCCTGTGTAGATAAATGAGGCCAGATGGAGGACGCATCAGAGCACTTAGCCTCCTGGAATGAAGGGAGGACCATACTGAAAACATGCTCCAAGCCCCTATTTTCCGGTTTATATATATAAACAATATTTTTCATTTTTTCTTTGTTAGAGTTAAGGGCAATTTTGGTGTCAAAAATGAGTGCCATGTGCCTGAGTAAGTTTGAGCAAGATTTAGAAATCCAACAACTGATTTACAGACCATCTGAGAGTCTACCTAGAAATTCTGTGATAATTGACTTTAGAAATTACTGGACCTCATAAAAGTGGCTGAATGTAAGACTGGCATTGACCCAAGCTAACGGTTTTCTTATATACCAGCAATAACCGATTGGTAAATGTAATTGAAGAAAAGAAAGAGCCATTCAAAATAGCTGGCAAATACCAGAAATATATAGGAATAAACCTAGCAAGGAATATATGAGATCCATTTGTAAGAACTGTAGAACTTTGGCCAAAAAAAAAGAGATAAAAGATAAAAGTAACTCACATATCTGCTGACCTGAGGTGCCAGGTGCAGCCATTTTGCACTAGGAACTCTGGTCTGAAGCGCCAGGTAAGAAGCCTCTATGTTACACCCTATGAAACTAGATGAAGCAGGAAGGAAAGGTGAAAAAAAAGCTGCACTGATGAGACCGCAAGGGAAGACTACCTACTATCAAAGAAAGACTCCAATTCATCTCTACTTAAAAGGGGTTCTTGCTGCTCTGGCTGGCTGTCAGGCCTGAGCCTCTGAGGTGGGAGAGCTGAGTCCAGGACATTGGACACCAGAGACCTCCCATTCCCACGTAATATCAATCAGCGGGAGCTCTCCCAGAAATCTCCATCTCAACACTAAGACCCAGCTCCACCCAACGGCCAGCAAGAACCAGCGCTGGACAGCCCCTGCCAAACAACAAGCAAGACAAGAACACAGCCACACCCATTAGCAGAGAAGCTGCCTAAAGTCATATTAAGTTCACAGACACCCTAAAACACACCACCAGACATGGACTTGCCCACCAGAAGAACAAGATCCAGCCCCACCCACCAGAACATAGGCACCAGTCCCCACTACCAGGAAGCCTACACAAGCCACTGAACAAATCTCACCCACTGGGGTCAGACACCAAAAATAACAAGAACTACGAACTTGAAGCCTGCGAAAAGGAGACCCCAAACACACTAAGTAAGTTAAAATGAGAAGATAGAGAAATATGCAGCCGATGAAGCAGCAAGGTAAAAATCCATCAGACCAAACAAATGAAGAGGAAATAGGCAGTCTACCTGAAAAAGAATTCAGAGTAATTATAGTAAAGATGATCCAAAATCTTGGAAATAGAATGGAGAAAATAAAAGAAATGTTTAACAAGGATCTAGAGGAACAAAAGAGCAAACAAACAATGATGAACAACACAATAAATGAAATTAAAAATTCTCTAGAAGGAATCAATAGCAGAATAACAGAGGCAGAAGAACAGATAAGTGACCCGGAAGATAAAATAGTGGAAATAATTAGTGCAGAACAGAATAAAGGAAAAAGAATGAAAAGAATTGAGGACAATCTCAGAGACCTCTGGGACAACATTAAACGTACCAATATTCGAATTATAGTGGTCCCAGAATAAAAAGACAAAAAGAAAGGGTCCGAGAAAACATTTGAAGAGATTATAGTCAAAAACTTCCCTAACATGGGAAAGGAAATAGTCAATCGAGTCCAGGAAGCACAGAGAGTCCCATACAGGATAAATCCAAGGAGAAACACGCCACGACACACATTAATCAAACTATAAAAAATTAAATACGAAGAAAGAGGTATGAAAAGCAGCAAGGGAAAAGAAACAAATAACATACAAGGAAATCCCCATAAGGTTAACAGCTGATCTTTCATCAGAAACTCTACAAGCCAGAGGGAGTGGCAGGGCATATTTAAAGTGATGAAAGGATAGCTGATTCACTTTGTTATAAAGCAGAAACTAACACACCATTGTAAAGCAATTATACTCCAATAAAGATGTTAAAAAAAATAAATAAATAAATAAAGTGATGAAAGGGAAAAACCTACAACCAAGATTACTCTACCCAGCAAGGATCTCATTCAGATTCAACAGAGAAATTAAAACCTTTACAGACAAGCAAACATTAAGAGAATTCAGCACCAACAAACCAGCTTTACAACAAATGCTAAAGGAACTTCTCTAGGCAAGAAACACAAAAGATGAAAAAACATACAAAACCAAACCCACAACAATTAAGAAAATGGTAATAGGAACATAAATATCGATAATTACCTTAAATGTAAATGGATTAAATGCTCCAACCAGAAGACACAGACTGGGTAAATGGGAACAAAAACAAGACCTGTATATATGCTGTCTACAAGAGACCCACTTCAGACCTAGGGACACATACAGACTGAAAGTGAGGGGATGGAGAAAGATATTCCATGCAAATGGAAATCAAAAGAAACCTGGAGTAGGAATACTCATATCAGACTAGACTTTATAATAAAGACTGTTACAAGAGACAAAGAGGGACACTACATAATGATCAAAGGATCAATCCAAGAAGAAGATATAACAATTATAAATATTTATGCACGCCACATAGGAGCACCTTAATACGTTAGGCAAATGCTAACAACCATAAAAGGGGAAATTGACAGTAACACAAAAGTAGTAGGGGACTTTAACACCCCACTTTCACCAATGGACAGATCATCCAAATGAAAATAAATAAGGAAACACAAGCTTTAAATGATACATTAAGCAAGATGGACTTAATTGATATTTATAGGACATTCCATCCAAAAACAACAGAATACACTTTCTTCTCAAGTGCTCAGGGAACATTCTCCAGGATAGATCATATCTTGGGTCAAGCCTCGGTAAATTTAAGAAAATTTAAATTGTATCAAGTATCTTTTCTGACCACAACGCTATGCAACTAGATATCAATTACAAAAAAAAAAAAAACCTGTAAAAAACACAAATACATGGAGGCTAAACAATACACTACTAAATAACCAGGAGAGAACTGAAGAAATCAAAGATGAAATAAAAAAATACCTAGAAACAAATGACAATGAAAACACAATGACCCAAAACCTATTGGATGCAGCAAAAGCAGTTCTAAGAAGGAAGTTTATAGCAATACAACCCTACCTCAAGAAATAAGAAAACTCACAAACAAACAACTTAACCTTACATGTAAAGCAATTAAAGAAAGAAGAATAAAAAAACACCCAAAGTTAGCAGAAAGAAGGAAATCGTAAAGATCAGATCAGAAATAAATGAAAAAAAATGAAGGAAACAATAGCAAAGATCAATAAAACTAAGAGCTGGTTCTTTGAGAAGATAAACAAATTGCTAAACCATTAGCCAGCCTCATCAAGAAAAAAAGGAAGAAGACTCAAATCAACAGAATTAGAAATGAAAAAGGAGAAGTAACAGCTGACACTAGAGAAACACAGAGGATCATGAGAGACTACTACAGGCAACTATATGCCAATAAAATGGACAACCTGGAAGAAATGGACAAATTCTTAGAAAAGTACAACCTTCCAAGACTGAACCGGGGAGAAATGGAAAATATAAACAGAACAATCACAAGCACTGAAATTGAGACTGTGATTAAAAATCTTCCAACAAACAAAAACCCAGGACCAGATGGCTTCACAGGCGAATTCTATCAAATATTTAGAGAAGAGCTAACACGTATGCTTCTCAAACTCTTCCAAAATATAGAGAGGGAGGAATACTCCCAAACTCATTCTACGAGGCCACCATCACCCTGATACCAAAACCAGATAAAGATATCACAAAAAAAGAAAACTACAGGCCAATATCACTGTTGAACATAGATGCAAAAGTCCTCAACAAAATACTAGCAAACAGAATCCAACAGCACATTATAAGGATCATACACCATGATCAAGTGGGGTTTATCCCAGGAATGCGAGGATTCTTCAATATATGCAAATCAATCAATGTGATACACCATATTCATAAATTGAAGGTTAAAAACCATATGATCATCTCAATAGATGCAGAAAAGCTTTCAACAAAATTCAACACCCATTTATGATAAAAACTCTCCAGAAAGTGGGCTTAGAGGGGACCTACCTCAACATAATAAAGACCATATGTGACAAACCCACAGCCAACATCTCTCTCAATGGTGAAAAACTGAAACCATTTCCATTAAGATCAGGAACAAGACAAGGTTGCCCACTCTCACTACTATTATTCAACATAGTTTTGAAAGTTTTAAGCCATGGCAATCAGAGAAGAAAAAGAAATAAAAGGAATCCAAATCAGAAAAGAAGAAGTAAAATTGTCACTGTTTGCAGGTGACATGATACTATACATAGAGAATCCTAAAGATACTACCAGAAAACTACTAGAGCTAATCAATGAATTTGGTAAAGTTTCAGGTTACAAAATTAATGCACAGAAATCTCTTGCATTCCTATACAGTAATGACGAATACTCTGAAAGATAAATTAAGGGAACGCTCCCATTTACCTTTGCAAGAAAAAGAATAAAATACCTAGGAATAAACCTACCTAAGGAGACAAAAGACCTGAATGCAGAAAACTATAAGACCCCAATGAAAGAAATTAAAGATGACACAAACAGATGGAGAGATATACCATGTTCTTGGATTGGAAGAATCAACATTGTGAAAATGACTATACTACCCAAAGCAATCTACAGATTCAATACAATCCTTATCAAATTACCAATAGCATTTTTCACAGAACTAGAACAAAAAATTGCACAATTTGTATGGAAACACAAAAGACCCTGAAGAGCCAAAGCAATCTTGAGAAGAAAAACGGAGCAGGAGGAATCAGACTCCCAGACTTCAGACTATATTACAAAACTACAGTAATCAAGGCAGTATGGTACTGGCACAAAAACAGAAATATAGATCAATGGAACAGGATAGAAAGCCCAGAGATAAACCCACGCACATATGGTCACCTTATCTTTGATGAAGGAGGCAAGAATATACAATGGAGAAAAGATAGCCTCTTCAATAAGTGGTTTTGGGAAAACTGGACAGGTACATGTAAAAGTATGAAATTAGGACACTCCCTAACACCATACACAAAAATAAACTCAAAATGGATTAAAGATCTAAATGTAAGGCCAGACACTATAAAGCTCTTAGAGGAAAACATAGGCAGAACACTCTGTGACATAAATCACAGCAAGAGCCTTTTTGACCCACCTCCTAGAGAAATGGAAATAAAAACAAAAGTAAAGAAATGGGACCTAATGAAACTTAAAAGCTTTTGCACAGCAAAGGAAACCATAAACAAGATGAAAAGACAACCCTCAGAGTGGGAGAAAATATTTGCAAATGAAACAATGGACAAAGGATTAATCTCTAAAATATACAAGCAGCTCATGGAGCTCAAAATCAGAAAAACAAGCAACCCAATCCAAAAATGGGTGGAAGACCTAAATAGACATTTCTCCAAAGAATATATAGAGATTGCCAACAAACAGATGAAAGGATGCTCAACATCACTAATCATTAGAGAAATGCAAATCAAAACCACAATGAGGTATCACCTCACACTGGTCAGAGTGGCCATCATAGAAAATCTGTAAAGTGTCCATCAACAGATGAATTGATAAAGAAGATGTGGCACAATGGTTAAGAATCCATCTGCCAATGCAGGGGACACAGGTTCGAGCCCTGGTCCAGGAAGATACCACATGCTGCAGAGCAACTAAGCCCATGCACCACAACTCCTGAGCCTGCACTCTAGAGCCCATGAGCCACAACTACTGAAGCCCACACACCTAGCGCCCGTGCTCCACAACAAGAAAAGCCACTGCAATGAGAAGCCCATGCACCACAACAAAGAGTAGCCCCCAGTTCCTGCAATTAGAGAAAGCCCGCAAGCAGCAGCAAAGACCCAGTGCAGCCATTAAAAAAAAAAAAGAAAGAAAAGATGTGGCACATATATACAGTGGAATATTACTCAGCCATAAAAAGAAACGAAATTGAGTTATTTGTAGTGAGGTGGATGGACCTAGATTCTGTCATACAGCGTGAAGTAAGTCAGAAATAGAAAAACAAATACTGTATGCTAACACATATATATGGAATCTAAAAAAAAATTGTTCTGAAGAAACTAGGGGCAGACAGGAATAAATATGCAGATGTAGAGAATGGACTTGAGGACATGGGGAGTGGGAAGGGTAAGCTGGGACGAAGTGAGAGAGTGGCATGGACATACATACACTACCAAATGTAAAATAGATAGCTAGTAGGAAGCAGCCGCATAGCACAGGGAGATCGTCTCAGTGCTTTGCGACCACCTAGATGGGTGGGATAGGGAGGGTGGGAGAGAGATGCAAGAGGGAGGAGATATGGGGATATATGTATATGTATAGCTGATTCACTATGCTATAAAGCAGCAACTAACACACCATGGTAAAGCAATTATACTCCAATAAATATGTTAAAAAAATAAAATAAAATAAAAGGTGGACACCTGAAAAAAAAAACTACAAACAATAATTGCTGAAGAGGGTGTGGAGAAAAGGGAACACTCTTGCACTGTGGTGGGAATGTAAACTGATACAGCCACGATGGAGAACAGTATGGAGGTTCCTTAAAAAACTAAAAATAGAACTACCATATGACCTAGCAACCCTACTGCTGTGCATATACCCTGACAAAACCATAATTCAAAAAGAGACATGTACCACAATGTTCATTGCAGCTCTATTTACAATAGCCAGGACATGGAAGCAACCTAAATGTCCATCGACAGATGAATGGATAAAGAAGATGTGGTACATATATACAATGGAATATTCCTCAGCCATAAAAAGAAATGAAATTGAGTTATTTGTAGTGAGGTGAATGGACCTAGAATCTGTCATACAGAGTGAAGTAATTCAGAAAGAGGAAAACAAATACCGTATGCTAACACATATATATGGAATCTGAAAAAAATGGTTCTGATGAACCTAGGGTTAGAACAGGAATAAAGATGCAGATGTACAAAATGGAATTGAGGACATGGTGGCAGGGGGAAGGGTAAGCTGGGACGAAGTGAGAGAGTAGCATTGACAAATATACACTACCAAATGTAAAATAGCTAGTGGGAGGCAGCTGCATAGCACAAGGAGATCAGCTCGGTGCTTTGTGACCACTAGAGGAGTGGGATAGGGAGGGTGGGAGGGTGATGCAAGAGGGAGGTGATATGGGGATATATGTATACGTATAGCTGATTCACTTTGTTATACAGCAGAAACTAACACAACATTGTAAAGCAATTATACTCCAATAAAGATGTTTAAAAAAAAAGAAAAAAGAAAAGACCTGACTAAACCAAGGTGTGCTATGTTCTTTGATGGGAGGACTCAAAACTTTAAAGATGTTAATATTCTGCAAATTAATGTTTAAAACTAGAAACAATCTCAGTGAAACCTCAATATCCTTAATTTGTTTGTTCCAGTATTTGATGAGGGTGGTTTGTCCTCCTATATTTCCAAATATATTATGAAGCTGTCATAATTCAAATAGTGTGGTATTGTAGGAACAGGGCAATAAAACAAGAGCCATAATGTATATAAGGATTTAAAATATGGTTAAGGAAGTAACTCAAATTAGTGGAGGAAAGAATGGACCATTTGATGGTGTGGGGATAATTGGCTATAGTGAGATCTATTTCTTATGCAGTATACATAAATAAATTCTATTTGGATTTATTTTATTTGTTGGCCATGCCGTGTGGCATGTGGGATTTTTGTTCCCCAGCCAGGGATCAAGCCCGCACCCCCTGCAATGGAAACGCAGAGTCTTAATCACTGGACCCCCAGGGAAGTCCATCTAGTTGGATTTAAATCCAAATCTAAAGACCAAAACAGTACAAACACTGAAAGCAAAAGTAGAAGGGTTTATTTCTAATTTGGGGGTGGTTTCAGCCTACCCAAGCAAGACAGAAAACCCAGAAACTATAAAGGAAAAGAGGAAGTATTTGACTAAGTTCTGACTTTGAGACAGGAGTTGAATAAGCAGCTGAGAAGCAAGGAACTTTTCAGTCTATTGCTGTTTCTTTCTGTTTTTAAAAGGAACATGTATTCAGGTACCATGTGAGTAATTTAAAAATAAATATATAAAGGCCTTTGAACAATTATGTTTTGCACCAGAGATTAATAAATCTTTAGCCCTATGTGCCAACAGCTTAAGTAGTACCCTCGATTATCAGGGGCTCAAAAAAGGCACAGGGGCCAAAAAAGAGATTTCCTTCCACCTCAGGACATTTGTACTTGCTGTAGCCTTGGCCATTTTCCCTTCCCACATGTTTAGCCTCTTCATTTTCTTCATGTTTTTCCTCAAATGTCGTCCTTTCAACAAGGTTTACAATTAACACTTTATTTAAAATTATAAAAGCCTCCTCCCATCCCATTTCTCTGTTTTATTTTTTTCCTTAGCTGTTATTTAACATACTATTATGTTCTCTTTATCTCCTGCCCACTTCTGCCCAGAAAGTAACCTCCATGAAGGCAAGGTTTTGTCCATTTTGTTCACTGCGGAATCCCTAGAATCTAGACCATATAGGGCACATAGTAGGAAGCTAACAAATATGTGTTGAATGAAAATAAGGTGTTTGGAGGAGTTAAGTGTCTGGAATGCTATCACCCAAGGAGCTCTGTGTTTTTATCACTGTAGAAAATGAAATCTCACACTTCCAAGAGATGACTCAGGGTGGCTCTGAAAACATGCACCTCAGATTGGAACTTGAACCCACGTGGCCGGGACTCAAACCCGGCCAAAACCCACGGTCTTCCAACTGAGATCACACCCCTGGCTTCAGGACGTAATGAAGCTCAGGTTCTTAATGTCTCATCGTGGAAAGAATTCAGTGAGAGACAAAGTGATAGGTAAGAAGTGGACTTATTTAGAGAGAAACACACTCCATAGGCAGAGTGTTGGCCATCTCAGAAGGTGAGAAAGGCACCAGGGTATTGGATTGTCAATTTTTATAGGAGTGGGTAATTTCATAGGCTGAGTGGGAGGAGTATTCCAGCTATCTCAGGAAGGGGTGGGGATATCCAGAAATTGAGCCATCGCCCACTTTTTGATCCTTATGGTAGGCCTTGGAACTGTCATGGCACCTGTGGATGCGTCATTTAGCTTGCAGATGTGTTACAGTGAGCGTATACTGAGCCTCAGGTTCTAGTGGAAGTGGACCTGTCTGCCATCTTGGGCCCATTTGGTTTTAATCAGTTTATGTCATGTCCTCGGGCTATGTCATTCTTTCAAACGCTGTGCCCTGCCCCCTTCCCTCCTGTTTCAGCTCTAAGGGGAGCCTCCAGCTCCGGACACAGTAAATACTGCAGCAATGTGCCATGGAAGTGAAACTGGGACCATTTTTCTTCCTCTGCTTGCGGGTGCCCTGGTCTTCCTCAGGTGGGTTGCTTCAACGGTGAGGTTGCATGGTGGGGAGTAGCTGAGAGGCTCCCCTAAGCCACAGTTTGCTGGGGTACAGGGAGAAAGCAGGCAAATGAATTCTACACCCATCCTGGGGGCAGAGGATCAGAAGGGCTGAGGATGCAGCTCTGAGGGAGCCGGTCCAGAAGGGCAAACTTCAGAGCTGCCAACCAAAGAGGGTAGGTGCCAGCTGACAGGCCTTTGGGTTCCAAGGCCATTGGCATTTTAAAACTACCCCTGCTCCCCCTCTCCCCTGTAAAAAACACCTTCAAACAGGCCCAAAAGAAATGGTAGAGAAACAATTGCTTCTCATTGAATTTTGCTACTTCAAGTGAGTAAAAGCTTGAACATTTAATTAAAAAAAGGTATTAGTTATCAGAAAAAGCACTTTACAGTTGTTAGGAAAAAAACTGAAAAGACTGAAAAAATGGGCAGAAAAGATTACTGGGGGCCCTGCGTTATGGGGGCCATTCGTTGTCTTTGAGCTAGTTTTCAACTGTATACGTTTTCGAAAAGGGATAATACAAGCGATTCTTGCCCATAGAAACAGAAATAACAGGAAGTGGGAAGTGGCGTAGAGAGTGGGGTGCCAGGCCAAGGGGCGCTGGCGAGGGCGTGGGGCTGCGAATGGCTTCTCTTCCAACAGGAGTAGTAAGAGAAATACTAACTACTCAGTAACTACTCATCGGAAGTGATGAGCTCGCTTTGGAAACTGTCTGCAGGGAGCAGGGGTCGCTAGCTACGACCGCAGGGCGGTGGCCCCGGCGCTGGGGGCGGGGGAGGGGGGGCAGGGGCAGGGAAAACATCGGGGCGCAGGCCAGGCAGCCGCGGTGCTGGAGCGGGGGCATTCCTGGAGGAGGGGGCCGGGGTGGGGCGGGGCAGCGGGCGGGGCAGAGGGGGCGGGGCGGGGCTGGGCTGGGCGCCCAGAAAGCGGGAGCATGGAGGCGGAGGCCGCGAGCAGGACTGCAGGTAAGGGGAGCTGGGGCCAGGCCGGCCCGGAGCCTGCCCGCTTCCCTCGCGGTCTGCCGCGCGGGCCCCACCCCACGTGTCGGGTTTCAATGGCTGGGCTGGCCTGAACGCTCCGGGCCCCCGCGCTGCAAAACGAGACTGTAAACAGCGCGCAGCGGCCAGGGAAACTTTCCCCGGAATTGGCGCCAGGGCGCCGCGAGCCGCGCACCTGTTGCCGCCAGGGAACGAGATAGTGGGCGGCCCTGGATGTCAGGGGCGAGACCACCCCCGGGAGGGGCAACCCCCGAGGGGTCTCCGTCACTGCCCTCCCGGCCGTCCCTAGGACCCCCAGCAGCCGGGACCCGATGGCCTGGCCTGGCGAACTCCTTGCCTTCCCTTAGCCTTGGTGGTCTTGTCTGTGAAATGGGAAGCGCACGGTGGGGAGGGTTCGGTAAAGCAGCTCGGGGGACGGCGGGTGCCCCTGTTGCCCC